>NC_092084.1:1200000-2400000 GCF_043229965.1 Drosophila suzukii | reverse complement strand
TTCGCAAGTGTGCAACCAGAAGAATAGGTAAATCGGTGGATGAGCAATAGAAAATCTGAGGGCAGCTGTTATTTTGCGAAAAAAAATTGAAACATAGAGCGTTTTAATTTTGTAAAATTACTTTTGGAATGAGATGATGCGAATGCCTCAAATAAAGCTATACAAGATTTTACTATATGTAAGCCACACGTTGGGCGCCACAAAATTAAAAAAAAATACAACTTGGTATAAGTATTTTAAGAGCAAAAAAACCCCATAACATTGAACGTTGTTAAATAAATACTATATTCCTATGGTTAGGAAATAGTTATTTATTATATTTATATTTAATTCAATGTTATCAACTTAAAATTCAAACCAAATCGGTGTTGGCATTTTTAAACTCTTTTTCTGGCCTTCTTCCTATTTCACAATTTTATTTGTAAAATTAATTAATTCAATAAAAGGGAAATATGCAATTTATGGTGGCCATAAATTTCTACATACACACTGAGAGGGAGGCCAGAAAGGGGATGAAAAGTGTGGAACTCGAACTCGGGCTGAATTCGAGCCTTGTCTTGCACTTGGCCAATATGTCTGTGCATAATTTATGCGCCATCTTTTAAATATGTTTGAAATTTTCACAAAATTCAATGCGAAGTTTTGTGCACTCAAAGGCGAAGATACACATCCATACGTATGTATACATATTTATATGCAAAGGCTTGTGCATATTGAAATCATTAGTTCCCGCAGAGAAAGCAATTTGATTTAATTTACTTATTTATTTTATTGGAGTGTCAATTGAAAGCTTTCTATTTCAAAGAAGGCATGACTAACTCATTTTTCGGGTGGGTAATCTGCTTTAGAAATTCTGTTTATTTATTTGGTTAATATTATTGAATTTGCAAATCATAAAATCAGATGTTGTTCAAAGTGGCATTATCTTTCCTGTCTTTGTTAAAGTTTTTCAACACACTCTAAAATGTATACAAAAGAAAGAAGTCCCTGCAAATACCCAAAGCTTGTTTCTGAGTCGTTTTTAAACGATATGACCTGCTTTTTCGACTATTTTAGGTGATATTTGTTGTCCTAAACGTAGGATTGTAGGATTACCTCCCCCAGAGTTACCTCCCCTCGGGATTATCATTCTCTATCACCCACTGGGCTTGGGATGGGTCTGGGTCTGGAAAACTGGGACTTAACCAACCTTCCCTGATGCGTGCCAGGCAGAAAACCAAATGACTGATGGCTGGTTAATTGTCTGGCCATGGCTTTTGTTCTTATTTCCCCCTCTGTGCCTTTTATTTTTTTTGTGTGTTTTTTCTGTGAGTGTGTGTTGTTTTTTGTGCAGCACTCCTGCTGCTGACGCTTGAAACATTAGACTTAGACGTGGCACAGATATAGTACGACTACGAGTATGCGAATGCGAATGCGGAGCTGTAACTGCAGCTGAAGATGAAGCCGAACGTACAACAACATCAAAGACAATGCACACATGCACCACACGAGGGGAGGGGGTCAACTCGATGCAAGCCCATCCAGCAGCACCAGACTTTGGTAACTGGGTTTAGCTGAAATAAAGAAGATGGCCCCGGCAGGTTGGCAGGATGGGACCTCAACTCCAGGCCACCAGTGCTGAAATTTCAGTTTCCCTAATTCCGGGTGTTGTATCAAATGTGGATAATCTGTAAGCACTATTTGACCCTTCGCTATCTGAATTTCGTTGTCTTCTACAGCCAGTCTCGCTGTCCGAGTTTTTGCAAAAAAAAAAATGAAGAGAAAAAGAGCAATGCTTTAGCTAACATGACTATTGTTTAATTTGCACTAAAGGGGTGTTAATAGCAATTTAGTTTTCAGATTTAGCAAGCAGGGCGTACTAAATAAAAAAATGGAAAAAATAAAATACCAAAGATATCAAAAGAAGTGGGCCCCACGTTGGGCGCCAAAATCATTGTTTAAAGGTCAGGGCCCCAAAAACGTTATTATGATCATAAAATTTAAAGAAGATGACAATACTTCATTTTTTAAGAGGTGATTAGTTGCTTAACGTTTATAAGGCTTAGTCTTTCGATTTGTACCATTCCCTTTGCTTTTAAGGATATTCCAGAGTTCGTCTTAGACTCTGGACTCTGGAATATCGCCTCCTTGTGGGTTATTTGTACTTTTTGTTGGCCACGTTTCACTCGGATGTTCTAGCTGTTATTGTTGTTGTAGCGTATTCTTTTTGTTGGTTTTGTGCGTGCTGAAGCGAGAAGGGGGAACACTGAGGGAGAAAGATAGAGATAGCCAGAGGAATGAGTGAAAGAGTTTCGGGAAACAAATGGCAAGAAAACACCGCATGGCGATGATTGTGATGACGACGATGTTTTCATTGTTTTGTTACGCTCGCTTTTCATACAAAACTAGCCCCAGTCCTCCACGTTTTCCCTCTTTAGGAGCTGGAGCCTTCGCGCAGCTGCCAGCTACAATATTTTACTGACTGTTTGCTGGCTTTTCTTTGCAATTTTGATGCTATTGCTGAAACACAAAAAAGAGAAAACAAAACGTGGAAGGCCTCGTCGTGAAAATAAACGAAGTTTCTAACACTCTTAAAAGATAGTGGTGTCTATGCCATTCAAAGCAATTGATTCGAAGCTACACTTCTTAAATGCCAGTGCAACTGAAAATATAAAGTTATTAATTTATTCACGTCGTATTTTTTAAAATTCAAGCGTGTACTTTTAGCATGGGTGCTTCTAAGATTAATAGTATTATGCGATGTTTATAAGGAATATATTTAGTAGCTCTTATATCTCAATCTTGTTGTCCCTTAACGATGTTAAACATTAATTTGTATTATTACCTTTCCTATTCGGGACTTGTTATGATATTTGATTTGGGGATCTTTTCCAGTTTATGTACTCCCATTCAGGGCATTCAAAACAGCCGAATGATACAGAGAAGAGGGAGGTAAATCGGAGCAGGATGGTCGGAGAGAATAGAAAGGGGCGGAGAACAAAGGGGATGGGAGCTTTGCGAGGCTTTTTAAACCGAAGCAGGAAGCTACGGGGGTATATACATATAAAGGAATCGGGAGGAATACAAGGAGGTCTACGAGGACGATGGAAGATGGAGCTGGCAATAACGATGACTGGGAACGATGCAGCGGCAGTGGCAACAACAATTTTTCAAGCACTTCCGAATGTTGCAATGGAAATCTGCATTTTTAATTTGTGTGTGTGTGTGTGGGTCTTATGTGTGTATGACAGCATGTGTATGTGTTTGTCTGTTTGTGGTGAGTATGTGTTACTGTTGATTTCTTCCCATTCTTCGTTTTAGTGTTGTTGTGTTTTCTTAGGCTTCGGATTTGAAGCCACGACTTTAGGAGTGCAGTGAAAGAAATTGATTGGATTTATGTTATAAAATCAGCACACAAGCCGTTATGATTTTTATTCTATATTAATTTTGAATTTAAACATTGAAGGTAACGGTATTTTAACATAAAATAACCTTGATAAAATTGTACATTTCATTATTACAAAACCTAAAGTCTATTCAGTGTAGAACAGAAATAAATGATGGTATTTTCTTATCAAAAGTGTACACTTGATTACTAGACTTCTTTCAGTGTATTTTTTGCCTAGTCCAGCGCCATCTAGCGAGCATGTGTATAGGTCCTGCAGCTGTGTGTATGTGAGCTTGTGTGCATGGGCGTCCCAGTTCTTGTAGCGTTTGATGTGCCTGCTGTTGTTGTAACTTTTGTTGCTGGTACGCTGCACCATGTTGTTTGTAACTTCCTCATGCTCGGCACATGACCCCTGGCCCCTGCCCCAGGACCGTGCCACGCCCCCCGCCCTGAGTCCATTTTGGGTGAAATTGTTGGTGAAATATGGCAGAGAGTTGCAATTTTGGTTAATGATCTACGAAGGGCTTGGCGGGGCGGGTGGATTTGAAAGTATTATCTATTGCGTTTGAAGATCCCATGCACTCCCAGTGGAAACTACAGTAGAAAATCCAAAAATTGCAATAATAAGAAATTTATAGAGGTAAAATCATTAAACTGTTTTTTTTTTAATTTTTAATAAATCGAAGGTACATAAATATACAAATTTATTGTTTAACGTTTGTTGTGTTAAGAAAGTACCAAAATGTAATCTCGTATTTAATTTCCTAATTCCCTGTCTTTCAAAAAACTAAGCTCTTTCAAATGTCATATAAAACCCCTTTGGAATTGCCCTATCTCTTATTTGCCAAGTTTATGATTAGTTAGCACTTGATATGGCTTCATCAGGTATTTATATTTTTTAAGGGGAAGAGTAGTACTGTGAATCCTTTGGGTGCCATCCCAGGAATATCATCCTTACTGTCGGGGATAAGCCGTCTGTGAGTCCATTTTACTTCATCGTTCGTTTTGTCTTTCGTATTTATTTTGTATTTCTTTTTTTGTGAGGGCGGTAAAATGGCCGTGCGTTTGGTGGTTAGCATTTGATTGTGATATGCACACAAAAGCGGATTATTCTTGACTCTTTAGCAGCATCATTTATGACATGCAACAATAACAGTGGAAAAGGCGGACCAGGGAAATGGGTGGGAAGTGGAAAATGGTGGTGGAGTGCAGCAAATGCAATTTCGGTTAGTGGCCACAATTTTGTTTAGAATTTTGGCCCTACCATTTTGGTATTGTCTCGCATTCTGTTCCACGCTCCCATGCATTGTAGTTACATTATGTTTACATATTTCTGCCATATAAAGAAAAAAATGAACAAAAAAAACACCCAATTGTGGAATTGCAACCACAAAAGCTGCTTAAGTTATTAGTTATCGCTATCAATAATGCATACAACTAACTATCCATCGATACAGCTTGTTTGGGTGCGCACACTTTCATTACAGCACAAATGCGTTGAATAAATTTAATTGTTTTTTCATCATAAATTATCGTGGCACGCATATCCGTTGATAAAAATGGAATTGCATTCTAATTGCAAAACGAAATCATATTTCGTGCCATAATTAATTGGCAAATCCGCGTAAATTGTTTAGGGGCTTGGGGATCTCTTGCCATTGATCGGTATGCTTTTAGTGTCTAAAACACAACTGTTTGTTATTCAAAACATTTTTAAATATTATGGTTAAGTTGTAGTTGTGCCCTTCATAAATCCCTCAGAGCTTAAGTTTAAGTTACCTTCAGGTGAGGTGTGAACGAAGCGGATAAGGTAGCTGGATTTATAAAGTAGGAAACGGGGGATAAGGAGTCCGAGTCAAAAGGGGAAACGGGAGACAGAAAGTAGACTTAGATCTAACAGGCGACGTCGGCACTTTTGGTCCACTTGCCCGGCAATTGGACCATTTCGTTGAGCGCTTCACAGCGCTCAAGTTGCCTTGGGTTTTGGTTTGAGTTTGGGAATGGATTGTGGCCGGGTTTTGGGCTGGAAACGGGCTAAAAGAGGTAGAGATCCCAGCTGTGCTGCCAGCCGACTGCCAACGACATTTAGCCCACTTTTTACGCAGCAGCGGGCACCCCAGGAATCAGAGTACAGGATGGAACCCGTACAGCCCCGAAGTTACCCCCATTCCCAACACTTAAAAATATTTGGGCAACAGAAGAAATCTTAAAATCTACTCTCATAAGCTCTGCCAATTTTTCTTTTTTTTCTTTTTAAAAATGTCAAAAAGAATTCAATACAATAATTTAAATCTTGAAAAATCCTTTAAAAGGTGTCTGGAAGTATGCAATAACATATTTTGAATAAGAAAGTTCGATGGATTTTTGGACGGTAAATATATATTGTAATATTTCGACCTCCACAATATGTTGGTAGATATTTTTGGGATATATTGCTTCCCAGCGCATGGCCTTTATTTTGGCCAGTGTGTGTGTATTAAGTTCCCCGTAGTTCGGCCGTTCAAGTAGTCAGTCAAATTGGGATTCGGTTGCGGCTTTTTGGGGTCACCTCGCCCATTTCCACTCCATTCCATTTCCCATCCCCATTGCCATTCCACTCCACCTCGGCGATTGCCTTTTGCCGCTGCCCCGTTTAAGATGCAGATAATGCTAATTAATTGTATTGATTAGCTCATTATATCATTAGCCGGCAGCGGACTAGCGAACTTGCCTTGGGCGCCATTTCAATGTGCCGTGCGCCGACAATAAGTTCCGACCGCAGCAACAATGGATGCAATGGATCCTTGGACACGGATCCTTGTGCGTAGTGCGTTTGAGCTGCCCGGGGCCGCACATTCATATAAATAAACTTGTCCAAATTGCAGTTACCGCCCCAGGGCCATGGCCAAAATTGTGTGCAACACCGAAAACTTAAGCGATGGGTGGCGGGAGGCAGAGGGGGTTATGCAAATTCGGTTGGTATGACGAAAATCTTCGGGGCAGGTTGTGTGTCCATGGGCTTTGTTCTTGGTTCGGAATCAAGTGAAATCCCGTACAGTTGTTCAGGGATTAAATGACCTCCTGGAACTGTCGTTTTCACGGATAAGGTTCCTACAAAGTGGGGCTTAAAAAATAGAAATGGGTAATTTACGTATATATTTTTGGTTTAAAATAACTAATTTAACAAATAGTTTTAAGGATCATTGGCATACCAATAATTGGTAAGCCATTTTTTGGCTATAACATAGTTTTTACGAGGAATCTTAAATAGTATTGTATAGTATCATTAAATCCTTTTCCTTTACTTTGCTCATTAAATCTCTTTTCCACTACCTGGCTTAGTTCAGAATTTGGCTTAAAACATATTTATGCATATTTATGAATATTTTGATATGCATTATATTTTCATTTGATCAACTCTTAACCAGGGTCATCTGTACTAGATATATTTTGCTCACTTCATTCATTAGATCCTAAGTCGGGACTCGAGTGAATCCTTTTCATTTTCTTAGCTGCTTTCCTGACTCTGTCGGGATTGTCAGGTGTTCGTGGCCCGTTCCTTCTGCGTGGCCATCAAGTTTTGGCCAACTTTTTGGGAAACAAGCTGCATCGTCCTGCCACGTCCTTCGTGCCCCATCCCTCGTCCTGCTGATCCTGTCCCCGATGTCGTCGGCAGCATCGTTAAGGCGTATCCATCATAATATCTATCAGGGGCGAGGGGCCTGGGCATCCCACTGCCGTATATACCGCCTCATCCGAATAATTCATTTATATTAATACATCCTGCAGAGCAACAGTCAAACTCACTGCGAACGGGACGGAGATAGCTGTGGATATAGAAAAAGCTGAGGAAGAAGTATTTCAATTTGTATTGCCAAGTGTCTGGCTCTAGCCGTCTCTTTCTGTCCCGCCTCCGCCCCTCTCACTCGCACTCGCACTGTCTGCAGTTGCAGTGCTCGACTTTGCCACGTCGACAGCTTAAAGTTTGAATTGCAGCACACGGAGTCACTAATCCACTTGGAGAAAATTTTGTAAACATATGTTTTATTTATTTTGATTTATGCTAACATATTACTTAACTTGGCAAATTTTATTTTTCGAATATGTTATGTTTTTTTATCCCTTAGGCCTCACATATTCCGTGAATCAATAACTAACTAATAACTAACTAAATATTGTATGTACATAATGTATGTACATAATGTACATAATGATATAAAATAGGCATTATATATTCTTAATACATATATATTAAATTTTATTTATTTTATAAATACTTTCATAAACATTCTATGTAGGCTATGCCTATTTTTGTTAACGTGTTTTAAAGCCTTCCTTTATAATGGTATCCCAAGCATAGCTGTGTATATTATAACGCTGATTATATTATGGGATTTTTATAATTTTTCCAGTGTCATTTTCCGCCTGGACAACCTGGCCGAAGGTTGGAGTCGAGTCTGAGTGGGGGGATGTTAAAAATGGGGCCGTCGATGGAGGAGGATTACAGGATGCAGGACGCCACCTTTTGCAGCTGCTTCCATGTGTTCATGGCGCAAATAATCGCCGTCATCAAGAACAACAAAAACAAGATGGCAGGACAGGATCAGGACGACAGGATTGGGTCCTGGTTCCTGAGAACGGATAGGGATGGTGGTGGGGATGGGGATGGGGATGTTGATGGGGGAAAAGGAATCCGAAGATGAGTTGAGAGACGTTGACGCTGACGCCATTAGCACCGAGTTTTGCAGCATCAACGACAAACTTTAAATTGTTGCGTCATTACAATTCGAGTTGGGGATTGTGCGGGGGGATCAGCTGAAATGTTGAGCAACAGGAAGCCGGGGTATATATTCTGGGCCTAGCCAAGGCATAAATGCCCCTTGCCAAAAGGCGAGAAAAGAAGAAGTCTTGTCCCCGTTTGCACCAGTGATTGATGTTGCACTTTAAATTTCAGTTGTGTCAGTCGGATGCGCACACACATGCTCCCTAATGACCAGGTGCCACAAATGGTTGCATTCCCTAAAAAAACACAAAGTAAAAAAACAAAAAAACCATAAAGTGCTATTTTGCCAGTAAAATCTTGTATTCCCCTAAGACGTTAACTTTTTTCTCAAGTCGTCAAGAATATAATTTTCGGGATATAAGTACAATGTACGTTGTACATATGTGTGTTCCCCAACGTTTAGTTGCCCTGCATTCTTAACAAGACTACTGGTTTCCAGTGAAGACAGATAAATTCATTTTTGATTTTTATTTTCGCACGAATCAGTTTCGCAATATATGATCCAGACCAGTTGTTCTTGGTATTCAATGTTGTTTTATTACAATACACTGAATACCTTTTGCATTTTGTAACATTTATTTACTTTTAACTAAACACGTTTTCATTGGCTACACAATCTTTAATTATCTAGTTTTATAACTAAGTATCATAAAGTAATTTAAAGAAATATCTTTTTCAATACAGAAACGTTATTGAGGCTGAACAAAACATACATGTGTCATAAGGGAAGCTAGTAAATTAAGTGAAATATTAAAAAAAACATCTCTAACTTTAAGCAAACTCATTCTTGGTGGTAATAAAAAAGGGGCCATACATTTTTATAGTGCTGACTTATACATACAGTCCGATCCGTCTTGCTACCGCCCTTTGCCTTGTAATCATTTAAATGAACAAATTATAAATTACCCCAATAATGGGCTCGGGAGCAGGACAAGGACAAGGAATCCGACCAGAATATGGGGACAGGAGTCAGGAGTCACGTCCAGGCACACATATATTTCATATGCACACACTCCTATATGCTGATATATGGACATACACACATATCATCTATATGCGCCATATATTATATATTGCGGCGATTGCATCGCAACGACAATTTTGGCTCATTATAAATTTGCCTTAATTTTAATGCAAAAGTCTCTGCCGCAGTTCGTCCATCTGTCTGTCTCTTTCTTTGCTTATAGGGCCATCTCTTTCGGCAATGTGTGTGTCTGGCACAGTGCCTTACATTTAATGCAACCCAGAACTCCAGCTGGCATCGGACTCCGATTTCTGGGTCGGAACTGGGAACTGAGCACTGGGAACTCCAACTGAACTCCTCGCCACGAATTGCATTCAACTGCAGCCTGCAACCGAGTCATCCATCTGCCCTCTCTTTCATTCGCTGTGGATAATCATGTTGCTGACAGCATTGTTGCCGCACAGTCCGCTGTTCCTGATACCCTGCGAAATTATCAGGAAAGGGCTCTACAATCGAGTGACGATTGAAAGTAAGTATCGTTTAAGTAACTGCTTGAAAAGTTTTTATTGATTTAAGCTCCAGTTTGATAATAAACTTTGCATTTATTTTCTGTCAAGGTTTTTAAAATCTTATTATTATTTTAAATTTAAATGCCAATCGATTTGGAATTTAATTACGAGCTCAAAGAGGTATCACATGCTTATTCTGACGTCCTATCGCAATTTGTCGACCAAAAAACTTTTTTTTTTTTGCAAAAATAGGGTGTATTATTTTCTGACGAAAAATACGTTATTTTTAAGCCGTTTTTAAGCCGTAATTTAGTCAAATCGGGGCACACAACAAAAAGACCCACTGTTATGAGCAGCTTACAACCAAGGCTATCGATTCCTATCACTTTTCGGGAAATTTATTTTTGGACCCATTTTCGCATTTTTTGTAAGGGGTTGTATCATCTATTTTTTTCGAAAATTTTTCAAAAATTAAAGTTTGAAGATTTTAATGTCAATCGATTGGGAATTTAATTACGAGCTCAACGAGGTATCACATTCCTTAATCTGACTTCATTTCGCAATTTGTCGACCAAAATACTGATTTTTTTTGTGCAAAAATGGGGAACTTTATTTTTTGACGAAAAATGCGTTATTTTTAGGCCGTTTTTATGTCGTTATTTAGTCAAATCGAGGCGCACAACAAAAAGACCGACTGTTATGAGCAGCTAACAACCAAGGCTATCGATCCATATCATAAATCGGGAAATTTATTTTTTGACCCATTTTGGCATTTTTTGTAAGGGGTTGTATCATCTATTTTTTTCGAAAATTTTTCAAAAATTAAAGTTTGAAGATTTTAATGCCAATCGATTGGGAATTTAATTACAAGCTCAACGAGGTATCACATTCCTTAATCTGACTTCATTTCGCAATTTGTCGACCAAAATACTGATTTTTTTTGTGCAAAAATAGGGAACCTTATTTTTTTACGAAATCTACGTTATTTTTAAGTCATAATTTATTCAGATCGAAGCCCACAACAATATTACCGACTGTTTTGGGCAGCTTAAAACCTAGGCTAACGATACCTATATCTTTCTGGTAAAACTATTTTATTACGAATTTTTGAATATTTAAAAGAGTTTATCTGGGTGCTACCCAAAAATACCCTACACATTGTATGTTAAATTGTTGCACGACAATGAGCAGGCTGCCGCCAAAAAAAGGGAACAAAGATGGGGAGAAGAAAAGAAAAGCCAGCAAAATGCACATGCCACGTAGTTATGCATATGTCGTTGTCCCAGGACCCTCCAGGATCCCCATCCCCCGAGCCCGCCGCCACTGTACGTGTGTTCCAGGCAATTCACAAATTGAACGTACGAAATCACATTAGCCCCAACGTCAGCCTCAGAGCCCTCAGAACCTCGGAATCAGCTCCAGATCCTGTCTGTCCTTTCAGCATCTTCGCTTGTTGCAGCGGCTCCTTGGGGAAAATGGCCCATACCAAAAAATTCGCAGGCCCCGCATCCCGGATCCTTAAACGGAACCGTACACTTTTAATACATATTAAGATCTTTATTGGACAAATTAAATTTAAGGTCGTAAGATACCATCGAATCGCCATCGAATAAAATATTTTACAGCATTACCTATCAGTTTGTATCGATTTTTTGTGTATCCAAATTTGGGGATTAATTTATGAATACTATTTAGTAAGTATTTCGACTTTATCGGTACTCATCCTTTTGTATGCTTTTTTTGTGTAATAATGAATACTGTGAATTTTTAGTGTGCCGGTTGCTTAGGGACTTATCTATGAATATGTATGTAAAGGTTTTTTGATTAAAATATTGCATGGAACATTATTACCTATCGATTTATTTGCTTATCGACTATTTGAGGGGCATAATATCTAATAAGTTATTTCAGCTTGTAATTGCAAGTCAATGGGTAGTATCTTATGAGTACTACATTATCAGATTGCGATAATAGATTGATCACTCTTTCAACAAATAATTTTACAAAAGTGTATTTAATTTGGGCTTTTTTTTACGTGTATCTGGGCTATTTTGGCCGAACACGTACGGAGCCGCTGGCATTGGCCAATTGGCCTGGTCTGGGTCCTTCTTGGTCCTGCACCCCTATATATGTGTGCTCCATATGCCCCTCTGCTGTGACGACGTGCTGCAGGAAAAGTTTTCCTTGTCTATTGATTTGAATTTGAATTTTTCGCCTAATTGCAAAAAGTGAGCACAAAGTGAAACAAGCGAAAGAAGTGAAGGCAGGCAGAAGATTCAATAGGGAGTGACGGCTATGTGGCCATTTCTCAAATGCAAACATTTAACCTATACATTTTGGGACAGCAAAGAAATCTTACTTAATTTTTGATTTCCGCTTCAGCAACAAATTTAAAAGATTTCATTTTTATTATGTCCTGCTAGTTGTTCATCGAGTTCCCCCTGTGGATACTTTTTCACTCAACTATCTCGCTCCAGGCAATGTTTACCCAATGCAAGACATATAATTCCCAATAAATTCCAATATTAATTGATTAAAAAGCAAATGCCAAAATCTGAGCTCAGCCCCAGGGAAATTTCAAATAAATTTATACACTTTCGGGATTTATCCAAAGTGTTTCCCTGAGCGGAGTAAATTAAAATGGCAAACACGCAAAAATATATTGACAAAAATTGCACCGCAATTTTAAATAAAAAATGAAATGCCTTTTTCCATGTTTCCTGTTAACTTTATTTCGTTTTCCATAATTTCAGTGTGCACTTAAATTTAAAATTGTATTGATTTCACCCTTACTTTTTTCCTTCTGGAACTTCTTGTTCTTGTACATTAACAACGGTTATTTCGTTTCTATTGTTGTAATTTTGAAAAACATATTTATTTAGCTTGAGGGCGGGGCAAAAACATAATGTTTTATTCCATCTAGAAGTGTGTTTACATTGGCGGTGACAAAAGTACGTCTATTGGTAATGTACAAAAATGTGGTTTATTTATGATTATTGTTCCCATTTTTAAGTTTTGCAGTATTTTTGTGCAAATTGTAATAGGTATATATTTATCATATATTTATCTTTTCTCAATTAACATGTTTACATACGTTTTTAAAAATTGTAGGAAAAAAATTAAAAATGTTCTACTAAATTATGAAATACTATTAAACTTACCCCGTCTGTATGTGAAGTCGTTGTGCTTTGTGCATTTTCAATGCAAATATTTGCATCTGTGTCCGTGTCCATTTGTTTGTTTGCTTGGATCAGAGCGATATAGAGCACAACATATAGGTATATATATAATATCGCATATCGGACAAAATTGTTTTTATAGAATTTTTATATTTTCTGCAAATGTGCCGGGCAAACATTAAACGCATAGATAGATGTATAAATATCATAATAATAAAAATGAAAATGGAAATGGAAATGATAAGAGATGGGGGAATATTTCCATGGGCTCGCATAGTTTTCGAATTGATTTCACAAGTGGTGGCCAAACAACTCCCGAAAGTGGGCGTTACGGTCCGAGTTTATTGAAAAGAAAGAGAAAGAAAGAGAAGGAGATAAAGAGAAAGAGAGAAGATAAAGAGCGAGAGAGAGAGAGAGAGAGAGAGCAACAAGCGGAGTGTCCGCCCACGCAACAAGGTAATCAAATGCAATTGAAAAACCAGCGCAAAAAGTTTATCCTTTGGCTTGCCTTGAACACAAGCGTTCCCGGTTCTCCTTCCGGTCCACCCCAGTTTTTTACCCGGTCCACCCAGCCCGCACCACCCTGTTTTTACCCGTTCCCGCTTCACAACCGTTCCCTTCGATTTTTCACCCGGTTGCCATTGCAACGAATTTAATCAAAAGTTACAATTCCAATTGTCCGCAAGCGGGTCACTCGTGTTGCGTATTAAAAAAGTTCCACTGCGGTGAGACAGAGATGGCTAGTGTCCGTAGAAAAAGACGGACACATACACACTTAGACAAAATGTAGAGCCATACTTTCAAAATGGGAAATCAATTGTTGTGTTTATCCAAAAGGGGTTTAAGGGTTTTAAGGGTATAAGTTAACGAAATGATAAAGCCTTACTTTTTAAAATGTTTTAAGAATGTTATTGCCTCACAAATATATAGGAAACAATGTATTAACCAATTTCTTTTTATAGCAAATATATTCAGAATCAGATATGAAATAAATACATCGATTTATTTTAATCTTTCTTATCCTATTTCTGCCCAAAATATTGCTTAGCTCCAGTTATTCTACACCCACTTTTTTCCAAGTGCAGCGGGCCAGAAAAAGAGATGGGGCGATAGATAGAGTCGGCGTTTCATATCCGTGTTCTATGTAGGCCAAAAACAAAAAGGGCCAAAAGGAGCGGCGGCAACCGGAGCGAAGTGAGCCAAAAAGTTTGCCCGCTTAAATTGCAGCGATTGCAATGAACCGGACGGACAATCAATGCCGATTTTTGCCACATCTATCTCTCCCTGTCACTCCCGAAACCCCTCTCTGTCGCACCAGAGAAAGCGAAACGGTATCGAAGTATCGATAAAATCGAATCATTTGCGGGCATCTACAAGTGCGTTTCGAGTGCAAAGGGGCGGAAATAGGGATTCATTCCCGGTTTTATTTCCTTTTTTGCCGATTGCACTCGCTGTTTAACTTGTGCTAAACGTAAGACATGCTGCGTTTTTGGCTAAGTTAATTTGTTAATTAAATAAGTTAATTACATTATATTAGTTTGTTGCTATGCCTTATAATGTTACCGAACTGAAAACATCAATATCACAAAATCATTTATTACATAACTCAAATAAAATATCTCATATTAATAGGTATGAATCACTTGCTTTCTTTTTATATTTTTAAGTTAATCACTTAAGCATTTAAAAAAAAGCTTTTAAAGTTTGTCAAGATAAAAACAATTATTTTATTTATTTTTTAATAGAATACAAAATGTATCTCTTTTACTGTACTTAAATTATGGAATAAATAAATAATAAATCAAAAATAAATAAATAAGTCTTTATTTTTTGAACCATTTTGATTTTTAATGTAAGAAGAATAATATCACAAAAAACTATATTGTTCTCTATCTTTGAGAATTTTCAAATATTTGTCTGCTTTTTTAAGAAGCAATGGAAATTCTCCAACCAGTGTTGGCTTACTCAAACGAAAGCAATTTTCTTGTCAACACTAGTTGTTTTGGCCATTTCTCGTGTCACTCCCTTAACCCTCCGACTGCTGTCCATCAGCGTCATCAGCACGGCCACTGGCCAGCCTTAACCCTCTGGGTGCCTGCGTCCATCGTCCATCCCTCGTCCCGCCATATGTGCCAGATCCAAAATCGGGAGGACTTTCCCTCTGCCGATAATGATGGGCCAGCCGAACAATCAATTAACGCACTGCCAGCCATCAAGGTTGCTGACCCAGAGGGGGGAATGGCGGTAATGGGCGGTGCGGTCTGGTCAGTGGGCGTGGCTCTTGGCAATTGACATGAGGGGGGAGTGGTCGGAAATTGGGGAAAGTCAGGGGGAAAGCTGAAGGCGGTTTCTTCATGGTCAGCTGCATGCAAAAGCGATTTGGAGTTGCAGCCTCACTTTATCCACTTAGCTTTCCTCGCCTTCAGCACTTTTTGGCCCAACGCAAAAGGGGAAATAACAATCCTTTAAATGAACAAAAAAAATAAAAATCCATCAAGTAAAAACACCAGATTTTAAAGGTATTTTAAAAGTAAATGAAAAGATTTAAATCAAGAGCTATAGAGATTCGATTGGTAAAACTATAATTTTTTGGATCACCTTACTACATAGGAATAGCATTACTTGTCGACAAAATTGTTAAATTCACTTTGAAATCCGGATTGGGCATGATTTTTCGATAGAAGTTCACGAAAATAAAAATAAAAAACCCTTTCACCACAATGGAGCAGATGCAGGATGTGAATCAGGATCGCGGCGAGGATGCCACGGGCAGCAAGGACCTCGAGCTGGAGGAGAATGACGGGGACTTGAGCCGGAACTCCAGCCTGACCACCGTGTGCAGTACTTTTCCATTGACCTCGAGGATCGACAGCTATCACCGCTGGCAGTCGATGGACAAGGAGGAGGATATCATGAGTCGCGAATTGCAAATCGAGAGTGAGCGAAAGGTCCAGCTGGCCATGTCCATGCCGCTCGCCATTGACGCCATACATCCTTGAGGCTAAACCTAATAAATTCCAGTTCTATTACTTAATTATTTGTTCTCTAATTTGCGAAAAACAGAACAGCCACCACTGCGAATGAGTGATTCGCGTAAAACAGATCACACGAGCCGTTGTCAATAGTTCATAAATCTTCATTAAATGCCCGAATGGAAGCCATGACATTTAAGTCCACGTGAATTTCGCTAGAAATCAACAAGCTCTTTCGAAACCGAAAGGCCACCACTGCGTATGATTGATACGCTTGAAATAGCTCATACGACTCTTTGTCCGCAGTTCTTATACCTTCATTTAAGTTACCCAAATTGAAGCCACATTAAAGTCCAGCTGACTTCCACTGGAGATCAACAAGCCCTGTAAATTCCCCATCGCTCCTTCTAACACCTCTCGCATAATTGAAGGTAAATTAAGTTTGCTCTCCCCCACATTCGACGTTTGAACTCGATTGACGCACATCGTTTGCTTTTCGGCATTGACGGCATCGGCGGCCTCAAAAACGAAATTGCTATTTACAAACAATTTTACATATTTACGCGGCAACTGTTGACACTTTGCTATAAATTCACCCGGCCGTGGTCCACCTCATGTCCCTGCCCCTGTCCCGCCCCCTTGGACAAAGACCAGTGCAAACAGAACTACACTGAAAATTATTAAACACTTCTATGGTAGCAGTATGAAAGAAAATCTACTTTTCATCTTCTAAAAATCACGTGTAAGCGTTTTATAAACTTTTATTATTATTTATTATTATTAGATTTATGTTAAGGACATTAAATAAAGATTATATCTTGCAACTTTTATGAAACACCTTACTTTAATGAAAAAATCCATTAAAAAATCTTTAAAGTCAAAAATATTTGTAATAAAATTCGTAATGCTTAAGAATTGTAACTATTATTTTTGAGTAAATATACCATTTACAAAACCCTTACTTTTTCACCTTAAAATTAAATGCAGTTTCAAAACTATTTTTTGTAGCATACTTTTTCGGGCAAAATAACTTAACTTGAAAAATCCATTGAAAATTGCTTAAGAAAAAATTGTTGGTAAGGAAATATTAATGGCAAATAGTGATGCTCGCTTAAGTCAAACAAAATATAATATAATAATTTATTAAATTTATAATTCTAGCTCTGAAACCGCTCTTTAAATGGGCTCGGTATAAATATTGCTTGATAGCAGTAATGATAAATGCAAGACCATAGCACACTTTTGCTCAGTGTGGCCCCAACTTGCGATGCAAAAACTGCCCCGAACTGACTGATGGCTGACTAGATGGATGGCTTCGCTCCGTTCCTCCGCTTCTTGGCCTGAAGTAGGAGCTGTTGCTGGACGCTTATTGTTAGATGGATGGATGGATGATGTGTAGCTGTTGCTCCTGCCACGCCTCCCGCCCCAGCCCCCAGGCCCCAGCCCTTCCACCTATACCATACTTCCTATGCCCCCGAAAAAGTGCAGTGTTGTTGCAATCTATATGGTATCTGGTTAAGAGTCCATGGCCAGGGACAGAGGGCCAGATAGAGTTGATGATTTGTGGCGCAAAATGCGAAACTGACAGCGCGCTTCCGCTTAAAGGAAATTGAAATCCTTCTTTGCACAAAATTGTTGACGTATTTACACACACCACCACATACAGATAAGCACACACACAGTGTGCGTGTGCCGTCTCGGTTTTTCTTTTTCTTTTCATTTTCGTTTTCCTTTTTTTGGCAGTTAGTTTACTCACTGGTCGAGGACATGTGAACTTTGTCCCTAGGAATTTTCCACCTGGAGTTCTGGGGGCTTCTGTTGTAAAACCGGGCTAATTAGAACTGAGAAAAAAGCACTAGATATTTATATCTTTGAAAAAAATCGGTAATATTAACATAACATTTATTTGACTCGAAGCAAATATTATTTAAAATATACGATTTTTAGTCATTTATAAATTACCTTTCAAAAATATTAGAACTAATTACATTATTATTATAATTTTAAGTTTAAGAGGTAATAAACTATCATTCAAATAATATTATATTTAAAACTCGAAATATGTCTACGCATTAAAGCAATAACACCGTGCTTTAAATTAACTGTTGTTCAAAAACTTACTTTAATTGAATTTAAAATTTTTCGTTCAGTAAATTAAGGAAAAAATGCTTTAAAAAAACAACTTGACTCTTTTCAGAAAATGTGCTAATTTTTGTCACTGGTTAAATACAGCGTGGCCTGGAACATCGGGGAGTTACAAAGGGACTCCACTTCCGGCGGACATGTGATGATTATTTACCCGATGTTGCCACCGATGCTACGTGCCGCACTGCTGCCCATCCTCATTAGGCGCACAGCTGCAGAAACTGCAGCTGCTGCTGCTGCAACTGCAACTCCATCTGCAACATGCAAAACGCAGCACCTGGTGGCAACAGAAAAACACTTAAAACTAAACTTTATCCGCAACAAAGTTATTTACTTTAAGTTACAATAAACTACTATTTTACTTTTCCCTAAGAACACATTTTAAAGTTTCAAGACTTAGGACTTAAGCTATTTTTTTTAGAATATACTAGAATACTTTAGATATCTTCGTTTTTTACTTGTATACTGCTTGTTTTAAAATGCAACACATTTATAAAAATGGGTATTTCAAATATTTTTGTTTAGTTTCTCTCGAAACTAATGGAGATTTTTCCCAGTGCATCAGCGGAGTTTAAGTGCATCAATGGCATCATTGTGGACTGCGAGTGCGAGTAAGTGAGTGGCAAGCCGAATGGCCACCGCAAATGTGCGTTCAACTCTGGCCAGCCAGAAATGGAAACTGAAGTATGCAGATGCAGTCTAAATACGAAACAAAGTCTAAATTCTAGACTCTTAGCTACACTACTACCCTACCAATAAACATTGGCAAATTAAAGAACAAACAAAATATATATAAAATAGAAAAACTATAAATACGAGCGACGACGTAAACATAATACAACCCATGATATTTTTCATCTATAATACAAATAATAATATAATGTATTTTAGTAGTTCTGGCTAGTTTAAAATATACAATGATTGCAAAGTTGAATATTTTTTAATATTCATAAATATTACATCTTATATAAATGCATTTATACATTGAGCATTTCAGTGTTTCTGGCTAGTTTTAAAACTATTCAAAAAAAAAGACAACGGTGATTTATCATTTTATATTTAATATTAAAATAATGTTCTAAAAATAACATCATGCTTAAATTTATTTAATTTTTTACCTTTTTTCGTACGTTCCAACAAAACATACCTACCTCGCAGGTAAAGGGAATGAAAAAAGTTTTGCATTTTCACTGACATTTCTGACCCCTGTCAAAAAGGGCTGGTGGGCGGGTGGCTGGGTGGGTGGGCGTGGCAGGTGGGTGAGTGTCATACAGGGTCACCTAATTGGTTGCTGCCACACGGATCGGGTGAAAGAGAGAGCCAGCATGGCAATCAACGAATGACCAGCGGCTTAACCCGTGTGCATACGAATGTGTCGGCATCATCGGTTCGTCTCACGTTTGCGGTGTTTGTTTGTTTGTCCCCTTAAAAACCACCCACTCACCCACTCACCCACCCATCCATCCATGGGGGAATTTGCATCCCCCTTTTCGGACGCCCCTGGCATGCATCTGTATTTTGACAGTTGCCAAAACTCCAGGGAGGGGGAAAAAGCGACTGTCATTCGACTGTAACTAAACATTTTTGTTCTGCCTTGTCTCGGCTTGCTAAGCGCCTTTCAAACAAGATCCCCTACTCCCCATAAAGCCCCCTTGCAGCACCCGATACGTCCCACCCACTTTCCCTGCCATTTGCACCGGAGTTCAATTAGAATTTGTCAGTGGCTGCCGTCCTACCGCCCAAATCTGTACCCAAACAAACAAAAAAGAAGTCGACAACAAACCAAAATACTACGATATCAAAAAGATAAAATAAAAAGCAGATACAACCGAATCGAAAATCAAATATAAAATAAATACCAACAGAACAGAAAATGTTCCCAAAAGGGGTGCTAAATGGTCACTAAAGTTTGAACAACATATTTAATGCTCTAACTAGTTCAGCTGGAATAAGTCGTTTAAAACTTGCAGCAAGTGTCCCTAAAAAACTTTATATTAATTTAATTGCAACATTTTTGCATGGAAATATTAAAACATTAGACAATGAAATAGTCTGATTTAATTATAGAATACTTTTAATATGAAACCATAAATGTAGTAAGGAGTTCGAATTAGCTAATATACCCCGGCGGTCTAAATTCCATTTGGAAAAGGTATTAAAACCATATCGAAAAATAGTTGTACGAATGGTAAAAGGCTTTTTTCCAGACCGAACGGCATAAAAATCCTGGCAAGCCCCAAAAAGAGGTGCAGGTTCATTTGGTTCGAGGGCTTTGGCAGTGATTTTGCTTTGGGCCATCGTTTGGCCATTGAGCTTTTGCGGTGCACCATGGTTGTACCATCGCAACAGAAAAATATGAAATGCATTGGGCTAATACCAAGCCCCCCACCCCATCTCTTTCCATCGATATCTGTCCGTCTTTTTCTATCTGGCCTCTTTGCACCTTAACCGCAGTTTACTGTGGCTCCATGCTCCATCTAGTCATCGATGGTCATTCATCTAACTGCTGTCTCTTGCTCCGCAGACCCTCTGAAAGTCCCCCCTCGGAAGTCCCCCTCGAAAGTCCCCCTCGGAAGTCCCCATTCCTGGACATGCCTGGTCATAAGGACCATTCTAATCCACTTTGTTGAAAATACACCGGTGCATATTGAAGAGTCTGAAAGCATTCCCAGAGTTCAGAGGTGTCGGTGATAAAATGTGGTAAATAAATAACGCTTTTCAAGTATGTCGTGATTCCCAACTAAATAATGGCTAAGGGCACAAATAATAAGGACTTTAAAATAGATGACTGAGAAAATACAGGACATAATAAATATTGTACTTAAAAAACTAAAACAAATTGATAAGTTTATTTATAGATAGGACTAACACTTTCAAATAAATTTGGTCAGCAATTTGCTTACATTTCCATATAAGCCTACAAAAATATTTATATATATTAATTTTACCATCAATTTATGGACTCCCCTTTAAAAATAACACTATACCGTTTTATCTATAAAAATTTAAACTTAAAATGATAAATATTCAAACAATTAATATGAATAAAATGAACATTTGTTACATTTAAAGTTCAGTAATATTATTACCCCCTGTCGACGCCCCTGGAAATCGGGAAAAGAACTGGGGGCTGAGCTGCGTTTTGTGGAGCGTTTCAAGTTTAGCGCGATGGCGACATGGTCAGGATGCGAGGGGCTCTCCGCTGATGGCTTAAAGGGTCTCGTCCTGTGCATATCGATTTGATGTGATTTTCATTAAAAACTCAGCACAGGTAGCAACAAAACAAGGTGCAAAATGGGGGAAAGACCAAAGGAGCGAACTGAAAGCAACGCAGTGCACAAAACCACGTGAGTG
Organism: Drosophila suzukii; assembly: GCF_043229965.1. Classification (NCBI taxonomy): domain Eukaryota; kingdom Metazoa; phylum Arthropoda; class Insecta; order Diptera; family Drosophilidae; genus Drosophila; species Drosophila suzukii. The sequence continues at coordinate 2,378,748 of NC_092084.1, read as the reverse complement.
GTTCAGGTTTTAGGGGGCTTCGAACTTATTTTTTTATACCCAGCTATTGAAAAGAAAATCGTTATAAAACAGCTTTGCGATGCTATAAAAAAAGAAGCGGAATAGCTCTCACCAAAAACAAACCGAAGCAACAACAGAATAAAAAAAAGGGTATTGGTAAGGAATACCTCTTAGAAATGGATGGAACTTGAACCACTTTAATATGACCACATGCGATTTTTTACAGTTATTAGAAGTAATGTGTTACAAATTTTAAAGTTAAGCCTAAAGCCCTTCAAATTTATAAACCATACTCGTTGCTAATTCATCTGATATATTTGTTTGCGAATACAATTATAAGATTAAACTTATTTAAGCATACCCCTTTAAAACTACTGGGTACCAAAAATGACAAATAGAAAAACGATGAATGGGCCAAAAAGCGGAAGCAGCTGCACATTAGCCAAAAAGAGTTTGGGATCGGGATTTCGGGACTCAGGATTCAGGACTTGAGTTGGTGTCCTACGTGAGCAGTCAAAGTTCGGCCCCAAAAGAAATTAAAAACAAACAAACAAATCGATTATTAGCACGCATATCGAGAAGGGTTCAGGATACGCTTTTTCCAGCCTGGATTTATTTTCCCTTTCTTCCATGTTTTCTTTCTTTTCGATTTGTTATTTTGTTGTGGGTTTTTTTTGAAGAGTCCGAAACTCGGACACGGATTGCGCATTGGCCAAAAAGTGTCGCTGCATCAGCTTGAGCTGCTCTTCATTGTTTGCCGGTGGGCGTGGGCGTTGGGCGGAAAATGGGGGCGGGCCGGAGCAGGAAAATCTGTTTCCCGTTCGATATTTTCACGCATGATTTATGACCCCGTTAACAAGTAAAAGTCTCAACGTGCAGCAGCATCCGACCAGGCCGGTCTACAACTTGAAAAATGAATTTCTCGTTTTCGACCGCCCACAAGCTTTGCCGGTTTTCCACGGAAAATGAAGTGGCAGCGAGGCACGTAGAATTTGGGCGGAAGGGAATGGAAAAACAGGGACAGGCCGCATAAAGTTGCCGAAATGAAGCTTAATTTAAAGACAAACATTTGTGCATAACAGCGACAAGAACAAGGGTTTTACCCCAGAAAATGGCTGGGGGTTTTTCCAGGCAGGCAGCAGTAGGAGTACATTAGCTGGACACCCACACACGCAAACAAACAGCTGAACATAGCCGGCAAAATATTTTAAGGAAGACCATTTTTTAAGGCCATTCCACAAAGTTTCGCATTTTAATAAGGGGTGCATTATGATTTATCATATTTTTTTCGATAAATTTTCAAATTAATTAATACTTCACTTCGCAATTTGACGACCAAAATACTGAATTTGTTTGTGCAGAAATAGAGAGTATTATTTTTTGACGAAAAATTCGATAGTTTTAAGCCGTTTTTAAGTCGTAATTTAGTCTAATCGAGGCGCATAACAAAAAGACCGACTGCTATGAGCAGCTAACAACCAAGGCTATCGATTCCTATCACTTTTCGGGAAATTTATTTTTTTTAAATTTTTGCATTTTTTTGTTGTACACCTTTTTTTTGAAAAAATTTTCAAAAATTAAATTTTTTCAGATTTAAGTGCCAATTTATTGAAAATTTAATTACGAGCTCAACGAGGTATCGCATTCCTTAATCTGACTTCATTTCGCAATTTGACGACCAAAATACTGATTTTTTGTGTGCAAAAATGGGGAACTTTATTTTTTGACGAAAAATGCGTTAATTTTAGGCCGTTTTTATGTCGTAATTTAGTCAAATCGGGGCGCACAGCAAAAAGACCGGATGTTATGAGCAGCTCAAGACCGAGGCTATCGATCCATATAACCGATCGGGAAATTTATTTTTTGACCCATTTTCGCATTTTTTGTAAGGGGTTTTATCATCTATTTTTTTCGAAAATTTTTCAAAAATTAAAGTTTGAAGATTTTAATGCCAATCGATTGGGAATTTAATTACGAGCTCAACGAGGTATACCATTCCTTCATCTGACTTCATTTCGCAATTTGTCGACCAAAATACTGATTTTTTTTGGGCCAATATGGGGAACTTTATTTTTTGACGAAAAATGCGTTATTTTTAGGCCGTTTTTATGTCGTAATTTAGTCAAATCGGGGCGCACAACAAAAAGACCGACTGTTATGAGCAGCTAACAACCAAGGCTATCGATCCATATAACCGATCGGGAAATTTATTTTTTGACCCATTTTCGCATTTTTTGTAAGGGGTTTTATCATCTATTTTTTTCGAAAATTTTTCAAAAATTAAAGTTTGAAGATTTTAATGCCAATCGATTGGGAATTTAATTACGAGCTCAACGAGGTATACCATTCCTTCATCTGACTTTATTTCGCAATTTGTCGACCAAAATACTGATTTTTTTTTTGCAAAAATTGGGAACCTTATTTTTTGACGAAAAATGCGTTATTTTTAGGCCGTTTTTATGTCGTAATTTAGTCAAATCGGGGCGCACAACAAAAAGACCGACTGTTATGAGCAGCTAACAACCAAGGCTATCGATCCATATCACAAATCGGGAAATTTATTTTTTGACCCATTTTCGCATTTTTTGTAAGGGGTTTTACCATCTATTTTTTTCGAAAATTTTTCAAAAATTAAAGTTTGAAGATTTAAATGCCAATCGATTGGGAATTTAATTACGAGCTCAACGAGGTATCACATTCCTTAATCTGACTTTATTTCGCAATTTGACGACCAAAATACTGATTTTGTTTGGAAGTATTTTGAATAGGGTGTATTACGTTTGACGAAAAATTCGATATTTTTAAGCCGTTTTAAGTCGTAATTTAGTCAAATCGTTGTTATGAGCAGCTAACTTACCCATTACTTTTCTGAAAATTTCTTTTTTCACGAAGTCTTCCTGTTACTTAAGGGTTACAGGCTTGAAAATTAGAAATTGTATTTTTAAATTACGCTTAGCGAGGAATGTAATCACAATCCAACAAGTTTCAGAGATATTTGCCAAAGGACGCAGAAGGTGAATTCTTAAATTTTTCATCTGATTATGTTACTTTTTTTCCGTTTTATGCACTCCTCTTTTCATGGAACCTCCAAAAAAAACTTGCTGACCACCACAAATTTCTAGTCCAGCATAAGTGAAGTCCATCAATCGCGGTTGCTTCTCTCACTTTTCGCATCTTATCTCTGACATTCTCGGAGGCTTCGCACAATAAAAAATGCGGAACAATGTCCACGAAAGATAAATTTAATACTGATAACTTAATTTCATAAAAAAACATAGTGACTTAAAAAATATAACATTTATTGTTCGGATAAATATCAAATATTCCATTTAACATCAAAACTAATAACCAAAAATTGGTATAGTGTGACCATCTACCGCGATTTCTCTTAGTGTGGCCTTGCTTGCATGCGTGCGTTAAAAGCAAGCCAAAAGCAACTGGGATGCTGGACGCACAAACGACTGGCTAAAAAGGAAAACAAAGGAAACCAAAAAGACAAAGCCGGTCGAGAAAGCAGTCCTTCTGCAGTTTGTATTTGCCTTGGCCATGGCCAAAATGTTTTCCTCATGTCCCAAACCTGCGGAACAAAATAGGGAAAGCGAGAATCGGGACGGGAAGTCCCCAACTGAAAAAGGGAAAAGTTACCCCGTTGCTTTATGAATTTTACATATGTTTCTCCGGCTGAAACTGAAACCAAAAAGACAGGGGCACAACCAAAATGAAATAAACATTAGAAAGAAAAAAACCCACGCAAAAAGAGGGAAAAAAGGAAAGACCCAGTCGGAAATCCATACAAATCATAAAAGTAAAAGGAATAACAACAACAGCCATAACGAAACTTAGCAGGTGTGCCCCAAACGTAATGGTACAGATGCACGGGAATAAACTTAATACAATTCGTATTCACTTTATATGACAAAACATACAAGCATTTCAAAACCATAGATGAGCCTATTAAGATAATAATTATATTATGGTAGACAATATATTTGTTACGTATATAATAGTTATGAAAGTACAGAAAAAAAAATAATCTACGTTATCTTAGAATAAGAGTTTTTGATTTTTTATGAAATTTTTGCCATAAAATAAACATGAATGTGATGTCAGGCTTTGACTTTCAAATTTTAGGTTTAAGCCCAACACATTTCTTTCAGTTCTTTTGAGAAGAACTAGTTGTTGGGGATGGGAAGTGAAAGGCCGGGATAAGCGACTCCCCGACATTGTCATCAATCATCGCAACTCGCGCCCACGCAGGAAAAAGAAGCCACGGGGGCTGGGAAAAGTGAAAGGGGCCTGGGAAAATGGGAAATGGCAAAAGGAGAAACTGGGCTGCTGTTTGGAGTCTTTTGGCCACTCACGAATCATGGCTTCGTGCTTTTCAATAGGTCATTGGGTAGCGCAATAGGGTATGCCGAAAATTACATTTTTTCAGGGTGCGTTCCAGGATTGAACCTATTGAAATTCTAACCATTAAATGGGGAACATGTTTTATTGTTAAAACTCATTTTTTATTGTTGCCAAGACGTTTTACTACGTAGATAGAAAACATTTCTGACTTTAATTTGGGCTGGCAGCTCGGGAAGTTCAAAAATTTTCCAAAACTCAGGATGCTAGGTAATCCACTGATCGAGTGCCCCAGTTAGCAAGCCCCACATCTTTCCCCTATATCTTTGCGGTTCCTTGTAACAGTTGTTGAAAATGATAGCAAAAGCGGCAAACCAATTGCCGAGGGACTCACGAACGTTCCTTAATACCTGCTCCTGTTTTCCAGCTGAGTTGCCACGATTTTAATTCCAAGTATGGCTATTTTAGAGGATGCGAAAAAAGAAATATCAAAATTATCTGTGGAAAAAACACAGCTCGGGGATCGAACACGGGTATTCTTGTTTAGAGACAGAAGATTTACACACTATTATATGTCGAGCATTTACATCGTGAAATAAGCCACTTCTTAATACTTTTAATCGAGTAGAAACAAAAAGTAGACAAATTAGGTAAATGTGTAATTTTTACTGAAAGCTTATGGCCATTGAGCACCGCAATTAGGTAGAACCAAATAGTTTAGATATTATGGAATCTAATTAATCCAATTTTTACTAACAGTTCATAATTGATCTCATCTATTAAAATCATTTTAGAAGTAGCTATTTTTCCAACTAGATAGCGGCAACTCTGATTTTCAGGTGCTCGGCACGCGTGTATTTGATAGGCCTTTGGGAATCCATCGGCGTGGGCACTAAGGGCGGTTGGGGGCGTGGCAGGCGCCTGTTTGTTTGCGCTTAATTCGCACCGCTCCGCGTCAGGGGCACTCAACCATGTTCGGCAACCGGTACGCGTACCTGTGGCAGGCCGTTAACTAAGCGCACGGCAAATGTTTGCCAGCTGGGAAGACGTTTAACCACACTGCAAAAAAGAAGGAAGTATAAGTAAGAAATATATAAAAAAAAATTTTGATTGTAACCACCTAAGAATATTATACTTAAAATATTTAGTTTACAACATTTGTTCACTGTTTAAGTAACTAAATTTTTTTAGGATCTTGAAAAAACGAAGTGCTATCGAAAATTTGCCATCTCAAATCAAGTTTTAATTTCAATAAAAAAATAAATTTTAATTTTTAAAAAGTAATACAAATAATTATTTGCAAGCAACAAAAATATTATGCCTAAAATATTAAGCTGACTGACTTTTTTTGTAAGTGAAGAAAAAGTTATAAGGTTAATCGCTTCTGAAACGACGATTTGTCTCCTCTAATTTTGCGTGTTCAAAAAACACAATATTTTCAAATGTACAAGTGCAAACGGTGCATTTTAAACTCTGCTGTAAAAGAAAATTAAACTTATAAATATAATAAAGTTTATATATATTAGTTCGTCTTATTATTATCTAACATATATAATTAAATTAATCATTTCCCTCAGTGCATGCTTATTAAAACCAGTCAGTGAACCCAGTGGCGTTGCAAAGGCCACAGGGGGCATGTCATACTTTTCGCTTTCCCTTTCGCCCTGCGATTAGGTTAAAGGGGGCGTGGCAGGGGGCGCTCCAACCCCATCAATATTTATAATGTTAGTTTTAAATTAGCGCAAAATAAACGACTGGCAAATATTGAAACAATCTCAGGCCCCATTCATCCCCGGACTCGTGGCTCATTGTGCTAAATATGATTTAATCTTTGGCGAGGTGCAGCCGGTGTGTGTGTGTGTGTGTGTGTGTGCCGGGGGCCCACCTGTATTAACCGTCCGCCAGCCCCCTTAACCCACAATGGGGTCCTCTGCTCACAAAGGCCGCCGCAAATCCCTCAATCAAAAACACACAGTGCAAATGGGTGAAAGCGGCGAAAAAAGGGTAATAAATGGTGGTGAAGTTAACTAACGTTAACAGCCGAGCAATTAATTCAAATATAATATTGATGAGCGCGGGGAGTGAAATCTGGCTGTTTGATAAAGGGAAAATTAAAACAATTGGGAAATCAGTTAGAAAATAAGCTGTACATGAACTGAAACGATTTTTTAAGTGCAAGTTTGTTATTTAATACTTTTATGGGATGGATATAACAATTTGTTTAGCTTCGGTGGTAAAATAAATAAATTACTATATTATTTATTAGATCTATAATGTTTTCTTATGATAGAAACTATTAAAACTACTTATTGTGAAATACTTGATTGGTATTTATAAAAAAAACGAAAACCAAAAAAGTAAAATCTTATAGTTCTAGTGAAATATTAAAATTATGAAACTTACGTAATGGATTGCACCATCCTGTAATTATCTAAACTTTCGAGATTCCTGTGGTCCAAGCAGCTGCCACAAGCGTCAAGAAAATCGACCGCAATTTTATTAATTTTCCTGGCATGCCAGCGAATTAATTGGCATCTGATTTGAAGTCAGCACAATTTTCCCTCGGCCTTCTGTGGCAAATCCCGGCAAGCTAAGGATCCTTGGCCAATCCGAGCTGTGGAATGGGCCCCTGTGGGTTCCTCACATGGGTGTATGTTGTGTGAGCACAAAATGTTTGGAGTTGGAGTTGGCAGATTCTTCTGGTTGAGCTACCGTTGCGGTTTCTGTGGTCCGACCGCAAAGCGAGTTACAAAAACCGACAGAAAGACCCAAAACAGGTCCACCCCAATGTCGACAACTGCCCGCATAATTTCAACCTGGGCTTCCCTTTAATTTCAATACCCCGCTGCCAAAGATTGAAGCTGTATGTTTTACAATTTGCATACATATCACTTAATCTAAATATGATTATGACAGGTGGAAAGGTAGGTAGGGAAAGCCAATTAAAAAATTTGGGAGTGGTCACAGAATATTATTATTATGCGTTTATGATTTAGCACTATTAGGTATTCATCCAATAAGCTGACTTAAATTTTTGGTCCAATATTAGTTTAGTTTCTGGGTTTTATAAATCTCTTCGTACCCTTTACCATGTTCTTTATAAGGGTATCCCCCTTTCGATCCTTCTCACACTTACCATCCATCTGGGTATCTTTTTCTATGTGTATAGTTGTTGCTTTTTAAACATTTGCAGCATGTTATTGATACGTTTGCGATGCGCACCACAAATCACAGTCCAATTAAATGCCCAGTCGGACTCCAATTAAAGCTGCCACAGCCAGAGGGGCGCTCCGATTGGAACCCTTTCCAGGGGCGGCGGCAAGTAGCGGGGGGGGCGCCCAAAAGAAGAAGAAGCAGCTGCCGTTGCAAGCTGAAAACGTTGCAGAAACTTTTTCGACTGGCGAAAGTTTCGATGTCGCTTTGTCGAGCGCCAAATAAACCAGTTGCAGTTACCCAAACTCAAACCTGAACCCAGAAAACCCCATGTCCAAATAAAATATATATATAGGTTTATATATAGGATATATATTGTATGTGCCAGGGATGGCACTCGAAACGTAGCAACAAATTTACGACTTGTACGTGAAAATTATTTTCCACACAAAAATTAAAACAGTCGAGTGTTAAATTTCATTTGCGAATTTATTAGTCAGCATCACTTCTAACATTAAATTGGTATTTCCTCTTGAAAAGCAGTTCACTCAAATGTAAAGTGATTATTAAAAGCCCTTGGTAAATTTACAAATAAAAACTTTCTAAACGTTAGATTTAAATTGGGAGATAGAATTTCAACTCTAGTTAGTATTTTGGCACTTAACATGCATGCACTCAGCAAGGTTTATGCAAATAATTAAATGTACATGGGGAGGAAAATATATTGATCTTTTTTTTAAATACATTGGGTATAATCATTTACAGAAAAATAATCAAGGGAATATTACATTTATAATTAATAATTAATAATAACAATGAGTGCTTATATTATGCATATTAAAATTGGAATGAAATAACAATTTAAACTTTCAAATAAATAGTGACCATTAATTTTCCAATAACAATAAGAAATTTATTAAAAAAATTTTATTAGTTACACTTTATGCTTAATTCTATTAGGTTACTATTTACAGATTTTATTATTGGTTTTGCTTTTCCTGAATTCATCTTTAGAGCCTTCTGAGTACATCTTTTCCTTTTCTTTTTCTTCTTTTCATCAGATTCACTTTATGCTTAATTCTATGAGGGTACTATTTACAAGTTTTATTAATGGTTTTTCTTTCCTTCCAACGGGGCACACCGCTCCATCTTCACTAGGTTCACTTTATGCTTAATTCTATGGGGTTGCTATTTACAGAATTTATTATTTGTTTTGCTTTCTACGAATTTTCCTTTAGAGCTTACCTATGGTAGATCATCCGAGTACATCGTGTTAGGTTCACTTTATGCTTAATCCTATGGGGTTACTATTTACAGAATTTATTATAGACTTTCCTTTCCTTCGATTTTACTTTAGAGCTTTCTATTGTGGTTCCTTTGGTTACATCATATTTCATTGCTATGTCTGACTCCTGTATCAGTGTTCAGGGAAGTGATACTCTGCTACTCTGCTGGTGGCCATGCTTCTTAGATCTTACCGGGATTCGAACCCGGACCGGTGGCGCTACGACTTCTATCTGAGGAGTCACTTCTACTCACTCAGCTACCACCGGCGGCGAGGTGACAGCGTCTGGGGGCTCAGTTAAACCCCACCTACTGGGTTTTCTCGGAAAGGTTCCTCTGTTGTGATTCCCAAGTACGTTTTCCGACTACGAAATTCGATTGTTGGCAAGGCGAAAAGTTTCACTTTTGAATTCGAATTTCTTCACATAAAAAACACGAAATAACTTGCGATTAAACCAACTGAGTGGTTACTCTAAATAAGTATATTATATCAATACACATATATCTATTAGTAATAGTACATAAATATTAGGTTTTCCTTCAAAGTTTTAAACCTTGATACTCTTATTTCTATCTTAAGTATTATAATTTTTTGTAATTTAAAGTACTTTTAATGATTATGAACTGTATCACCTGCAGCACAGTCAATTTAAACGTACTTTTTGGCCAATCACTCCATCCAAAATCACCAGCAGTCAGAGTAATTGGGTAAAAACATTTAGCTTGTGTTTATGGCTCCCTGAACTTAACTTTCATTTAACTTGGGCGAAGACAGAAATCGAAAATTTGCAACGCCACTGCTACTTTTTCACCCCCCTCATGAAAATTGAACTAAACTATTTCAATGTTTGTTGTTGCTCTTCCGCAATTTGCAGCGTTTTGTTTTTGTTGCGATTTTTAGACAGTTTTCGGGCAACTTCAAAGTCAACAGCGACTGCGCTGCCTCTGCCTCTGCCTCTGCCGCAGTCGACGCCGACGTCCTTGCAGGTCCTGATTTTGTTGTTGTTTTTAGTCCTTTTTTCAGCAGGACGGTCCGCTTAAGAGCGTAAAATGCATGGAGTTTATATAAAGTTTATTGTAACACAAAAACGTAGAACTTTTTGATGTTTTATTAATTAACTTTTTGCATTCTGCAGGAGGAGGAGGGGTCGGGAAATTGAGGGGGCGGCGGGGGTAGGAAGTGAAAATAGTTGCTAGCATGTGGTTAAAACTTTGATGCCTGCTCCAGTGACGTACACTCACACATATCCTTTGAGCATATTAAAATATTTATGATTGTGTGAAAGAGCGAGGATGTTGCGGAGAAAGAGAGGCCAGAAGATTTTCCCGTCTAGGCAACTTTTCCGCACTAAGATACATGTGCACCTAGAAAAATCAACATCACCAGGCCTTATTGTATCAACAGCAATCTACTTCATTTAAAAGAATTAAGTGATAATATTGATTTTAGCTGAATGATTAAAGTCAGGGATCATTATAAGCAACATTCAAAAAAATCAAATATAATTCATATTTTTAAGTTTTATTGTGTATGTATTGTTCAGAAATAACCAAATTATATGTTAGTAAGATAGTACGAACTATTCCAATCGGAACTAACCCGATATGTGGGCTGGGTGCTGACGTATGGGTTCTCCGTGCGGTGAACATGAGTTCGAGTCCCACATTAATAAATATATTATTTTTTTTTATGTTTTTAGCTTTAAAATATGGTAATATTTTTTAAGTCCAAAAGAAATAAATTTACTAAATTAGGCAAAGAAAGTAAAGCCAACAGTAACATATTTTGTCAACTAAAAGATTAAAGTTATAAAATTGTTAAATTTCCTCATTTCGGTTAGTTTCATGTTATTTTTTCTTAGTTATTTCCATGCGCTTTCTAGCCATTTAGTTGGTTGATCAAAGCTTAAAATAAGTATTAGTAAAAAAAGTAAAACAAGATCTGTGTTATAATTTTTAGTAAGGCTTAAGTGGTTGCATCCATCATTCACCGATATAATACAAACCAATATTGATCTTTTTGGCAAGCGCTTCTGTCAGTGTAGGCACACACTTTTTGGCCAAGTACTTTTGCCATCTTTCGCTTAATTGCTCGTAAAATGTGAAAAAGTAGGAAGTTCTCAAAGCGAAATAGAGGGGGCCGAAATAGCCAAACACTTGGACCAAATAACAAAACTTTCATCAAAAGCAAAGAAGCTGGAAAATACAAAAACCAAAAAAATGAACTGAAAGATGGTGGAAAAAATAAAAATAAACATACAAAAACTGGCAACTCAGAGAAATCTTGGAAAATGATTCGATCGAATATACAATAAGGTAGCCAGGGCCAATACTCTCATTAATATATGATTGAGTCTGGAGCGAGAGCGGCCCTCTCGGCTGCGACTCCATTATAAATCTTCGAAAATATGCCATAAATAATGCAAACAATTTGCCAGCATAGAAAACCCAACTGGCAAAGGAAAACTCTCTGTGAAAAGCAGCCCGAGCACAAAGCGAACTGCAAAACGAAAACGAAACAAAGGCCCCACAAAGAAAATTTCCTGGGTGGGAATGGGTCGGTGAAAGTATAGACAACAACAAACAGCAAACGCAGAAAAGTAGAATTCACTTTGGGTCACTTTTCATGTGGAAAACCAGATACACTAAGGATATTGTAAGGCCGATTTCTCTTGGTGAAATGGATTTAGAAATTTAGTTACTTAAATTTGTATAATAAAGAACACAGGAATTTTTATTTTAGTGGCATTGGTCTAGCAAATATTGATATGTTTTTTAAGCTAAAAAACAAAACAAACAATGGAATATTTTTAGAAATTTCCCTGTTAAAAATATCCCTAAACAGTATAATAAGGACCTGGGAACTATAAGTTCAGTTGCATGGGTCAAGCATATATTTTTAGATTCCTTTAGTTCAAGGCAAAAGAAAAGTAAACAATAAAATTTGAAAAATATCCTTAATTACCCAAAAGTATCATCGACAAACATTTCTTAAGGCCCAAAACCCCAGTCGTAACGCCCAGTTCCATAGAGTAACCTCATACACACGCCATGCAAAAACAATTGCCGAGGCAGTCAAACTTGTATTTTTGCGCGGCAATAAAAAATAAAAACAACAGCAGCAGCAGCAGAACTTGGCTTGTTTTTCCGTTTTTTTTTTTTTTGTTTTTTTTTGCGAGCAGAGTAGAGAAGTGCTGGATTAACACAGCAGCAAAGATGGAAAATCTGGGTGGAAAATGGCGGAGGGGGTGGAGAAAAGGAGAAAACTGTGCGCGGCATAACGTAACAACAAAGCGCACCAGGCACGAGTACAAAAGTACAATAAAATTGCATACGAAAGCAGTTTACTGCAGACGAAAAAATTAAATTAATGAAGAAAAATGGTAATAAAGCGTTAGTCACGTGTGGGCTCCCCACTTCCCTCTCTTTCCCGCGCAGAGTGTCTGTCCCTGTCTCTTTTCTAGACGAGAGTTAGACACAAGAACTTAAGCCAACAAATCTGTGAGTAGTCGTAAAAAAGGAAAAAAGGAAAAAAGACCAAGGGCTGCAAATTAAGTATGCGCGCTGTAAAGGACATAAACATAAGAATTTTGACTGGAAATAAACAGTAAGAGCCTCTGCGAAGTGGACATGACTTTTAATTCGTCCACTAGGCTGCACTGCGCAAAAAGGTGTTAGGCTAGACAAAAAAATGGTTTTTGGGACCCATAGTTTCTGTATTGTAATTTCCCCATCTATATTTTACTTTTAGTACAAATGGTATATTTATATAAACATGAATCATATAAATACGCGTACAAAAGTTATAACAATCTATTATAAAATTGATTTTTTTTAATTTAAAAAATTTATAAAATTTAACAAAAACTTCGGCACGCCGAAGAGCATCCTTTATTGATTCATGTCTATTACACTTTTTACTTAATTCTAAATTGAGTGCCTGTGCCTGTGAGTGTAAATGTGTACCATGCCATTACTTACCGGGACTCGAACCCGGACCGGTGGAGCTACAACTTCTATTTGAGGAGTCCCTTCTACTCACTCAGCTACCACCGGCGGCGAGGTGACAGCGTCTGGGTGTTCCCTTAAACCTCACCTACTGGGTTTTCTCGAAAAGTGTTCCCAGTGTTGTAATTCCCAAGTCCGTTTTCCGAACACTCTTTTCGATTGCTGTCAAGTTATTGCCTGTTATCGATAAAAGTGTAGTGTTGATCACGTCGGTTAACCCTAACAAAAAGGTTCCCTTACAAAGGGCGGTAACGCTTTGACTTTTAAATTAAAATTGCTTAGCTTAAAATACTTGAAATACTAAGTGATTAGCAAGTAAATCGAAATTGGCAACCAAATTTCCTTTAAATAATTTCGTTACTACAAAGCATCAATGAATATGTGGGTTTTTTTATATCAAGACTAACCCCCCATTTTAAAGCATGCTCATTAAAGTGTTTATTAACAGCTAATTAAATGTACAAGCCTTAAAGACCCATAAATAATATCCGCTTATGAATAAAGCGAGAGGATAAAGAAATTTTGAAGCTGCTTTATAATTGAAATGCCATTAAATTGATGAAACCTTTTCAAATTAGATTAAATACATATAAGCGCATGTATCGCATACTTTGAGGCTTTTCAATGGCCGCTCATTAATTTTGCAGGATTAGCAATTAAACACATGTAGATATATGTGCATATATTCGGGAAACTGTTGGTGTTCGGGGGGACTTAATCCCATTATTAACACTTTACATGGCCAGCGATTTGGCGGGCAAATCGCGCGACTCGGAAAATCATTGGAGTGCACAGCGCATCGTGCAAATTGACAATTAAATATCAACTTGGTTAACTTTTATGTGGCATTTTGACAATGCCAATGGCCCAGTGTTGTTGCATGTTGGCCAGTGTTGATTAACAGCTAATTAATGGGGCTGGGGATTTAAAGTCGCATAAATTATGCGCATTAAGTCAATGGAAATGGGAACGGGAATGGAAATGGAAATGGGGTAGGCGGGGTATACGAGAAGCTTTTCCACTGTTTACACCACAAATATGCCTCAAAAGCAAATCAAGCATAATCAAATTATTTCCACTCGATTGGTGTTTATTGATAAATTACGCCACAAACAATATTTTGATAACATCAATTATAGTCACCACTGGCAGTGCCAAGCCAAATCCCCATGCCTCCCACTTTTTCACCCTCTTCAAGGAAATATCAATGCTGAAACCGAGACCCAAACAATTTCTTTTGCCGACAAAGGGGGAGCAAACACAACAAGAAAGGACAAGGAAAAAAGTGTCATTGATATGGAAAGGACTTTCTTTTGTCACGAAATTTCCGAGGGTTAGTAGGTGCTAATCGAAGACACATGCATGGCCCAAGTCTATAATTATGAAAAGAAACCGTCTTGGGGAAAGCCTCGGTTTCCTACACTCAGCGGCAAATAAATTTATGGGGTAATGAAAGACTAATTAAATAAATTGGATTGCTCAAACCATACAAAAAATGTCTAATTTACTATGGAACAACATTTATGGGAATTGTAGCTTATAAACATTTTTAAAAAACCTAGATAAATAGTTTCATGAAAATTTCGAACCAAATAGAATACTTATATTATTATTAACCAAATGGGAATTATAAACTAATAGGTTAATAGTTCAATATAGATATATTAAATATGGTACGAATCCCAAACCATTTCCATATCTCTTGAAATATTTTCTGACCTATTGAAAATGTAGCCAACACATAACATTTGGGTAAGCCCAAATAAATTACCCATGAAAAATCATCTTCCCCATTTTTAAAGACTCACCGTTTGTGGGTCGAAAAAAAGATTATTGGATACTCCCCCGTCGCCAAATGCCACGTAATACCCTCATCACTGATAGAGCAACAAAAACCAAGGAAGTGGGCGGGGCAGGGGCGGGGTGTGTGTGTGTATTATTTTTTTGGGGTGCTTGGGACCACATGTGTTTTTATTTCCTGGCCACAATTGATTTGTAATCTTGGTAAACAGGATTTAACAGATTAGACGTGTAACAAGCGACGGGCGACCGATAATCGCACACACACGCACACCACCAAAAAGGGGCTTCCTCACGCACACCACCTCACTCACACACACGCACACGTGTCCTGCTTTTTGGGCCCTCTTCAAACAGGGAACAACCGAAATATTGTGCACCCCAGCATTTTTGGGGCATATGGCTTTTGGGCCTATTTTATACCAACAAATATGGTTACGAAAAATAAATATTATAATTTTTTCCCTAAGAACAATTGAATATTAAATTTGTACATTGATATCATTATATATTGTAATCTTTTAGAAATTGATAAATATAATATCTATGATATTGGTACTCATTAAAAAGTAATAATTATTTATCAATAACTTTCTAGCATCCACTGTTTTAATTTAAAATAAATATCTATATATATAGAAAATGGAAAACTATGTTTTTAGGAATTCTCGTTAGCATAAACATTTTTTTTTTAATTTTTTTTAGGTTACACGTAATTTCCATTTACTTGATTCGATTTTGCGTTCAGTTTAAGTTAAAATATATGTAAAAAAAATGTAAGAGCCATGTTTTTAAGAATCTAAACGTAATAGTTGGTAACAAAATATTTTATTTAAAATGTAATTTAGTAGTATTAGTAAAAAAAAACTTTATACGACCGCTGTTGGGATCGAACATAGCTTTTTTTGACCGTAGTTAGGAGCTCCATGCTTCGAGCTACTCTGAGTTGTCACATCGAGTGGTTAGGCTATCACTTGACCGGTTTGTGTGAGGAGTTCCTTTTAAATGTTAGAAATGTATACGTTATTTAAAAAAGCCACTCCAGGGTGTTTCGAAGTGCGAATGGCGACCTTTGCGACTTGGCGTGTTCCTTTATTTGCGCTCGCTTGCCTCACATGGCTGGTTTGGGCTGTATGATTGATACTTAATGCCGCTTTTAGCCTCGTTAGGATATCGTTGGCCGTGTCCTGCAACTGTGTCGACGTGTGAGTGTGTGTGTGTCGTCATCCTAATCGGCCAGTTTTATTGTCATTTCTTTGGCTTTTGTTTGAGCCTCAGCCGGGCGCCAATTAGCTGCCCGTTGTCATCGAATTCTCGCCTACCAATTCCCCAATCCCCGATGTCCTTTCCCCACACCCACAGACTACACCCACTACCATTTTCCCAATTCCAATCCCAGTCTCGGCCATTTTTCCATTTGTCAACGTTAATTGATGGTGAGCACTCATTTAGACTGAGATCTCTTTGGCTAGTGCGTCAATCCATCAGTTGGTCAGTTGGTCAATGAGTCAGTCAGACGAATCTGGCTTTCAATTAATTTATGCCAATGGCTAATTTTGATAACTGGCCGCACACACACGGCTGGATTTGGGATGATATAACTATATATAGCAGGTTGAGCTGCTCCCAAATAAAGCGACCACATGGCGGATGATCAATGTGCGCGCCGTTTGACCCACGTTGACCATTAACAATTCAGATGAGTTCCTTCTTTTATATCACTTACCGTGGCTCTGTTTGCTGCTATTTAAATTAGTAGAATAACAAGCAGACACAAAGATATTAGATATTTTGCTCCATTAATTCTGGTTACTATTCGTTTTCCAGAGGATAAATGTAGATGCTGAATATTATTTTTAGATAGAAAACATTATCTAAGAAATTTGTATAAATAAAATTGGACATTTATATGTGTTGTTTATTATCAGTAGAAAATATTAGAAGAGAAAAAGAAAAATAATGAAAAGAAAATTTTAATATAATTAAAGCTTTGGTGTCTTGTGATGAATTATCTTCTACTCTTCAATTCATCCTTGCTTGTACTAACATATATTAAATTAATAACTTTTTGTCTAGTGTATTTTCAGCTGAAGAGATTAGTTATTCTGCTATTTTCGTGTTTTTCTTGGTTATATCAAAATTAAAAGAACTCCTAGCAGATAAGCGTCAAAAAGTAGCATAGAAATTTCATGTTTAACTAATTTTGGATGTGGTCGCCTGAAAAGCGACAAAACCTAGCGCAAAAATTATGGGAAATCCATTCAATTAACGCATCAGCCGGGCAAAAGTGGTGTGTGGGGTGGGAAGGGGGAAGGGGGAAGGGGGTCGGTGAATCGATGTGGAAATGGGGAAACTGGGCGGTGGAAAAGTGGGCGGAGAGTGGGGAAAGCGCACATAAACAGAGGCGCATAAGCGGCCATATAATCACTTCAATCACGTTTGCATAATTGTTCAATTATGAAGCAATTACCGCAAGCGATGGCCGGCGTCTCAATCGCTGTCTCTTTCTGAACTATGGCTCTCTCTTTCTGGCTGCGTATGCCCCGTCTCTTTCCAACAAAACGCTTACCGTCTCTTTCGCACGTTTTTCGGGTAAGCGACCGCGAGTGTTATCAGTAATATGCCAACAACCGAAAAACGATGCCTGGCCACCAAAAATCATCAGCCACATGCGATGTCCTTTGGCTCTTGGTTCTCATACCCCTCTCCGTAATCCTGCCACCCCCGCCCATGGTCATCCCCTTTTCAGCCCCCCGAAGCCCTTAGCCTGTGCTGGTGTGTCATATTAATTAAGCGTTTGATTACCTACCAAACGGACGCTGCGAAATCCATTCGGATTTGGTTCGATTTACCAATTTTTTTCCCTGTGCTTCGGGGGATTTTCGGGGTTTCCTGTAAAGCAGAAGGGATCCCGTGGATTTTTGGGGGAGCCAAAGACTGGGCATAATTGCATGCAATTTTTATCGCCGCAAGGACAGATGCCCAGCATGACGATTGCCATGCTGATGATGATGGCGATGACCATTCTGGAATGCAGGAATGCAGGATGTACAACTGGCCAATGGGCGCACTTAACTGGCTGGTAATCGGTTATGCAGCAGTTGATAAACTTAATAATTGCAACATTCGAAAATGGTAGATTGCCATTTCGGGCATTAGGCTATGAATCAAGTGGTAAATGGTCGGGCAAAGTGCATGGCATCCTTTCGTGGCAGTTTGATTTTTCGGATTAATGTGCTCTAGAAATTAAAAAAAAATAGTTTTCTTAACATAAAATTGTTTTTATAGAAACTATGCTTTGAAAAATTCTACCAAATATTCTATTCAAAGAGTCTTACCTTTAACCTTTAGTTAAAAAATGGTACAGCCCTTTTTCTGATGGGCTCTGCAAAAAATATTAAAAAGGGACCATATAAAGCTGCTGATGAAAGTGGAACCCTTTGTTATTTAAAGATTACATTTTAAACTCTTTAATTTTACCATTTAGTCTTATATATCCTTGCATTTATGTACTTCTAAGTTTGCCTAGTGGAATAGACTTTTGCTTACTAATCATTGCCAAACAGGTTCAACTCCACATTGGGTAGGTACTTTTTTATACACAAAATAAATCCATTTGGCTAACCAATGTCGTTTAATTTTTGTTTTTTTTTATGCTATAATTACATTTTTGCGCTTTGTGGTTGATTTTTGGCAGTGAGTTTCTTTTGCGACATGAAAAGTTGCAAAGTTTACGACGTGAAAATCAGACAAATAAAACTTGTGAAAAAATTCGCATAACTTTCGGTCGTTGCCGATCCTAAGTGTCATCATGTGGCAAGCACATACACCCACCGACAAAAAAGGAGAAAGGCCCTCACTCAAGTGAGGCAACATAAACTTGCAACACCCAAAACGGAGAAGAATTACCCTTTATCCGGGGGCCAAAGAGGTGGTTAAGTCAGCAGGGGCGACAATGAAGTGGAAATTTGTCTGCGCCAGAAGAGGAAAAAATTCAAATCAAAGCTCATCGGAAGGCGGCAATGACTGCCACGCCCACCCATCACATTGGAGCTAAAAATAAAGTATCCATACTCTCTTGTGAAAAAACTCGGTTATGGACTTTATCAGCGGCTTGATTTTTCGCTAGTTTTGGATTTTATTTTAAGATAGTTTTAAAATCAAGTTTAATTTTAACCCTTAACCTTAAAACTTAATTTGTTAAAACATACATAAGTTCTTTTTTTCTTTTACCCATAATAAGTGTACCAGCAACATATGTTGAATATTAAACATGTTTTATTTCTATTCTTTTATCATTTTATGCCTCATCTGGTTCTACTACAAATCGAATTTCATTGTTTTTGCTTGCTTGGATTATTTTCAGTGTTATTACTGCTACTTTGGTTTTGGCTTTTATTTCAGAAATTGTTTATGAATTGGAAAATTAAATTCTTCACAGTTTCCCAGCCCCTTTTCCACCCCTTTACACCCTCATTCTGTTTGGAGATTGGGCTGGAAGTTTATTTGCATGCGGAAAGTTCAATTCAAATTGCATGCTCTGTCGCACACACATACAATACATACGCGAATGCGCCACTCCCCCTTTTTTCTCGCCCACATTTTCCCCACTTCCTTGGCGACTTTTCTTTCATTTCCAAACGACTGAAAAGGGTTGCTCCGTCTTCGAAATGGAAATGGAAACGAAAATGGGTTTATGTTCAAAACAATCTAGAATTTGTTCGGAATATTTTTAGTCACTACACAAATACTTAGTTTATAACAACAGAATACCATATATATTCAACTTATAAATTCATTACATACAAAATCACTTGACAGCAATGAAATAATAATAAACCATTTATAAAAAAAATAGTTCAAAATATTTTACTTATTTTAATATAGTTACCTGTTTATTTAAACAATTTTCCAAAATGAGTCGTTTATTGTTTGGAAGGAGGCACAGTAAGAAAATCACAACTTTATACAGCAGACTTTTTTATTTGTGCAGTGGAATATTGCATTTTTAAAATCTGTTTAAGAGGCAAACAAAATTAACTGTCCCCCTTATAGGTCTTAATAATTTGCATAATAAATGTAAAATATAACTGTATCTCTGCGTTTCTTCTCATTTATTTATTTATCACTAAAAATGCTGCAGAATATTATAATTGTTAATCCTGCTTAGGGCACAGAAACATACATGTTCCTCCAATAGATTTCAATCATTTTCAAAAGATTTTTAAACTAAAACTGTAATGCGAGCTTCGCGATTTTCCCCGTTTTTCCGCTGTCATATCAAACTTTCGCATCGAAATCTATGGCATGTACAATGGACATGTATGTGTATAGATGAACACGTAACTAATTCCCGATCCGGATTGACCAACAACTGACAAACAACGTGAAGCGGCAAACAAACAATTCACACTCAACAAGCGAAGCAAATGAGTTTTGATTCATTTAGCGTAAAATGAAACCCAAAACGGGGAGGGAGAGGGGCGGAAAAGCGATGGAAAGGCGGTGGAAAAGCGGGGGAAAAGCGGAGGAGAAGGGGGAAACGTTGCCGAGCCATTCAGCTGTCATTTCATTATTTATACTGCTGATTAAATTTCCGCTTATACTCATTAAGTTCCATTGTCAAACCACTTCCGCTGAGGAGCAATAGAGAGGGGAGGGGACCAAGGACCAAGGACCCGGGACCCAGGACCTAGGAACCAGGACCAAGGACTAGACGAGACATAGACGTAGAAACACAACCACATGGATGGCGGAAAAGGGGGCGGCGGGATAACAAACTAATTAAGTCGACGGCAAACTGCAAAGGTGGCCCAACTTGGTTGCCACTTCTTTGGGAGTCAAAAAGGAGGGGAGGGGGTGCTAAAATGGGATAGATTCTCTTTCTCTGGAGAACTTCAAACTTCACTTCCTCGTATTCCTTAAAGCCCCGATTCCCGGGCACACCACCTCGAGGTGCGAAAACTTCAGCGAAGACCCACTTCAAAATTGCAATCGGAGCCAAGCACAATTAACAAGATAACACGGCCAGCAAAGGTATGTATATAAGGTATAGGGATCTGTATTGCCATCCACTTGCCACCCGGCAAAAGACAATCAAACTTTCGCCAAGATTGCGTTTCGGATAATAGCGATAGTCGTTAAAGCCGAAATCACGCTTCGCAAATTAATTGAATAGGATGGCACCAAGTGAGATAAACACAACAAAATATCAATATTGTTAGCATTTATTGAAAAGAAAAAGAAAAAAAGAAGACCATGCCAGGACTCGAACTTAGTCCTTCCAGGACAAAAAATTAGGCGAACTTCAACTAGGCTATCTTATCACCTTGTTAAACACACATCAAAATGTTCTACATAAGGTGACATTTTAACTACACAAAATCAAGCTGGCAATGTACAGTGTTGAAAAACGTTTTTATACCATGCAGAAAAAGGTTGTACAATTTCACCAATTTGAAAAGGTACTCGCAGCCATTGAATTTTCTTTTTTTATTTGTGGAAATCAATTTTTCTGTCCAAAACAAAATAATATTTGTTTGTTTATTTTATATGTAAAGCGATTATTAAGATTCTTTCAACTCCTGAAGTAGTGCCACTGACAGATGGTTGGTCCGTTTTTCCAACTAATAAAGGAATTTATTTTTCGCATCCATACATCTGAATTAAAGCTTTCATATTTTGTCCACCTTCTAAAATAATGTACAACGAAAGGCTTACATTCACCGAAAGCGTTTTGGTTTTTATCAAATTATGTCTACATTTTATTATTATTTTGTTTGTATGTAAAGTAAATCCTCTTTTTTGTATACTTTGTATGCAAACAAATTTTGTACATAAATAATCCCCCAAAAAACACACGCACAATAAAAGTGTGAGTATAAAAAAAGGCCATTGCCCTTTTATACAAATTGCAGGAGATGCACTTATGCACTCAATTAGTGGTCAAATCTCATGCTCTTTCGTGTGTTCATGTAAACTAATTCTAAATCAAAAGTTCACATTTTACCGTCCTTAAAATCGCTTCCTTTTTGGTTTGACAGTGAAAAGCGCCTGCGACTCTGATGTATGTTTAATAATACGGAAAAAAAAGACTGCTGGTGATTAATTGGAGTTGGTAGTTAAAGGTCTTTAATATTCTTCAAAGGCTTTTTTAAACAAAGAAATATCGATTATAGGGGTTAACCAACTTGCCCAACACTGAACCCATATCGATAACAGGCGCACTGCCAACAATCGACTTTCGTACTCGGTAAACGGACTTGGGAATCATAACAGAGGAACCTTTCCGAGAAAACCCAGTAGGTCGGGTTTAAGGGAGCGCCCAGACGCTGTCACCTCGCCGCCGGTGGTAGCTGAGTGAGTAGAAGTGACTCCTCAGATAGAAGTCGTAGCGCCACCGGTCCGGGTTCGAATCCCGGTAAGATCTAAGAAGCATGGCCACCAGCAGAGTAGCAGAGTATCACTTCCCTGAACACTGATACAGGAATCAGACATAGCAATGAAATGATGAAGTAACCAAAGGAACCACAATAGAAAGCTCTAAAGTAAAATCGAAGGAAAGGAAAGTCTATAATAAATTCTGTAAATAGTAACCCCATAGGATTAAGCATAAAGTGAACCTAACACGATGTACTCGGATGATCTACCATAGGTAAGCTCTAAATGAAAATTCGTAGAAAGCAAAACAAATAATAAATTCTGTAAATAGCAACCCCATAGAATTAAGCATAAAGTGAACCTAGTGAAGATGGAGCGGTGTGCTCCGTTGGAAGGAAAGAAAAACCATTAATAAAACTTGTAAATAGTACCCTCATAGAATTAAGCAAAAAGTGAATCTGATGAAAAGAATAAAAAGAAAAAGAAAAGATGTACTCAGAAGGCTCTAAAGATGAATTCAGGAAAAGCAAAACCAATAATAAAATCTGTAAATAGTAACCTAATAGAATTAAGCATAAAGTGTAACTAATAAAATTTTTTTAATAAATTTCTTATTGTTATTGGAAAATTAATGGTCATTATTTATTTTAAAGTTTAAATTGTTATTTCCTTCCAAATTACTTTTTAAAATAATAAGGTATTATTTTTAATAATAATAGACTATTTTTATATGTTTTATATTTCATGATACTTACAAATTAATTATTTCTTCTGAAATATATTTCATAAAAGCTAAATATATATTGTTTGCAAGCAAATAGGAGCATGTTTTAACTATTTGGTTTTTGCAACGACTTTCAACTGCCGAACAAGTCTATTTGGTCTGAACAAACCCATTATGTTATTATTATTAACATTTTTGTATTATTATTTCAGATAATAAAAATGATCTCTTAATTTTAAATGTAA
This sequence comes from Drosophila suzukii, assembly GCF_043229965.1. Classification (NCBI taxonomy): domain Eukaryota; kingdom Metazoa; phylum Arthropoda; class Insecta; order Diptera; family Drosophilidae; genus Drosophila; species Drosophila suzukii. The sequence goes on along the minus strand of NC_092084.1, from coordinate 2,355,807 downwards.
AAAGCCAAGCACGAATAATTGTTATAGCCATTTATCTGTGAATGTTTTTGAAACTAATTTTGCCAGCCATTTCAAGTTTTCGCCGACAATTATCAAGAGGCAAAAACAAAAAGGAGCATTCCTTGAACATTTGTCTATGGACCGAAGGATCTTATCAGGGTTATCGCATCGCAATGACAACTCCAACTTCCTCGCACACACACACACACACACACATACAATGGCAGCCAGCCATAGGTTAGTTGCCAACTAACGGTAAATGCGCGCCAAGTGTCATTATCCTTTTGGCTGGCACTCTGTGTCCGTGTGTGTGTGAGCTTGTGGCATATTAACGCTCGCAACCTGGCCCCAAACACACACAGGCACACACACACAGATAGACACACACACAAATGCACAAGGACGCATGCAAACACTCATGAAGTGCACGTGGCCATTGCCAAAAAGACAGTGGTATGTATGTATGCATATGTGTGTGTGTGTTTGTAGCATTTCACCCCGCCCCCTTTTCAGCCGCCCCTTTTTTGGGAAAACCCTTGGGAGGCGAAGCCAAGTTTTAACCGCCAGCATCGTCATCGTCTTGCTCTTCTTTAGCTTTTTACAGGATAGCAAATGCATATTGGATTCCCGCGAAGGATCATTTTAGCTTATTTAACCATCTATAGAAGTTACGTCCTACTAAGATATTACTCATACGTACATGATATCTGATTCCTTCTTGATCCTTTGATTTCGTACTTCTTTGTTTGTTCTAACTTTATATAAAATCCAATCTATACGTTCTTCTCTAAATTTATAAAAAAATTAGTCATACGCCAGGTATTATTTTTTATAACAATAATAATATTACTCATACGTAATATTCCATGGTTACTCATACGCCCTGTGTTTTAATAGATTTTTAATTCATTAAATGTTGTACTTCATAATTTTTTATTCTGCATATACAAGCTATATGTTATTTTCTAAATTTAAAAAAAAATTACTCATACGCCAGGTTGTTATATTAGTTTTATAATAATAATAATATTACTCATACGTAATATTCCACGGTTACTCATACGCCGTGTTTTTTAATAGATTTTTAATTCATTAAATTTCTTACTTGATAATTTTTTACTTTGCATATAAAAGCTATATGTTCTTTTCTGAATTTAAAAAAAATTTGTTATACGCCAGGTTGTTATAATAATAATAATAATATAACTCATACGTAATGTTCCATGGTTACTCATACGCCGTGTTTTTTAATAGATTTTTAATTCATTAATTCTTATACTTCATAATTTTTTATTCTGCATATCTTTTAAAAATATTTAAATATTTATTTGTTTTTAGGAACACTCTTAATGCCAATTATTTTAATTATGTGTGGAAAAGTGTGGAAAGCATATGGCTGGGTATTCCCTGGACATTCTTCCTCTTCTTCGGCCACCAATTCTTCTTCTGCTGCTGGTGCCCCTGGTGACATTAGCCAAAAAGGTGCAACGATGTCGTCGTCGTCCCCTAATTTCTGTGTTTGTGCTGCTTCATTGCATTCCCTGGGAAACCCCCCAAATAGCGCCTCTCTATCGCAAACCCTTTTCCGCCCCTCTGTCTGTCTCTCTCTCCCTCTCGTCCTGACCTGTTCCTTCCATCTCCTTCCTCCCCATTTGCCATCCTTCTTTCGTCTGTCGTCGATTTATTTTTCATTTAGTTTTGTTTTGATTTGCCGCCTTATTCATTGCGACAGCATTGCAGTAGTCCTAGTATTGCAATCCCCCTGCGCTCTCGCTCGCTCTCTCTCCAGCACTCGTGTCCTTTGACCCCCCTTTGGCTCTCTGTCCCCCTGCCCCAGCACTTTGAGCCCCTCTGCAAACTCCGCTCGCTGCGCTGCTTACGTAATTTCCAGGATAAGCTGCAAAGTTACAACATTCTCAACCTGCAGCAGCAACAGAAGAGGAAGAAATAGCAGCAGTAGAAGAAGCAGAAGATGCACTGACAAAAAACAAGACCACTGCAATTCAAGCTTGAGGAAATAAAAAAGTTACGTTTTTGTAGCTAAAAAAAACAAATCTATAAAATCGTACTTACCACGTAAAATATTGGTTACGATTTCGATATGTTGTATTTTAAATATTTTTAATTTTAAGCTTTAATTTACTTTTACTATTTGATTTTTCTATTTATCATTTAATTTTGAATTCATTTTGTTTAATATATACCAGCTTTAATTAGTTTAAATAAAATACAGAAACATCAATCAACATCATCATTCAAATTCGTTTTCAATAAAAATTTTTCCGAGTGCATAGCAGCAGCACAACAGCAGCAGCAGCAGCAGCATAAGTTGCAGCAGCAACATGAGCAGCATTTGCTGCAACAACCGGAAGCGAATGTGCAGCAACAGCATCCAGAAAAATGGAGCTTTTCCAGAGAGGCGGAGAGCGAGAGAGCGGACGGAAAGTGCAGAAGAGAGCGCCGTCTGTTTGGTGGGAAAGCTTGCTCTGCTTCGGTCGCTGCCTCTGCCGGCGTCAACGGCGCTGCCCGCAGCGGCGTCGCTGTTAAGTTTGCAGCTTTCAGTTTGCCGGTTTTGCGGCATGTTGCAAGCCGAGGTGTTTCCCCAAAATCAAACAGAACCTGCAACCCACCCCCCTCCCAGTTTCCCGGCCATTTTCACCCGTTTCCACCCGTTGAGCCTGGGAAAACTTTAGGCATTAGACTGAAATAAGTGCATAGCATATCGGGACAACAATAAATGCAATTATATTTTAAAAATTGTTTGATCGTATTACTTATTTTCATAAATATCTTAGCATAAAAAGCTCGAAAACGATGGCTTTTTCATTAAATATTGGGAACATTATTAAACAAGTTATTTACGAAAAGACTTAATCTAATATATAAAATAAATGTATTGCTTGTATTATTTTTAAAATTTAGGTGTTAAATTAACTTGACTTATCTCAAGTTCGTTCCCTTACATCTCTTAGAGACATCTAGGTACAACTTTGTCCATAAGCTATATTCAAAATCTAAAGTAGTTAATTATTTTTCTTCGTGTACATTTTTAAAAAGTACCCATATTTTATTGTTTTAGCAAATTAAAAATAAAAAGCCTTGAATATTTGTATTCTTGTTTTTAAATACTATGTAATATTTGGCTGATGTGGCTGTTATTTCCAGATCTTATTTTCAACGGCTCTGTGATACTTTTAAGCCGTTGCCCATCTTAAATCCAGCCCTCCCCGAGTCACCAAACCATCCTCCCCTGCGCCCGCCTTACCAATTCATCCCGTAGCCCTTGGCTTAATGGGGATTTGATGTTTTCGGTCAAGTGTCAAGCGTTTGGCCTCCCGATTTGCCCGGCGGACAGGCGAATCAACGAATCCCGCTGCAGGTAAAATCCAACACTCCCAGCAGCCATCAATCCCAGCTATGTTTAAAATACGACGGCGACGCTGAACGGAGGAGCTTCGTCTTTAAGGGTTAAATAAAGTGTCTCGAACGTGTGTCGCCATTGTTTGCCCTTCAATTGGGATCGGATTGTGCATGTATGCAAATTGTGTCTGGCAATTTGTTCAACTCAATAAATATGGCCATAGCCCCACTGGCAGCCTCAGCAGGACACCGAACGCACTAAAAATTTACAAAGAATATGGGAAAAATAGAAAAAAAACAAGAACACACGAACTGGTAAAGAATATTGAGCAACTCCGTCCCCAAAAACTATAAAAGTGATTTATTTGATGTCACAGAAAAGCAGTCATGCATAAATATTTAGCATAACCCTCAGACTCCGTACAAACTCCGGATAACGGACAACGGACAAACGGACATACGGACAAAAAACGGACACCAATGCCGTCTGCGACTCCGAGGAGATATTTAAATCAGGCGAGCAGACCGAGGAGCAGATATATGCTTTATAACTGTGTGCCAGCCGTAAGCAGGCGCAATCTGAATCCGAATCCGAATCCGAATGTGTGAGTGTGGGCCTTTTGGCCCTTTTTTATTGGCAGAAGACGGAGTCGGGAGACAAGGACATTATGGACAGACTCGGACACACGCCTACTTCAATATGCTGGCTCAATGCTCAAGGATGCGGCAGCCCAAGTCGAAGGAGCCCCAGCTCCAGCTCCAGCATCGCCATCACCCCAAACAAGGCACATAAAAACCCATAAGCATCCTGCAGCCGGGAGTGGAGTGGCCAGAAGTGGAACGAAGTGGCCAGGACCCCAGCCGAAAACTCTTTCCCTTCATACACTCACAAAAGGGGCCTTCTAATTCGAGCCAGGAGCTTGTCCTGCTTGTCGGGCAGTCCTTGGACAGCATGGCTTGTGCCCCCCCTGGCTTAAATCTATGTGATTTACCCTAAAGTAGTTGTAGTTAAAGTTAAAGTTCATATTGAATTTTTTTTTTTAAATTAGTTGCATCTTAAGTCAAAGTTAGGTAAAAGTTGCAGTTAAGATTTACTTTAAAAAGCAAATTCTTTAGACAAATAGTTTTGAAAAAGCAGTCAGACTTGAAGTTCAAGCTAAAACTTAGTTAACTGACTTAACTGAAGTACTAATTGTAGTTGAGATCCCCTTATAAACGCCAATTCCTTAGCTTCATCATCAACAAGTGGCTTGTCATTAAATATAAAATATTTAAAATGTATATAAGTGTAAAATGTAAATAAATCTAAAGGGCATTCCAAACTTCGCCTACCTCTTATCCACTTTTTTCGCTTGGACCAAATCAAATATGCGCAAATAAATAAAAATGAAAATTCAAGAAGAGCTAAAAAATGAATTTCTTCTTTAACTGTTGATGCCGATAAGCATTAGCGTGGGAGATAAAGGGGCCGATGGATGCTCAAGGTAAACTGGTGGGCAAAAGAAAACACTTTGCGGCATTTTTATAGTTGTTTGATATATTCATTGAAATTGGTTGCCATGTTCCCGTTCAGCTCGATGTGTATTGAAATATTTATGAATCAATAACAAAAACGTATTCCCCTCAACCTCAACATTCACAATAACAACCACATCCACATTGCCCATAATCCAAGGATTGGCCATGGCTTTTCCCCGTCCCCTGCGTGTGTGTGTGGCATCTGTCCAGGCCGAATAAGTGAGTGTTTGGTTAAGCAATTGTTTATGTGAAGTTGAAGTTGTCGCATTGGGTATAAAGACAGACGCCTTCGCATAGATCAAGTCCCAACTTATGGCAGACAGAGGGGGGAATTGGGTGGGGGACGATTTCTGGTTCGATTCTCAGCATAATTGGCCGGGAGACGTTGAGAAAGTAAATCCTTGGGCTAAACCTCTCAGCTCGGACTGTTGGTAGAGCTTAGAATGAGATAATCTATCAGGGAAGCAGTTGTTTTTTTTATTGTTGGTAATTCAAAACCAGTAAAACCAATAAATACATATATTACACAACTCAGAGTTTGAGAGTAGGGTCTCTGTATTAAACAGAAATGGCGCCCAACGAAGGGAAGATATTCAGCTTCTTATGTATTCATTTATTAACTAGTTAACTTAAAACTAATTGAGTAAGAAAATAGTTTTCTTTGGGAAATATTTTAAATACTGTTTAAACTTCTTTTATATATTAAAGCTTACAAATAGTTTAGATATTTTTCTATGTAAAATATTTTTGGTATTTTTAAAAATATTCCCAAACTTATTAGTTCCCATTTAAATCTGTCAATGAAGAGGGAAAGAAGCGATTGGAATGTGGCCCCAACGTTGCACCACTCTCCTTCTTCATTTCCCGTGTTGCATGCGAGCAGTTTCTCAGCCACATTGCTCCACTTTGAATTAGGCCCAACAATTTCTCCTGTTTTTTTATTTTATTTATTTTTTGTGGCAACCTCAGCCTCGCTTTTCCCGTCCTCTCACCTCCCCGGATCGCTAGCTGCACAAATTTGAATCATTTACGAAATATGCAGCACAGAAGAAAACGGAAGTCAAAGAGTGAAATAATACAAGGACAACAACAGCGATGTCTTCATGTGTGTGTGCGGCAGTGGCTTGGGTTTATAATATGCATAAGAAAGTGGCTAATCGACGGAGAGGTACTCTACTCTACCGAAAAATGCTTTTAGTACCATTTATATCTAATGGTAATCTTCCCAAAAAGACCTCTTTTAGGGCTAAACGTTGCCAGATTCCACAAGGCTCATAAGATATTTTTAGCTATAAAGCTGCCGTACGGGTAAAATCTTGTTAAACAAATGAAAATGAAGGTGCATCCCAAAAAGTTCGGATCTAGCACCAGTAATTGCAGAGATCAGTGAGACTTTTGGATAAGATAGGAGCATGCATGTGAGACTGAGACATGAACAGCGCGCACCGTTAGTTGTTAGTGGGGGCCTCGACTATAATCTCTCTGTCTCTCTGCTTGCATTCTCTCGCCATCTCGATTGCTCCTTCTCTAGAGTTCTGGGCGATGGCTGCTCCTTGGCTTTTCCCGACTGTGACTGTCATGTGCCACAAACCCACTAAACTAATGAAAAATGTGAAGCGACGGCACAAAAGGAAGCACAATTTCCCCACTCTCCCTCACATGCACACACTCACACCTCCAGGATATGCAAAAAAAGAAAAGAACAAACAAAAAATAGAAAGTAGAGGGGAAGAAAGGAGCAACACAAAGAAATGTTAATTCCGTAATACTTTAAATGCGGCAGGCATCGAATGACATTTGCACTTTTGCTGCCACTGTGCCTGCACAGTGGGACGAACTTTTGGGTACGTTCCCGTGTGTTATGTTATGTTTGCCGTACGTGATGGCCAAGTGAAAGCGATTTTTTCCCCACCCTCCCCCTCGTGGAATCTCTGTGTGCTCTAATATGTATTTGCCTTTTGCAGATGGGGAAAATATATATACATATACTTATACAAATACATATATATATGACAAAAGGTGCAAAACGGGCACAAGAATTGCACGGGGCACAAGGTGTGGAAAAGGTGGCAGAGTGGGCAGAAGATTGGGGTTCCATGCTGACCGCACTGGCCAAAACAACAAGAAACAAAACCAAACAGAACAGGACTTGCAAAAAAAACAAATAAAAGACAACGAACACGGACAAACATCAGAAGCAGGCCTGGCTTAGAGTTGAACTCGTGTCACGCATAAAGTTTCACATGAAGATTATAGATATTTTAAATTCTTCATGGATTGTAAATCCATCGATTTTAGTTTCCAATTTGTTCGATGATTTTTTAAATGCATATATCTTCGAAGAATTTTGAATTGTCAAAATTAATTAATTTCTCCTTAATATTTAAGATTGTATTGTGTTGCGATGGTATACCTTTCCATACCAAATATAGTTGATCTGTCTGCTAAGGATACCGAGTTACTTGGGGCTACAGCATATTGTTAGGATTGTATTATTGAATATTCTTGCTTTCTTATGTTATAAAGGACAAGATAATGACTTGCAATTCGATTATTGGAGCACTTATTGTTTAGTAAATAGACATTAATAGGTAATGTTTAGTTTTACGATGATATCTATTTGCATACCAAATATTGTTGATCTATCTGCTAGGGAACCCGAGTTACTGGGGTTATACAGTTTTGGTTAGATTGTTTTGAATAATTTTGGTATATTTCATACTTTACCAGTTGGTAAACCAGTTCAATGAGTTATACTTCATATAAGGAATTGACATATACAGGTGTAACTCACACGAGCATCGCTGTGGCCGAGAAGGGGCTTTCCCGAAGAGGGGGAGCACTCGGGAGGGGGGAAACCTCGGCCTGGGTCAGCTCGCACGTTCATTTGCGCGCTCGTTTGCTCTTTAACAAATGTGCGCTGCTTTTCATTACGTATGACAGCAAATAGTACAATGGAATATGGAATATGACATGCAGGCGATAAAGTTATGCCGGAGACACACCAAAAGAGCGAAAATGTTGGGGAGGGTGGGCTTGTGCCTCTGAAAGGTGAGTCTGAAAGGTGAGCAAATGGGTGTTAGTGTGCCACTTTGCCAGTGAGCTAAAACACACACTCAGACATTCAAAGAGAAAGGACCAAGGAGAAAGGGAGCACACCTTCTGGAGAAAGGTGGAGCAGCAGGCCACAAATGCTACTGCGGTAGTTGTGCTAATTTGTTTGTTTGTCGTTATCATTTTCCTCCGCCCATCGCCCACCGCCCACCGCCCATCGCCCATCGCCCATCGCCCATCGCCCATCGCCCATATCCTTTGTCCCAGACAGCCGCACAAAGGCACAAAAGCAAAACGACAGCCAGAGGAAGAGGTCAGCGAAAGGAGAGAAAGCCCAGTGTCAGAGGAAGTCGAGCAGAAGGACACGAAGCCGGAGAAAGGTGAGCTAAAATTGTTAATAGCCGGATTAAAGTGTTGACCCCATCCACAAACGAATATGCTGACTTATAATTCCCAACCCATTTTTTTGTACCTAAGCCTCCAAGATGTTCTATTTACTAGTAATCTTTGTAAATTAGAAGGAGATATATTATAAGTAGATATTTATTTAATTTACATATTCAATTGCCTATGGTATTATTACACTGAGAAAATACTGACGATCTTATCTGAGTTGAAAATTTTCTTAAAAATAGAACGACACATTTGAAGTTGAAAATAGTTTTATTTTGCTTGAATCGAGTTGAAATGGCGGTATGAACATTGTATATCTCAACAAATTAACCATTAGTCCAGTCATTAGTAATTACTTAATAAAAAGTTGAAAAGGAAAACCAATTTAACTTTTCTCTTTTCACCATTTCTTTCTAGTATTAAGAACATTGATACCTAAATGTACTTACACGGTTTTTAAGAACGAATGTTCTCAATTCAAGAACAATGTATTTGAATAGTTCTCTCTGTGTAGTTTTACTTGTATTGCCTTTAGCTTTTTACCTATAGCTATAATGGGACAGTTCTTTCTAGTTTAGATATTTTCGTAGGTCTGCGGTGTACGTTTTTAATGAGTCCCGTGACATTTCTATTCCACCACTGCTTCTCTGCTTTTAAAACCAATCCATGTAAATTGACATCCAGTACCTTATCAGCTTCACAAACCAACGCAGACAGTTTTCCTTCACTTTCACCGATGGCACGCACTTGTGCTTAACCGCTTTTCCCGCCACCCCCAAATTCTCCAGCGAAAAACCCCGAAGAGTGCAATGCCAAATATGCGGAAAAAGCTGGGAAAAGTCCTTGCTTGCCAACTGGCCATCAGATCTGATAGAGTGAGACAGAAATGGGGGGGGGGTGGGTGTTGGGAAAAGGAGTGGGCTGGTGTCTATGTCTGGGCATTGTGTTTCCCATTTTCCGTTTCCCGTTAGTTCGTCTTTAGCTTTGGCTGCGTGTCAAACGGTAAATTTGTGCAGCGGTCGGTCTCTCCCACTCTTGCCATTTACAGTAGTCATTTGTTAGATGAAACGTACCGCAAAGGGCTTAGCTATCCATTTATTAGTTCCGTAAGAATTTTACTTTTTTTCTTGGTTAATATGGAAAAATTATTCTAGCCATGTATCCCAAAAAGTTCGATTCTTTTGTTCAAAAAGTGTATTATCCGTTTTTATGTGTAAAACTATTCTTACCAAGCTAGGACCGAGCTCTATCCCAAAAAGTTCGGTTGTATTACCAAATATGCTCCAGTTCCTTAAGGATATTTTCAGTAAGTTATTCTAGACAAGCTTAAACAAAGGTACAGCTCTAACACAGATACTGAATAAGATCACTGAGGTTTGTATACGGTAGTAAAGTGCTTTGTGATCTAGAAAAATTAGAAAATATAAATGTATCGCGAAACGTCAAATATATATTTTATCGAGCGATCCCTGTGCCGTGCATTTGTGTTTTGTCGCGCATATTAATCATAAAGCGGACACGCGTCGCTTTACGCACGTCTGCCGGCTGCGGATGCGGACGCGGATGCGGATGCGGAAGACAAGAGACTCTAGCCAGTAACCCGACACTCCCCCTCCCACTGCCACTCCCACTGCCCCCCATCGCCCCATCTTGAGTACCGTCCGCGTATTAGATTTAAGCGCGTTATAAATGAGCCAGGCCAATACACAAACACACATAATTTCTGGCTCCTCTTTTACTTGGCTTTCGTCTGCTCATAAATCAAAATTGTTCGTTTTTGGTATTTTTAAAGGCCATAGAACTAACAGTGGAGTTCGGGCTTTTTTTCGGTGACTTTCCGGGGGAAAACCGTCATGGGGGTGAGGGAGGTCCGGGAAAATGGACAGCCCTTTGCTGCTTTTACTGTCCATGACGGATGATTGGATTTTATGTTGATTACGAAAACGTCTGCGACTGTATTTGTGGGTGCAAGTCGAAATTTTTGGCTTTGCCTTTCAGAGATATCTTTTATTTCCCCTGAAAAAATTAGGCAACAGTATTGCAAAGGGTAGCAGAACGGGGTATTTAGGGCTAATGGATGAGGTTGACACAACATTGGTCAAACCATTTGATAATATAGATGATATAATTTCTAATACAAAAAGATTAAAAAGTTTAAAGATTATATTATCAGATAAAATATAACCCATCGAATTGTCATTTGATCAACAAAATAGTTACTCTCCCAACAACAAATTGAACACCACTCACCATTTTATGGTACTTTTACTATTAAATAGTAAAGGAAAGTTTTTGCAATCCGTATTGGAACATTTTTACCATAAAATTGACTTGTGTAGATTAATGAATAAATTAATTAAGGAATTTGTATTTTTTATTAATAATATTATCAGAAATGAATTTCCAAACAATCGTCAGAAAGCAGAAAGTATTCTTTTGTCGTTTATCTATAGTTTTTGATTTTTAAGAATATCTAAATTGATAATTTACTGAGTATTATAAGTACTATACAGATCCTGGTACCTGATGGCATTTCCTTAGTTTTGCCCCCACCGTTCGCTCCCCACTCGTATTTCCAATTTTAGTCCAGCCTGAACTACGCCATTATGCTTGGGGTGGATGGAAGTTGGGGCAACTGGGATATATCACATGGATATTTCGGTTATTATTGGCCATATTTTAATGCTCTCTAGCTGCTCCGTCTGTTTTGGGCCAACCGAGATTTGTCGTAGTCCATTTTTGATTTATTTATGTGTTTATTTGCCTTGTTTTTGGCCTTGCGTCTGTGATTACTCATGGCTCCATGGCTCCCTGTTCGCCGGTTGTTTGGGATGGCTCCGGTTCGATTTGCATATTATTTTATTTGCATTTTACATAATAATTTAATTTTATTAGTTTTACTGCATCCTCATCGACATGATGATGGTGTGCGGCTCAAGTTTTGCCAATCCTAATGGCTCTAATGGCACCTTGGTGGCCCTTCTTCCCCATCGATTATATGTATGTGCACTTCGAGGTCATTGGCCGACATTTCGTCGTGCCTTAATTTTATTTTTCCTTCTTTATTTTTATTTCTCTTTTTTGCTCTATTGGGGACACTTAATGTTAGCAACGCCTACTCGCCATTCGCTGGGTGTATACTATAATTTCTAGTTGCATTTTTGGGCATTTATTTTCACGGTTTACTTGTAGCATATTTCGCTGGCCACCACATTCATTTAACTTTGCGGTGCAGGGTGTTAGGAGGGGGGAGGGGTCAGGGGTCAGGGGTCAGCGGGTCGCAGCAGGAATTGCTCGACAATTGCCGCAGTCTTTGGAGAGTCTTCCCAGCGCGACAGGCAGTCGTAAATTAGTTGCGAATGGCAGCAGTAACACCATCAACAACAACACCACAAAACAACAATCACACCAACAACCGATGCAATAACAACAGCAACAACTGAAAAGTTCCACCGTGCAGAGGGAGAAAAGTTCAAAAAGTCGAAAGGAAAAGTTCAGGAAAAGTGTGAGGTGAAATTATTATCAAGTGCTTGCCACGAAATTTGCGGTTGACTTAAATTGGTGCACCTGTTTGCGCTCAAGCGAGAGTGTTCTAATTCAACATATCCACATGGAAGTATAGTTTCCTCGACCAATTATTCCAATTTAAAAGCGGCTCCCCATTTAAAGTGAGCCCCAAAGCAGTTGTTTTAACTAACTAGCATGCACAACAATTGGAAAAAATACACCAACATTAAAAATCTGAATTATGTTACCCGAATAACAAATCTACAACATTAAAACAAGCAAATGGGATTCCCTACAAACGCCTTTTACCAACCACAGGTTTGAGACCCCAAGCAATGACATCATCGTTATCAGTGCCATATAGTACTACGTGCCACTCCAAATCTATTTTTTCCCCACATTAAACAGTTGAGAAAACAAATGGCACCGTCTGATGCCCAAAAAAGAATATAAACACTCGTCCCATCAGTTCAGAATTCCAAATGACTTGCAGACAAACCCGAAATTCTGACTCAGAGCCTTAACGTTCGATGCAATTCGGGCGGCTTCTGGTGGCGCTTGCCATTACCAATTATTTGCGCTGTTATCGCGACCTTCTTGTGCTGACCCCAATTTGGCCAATAAGGTTTCCTTGTCAAAATGAAAAAAATAAAAAGTAAATAGAAAGAAAAAAGTAAACACAAAGGAAAAGGGAGCCGCAAGCTTCGAGTTTCGAGCTTGTTGATTGCCCTCGCGTCTTGGCGCTGGCAGCTGATTGAAGTGCAAGGTGAGGCGGCGAAAGGGGGGCGCCGAAGGGGACGCCTCTGACAATTTCTCTCAGTGTTTTTCAGGGGAAAATGCAGGGGGTCCTTGGGCAGGTTTCTCTTTCACTTTTAATGGCAACTGGCATAATGAGCTGCTATGTGTGCCATGTGCCACCAGGCCAAATTCGAACTTGCTGCATTTGTTTTGGCCACTTGGGACCTGGCTGAAATATACCCCGTCCGCGCCCCTATCGACGTCCTTTTTTTTACCCCGCCCCTTGGCCAGCGTTGACACAATAAAATATTTGTTGTCGTTGCATTTATTGACGCATTTGCTCTTTTGCATATTTTGAATACTTCCATACCCTTTGAGAAGGTATGTCAATTGGAACCGAAGCTAATTCCACTAAAATAAACACCAATTAAAGTAATTCGATAATTTTACTCTGTTCATATGTACGAAGAGGGGAACACAGATCTAAGAAATCATCAATATAGCTTCAACAACAAAATAGACACCTTCAAGTGCATACACCAATAAAAGTTTACAATTTTTAACCAATAAGTAAGTTATCAATCAAAAGTAATAAAAATAAAAGAAATCGCCAACTAAAAGTACACCAATAAACAAGTACAACTATTAAAATTACGTCATATCGTATTAAGTAATAGTAAGACACTGGAAACAACTAACTACATTTATTTTAGTATAACCTACATCACTAAAAGTTACACCAACAAAAGTACACCAATAAAAGTACACCAACAAATAATACACCAACAGAGTAAAAACCAAGAGTAAAACCTTAAGCATGTATGTACAAAATATACACCAATAAATGAACACTGATCAAGGGTATACAAACGAATATAAATATTTCACCAGAGTTACACCAACGAAATTTACAAAACAATAAAATCAATATATAATAATAAAATGTCTCAGAAAAGTAATTAAAAAACAGAGTATTCACTATTTTCGCACCTCGTGTCCCCATTTCTCTCCCCTTTTTGCCGGTTTTGCTGGGGCTCCGCGACATGCGACAAAATAAAATGTAATTTCTCTTTCAGGCCCAGTTCCAGTTCCAGTTTACAGTTTGCAGCTCCCAACCCTGGCCAACATGCGACAATTCAATGCTGACAACAACGACGAAAAATGGCAAAAATAACAACCATAGTAACAACAAAATATGCAAATCGTAGTTTCTAGTTGGGCGAGGTCAGGCACACGGGGTTTGGGTTATTGGCCAAATTGGAGTCAAGTGCAATCGTATTCCCGCCCCATCGAACATAAATAATTTAAGAGTGTGAAAACAATTTTTTCCCCTTTTTGTGACTGCCCTGTCCGGAATTTTGTTTAGATTGTGTTTCGGTTGACTGAAAATAATTACAGCAAAAAAAACTGAACTTTGTTATTTGTATAATCCCGTTCAAATGCGATATTCTGATTTTTAATTGTTATGCTTTTTTAAATGATTTTATTTTGATGTTAGTTTTGTGTCATTGCCATTGGTTTTGTTAGCCCGCTCAATAGTTTTTACAGCGACTGCCCTTTGTTGACTTTATTTATGCCGTACATTTATATTCAAATATGGGGCAGTGACATTTTAATTTCGGATAATTTGCATGCCAAAGAGATCAGCTGTTTGATTTTAAATCATAACTTTCCGAAGGTCTTCATTAAATTGAATATTTCTTGGGTAAACATTAGATTTGGCACAGTAATTGCTAATAACATCATATAAATAATATTCAGTTGGTAAATTAATTTAAAAATAATGAAATGCAGAAATGTACTAATTATTTCGGTTTAGGCTTTACATTTAGGTATATTTTTTAGATTTTGTTGTTCAAGCATGTTTATGTGGTTTTGTTACTTTAAATATTTTTTAACATTACACATTCTTTTGATTGTGTTTTTAAGATTTTGTTTAGCTTTTTGATATTTTCCAGTCTTTTATGAGTTTCAAATGATTTTTTGAGGCTGGTATTTTGCCATGCAAGAACCAACGGATCGCATGGAGGGCACTGTAGGAAATCAGTGCCCTCCATCCAAGCCGCCGAATCAGGCGGTCAAAAGATCAGCCTCCTGCTTCTTAATCTCCGAAAAGTTGGGAGAATAGTTGGGGGAGGTAAAGAAACTGGACCTGTTGGAGAGTTTGGTGCGCAGTCGCTTGCTGGTCACCAACTGGGACATCTTGCGGAGCGTTATGTAGTCCTTGTTGAGCATGCGGCACAGTTCGATGAAGGTGCACAGTTGGGGCGACTTCAGCTGGGTGGCCAGATCGTAGGCGACATTGAGGACCTCCGTTTGCCGCTCGTACTTGTGGAGCACTGCATGCGACTTGGCCATCAGCATGGTGCTGAGGAACTCCCAGATCCGGCTATTGCATCCCCGGGCCTCGTCGATGGCCTTTTGGGCGTAGGACAAACTCTGGACGAAGTGGTTCTTCTGCATGTGCCGGTCGGCCAGTTCGTGGAGCAAGTAGCTCCTTTCAATCGGAAGGCGGGCAAATAACAGGCGTTTCTCCAGGTACTCGATGAAGTTTCTAAAACCGAAAAGTTATCATACAATTTAGTATATCTTGATTAATTTTCCTGTAAGTAATTATAGATTTTATACAAATTGAGTAACTTTCCTATACTTAAGCAGTGGGTATTCTAATTTCGGTCCGCAATTGTATACTATACTACTACACATACTGTATTTAAATAAATGGTATATTTAAATGTATATTTGATCATATACAATTTGTATAAGATTTAAGAATTAAGTGTTACATTTTAGAAAAATCGGTCAGTCATATCATATTTATTAAATAACTGTTAAATGAAGGATAGTAATGTTGATATATTTTTAATAGTAAGGGTATACATATATGTATACTCTACCGAAGGATTTAGAAACCTCAAAACTCTAAAATAATTATAATTTAGCCGTATGGTTTTAACTAAGTTAATTATATCCAAACTCACTGATCTGCCAATCGGTCGGTGCTCTGTTTTTCGGGACCCGCATAGGAATATGTGGATCGGTCCCCAAATATGAACTCCGTGTGCTCTAGGGGCTTGGCGGTGGGTATGTTAAGCAGACGGCACATGGCGCCCTTGTCGTAGGGAGTGACCCGCGTGGGCGGCAGGCGGTATCCTTCGCACAGGCTCAGGGCCAGATTATTGTACACCTCGTTCATGAACTCCGCTTTCCAGGGCATCAGACGGTTCGTCTTGATGACCACATAGCTGCCCATCACATCCTCCACGAATTTGCGAAGGCGCTATTTGAGTAACAAGTAAATAATCAAGAAATTGATATTTTAAATCTGATTGGCCTTTACTCACCTTGAGGTCATGCTTTTTCCTTAGCACCTGAATGGTTCGCAGGATGCTTAGCATATTCCGCCTGGTCTGGTACTGAATCCTGAACAAATTCGATTCCCGCATGCGCGCCTCCATTCGGGGACTTCGCTGAAAGCACTCATTGTACATGGGACTCCGGGCCTGAAGCATCCGGGTGAAGGTCTTTAGCCGCTGAAATGAATGCTCCAGGTACGCGGTTCTATCCGGCGAGGAGCCAAAATTGTTCTCCAACAGGATATTGGGATTTCGGCGAAGCGTTTTCAGAAATATAAAATCAGTCCAGTTGCGACCCAGATAGTTCTGATAGTAGATCTTCGTCTTGCGGCGCCTGCGTTCCATTTCCAACGGGGAGAGCATCTCCTCCTTGCGATCAATGCTGCTCTGGACATCGCACTCGTTGCGCTCCTTCAGGATTTTCCACAGCGGTCGCTTGTCCGACTTTTGCGTCTCCTCCTGCTGATGGTCATAGAAGCCGGGCAACTGGGACGAGTGCTCCATGAAGAAGTTCGCCAGACTGAAGCCGGTGCAATCCTTGAGATTCCCATCGACCACCAGGAGGCGATTTTCGAAGGCCTTCAATGCGGTGCCCGCATGCCGACGAACATTGTCGTGCAGCAGGCTCTTGTTGTCCTCGAACCGATTCAGTTCGTACAGGGCATCGGCCAGTTCCTTGGACACATTGGCATTCCAAACCTCCCTCACCTCCGTGGCCCGCACACTGTCCTCCAGGGCGCCCTGGATGAGGGCCACCGATCTCTGGAACTTGCTGCGCAGATACAGGGTCTTGTGGTCCAGCCCCTCATGCTCTTCGATGCACTTGTCGAAATATGTGTGGGCAAAGCTGTTCCTTCGCATCCTCGCAAAGTACTGGCCCCAACTGCGGTGGATCCATCGCTGCTGCTCCTTCGGCCAGTCGATGTTCTCCCACGGTCTCTGATTCGCCACCAAAACGCCCGTCGGTCCCAATAGACTGGAGTCCTTCATCCTGCGCCCAAGTCTCCTCGTCGGTCAGGTAAAAAATAAATAAAAATAACTACAGGGAAAGCCCTAAAAATACAAGTGCTACAAAAAAGGAAACGAAACTAATTTGTCTCTCCTAAAACAGAAATTAATATGAGGTAAAAGTCATGAATACATGCTAGGATCTTAAAAATAAAGTAGTAATAGTAATACTTTCAAAAAATAAACCTTATAAGAAGTTATGAAATGGAATTACACACATCATCCAGCTTATGTAAGGAAACGTAAGTACGTAAGGCCCCTTTTTTTATCATCAGTTGAAATGTACACGCTTTTCAAGAAGCACAACATTCGTTGAAAATGTGAGTATAATATATGTAAATCTTCATCAACGACAACCAATAACCATAACAGCAATACAAAATCCAAATACAAAGTGGTGTGTACAAATATCAGTGCTCAGGATCGCCGGCGTGGGGATCACTTTTGCTGGAAGGGATCCTTTTCGATGTTCTTGTCCAGCCGCTGATCGCCATCGGTCTCCACCTGCGACAACTGGCCGAATCCCTCCTCGTCCACGAAGCAGATCTCATGGCCATCGGGATCGCCGAGGATCACAACAGAGACGGTGGCCTTGCCAGGCGTATCCAGGGTGATCAGGGGCGTCAGGATGGCGCCGCCGGCTGCTGTCACAGCCTCTTGAAGCGGCGGCTGCTGGGCCGCCGGAATAGCAAAGGCAATTCGTCCATAGGCCTTGGCCCTGTTCAGTGGCTCTGCGATCTGGGTGATCTGCAGGGAGGCCTGCTCTCCGCCGTAACTCAAGCGCAGGCTGCCCTCACCCTCCTCGAGCACTTGCATCTGCAGCAAGTCGTGCCAGTACTTTCGCGAGTTCTGGAGATTGCTCACATTCAGCTCCACCGATTTGACAGGGTCGGAGCCAGCGGACGGTTGATCGATCACATAGAACTTGTAGCCATCTGGCGAGGTCAGCAGGCTGCCCGCCCTTCCAGCCACCTGCTTCACAGGATACGAGTGCTCGGCGGCCCGGGAAAGGATTTCCTTGGAATGTATGGTCACGCCGCCAAAGTCGTTGCCTGAATTAAGCAGGAAAAACTTTGATTAGTAGGGATTTACAAAAACACACTAAACATTTTTGCTTTTAAAATTTGCATTATAGTCTATTCTTTTACTTGGTTAATTATTTTAATCCTGAAGCTTAAAAGAACTCACTAATAAATTTATTAAGAAATTATCAAGCAGTGTAAAAAGACCTCGATGATAAGTTGAACCCATACCACTTGCTATCTGTCTAATAACTTTTATTATATGAAAAACATGAAGTGAAATCAATACTAAATGAATTAATTTGTATTCTTACACATATGTATATCAAATCCAGTTTTAGGGCTTTGCCTATCACTTAATTTTGTGGTTAACATTAATCCTTGAGCGTTTTTAAAATAACTTCACTGACAGTCGATAGATTTCTGCCTCAAAGATAACTATTTGCTTACTCATAAAGCAAAAGATTATTAACCCATTATCTGCAAGGAATTATGCCTAGTCACATATCAAATAGCTATTAATAGTGGAACACTTAATTATAAAATTGTCGAGGACAGAACAACTCAATTGTACGTGCAGATAAGCCAACCGAATTTTACAAGTGGTAGCTAAATACGCTTCCGAATTACCAAGTACAACTTTGTTAAAATCATTCAGATTTATCGAAGGTGAAAAGAAAGTATCACGTGAGTCTTGCGATGTGTTCTAGTTTAGAGAATTTAGTCTTCTAATAATCTATAAAATATAATATAACAGAATAAATAGGTAGACAGATTAAGCATATTTAAAATGTGAAGAGTGGAATAAACCCAGACTAACTCAATTTTCTACACATATTTAAAAATCCCAAAGGATTCGAAATACTAGACAACTATTTTAATACTCTTTGACCTGAAGGAAAAGGATTTAATGGAGATCATATTTCCAGTTTTTGAGTTATTTGCATGCAATTTGTTGTCCTAAGGGCTAAGGATATTTAACCCCTGCGGGGCTTTGTTTAATATATCTCACCCATTTCGTAGCTGCTCACTCCATAGTTATAAGTCAGCTCAATGACGAAATGCGAACTTTCGGGTCCATAACCCACCATCGTTTTGCTCCACCGGTTGTCGTAGGGCCTGCCAAGGGTTAAGGATTACCGGTTAGTCCTGTGCCAGGAGCATTCCCCACCCATATAGTCATCTCCCTCGTACTCACCCGTTGCAAGCGGCATCGCATCCCTCCTTGAATTCCTCATGCCGCAACACCTGTTGCCGTGCGACAGAGCGAGATGGCACAGAAAAGAGGGAGAAAAACGAAAGAGAAAAAGCAATTTTAACATCGTCATTATACGATATTATTCGACATCTGGGCTTTTTAATTAGCAGACGCGCGACGTTGACAAGATGTTCAGATAAAACGACAGCCAGACGTTATAACTGGCGATAAGAAAGTCTGCCGATTTTGGAAGATATCCCCCGTTTCCCCTCCGCTGCACCCCCTCGCTCACCGACATTCCCAATATTTGGCGAAAGAAAAAGGCGTTTTTGGCCCTATCTCCGATTTTGAAAACGTAGTGCAGGGCACGTCCCGGAATGGCCGACATCTTTGGGGCTTGACGCTGGGGATTTATTCAGCAGGTTACGAGTTTGGGGGCAAAATGTTTGACGAGCGAATTTCGACCTTGTTTATGTACATTCAGGGCTGTGTGACCGTATTCAGAGCGCCAAATAATACCGACTGTCGGGAGCTTTCGGGTATATCGATAGTCAGTTGTGAAATATCGTGATATCGCACATCTCTATATTTTTAGATTTATATGTTCTTTAAATTTAAAATTAACATCGTTTTTAAACTTATCCATTATTTCAGAAAACAAACATAAGAAAACGCAATTAAATTTGCACCCCAAGATAAATGAAATATTTCAGTAAACGGGATATATAAAATCATTTAATACATTGTAATAGCAACGTTAAAAAACGCTTAAGGTTAAATATTCAACAATTTTTGCTAGGTATAGCACACCATGGAATATTCGGCCGTGTTCGAGGCTACGATTTCTTGGGAATTCATCGAATATACACATATATATTGGATGGGCTTACTAACTTAACTCTAGTTCATCATAAGGCTTTCGAAGTGCTCGATTTAAGGTCATGAAAGTGCTCTTCTGACAGCTCCATTTGCGGATCGTCGTGTGGTTCTGCGTCCTGCTCTAACTTGTGCTGCCACTCGGGATCTTGTGGATCCTCCAGCTCCAATTTGTGCTGCCATTCCTCCAGAGGACATTGCTCCGGATCCAGCTCCCCATCCTGGCACTCTTGATCTTGTTGTCTCTCCTTTGGCTGCTTGGTTGCCTCCTTTGCGTGGCCTTCCTTTGGGTGATTCCGTTTCCTCAACTTTTTCTTCTTGCGAAGTCGCTCCAGGTGCTCTTCCTGATCCTCTAGACTCTCCCGATCCTGGTCCTGCTCCTCCCTTCGCTTCCTGTGGGCCTTTCGGCCACTGTGCCTCCTTAGATGCAACTCCAGAGTCTGCCGCGAAACGCAGGGCTCCTGGCAATGGGCACAGGCAAAGGGCCACTCCTCGGCGGCCTCTGCTGCTCCGGCGCCAGTGGACCCGACGTGCAGCCGCTCGTGCCGCACCTGCGAGGCGTGCGTGCCGAACTTCTTCTCGCAGTGGCCGCACTGGAACCTCCGCTGGCCCTCGTGGACCACCCGAACATGCCGGCTGATGGCGCTCTTGTGGCGAAACAGCTGCGGACACTGCTCGCACTTGAAGCGCTCCCAGGTGGGATTGTGGGTGCGCAGGTGGGTCAGCAGCTCCGTCCGCGTCACCTTGGCCACGCCGCAGTGCTCGCACACGTGCTCCTTGCGCTGGGCATGCCGTTTCAGGTGCTCGCCCAATGCATTCTTCGTGCTATACTGCCGGTTGCACAGCTCGCAGATGAGGTCGCGCAGCTCCTGCTGCAGTTGCTCCAGCTGAGGGTGGGCGTTGCGCATGTGGGAGCGCAGCTGCTCGTACCGGGTGAAGCATTTGTCGCAGCTGCGGCACAGGAAGGGCTTCGAATAGCCCTGGTGGACGCTGCGGATGTGGGCTTCCAGGTAGGGTAGCTTGTACACCTGCTTGCCGCACTGGTCGCAGGCCAGGCCGGCGCGTCTCTTGTTGCCAGCGGGCTGGTTGAGCTGCTCCTGGCTGTCCGCGTACTCCTCTTGGTACTGCTGCTCCTCTAGCGCCTCCTCCTCCTCCTCCTCCTCCTGATCCTCTTGCTTCTCTGCCAGCTCTTCGGGCATGCCGTCCGCCAGCTTTTCCTGCTCTGCCCCCAGTTCCTGATGGTTCTCCTTGACATTTTCTGCTATGCCTTCCTCCAGTGGCTCCTCCTTCACCTGCGGAAGCCCTAAGAAAGTATTAACCCTGGTTTAATCACCCGTAAAGGGGCATATATATCAACCCGGTCCATCGCCTGCCATTCGCTCAGCTTCTGGCTGGACTCCCTGGCCACCTGGCAGAGCTCCTCGAAGTAGACGACCGCATTGTGGCACAGGTTGCATATCTCCGTGGGCAGGCCGTGCGGCTGCTGCAGGATGTCGATGTCCAGGAACTTCTGGAGGATCGCGATGAGTCGGGTATCGGGGCACTGGCTCTCCCGGTCCCGCAGGTGGCGCAGGCAGATCCTGCACAGGCGGGCCAGGTCGGTGAATGCGGTGAACATCGCTGCGGATCGTGGGGCACCAGAATGCAACGCCCTAAGTCGAAAAGCAACCCTTTTATTTCCCTTTTTTCTTGGCCAATTTTTTACACCCACTGCCGGTGTGACCAAAGCGGAGCGACACCTGTTGCACCGCTTGGGATCGTATCGGTCACTGTTTCGATCACTCTTTTCGTTGCCGTTATCGTTACCGATCTATTTATTCATGGTCTTAAACCACAAAGCGTTTTAAATATATATTGCCTTCTTTCCTGAGAGCGATTGGAATTCGTGTTGATATATACATAAATTGCGTGTTCTACATCATAAATCAATCTTTTCGTGGGGTTCTATGAAAATATATTATTTAAATAAACCTTTAAAATTGTTAGCGTGAAATACATTAATGGGCAAAAATATACAAGAAACGAAATTGATATTTATAAATTTTAATTGTCATTGTGCCAAAATTCATTAGACGCAGTGACAATAAATTTTTACAGCCCTAATTATTAGGCGGTAACAGAATTGCGCCTGAAATTTGAATTTTAGTATTGACCATATGGGGATATATCTACGCAAAAGTACGGTCACACGCGAATGCTAGGTGGGTGACTCGGCTATGGCTGCCAACATTTTGGTGGGACCGTACTGACACTTACGTTTGCTGATAGCGATAACAGCGATATATAAGGTGAAAAATATCACGATATTTGCTTACATTCAGAAAATATCGATATATTTATATTTCACATTTCTAACTGGAGGCACTTACGTTGGTACTAAATCCCTCTTTTACAGACACTTACGTGGCTCTTACGTCGCTAACACTGACGTTATCTGGCTCTTACGTTTGCTGACAGCGGCGAAGCGATTGCAACAATTGCGATATATAGCGATACTGGCGATATATCGGGTAAAAAATATGACCATATTTATTTTCATTGAAAACTATCGATGTATTGATACCTTGACATATTGTGTCAATGTGTTTTCACATCTCCAATAATTTGGTTGGTTTTTTTAGTTTTTTAAAAAAGTCGTGTTGCCGCGATCGGATCGGATTCCGCACTACCTGGACTACCTGGTGCCCAGCAACGAGCAACGTAACCTTTGACCGCACGCACCGCCTTCCATCGCCCCCAGTGAAATGTCGCTGAATCCGCAGTACGAGGACATCGGCAAGGGATTTGTGCAGCAGTACTATGCGATATTCGACGACCCGGCGAATCGGGCGAACGTGGTCAACTTCTACAGCGTGAGTGTTGTTGTTGTTGTTGTTGTTGCTGTTGCTTCTGTCTCCTCCTTCCCACCGCCTTTATCCCCATCTGCTCCTCCTCCGCATCCATCTGTTGCTGTCCCTCTCGCACGCAGGTGACGCGCGACGCGCCCTTGAAAAATTCCGCCTCCTTTCGGCAATGCAATGCAGAAAAAGAAGGAAAGGAAAGCGGGCGCACAGCGAAAAAGAGCGCGCAAATAGCAGCTGGAGATATATCACCGGGAAGTCGGGAGAATAGGACGAAAGGGGCGATCATGGGCGGTGGGGGTTCTCGAAGTTTCGGGTGACACATTACGCCCATGCTCGCATAAATAAATACACACATACGAAATATATGACCAACATACAACCGAGGGCAGCGCAATAGCACCCAGAAATGTTATAAATACGAATATATGTGTTATATTTTTATTTCAAGACAGAAAACGTTTGACATGAGATTGGCTTTTATGGCCAAAATACAACTAAGGGCAGCGCAATATCACCCAGAAAATATTATAAAAATTTTAAATTGTATATTACCATGTTCTATAGGTTTTGACCAACATACAGCTATGATCTTGGGAAAACACAATGAATTTGATTTATCAAAGGCTCACTTAAGATATATGTACATCATACTAATATCTGCACTTTGTCGGGAGAAAAGGCTTCTAAAGATTCAAAGTATTGAACAATTTTAAGTACAAGTGATAAATGAAACCATTTAGAAACAACAGCAAACAGCTATCAGGCAAAAAAAAAAAATTAGCATTCTCTGCCCCACATAAATATCAAAAAATATCAATCACATAAGCATTTAATTGAATTCAAGAATCTAATCACACCTTCAATTACTTCCAGGCTACCGACTCCTTCATGACCTTCGAAGGTCACCAAATACAGGGTGCACCCAAGATCCTCGAGAAAGTTCAGGTAAGTGCTGATCCTACACAATCGGTGGGGCACAATATTAACACCTCACATTCTTGCAGAGTCTGAGTTTTCAGAAGATCACCCGAGTGATAACCACAGTAGATTCGCAGCCCACATTCGACGGCGGAGTGCTGATTAATGTCCTCGGACGGCTACAGGTAAGCAGATCGATCGCCACAAGAAGGAAACACGAATCATCCAGGGAAAACTCCCACAACTCACTGTCGAAAAGAATATGGGATGACTGCCTGTTGTTCAGCGGCGGTTGGAAGAATAGCACTGTCTATGATCGAATTTCATCACTTTTCCAAATTGTAGTCCCTTTTTCGTTTTACCAATATTTTAACGCAACATTTTGCCACGGTATCAAAGCCCAGAAGACCTAAATAATTTTGTTCTTAACTTCACATAAGATAAATATATTTATTAGTCGCACTGTTACTCTCATATATATATCTTTTTAACTTTATTTTGTATACGCTTGCTTGACTCTGCCACATTTGATGATTCTATGAAATTCATGTCTGCTAACAAAAAGCATTTTTAGGTATAATGTAGTTCCAATATTGATTACCCGCGATAGGTTCATTTTCTTAGAAAGCGTAGGAACGACTATTAAATATCAAGATAACTATAAACCTAAGCACATTTTTAGACAGAAAGTCTTAAGTAATTTTGCAGTAGGTAACCAATAATGATCTAACCATCCCAAAACTAAAAAACTATATTATCGGTTTGAACACGATACATAGACGGTCCTCGAAGTAATCGAGAGTAGAGGATATGAAATCATTGCTCGCATTCGGTTAGGGTCTTGAACTCCATTTCCATTTCCCTTTGGGCAGTGCTATAAACCGACCGCCGCGCATCGAATACACCATGTGCATTGTACACCACCTGTATATCTCGTATATCTCAACTCTGGTTACTATAAAACACATCAAAACCGATGCAGACCGATGAGGATCAGCCGCATGCCTACATTCAGACCTTCGTTTTGAAGCCGGTGGGGGGCAGTTTCTTCGTACAGCACGACATATTCCGGCTCTCGCTGCACGATGTGTAGCCCCACCGCCCCCGATTTGCCACGCCCAGTCAACAGGCTCTATATACAAATCGAAATCCCGACCGTGACAAGCAGCCCAATGATCAGCCTCAGCCAGCAGCGACGAGACGAGACCCAGTTAAAAAGCGAAAGAAAACTATATCTAAGCGATAAGATAGTTCTGCTGTTTGTCGACCTTCTGCGCCCAGCCCCGCCCACTCCGCCCACAAGCAAAAAGTCCAACTTCTTCCAATTGTCCTCACAGTACGTGAATGCCCAACGATAATTAACAAAAGCAAAGTGTTGCGCATTTCATTTCGAGCATGGTTTGCGTTAATTTTTGAGTTGGTTTGGTTCTTCCTAACTTGTTAGCTTGCAGTTGGTCGCTGGGAAGTGGGAGCTTGGAACCTTATGAATATAACATTTTAACGAGGAAGTTCCTTTTGCACTGATATTGTGATAAATAGATGTTTATAAATGTCTTTCCTCTACATATACTGTCCCTTTAGACATCATTTTCAAACTTATCTAATTTATTTACCGTTTGCCTTCTAAAATATCCTCAAACACTTTCAAAAATGATTGATAATGACGCTATACAACAAAAACACGAATTAACAAATTTAAACTATAATTGTTAGTCATGAAATACATGTTTATTTTATAGCTATAGTACTATATAACACCTTGCACATTAACGGAGGCATTGAAATCAAACCTTTGTTTAAATGAGTTCACGGTGTGATTTTAATTAAAGTGTTTATTTTAAGCATAACCCATATTCGAGGGTTTAGTTCTGGTCAGCCAATTTGCGAGCGACCACTGTACAGTGAACACTCACCTGCACACGACCAATCGGCCGCCAGTTGTACTGTACACCCCTTTTCCTCTGACCCCGGCTTGAAACTGTGTGTTTTCCTTTCCATTTCTAACTTAAAACCCCGAAATTGGTTTATCGCACGCTTGTTAATAGACTAAAACGATACAGTTCGATTGACATTTGATTAATATACGTACGATTTGATTGTTTTGCAGTGCGACGACGATCCCCCGCACGCCTTCTCGCAGGTCTTCGTCCTGAAGGCCAACGCCGGCACCTTCTTCGTGGCCCACGACATCTTCCGCCTGAACATCCACAACTCTGCCTAGGAGCCCCCCACTCCGCTGGACGTGTGTCCAAAACTATTTATCCGCACCACACAGCAACACACACACACTCAACCGACATCCAAAGATGCCCGGCCCCCAACGACATCAACTGGCCGGCAGTGGAACTCAATAGAAAAATAAAACTAACAATGCAAAGCAGAAGCAGCAGCAGCAGCGGTCTCACGTTTATCAACAGATGAAAAAAGCAACAGAAAAAAAAAGAAAAAACACACAGTAAAAAGAAGAACTAAATTGTAACTACTATTACGATGTAAACAAAATGGGCCACCAGCTCACCCATTCTTGTGTCCCATTGCGCCCGGTACTCTCGATTTGCGGGGCCCCATCGAATTGTATGTTCCGCGAACACCTGGATCTCGGGATCTAATTTAGCTAGGGCTATCAAATTTGGCATGTGGTCTGCTACGAGCTTGCTTTTCATTTTCCCAGGAAAATAATCAAAAACCGTTGGCAACTACGTGCACTAAAATTGATTGTTTGCTTACATATTTCCTATAGATTCTATACATTTTCACTTGAGTCTTATTCGGTTATGTACTGTAATTATTGAAATACTTTTAGATAGCCGTATTGCAATGTTTTGTATCGAATACCCACTTCTTAAACCGTGGCCTGAGTACCGGGACTATAACATGGTCGAGAATATCGACTCTAGCTTTCTTGTATGACTAATTGAGTGATGGCGAATTACTTTTTATTGAGACAAAAAAAAAGAACACTTAAATATAAAGATTAACGTTAGCAGTTAGCTTGTTTTTTTATGATTGGTGGAATTGCAATTTAAGGCGGCGAAAAAAAATATGTGTACTTAAAACTATTAAATGCATCAAAATGAAGCTCCAGAGGATTTGGCACAGTGGTTTCCGGCTGAAAGTGATTCACTTGTCGCGAAATGTGAAGACGGCATCGAATCCGAAGAGCACCCCGTTGACGATCGACAGCGAGGCCTTGATAAGCGCGAGGTCCCGGGTTCGAGTTCGGAAGGAGAACTCCCAGGCCTCGATGATGAACACACCGCTGGCCACGAACAAAGTGCAGCCCAGGACACTGAAGAATATGTCGATGCGCTTGTGTATGGGAGCCCGCATCAGAACACCTGTATGTATTGATTATTTTATGCAAGAACTTAAGATCTGTATCTAAGTGTACCTGCAAAGACCCCAATGACCACTATGATATAGCCCGTAAAGGTGCCAGTGGCCAGAAACGATGTCATTATGTCGCGATCGTTGAAGCTGTAGAAATGAAGCACTAGGCACGCTACCGCAAAGCCCTAAAAATATAATAGAGATAAGAAGGGGATTAGAATTTATGATCATAGAAATTAATTGTTATAATTATTGAAAATCCAAATTTGGATTCTTCTAATTATTCCGAGTGCTAGAACAAAGATCCCAGAAATGGGATAATAATTCCCAAGTTGTATTTTGGAGAGAGATTTTGAATTGTTATAAATATTTATAATCCAAATCCGTGGAGTAACATTTCTGGAAATCGGTTTATAATTCCCAAGTTCTTTTTTTTTTTGAAAAAAAAACATTTAATAATTTTGAATTTCGATCCGATGCGATCTTAATAGTTTCTCAATATATAGTTTTCCATCACAACGTAGGGGATCACTAGAAAAAAAATCCTTTACCAATTCCAGAAACTTGACCACATTGAGGCGGCCTTTCCGCTCGCCGTGAGACATTTTGTGAAACTGCTGCCGCTGACAGTCCTCGAAAATGTGGTCCAGTTTGAAAATCGGTATTCCGTAGCCCAAGAACCGATGTGAACTATTCCGGTTGGCTTTTATTTCGGACGTGTTCGCGACGACAGTGCGCTGGATAAACTGATTCGAATGGATGTCAGATAGCATGCAAATGCTACTGCAGTTGGGCGCAGTCACAGAGTCACAGCCGCCGAAATTAATTAATTACACTTAGGAAATAGGCTTTTCATTCGTGGCCCCATCTCTGCTTATCCGTTGACGTTTACTACCCGGGCCTCTCGGGCTCGTCTGTGAAGTGGACACCGTCTGGGTTTTCCGCTGTAAGCCGCACTCGAGCCCCCATCCCTTAGAACCTGATTGAGTGGAGCATAATGACTATATGTGCATATATGGTATGCATGCTTGGGTCGGATCTGGGTAACCGCCCTATAGAATCATTGTGTTCGCATTACCATTACCCCAAATTTGCTGGCAGAAGGTTAGGCCCAAGATCGGAGCTATTTCCCGGAATTGGGGCCAGCGGGTTAGGTCGCTAGTTTTGAGATGGCTAAGTGGATAATGAAAAACATATCGTTTTGACGAATATTAGGTGGGGAAATCGCTTTCTTAAATTGCGATTACCGCGAGGCCATTATTTCGATGGGTTATTATGGGAAGTTTATGCGATTTCGCAAAATATTGTTAGTTTCTGATTGATTTGAACTGCTGTTGAGGTAAATTGGAACATTTAAAAATATAAACAGAAATCTTTTGTAAAAAAAAAGTATTTTATTCGAATCGTGTTATGGATCATGTTTTGCGGCTAAATATATTATTTAAAATATTCCTCTATCAAGTATTTAAGTCGCAGGTTAAACCTGTTTGCAATAGCTTTCTACTACCCTCGATTTTTCTAATGTAAGCAGTTAACTGAAAGCTTTATTTAGTAACTAACGTAATATTTTTTTTATAACACATAACGATTTATTGGAACTTACAATAGTCTTATCAAAGGCGAATATTTTTATGATTCAACAAATACAGGTGCGCTTCTAATCTACATTCAGTCCTTATCGCCTGACTTGTACGATGAATCCATATTTTATTTTTCAATTTGAATTTTTATGATTTTGTTGAATAACTAGAACGAAATCTAATTGAGCTTTGCGAGTTTTTTGTCTTTGCAATTTGATGGTAATTACCGCCAATTCGTTTGCTTTTGTAGTTCCATTTAATGTTAATCGCCGGCACTTGACAGCGGCGACAGCAAAACAAGTTATGGCAAGGAACTATGAATGATGATCGAAAACTATACCCTCAACAAGCCGCAGAAAAAATACTTGGGAATTATAAGGTTTCGAAATGTATTACTTTTCACTTGATAAAATATCAACCCCCACAATATTTTTTTAGGTTTAGTTTCCGAGCTACACTCCATCAAAATATATTAGCAAGTTGAACAGAAATGAAATATATTGGAAAATCGCAGAGGTGTTGAAGAACATATTCTAGAATTGCTAATCTATACGGTTAAATGGTCCGACTAAATATTAGGGAAGTTTAAGGACACGCTGAATTCCTTGAAATTGATATACCCCGCTTACAAGACTAGGGTATCGACGACTTCTATTTTCCAACGCGTTCACAACCGATTTCAGTAAGCAAGTGCACCTGTAGCTCTCAAAATGCTTAATCCCGAACTAATTTCCCTGGAGAATCAGGTGTTCCGATGCTACCTGGGATGGTCGGCTGTATTGGTGCTCAAGATCTTCGCCACGGGCATTTATACTGGGCTGATGCGTTTCTTTACGGCCGTAAGTAATATTTTGTCAACTTTTGGGCCAATACTGCCTTAGCTACATGATATCTACATGAAAAAGGGGTTCGCATTCGGGTTTCTACAGATACACAAGTCATACACCAGCGGTCAGTTGAAAAGAACGGGGAATCTAAAAAATATTTGTTTATGAACAGGTTTTAAAGTAAAATATTTCCTATGCAGTTATTTTAACAAAACCAGGTGATATAAGCAGATTAAGTAAAATCCCTTTATATAAAATTACTACTATAAATTACTATCGCATTTCAAACCCTAATGTATCATTCAAATATAACAGTGCTACTATTATGACCGCTGCTGTGTTTTCGAACTCGACATTCGCCGTCTCAGTATGACTAGGCACTTTATCAATTAGTCGAAGCGAGAGGGAAAATCAGCAAAAGCTTTTCGGTTTGCCGGTATAAAAAAAGAGAGCGAGTGCGAAATGGTGCTCACTTGATTTTTTAGCGGCGTGCAAGCAAGCTGCAGAATCGGTTAATCAAATTTTAACAAAGCCAAAAACAGGAGATAACACAAAATGGCCAGCCCCGTGGAACTGCTCAGCCTCTCGAACCCCGTCTTCAAGAGTTTCACCTTTTGGGTCGGCGTTTTGGTGATCAAAATGCTGCTCATGAGCCTGTTGACCGCCGTCCAGCGATTCAAGACGAAGGTGAGGGGTGGTCGGTGGGTTCGCACAGTGGGGTCAAAGTCTCGCGCCAGTGAAAGTTTAAGTGGACCCGACTAAGCAGATTAACCAATTTATTTATATTAAACTAAAGTTAATATTAAAAATTTAAATTAAATTATTTATATTACAAGGTTTGGAATGTCGACCCCTAAGTATTATCTAGTTATCTTTAAAGTGTCACACCAAAAAACAACTTGAGAATTATAAGCCCAATATGTTAATATTGTTGTAATACTCAGACAGTGAGGTTAATGTTCCGCGACAGTGAAACTAAAAGTAGCTTAAGCTAATTAACAAAATTCTTATAAATCCCAGTGACCTAACCAAACAGTAAACTTGGTAAATAACAACATAATAACATTGTTTAATTCTTATCACTTACCTGTAAAATCAGTCATTAGGATCAAAGTAAGATTTAAAGCTATTAATATACATAGGTTGTATATGAATTTAATTTTGAAAACATATAGGTTACACTTGCTTTTAAACACGTATTAATGCCTTTGGTTGAACTGATATGATACAGCTTGTTCAGATAAGACTGATTCGACTTTTTTATGAGCATACAAACATACATGGACTTCGACATTGGGAAGTTCAAATCTGTCCAATGTAACAATGGGACTTCAGCTTTTTGTACCATTGCTCATCTGGGTCTGGAGATCGAAGGATATTTAAGATGAAGAATACTAATTTTCCATTCGTTTTCAGACCTTCGCCAACCCCGAGGACCTGATGTCGCCCAAGCTCAAGGTCAAGTTCGACGATCCGAATGTGGAGCGTGTGCGTCGTGCCCACCGCAACGACTTGGAGAACATCCTGCCCTTCTTCGCCATCGGCCTGCTCTACGTCCTGACCAACCCGGCCGCCTTCCTGGCCATCAATCTGTTCCGGGCCGTGGGCATCTCCCGCATCGTCCACACGCTGGTCTACGCCGTGGTCGTGGTGCCCCAGCCGTCCCGCGCCCTCGCCTTCTTTGTGGCCCTGGGCGCCACCGTCTACATGGCCCTGCAGGTCATCCTCTCGGCCGCCTTCTAGGCACATAGTTCTAGTCCTTCACGTTTTTTTCCAAACCCCCTTTTGAAATAATTCCTTAATTATTAAAATACATCGACCTCAGCTTCGGTGCTGTTGGAGGATCACAGCCTGTGAGTGTTTTCGTTTTGGGGACACACCAAAGACGGTTCTCAGTGCAGTCTATTGAAAGTGGGAAAGGGAATCTTGTTATTATTGGTAAAACTAAACTAACAAGTAAAAATGCCACATTGTAAATATGTGAATCTATATTTTATATAATACATTTACAAAATTGAAAATTAATTGTTAGACTATGAGGTCTTAAGATGAGGGGGTCTTAAATGTTTTCTATCTTTGTTCAACTTTTCGGGCTATACGTAAGGCAAAAACGATAGTTGTTAAGTCAGGTTTGATTGAATGTGTTGCTCAATAAATCACAGACTGGTCGCAGTTTTATGTTCACTGGCAGTTTAGAAAAGCTTTACTAGGCTGCCTAGCAATCTAGTACAGTTTTGAATTATTTAATAGCTTTACAGTTTTTGAGACATCGACCATTTTATTTTTAAAGTTGTAAAGTAAGGTACATAGTTTCCTTCTAAACATTTAGGTAAATTAAAAAAAAATGGCTTACATTAATTCTGTTTTTATTGTTTAAATGTTACTGTGCAGTAAATAAGTTGTTATAGTGTAAAAAGCGTTTTACGCTGCGTGAGATTATTCCATATTCCTTTTATTTTCAGTACAATTAATCACAGCTCAAGCCGTGTGAGTGAGACCGAAAACTGGTTATCGCTGGGGTCATCTCGTTCTCGCATTTACCATGGAACGCAAAACGATGAATGAAAAAATTCAAATATATTAATATGACTACAAGATATGTTTGAGTGTATATCTACGAAAATTGGAATGTTTTTTATTTATTTAAGGGCTACTCAATTACCTTTTCTTCAACTTTTCAAGAATACGGCCTAAACATTTTAAGACTGTATTTACGAACATACGATTTTTTAAGGGGACGTGCCTACAGGCATGTTCAAATGGGTTAAGAACTTAAAACTCGTTTTTTTCAAGACAGATGCTTAAGAAGGGCTGTACTTATGCGATCGGCCGTTTTCATTTTACAAAATTGACTTTTTGTCCAAAAACGACGAGTCAACTTTTAATGCAAGTAACATAAAAACAATTCATTTTATAACGGACGAGTGTGATAAAGAATCCATATTTATAACGTAACAAATAATCTTGTATTACCTGCAATTATTAGAAAATATAAAAAAGGAAACCTAAAAACAAATGTTTTTTGTTGAAATTTTTAGGTGTCCAGAGGGGGTCCCTTCACTTGGGTTGTGGGGGCGATGGCGCCCACTGTGCTCTGCCGCTGCCTCTGGCGGCGCCGCAGTCGACCGTTAGCCGCAAATTGTTGGCGTTGGTTGTACTTTTTGTTGGCTTTTGTCAATTGCCTTCGTTGGCAGCATCGCAGCGGTCGCCCTTCGCAGTTCTTGCTAGTTAGTTGCTCCTTAATCGATCACTAAATCCGCCCTAGTAAGTAAAACTAAAGCTAAGAACTGGCAAAGGTTCAAAATCCTAAGTCCTTTCCTGCAAAGTTCCATGACATAGTGCCTTCTCGTTCGCACCCTACGCACTTAACCAAAAAAAAGTTCCAACCGGCAAAATACAGATACAAAATAGAGAGCAGAGAAAAACATGTGCTTTTTTTTACATGTTTCTTACATACATATCGTTCGTTGTTTTTTGTATTTGTTTTTCTATTTTGGAGCCGCGTGCTTTTGAAAAACAAATATATAAATATACATACATATGTACATATATTTACATATGGGGCCTTGTGTGAGTGTGTGTAGGGGGAGATAAACAAGAAAGAGCAATAAAAAACTCCTGAGCGAACAAGAATGAAGAAGAAGAAAGTGTGCACTGAAAAAATTTAGAAACAACTTACCTTAAACATTTTTAAATTTGATATAGAAAAAATCTAAAAATTTTAAATTCAAAAATTTAAGTTTGTAAAAAATTTAAAAAATATATATTTACACAGATTGTTCGCTTTGCGGGGTTCAATTAAGATCTGAAGTTCAAGAAATATCATAATTTGAACCTGAGTTTATTGTACTTGCACAAGAACAACAGATTCCGACCTACCCTAGTCTAGTCCTAAACTCAGATATACCCCACAGAACGAGGCCCCAGATACTAGTGCTCTTCATATAATATACGAAAACACTGTCCCTTATTTGAGTTTGCTTTGTAGATGATAGACTTCGAGTGGCGTATCGTATAGAGTGCAATCAATCAGTGCCACCTGGAAACCTTATCTACAAAATACGACCCAACTTGAACGGCAGCTACTATTTATTTACCAACTTATAAGGGGTTTCGAACTGAAACCATTAGGATAAACAATGAGATCAATGAACGGGTAAATCTAAAGTTAGACAGAAAAACAAGGAAAACCTTATAGGCATTGAAGTTTCCGCAGAACCAGGCTAATTTCCGCATTTTGCTGAATTCAATAGTAAACTTTCCCCACTTGACTCGACGAGGAAAACCTTGAGACTTAAAGTCGTAAAAAAGGCACGTCATTGCCCTTTGAATAAGTATTGCTGAAAAGTCTGAAAAGAACCAGAGATCTATTTCTAAATAAGTACATACATGTGTATATCACTGTGCAAATTCAAAGAGTTGATAGGCGTTCCTTCCTGTTTTCTAATGGCTCTTCTTTTTATCAATTTTTTGTCGTGTCATCGTTTTTCAGGCCCGACCTTTTCGCTTTCGATTGAATAATAATAATCTCGTGCAATTTCGCAATCTCAGTCGCAATGAGACAACAAGAAATTTATTTTGGTTCAGATTTCTTTCGTATTTCCCTACGTATCCCCACCGGACTTTGGAGGTGATAAGGTGTAGGATCATCAAAGGTCCGACCACACCATCTGGCGTTTGAAATCAAAAAACGTTGAAATCTTTAGCAGCATACTTATTGAAGTGATAACCAAGTCCGTACCATCAGTTATTATTATTTTTGATTTTTGTAACAAAATGTAATAGCTTAAAACATCATACCTTAGATTATTGATTTCCTATATTCTTGTCGCCCATACCAAATTAGGAACTCCTAAGTTATACTTAGTTATACTCAGAAAGTTGTATCCTTGGAAGGCAGGTATCCTACCCACAGCATTACGTACATATCTTGACTATACAACCAAATATTATAATCCATACTGTCCAAATTGCTTTCACCCTTACAGAGATGCCACAACCAAAGCCGTACGAAAGGCCCGCGGACTTCATCGATCCCGGAAAGCCGTCCAAGTGCAAATGGCATCTGGGGACCACGGAAAAATCGCCCCACACCCAACGGGGCATCGCACATCGTCAACAGATCACGCCGAACATTCTCGAGGTGATCGGATGCACTCCACTGGTCAAATTAAATCATATCCCCGCCAGCGAGGGAATCGAGTGCGAGATGTGTAAGTCCCAAATGGGGTGTAAGCCTACTTTCCCACTTATTTAACATATAGATGATTGCTTATATATCAAAAGAGCTCATGGAGAAAAACAGACTAAAGTTAAAATTTTAACTGTACCTTACAACAAGCAATAATATAAACAATTAAAAGATATATATACCTAAAAATATCTTAGGGTCTCCAAATATTTCCTTGAACATAATGATAATGATATAGTGAACTTGATTTCTTTAATAATATCCTCTTGGGATATATTAAAGTTGAAAATGATATATTGTAAGGATCAATCTGATTAATATTTTGAAATTTTTGTAGATGCCAAATGCGAGTTCCTTAATCCTGGAGGATCGGTGAAGGACCGCATCGGCTATCGCATGGTGCAGGATGCCGAGGAGCAGGGTCTCCTGAAGCCAGGATTCACCATCATCGAACCGACGTCGGGCAACACGGGCATCGGCCTGGCGATGGCCTGTGCGGTCAAGGGATACAAGTGCATCATCGTGATGCCCGAGAAGATGTCCAACGAGAAGGTATCGGCGCTGCGAACCCTGGGGGCCAAGATCATACGGACGCCCACGGAGGCCGCCTACGACTCGCCGGAGGGATTGATCTACGTGGCCCAGCAACTGCAGCGGGAAACGCCCAACTCGATTGTCCTGGATCAGTATCGGAACGCTGGCAATCCGCTGGCCCACTACGATGGCACTGCCGCCGAAATACTGTGGCAGCTAGACAACAAGGTGGACATGATAGTGGTCTCCGCGGGAACGGCGGGCACCATCAGCGGCATTGGCCGGAAGATCAAGGAGCAGGCTCCCAACTGCCAGATTGTCGGCGTGGATCCCTACGGCTCGATCCTCGCGCGTCCCGCGGAGCTCAACAAGACCGATGTGCAATTCTACGAGGTGGAGGGCATTGGCTATGACTTCCCGCCCACCGTTTTTGACGATGCCGTGGTGGATGTGTGGACGAAGATCGGCGATCCCGATTGCTTCCCCATGAGCCGGCGCCTAAACGCGGAGGAGGGTCTGCTATGCGGCGGCTCCAGCGGCGGAGCGATGCACGCTGCCCTCCAGCATGCTCGCAAGTTGAAGAAGGGCCAGCGCTGCGTGGTCATCCTGCCCGATGGCATACGCAACTACATGACCAAGTTCGTCTCGGACAACTGGATGGAGGCGCGTGGCTTCAAGGAGCCGGTGAACGAGCACGGTCACTGGTGGTGGAACCTGTCAATCGAGCAGCTCCAGCTCCCCTCCCCTTCGGCCACTCTGAAGTCGAGTGCAACGGTTGGCGAGGCCATTGCCCTGATGAAGAAACATCGCGTGGACCAGCTGCCCGTTGTGGATCAGGATGATGGGTAGGCCCACCGAATTTCTGCCTCTGCAGGGTTTATAACTCTTGTTGTTTTCTATCGCTTCTATCTCACTTAGGTCCATTCTGGGCGTGGTGGGTCAGGAGACGCTCATCACCCAGATCGTGAGCATGAACCGCCAGCAGTCCGATCCCGCCATCAAGGCCCTTAACAAGCGAGTGATCCGATTGAACGAATCCGAGACCCTTGGCAAGCTAGCCCGCGTCCTCGAGGTGGATCCCAGTGTGCTCATCCTGGGAAAGAGCTCGGCCGGCAAGGAGGAGCTGAGGGCAGTGGCCAGCAAGCTAGACGTGACCACCTTTATTGCTGCAGGCCAGCAGAATCCCAAGGCCAATGGCACCACCAACGGCAGTAGCCACTAAAATAGAGATCCGTGTCCCACAGATTCGGCCACCTACCGATTATATCTACGCGCTTTTAACTTATACCCGCAAGCATTTCGACTTATGTCCAATAAAGCATTTTACTATACACGAATCCTTTAGGTTTCTCTTGTAGAAAGCACATTCGGACTAATTCCGAAACGTGTATCCTTCAATCTTTACGTGCCTTTAGCTCTAAAAATAGATGTGTTTCCTAAAATACCAGTCATCGTCAGATTTTCACCAAGAACACTTAAATGTTGTTAATGAAACAGGCATTATTTTTTAGCTGATTGATGAAATTTTCATGGTAATACCAGTGGCATGCATGACAAATTCATCAACTTTTTATCGACATGTTATCCACAAAAACTTAATTTTCTCGTCAACATTTTATCAGTGGCCTATTGGTGACTTATGGAACAGCCCGGTTACTTTCAGTGTTACACATGTATATGGCTACTTATAATGTTCTATTCCATTAATCAATATTATTCAGTTCAAGCTTATTACTTGTTTGTGGAGTAAATTAATTAGTAGTAGTAGTCCCAAATACATTTTTCATATTATTGTACAGAAAGAAAAAGACCAACCTACAATAAATGAGACTTTCGAAATAGTTCTGATACGTTTTCACATATATATATATATTTCGTTCGATTCGCTTACATGCTGTTTTCTTGTTTAAGGAGCTACACGCATCTGGTTTACTTAAGACATTTGTAAAATATAAAAAAAATACATGGTTTTTTGGGGTTTGGTGCAACTAAGTGCACGAGGGGTAAAGCATGAGAAAGCAGCAAATAATACTCGTTGAGCGATAGAGAGATTACCAAATATTCGAGATAGAAAGAGACAGCTAATATACAGAACACAGAATAGAGCGGAATGATGGCGACCTCTTGCTTAGATTAGACCCCGCGATTCGGCAGATCCTTGACCTTGTAGATGCGGACTAGCCAGTGCTCCGTGGTGTAGGCCTCCTCCAAGACATCCAGCTCGAAATCCTTGTTGCCGATTTCGGCCGCCCGAACTCGATCGTAACCCTGGGCCTTGCCCCCTTCGGTGTACATTTGCCCGAAGCGATAGTAGCACATTTTGTACATCAAACAGTTGAGCAATGTGGGTGAACCCTCCTTGTCCACTCGGAACTCGCCATTGGCGGCATAGTAGTCCTTTTCACGGATGTGCGCCCCACGATCCGTGCTGCCGCCAATGCGCACCATCCACAGGAACTTGTTGATATCGTCCGAGGAGTAGCCAGTCAGTCCTCCGAAAATCACTAGAACATAATCCACATCCAGTTCGCGCATTATCTCGTAGGCTTTTTCCTCCGACGAAGCCATCGCTTGGCCAACGCGCGATATGTGCGTGTTGTTCCAAGTATTGTTGTCCACCAATATCGTGCGATTGGCCATGGCCGTTATCTGGTAGCCATAATCCCACCAGGACATTATGCGAGCATCCTGGTAAATACATTTAAAAAGAGTTTAGTTTTGGCTACTCAACGGGAACGGGCGAAAGGAATAGGTTTTTATGGTTTTGTCAGCTTGGTTGTTTTAGTACTCATTGTGTATCATACTCTTCCTATCAAGAATTTACAATGTAGTCATCATGAGAAGGTGAAAATCTCGAAATGCCCACGCAGCCAGTTGTTTAAAGTGACTTAAAAATAGCTACTTCGCATGGCTAGGCAGGCAAAACATTCGATAAAAGAACCATCTATGCTGCTAACTCACCTCTGGGGTGTTCATCTGCAGCCAGTAATAGGCCTCGCGGAAATCATCGAAGATGATGCGGCCTCCATCGTGCGACCTGGCACTCAGCACAATGCTGGGCGAAGAGTACGCCTCCGAGGTGACCCAGGTGCAGTGCAGCGTGTACACGATCAGCATCAGTGTGATGACTCCCACAAACCCAATGGCCACCTCGCTCTTCACTCCGCCCGTCTGCTGCTCCAGCTTCTTGTGCTGCCGCTTGCTCTCCACTCCCTGTTTCCCCGATCCACCCGCATCCACGCTCTTGATATACTTGGCCAGCAAATGCGAAATGGCGATGCCGGACAGCACACACATCACGGGCGCCAGGACCAGCATCAGTCGCACCATCACACCGGCGAAGTAAATGCTGGTAACTCCGTACAAAATAATGAAGATATTTGAGTCCGTCAGCTTGGAGAAGCAGAAATACAGGCCAGCTGGAAATAGGAACACCAGGATCTGCAAGGGAATTCCAAAAAATCAATATATGAGTTCTAGAGGGAAAAGATCACGATTAAAGGAGTTACACTGCCTCAGCGATCAAAGTGCAAGGTAATCATTTGAATGCATTAAGGCGCAACTCATTCGCATCGTGGTTAAGTTTTCATCTTTGGCAGATAAATCTTTCCCGTCAGTTTAAGCTAAATTATTGTAATCTTTTCCTGACTTAAATTCATATAAACATGTTTTTTTACAATCTAAAAAGTGGGAATGCCTTTTAGTAATTTAAGGTTTTTCTTACAAAACTAACTTTTCTTCAGACGCAACCCACCTGCAGATCGAAATAGAAGGACGACCAGGATGTCGGCTGGTGCTCTGAGACCGAGGCAATGATCGGAATGTGGTTCTTGGCATAGGACGGATCGAGTAGCGAGTAAAATCTGCCCGTCCAGGGTGAGACTTTCCCAGTGAGTGTGAGCAGGATGCCCACGACGAACACCACAGTCAGCACACTGGAAACCAAGGTCTTGAAGAGCAGGTCAAAGTGATCCTTGGGAATGCGAGAGCGCAGATAGTCCACAAAGGCGTGAATCTGGCACAGGCCAAAGGTTCCCAGTGCCTGCAAGAAAGAAAAACGATTAACCTTGTGATTTTTAATCTGGATTGATAAATCGTGAATTTATATTGATTCCTATCGGTGATCAAGTCAGCTTGGGTTTTTCGTACTCATTATGTTTCATACTCTTCCTATCAAGAATATATTAGGTATTCATCACAACAGATCACTCTTCGCTTAGATTACAGGTATTAAACAGCATTAGGTCCTTACCAGCATATGCTCGGAACTCTGGATAGGTTGGAATCCCACGAACGAAATCTGCATTGATAGAATGGTGCCCACGCAGTAGAGCGTGCTGTACGCTATGTAGATCCTGTGCGAGAAACGTCCGGTGATCATCAGCGCCAGCACGTGCAGCGGGATTAGATTGATCAGGAAGACATAGCCACCCCAGGAGGAGACCATATAGAAGTAGGCCAAAGCCGACATGGCCGACCAGAAGATCGTGCCTGTCTTTACAGCCTTGATCCACAAATAGTAGGTGAAGAGCATGCAGAAGATGGCGATGCCCTCATTATCGTACGATCCCGCCACAGATCGGGAGATATATCCCGGAACGATGGAGATTAAGGCGGCGGCCACCAGACCAGCACCAGTACTCTAAAAAGAATAGGGGAATCATTAGGACCACGTGTAGGACATAACCTTGAAATGGCTAAGCTAGTTATCGGATAAGATATACATATAATTTGACTGCCAATAATAACTCATGATGCAGTAAATAGGAAGAATTTAGGTTCATGATTAGTTAGGATCTGGATAAATGGTCTTTTACAGTGTTTCTTATGAGTTGTACATAAATAAATACAATTTTTGAAATTCATAGGTACACACTGGATATGATAAGTAAGTTCGGAAGTAGTTAAGATCTGCAATCTTGATAACGTTTGTATGTTCTGAAGGCAATACAGATTTAAATGGAGCTGGAGTTGGAGAAATTAGAATGGTCTTCAGTTTGGAAAAAGTTTCGATCCATTTGTAGTTAGTTGGAATTCATTGATCTAAACACAGGTCTGCATGGAGTATGGTATATTTAAGTTGATAGAAAGTTGTTCAATAGTTAGGATCTGGGATCATTTTTAATGCCGAAGTAGGGTGTGCGGGTGTTTGGGGTCTGGGATCCAAGATCTTTGTAGGGACGGAGACTTACGTGGATCTCCTTCGTGAGGGCGTAGGTCACCAGCGTGGTCAGGGAGGAGAAGAAGGGCGCCAGGAAGACGCACACGTTCCGGATGTCGATGGTCACGTTCAGCAGCCACATCAGGCGGTACAGGGCCGCCGAGGTGAGCATCAGGCCCGGGTAAATGGTGCCGCCGATGATGCGGCCCAGAGGATACCAGGCGCGGTCATCGAACCAGTTGTGGAACTTGTAGAAGCCCTGCTCGGCGAGGAACCGCGTGGTGCGGTAGTTGAAGTACGGGTCGAACTCATGGATCACGCTCTCGAATCGCAGCACGGAAAACAGGCGCGTGGCGAACGCTGTGCAATGGAAATCGGAAAGGGAAGTTCAGGTCGGCGTTGGCAAGAGGAAGACGCGCGGCAGTGGTGGCACTTGGGCATGTATTGAGCTATCGATATTATCAAAGGGCTGGAGCAACACTATTTCACATTTTCTTCACTAATATATATATATATTTTAAGCAAGATGTAAGATTAAAAAAATGTTTTGCTTATTACCCGGTTAATTTCACTTCTAAAACTTTAATACAAATTAGAAAAATGTTCCACCGCTAGATATCTTCGATGGAACGGGCCACCCCTAGGCGATAGCGACCGCCGCCGATAACCGATAGCAATCGATAGCGAGGAAGCTCGAACCAGATGCGAATGTTTTTTTTTAAGCTCGCCCACTCGCATATTGCCAAAAACAGAAGATATACTCACATAGAACCGCTGCCAGGATGAGAATGGCCAGTTTGACCAGGTGCTCCTGCTTTTCCCAGGTGAGCAGTCCCCGGGCGACGCCGCCCACATCCAGCGTCATTTTCGCCTGCCGGCGTTTTTCGGCGATGTTTATTTCGCTTCTCAAGCCGTTAAATCAACGGTACGCGTCGTTCACTTTGCTCCTTGTGTCCAGGATTACGTGTGCCGCACCACGAATCGCACTATTACCAAGGTTTTTGCACAAAACAATGGCTGGGAACTTGAAGGCGACGGAATCGCAAACTTGCAATTCGTGGCAAAGAGCGAAGAGTGCTATCGGTTATCGCGTGCGGTGGTCTGGCTATCGGCTGCGGGGTGGCAACCCTGGCGGCTGGGCGCGTTTTTATTATTTCCATTTTTCGTCGGTTCTTTGCGGTTTCTTGGGCAGTTAGTTCTTGATTTATGATTAGTTACCATTGGTGAGTCACCTAAAAGCAGAGCTGACACTTAAATCGCCAATTCATAACCGGCTGTTCCTGCGCTCATTCCCAGCTGTTTTGGGCTCTCTTCGGCAGAGCGGGAGAGCGAGAGAGCACTCGGTGCGCTCTCACAGCCGTTTACATTTCATTTATTTCCCATATAAAAGCACCGCTGCTTCGTGTTTTCGTTGCGTTTTACAAAAATCTCGAAGAAAATATGACAAAAAAACATCGGACAAATCGCCGGGTAGAAAAATCACGGTTTCCAGTGAAAAACTACTGATATTCTGTCAGATTTACGCGATATATGTATATATTCATTCTAAACGGGAGTGAAATCGCCGAAAAAACCAAAAAACGAAAAACGCCAAGCGGAGTAAATACAAGATGACTTCTGCTGGTAAATACATAGAAGAAAAGAGAAGGTTTTACCTGAAACCACAATAAGAAAAGCATTAACTCACGTGTTAAATGTTAAACAGCAAATTGTTCTCATCAATGCACGGGCGCCCCCAATCTGTGTGTGTGTGATTTGCCAGTTCAAACCGTTATTTTTTTTGGAGTGGCAGCTTTGTTATGTGCAATGTACATACATATGTATATATACTTGCGGCGTTGTTGTTGCTCGCCTTTTTTTTTAATTGAAGTCGCGCCAAAAGTAATTAAATAATAACCGTTTGTTTGTGTGTAAAGTTCAGTGAGAATGGTGAAAAATCGAACATCAACACGCTTTTAAAAATGCATGTGTTATGTATATGTATATACGT
Organism: Drosophila suzukii; assembly: GCF_043229965.1. Lineage (NCBI taxonomy): Eukaryota > Metazoa > Arthropoda > Insecta > Diptera > Drosophilidae > Drosophila > Drosophila suzukii. The sequence continues at coordinate 2,313,403 of NC_092084.1, read as the reverse complement.
ATGTGTCGGGGCGTGTGTAAGTGTGTGCGTGCGGGTGGTGGCAGCGACGCCGGCAGAGGCAGCGATTGCAGTTGCCAGCACGCATCAAAGAAGAGGAAGAAGTTATAGATTGTGTGGAGGGGGGATGGGGGAAGGGAAGAAAAGGAAAACAAAAGCAACAAACTCCAACTTCTGCCCCCCACACACATGCCGCCCACCCCCTTTCCACATATGTGTGTGTGGGTGTTTGCATTTGCATGGCATTTCTGGCATGCAACTCTCTCTCTGTGTGTGTGCGTGTGTATTTATGGAAGTTTGTGGGCCTGGGCGAGCGAGAGAGAGGCAAGATCGGGGAGCTATTATTTATTATTGTCCAAGTTCCCAAAAAAAGTCGAACGTTTAATTTAGGAAAAATATTTTACATGGTTTTTCATAGATCTAACATTCAAATTTCTAAATTTAAAGGAAAACAAAATAAAACAATTGGATCTTAAATAGTAATTAATGATTGAACATGGATATATTTAGGTTTCCAAAAGGATAAATCAATTCGTTTCGGGAAAAACAGCATCCATGATTTTTGATTCTTATAAAATTTTTCTGAAATAATACGACTTACAAATCGTAACTAAAAATGTGATAAGAGCACTGCGCATTGGATATTTTAGTCTATGGAAAAAGTAGAACATTTTTAATTTAAAATTATAGTATTAAATATAATGGGATAGTAACTATGTACTGTAATAAGAAAAAAAAAATGAAAAATGAGTTTTTCAAAATCCAACTTCAAAATCTTTTCAAAAATCCCAAAAAAATATTGGAATAAACCACTCTGTGAGATTATTTCTATAAATATGTTCAAAAATAACTGCTAGATCAACTAAATATTTACTCTGCCAAACCGTAAAAGTAAGAGGAAATATTTATACAAAAGACTTGCAGTATAGAAATCTAAACAAATCGTTGGGTTAACCATTATTTTCAGACACTATCTTATCCATAAAGTTGGATAACTGCCAGCTACTTCATATCGCATCTTCAAAAGTATACAGATAAGATAAGTGACCTTATGTGCTAAAAACAAAGCAAAAACTATTGAATATTAGCTCAATGGAAATATTCCCTTATCAGTTCTCTCCCCTAGATGAAAGTTGTACCTCAAAAGTCGATAATTGTTCTTTCATAATTAAAAGTTTCCTATCAATAAGCTTGGTGGCGTAGCCGAAAATTGACTGCAGACCATTAGTATGGTAATCCATCAATTTTCTGTGTATACTTATGCCGACCATTTCCTAACCCATTTACATAGCCAATGAGTGATTAAGTGATTTTTTTTGTATTTCTGCTTTCGCTCGAAAATAATTTACAACAATTTTGCCTTTGTTTTGCCCGTTTTCGACCGTAAAAACGATGTAAAATTTAATATGGCATATAGGGCGAGAGACAACGTTGCTGTCTCGTTATTGTTATTATTATTTTTGTTTACACGTGGGAAACGGAAATTGGCGAGAGAAAAAAGTTGCCGCCGTTTCACTTTCGTCTCTCCATTCCCCACTTGCCCCATCAAAAGTTGTTAAAAAATTACAAATACCAGAGGGAAACCGTCGAGGACCCCTTAAGAAACGCTGCCAGCGTTGTGTTTTTTACACAATTAATTTCATGTAATTAAACCTTTGCGACGCTTACGACTTTAATGTCTGATCTTTTCTGTTTTCCCTCTTTTTGTTGTTTCATTTCTATTTTCCCCTCTATTTTATCAAAGGTTCCATTTCCAATTGTTGCCATACACGTTCCGCTTTCAATTGGATTACGACCATAATTTGTCTGCGGGCCAAATACCAATTAGAATCGGCCAAGAAATGAAACTCTGCGGGCCGCCTACAACTTCTTATCGATATCTGAATGCCCTTCAGTGTGATATTTTTAAAACCTTTTTGAAGGATTACAAGGGTTTTCAAAAAAAATTCATTTATTTTAAATTGCTTAAGGTAGTTAAAGTTGTTTTGGGTATACAAATTGGGAGATAGTCTTTGAAAGATATGTATTTTCATGTTTATCTATTCATGTTAGTCTTTCTTTCGGAAAATCTTCTAAGCAAACATGCACCTTAAATGTACCAAATTATGTAAGACTTATATATAATTCGAAATCGAAAAAAACACGACACAGTGCTTGTTTCTGGGCCAAAAACCCTGTGTAACCCCATAGAAAGTACAATATCCAATACAACTTATTTCTTTTGTAAAAATCGTATATGTTCAGTTCATTTTATGGATACAAACATGCATATCTATAGGAAATGACTGGTAAATTTATATTAAACTTTATACTAACTAAAGATCGCTACTTTCTCCACTATGATTCCAACGTTCAAAGGGAAGGAAAAACGAATACGAACCGCTTAAGTGTAATGGCTATATGCGATATCTCATTAGATGCCCCCCACGACTATTTTACGATGATTGCGACTGAGCAAACACCAATTGCTGGACACAGGCAATCGATGACTTCGATACGAAATTACCACGAAAAAAAACAGAAGGGGAAAAGATGGGGAAACCAAGGAGGACTCCATATCGCCCATTAACCCCCGCTTTTCCAATATTGTCACTGGCCATTGACATGCCATTCAACCAAGCCCTTTCCACCCATTTCACCCAGCGACTTTTCCCTTTCTTCTGGCAATTATCAGCCACAACTTATTGGCATTTTCGCATTAAAAGTTTCCCAGTCTGTTTTTCTACTTTACCAGTTTTCCCTTTGTTCTGTCTTACAGTGTGTTTTTTTAAATATTTTTTTTATCAAAAGTGTTCACTGGCATCGTTAAAAGAAAAATATACTGCTTAGCTGGGCTAAATATACTCTCAGTTTAAAGTTCACCTAAAATTTCAGTGATCTGTTGTGTGTTTCAAGATATGGTTGATATGGCTGATTAAGTGATCAGTTTTATAGGATTTTAAACATGGAATTAATAGTAATTTAGTTGTCAAAACATGTTCTTATTTTTCTTATTTGTAGGTTTCCTTTGCATCATATTTTTATTTTTTTTTTTAACCGAGTCTCTTCGCAATATTTATTTTTTTTTTTCGCAGTTTTGGAGCTTGCTTCGTTCGCGCTGTACCCATTTTACTTTTGGTTATGGACTTTAATTTCTGGTCTTTTAAGCGAAGTCGCGCTTTGTTGTATTTGCATTTGTTGTTCTGTTTGTTTTTTGTTTTTCGTGTTTTTGTGTGTGTGTTTCATTTTCAAGGCAACAAAACGATGACTTCATCTTCTCTGCCCACATTTTTGTTGTTGCTGCACGTGTGTGTGCGTGCGTTGGTGTGGGTATACCCTTTATAGAGGGTATTTATAGTGTTTGAATACAGCCACGCTCGGGAGAAAGCATTTCCGACCCTTCGAACCAACCATTTAACCCATAAACGGCGGTGGTAAATACCAATTACAGAACTTAGAGAGGTTAAATACATTAATATTCAAGTCATTTTCCAAAAGCTATATTAGATGGTTTTTAGAAACGTATTTTCCATAATTAAACTCAATTAAAAAGATTATATATTTTGTTATAAGCCTGCGGAATTCTATGAACACCCGACAACCATTATTATGGTATGAAAAAAGATATTAAAACTAGTTTTAGAGGAAGACATATATTTTTTTTTGAGATGAGTTTACCAAACGTGACAGATAACTTAACAGTCAGTCACCTGAACTAATTAAAATTGACTTTATAATTGTATCGCTTATCGTATTTATTTAAGCAATTATATTATATTACGATTTTACGGGACCATTAGAGTATTCCAACTCTTTTTTCACGCATTTTTGGGTTTCCAGGGTATTTGCTTGCTCGGAAATCAAGGTGAATTTCGATTGCTCGGTTTTGTTGCACACCCCCGAAGCGGAAGTGTTGGCCTTGTTTGTTTGTGTGGCTGATGTGTGTCACTTGCCACTATCATCAACATTATCATTATCAACCACTCACCAAAGACACTGTTGCAGTGCGGCCAATATGCAAAGTGTTGAGTAATCGTCAACACAGTCGACATCACCAGTGCATCATGTTCATCATCATCATCATCATCAGACTGTCTGTCAACGGTTGGCTGACCGCTTTCAATAACTACACTGAGGGAAAATCCTAAAGATACATATATATATTTTTTTTAACTCTCAGTTGCAAGTGATAGAGTTTACAATGCAGGTTCTGCGTTACAACACGTTTAAAACGTCTTAGAAAATAGTACAAAATATTATTATAAGTTCATGGTCACAGTTTTTGGAAGATTGGATGGTCCACTGTAATGGGGACTTATAAAATATTATAAATATAAAATCAAACTGTAATTTAGGTTATTTTTTCTCAGTGCATTGGCGACCACGAACTTTGCGACATCAAATTGATTATTTTGATGCCCTTCTTTGTCGCTCTCTTATCCTCCCTTTCTCCCTTCTCCTTTCTCCGATATCTTTCCCATTCGCTGGCTTTGTTTTATTATTCATGTCCAGGCCGGAAATGTTTCGTTTTTCAGTCGCACTCACCAGACCAACCCCAACACTATAAAATATACAGGGACCTCAGACCAGAGACCATATAGACCATACCCTCACCCACTTTCGGCCACTTTCCCAGTTTTTTGTTGCCGTTCTCTATTGGGGTCAGCAAACAAAACTCGCAGCCGTTGTTTGCATTGTTCTAAATGTGTATATACTCTCTGGAGAGTTTTTGACCAAGTTTTGTTGGTCTGGTCGAGTCGGGAACAGGTTGTGCGGATCTCTATCGCCAAAAAACAAAAAGAAAACAGAAACTGCAGATAGTCTTTGGTTCTGTGAATTTCTGTGTATTTTCGTATGATTTATTTCGGAATACCGTGATTTTTGTGTGTAGATTCTTGTATGGTATATACTATTTAAGATATCCGTGAATTTATGCTGGCGTTGATCTGGAGATGCGAACAGAGGAGGTCAGTGAAGCACTAGATATTGTCTGGGGAGCAATAAATTACCTATACACGGACAAGACATGTTGCGATTAGTCATCGTATTAATTATTTACACACTGCTTGCTTTAATCAGCTGACTAATTTGGCACATGTGCATTATTCCCAATCACTTGTATTGAATTCAACTGGTGGGAATGGAATGCATCCGACGCATAGGATGTAATGAATGTGCATTTGATAGCCCACTTCCTACTTCCAAAGTTTACCTCATAAATTATTCATTTGTTATTGAGATTGACAAGAAACGGCTGCTAGAGATAAAACAAATATTGAAGATAGTTTTGTTTAAATGAAATTATTTAGTGTTTTCACAAAGGTACTTGCTTACAAACGATTAATAATCAAAAACAATTAAATATTATTATTAAATATTTAAATGGGTTGGTGTAATTACTTCGATCTCTGAGAATGGGAACATTCGCTAGCAGCTGAGGCAGTTCACAAAGGTTCTTAACTGTGTTGCAATATCGATTACTAATTAATTAATGAACTGACTTAGCTAATTGCAAACGATTGTATTGCTTTTCAATAAGGCATATAAAAGCCACGTTTATGTTTAGTAAACACTTTTCAGCCCTTTCGACTAGTTCAAAGTTTATAAGATTTGTCTTTAAAATGGGTTTTCCTTTAATTTTTTTCAGCAGCTGCCTAAACAATGCAACAATGTGACGGGCGGCAGCAGCAGCAGCAACTGTGCCAGGAGCAACATCAGCGGGAAATCCAGCGGCAGCTAGGGGAAAAAATAGTCCAAACATAATATTACAATAAATAACGAATATTTAAACGACGGCACTGGCAACAGATCAGTGGGCAGCTAAAAACAGTTTATAAACGATATTAATTAAAAGAAATTTAAATTAATCTTGCATTGGCAAGGACAACAACCATTGGAAAACTGTCTAGTCGCGACACGAACCACAAAGCACAAACATTTCAAAAAGGGCAGCAGCAATATCCAAATCACCCACAAACATTAAGGCAACTTCAAGATTTATAAATTAAAAAAGGAAATCTCCAAACTTTTTTAGCAAAACACTGGAAAACAAGAGTTTTTGGCCTAAGCGGAGGCAAGAGCCCTGGGGCTTAGTCAGCGGATACACCAACCCATTGGGCTTCTGGCAATTAACGAGGTGGTGTTCCCAAGGAATAGCTCAAAGATCAGGCTGAGGAGAGCGACTGAGACTGAAACGAAGGCAGCGAACGGAGGAGCAGGACGAGCAGGACAAGCAGGATCATCAGGACCAGCGGAATGCCCAGCACGGCGGGCAGTGCAGCGGGCGTTGGGATGGGCGCTCTGATCAATAGTGCCGGCAGCAGCGCCAGCAGCGTCATGGGCATCGGTCTGGGCGGAGCAGCTGCACCAGGAGCTCCTGGCTCCGTCTCCGGATCTGGGGCAGAGGCCTCCGCTGGCACTTTGATAGCCCAGAGCACGGCGGGAACGAGCGCCGCCAGCAGCGGCACGATCACCTGGGACAACAACGGAACCCTGCGATCGATCAATCCCGGCGACTGGTCCATCGAACAGTGCCTCGGATGGCAGCAGCCACATCACCTGTACTTTCAGCTCGGCTGGGCCTTCCTCTTCCTGGCCTTCCTGGCCCCCCACGGCCCCTACGGCTCGCTGTGGATGCGGGCCATGCTGCTCATTGGCTGCCTGATGATGGGCATGCACGGCTATCTGGTGGCCTGCACGCCGGACGTGGTCCTATGGTCCGGCATGGGACTGTTTGTCAACTTCGTCTATCTCGTCGTGGTGCTGTGCCGCCTGAGACCCGTGAGATTCGAGCAGGAAATCGAGGCGGTAAGTCATACCCAGCTAGATCGTACAGACTATCTCTTTAATATATATATATATATATCTTAGACCTTTAAGACCTTATAGAACTAAAAACACAAGTGTCTTAATGACTAAGATACATCTGTTTTAAATTGAAAATTTTGAAAGGTTATTTTATAAAATAATGATTTCAAGTTAGACCTACCAAATATTAATAAAGAATTGAGCTAACGCCATTAATTTAAATATTATTGTGAATATACAGGTTTTGTTGAATTCAAACCCGTTTTTAAAGAACATAGAAAGTATAAGAGAACATTTTAAAGAAACCTTATAGTATTTTGAAGTATTTTTAGTATGCTTAGTATTTTATAACAAACTAGATCTCGTTAAAGTAATTGTAATAATAATTATATTATAAAAGATATAATTATAATTAGATTCTATTAGAATTTATGTGGTGGATAAGGGATAATTCACTAGAAAAACGCCTTTCTAAAAGTCCAAACCTTTTTCTGAGAGCTCCAGATAAATTCAATCAGCCTAAAAGTAGACAACCCATTTAATACCAATTCCACTCAGTGGAGGAAAATTGATTTCATGACAACAAAATGAGCCATACTTTGCGTAAAATTGTCAATCAAATTAGGGAACCCCAAGAAAAACAATAATTTGAATTGTACACATTGACTTTGCTTGGATATTTTTATTGATTTAATTTATTTGTTTTTTTGTTTGGTTTTTGAATTTTTTGGTTTTTTGTTTTTCTTTTTGTTCTTTTTTTTTTTGTTTTAATATAAATTATATTCACTAAAACATCCGCACTTTAAACAGAGAAAAGCATAGTTTTCGATGGATTAATAAATAACAGAAGAAAATTAATGAATTTGCGTGCTCTCGCTCGAGAAAAAAAAACAGTATAATTAATTATCAGTAGGCTATTAATTAATAACTCCGTGTAAATTATTGGCTATCGACTATGGGCTAAATGTGCTGTGGTTTGCGTGTGGGGTTGTGGGTGGCTGGGTGCTTGGGGTGGTGTTGTGGGGGGGCGGGCTGAGTTTATCACAGGAAATCGGATTGAAAGGTCGCAGAAAACGAGGCGTCCTCGGGAGAAATTAAATATTTTTTAATGCGTGGGGCGGAGGAAGGGCATCCAAAGATCAATGGTTCAATAAGCAATATATAAATTTGAGACAATTATCGAACATTGAAATACAGAAGTTGATGTGTGATGCATAATATGTGGAGGGTGGGTTATCCTAATCTATAAATTCTTCTTCACTCCGAACCCTCTGCCTTAGCTGAGGCGTATTTTCGATGCCAGAAAATACAACTGCAGGCAGGTGGTCAGCATGACCGTCATGTTGCCAATGGCGATGGTCATGTGGATGCGCCGGAACCCCTTGTGGATGCGCTGGTAGTGCGGACAGTCGACGAGGTCGCCCTGGACGAGGCTGCCCACCTCCTGGCCACTGCCGATCGCGTCCTCGATCCTGTACTTCTCGTGCATCAGCTGCAGCATCGGTGGCACCAGATACAGGCGCACCACCACCTCGATGCCCGCCGCCAGGGCCAGCGATCCCATCTGGATGCCCGCCGATGTCGTCCAGCCGCTCAGGAAGTACTTGGTATACACCACCAGCATCGTCAGGCTGAGCATGGCGTTCAGGGCGAAGTAGCGCGGGAACAGGATCTGCTGGCACTGCCCGAAAACGTGGCGGGGCAGCGAGAAATACAGCGAGAGACCTGCAAGGATGTGGTAAAAATAATTCCCATTAACAAGCTGTATATCTCTGTCAAGAGGGTCTATTAAATGTAATTACGATTTTACGATGATTGACTGATGATTGACCGTTGAAGATCATTGATCGCTGAATTGAAATTGTGTTCTGGATGGTTGTGGATGGATGTTCCCTGAAGATCAGGATAGTCCTGCGATCTAAGGACACTTACCCGAGACAAATGTCATCCAGATCTGCGACCCAAAGTGGGTGGCAAAGGCCCCCAGAAACACCAAGGCCGCCAAAACGCCGCCCGTTGCCGTTCTCGTCGATGTTGCTGTTGCAGATGCTGCTGTTTCTGTTGCGGTTTCTACTGTTGTCGTTGGGTCGATGAGGTCGCGTCCCACAGTCATCAGCACAAAGGCCAAAATGCAAACGGCTATCAAGTGTGCTGGTTGTGTTGTACGCGTCAGAATTCTGCAATTGAAAGGGAAGAGTTTTCGATAAGTAAATAGTGATCGTTGGTTAACTGCTATGGAGAAGAAAGTCAATGAAGAAACTATGGGGTTCAAGTCTTGCATTTTTTAAAAGTATTTATAAAAAAAATTAATAATAATAATTAATATTAAATACCTAAGTTTTCGAAATATTTCATGATTTACAGAAACACCGAAACATCTGTATTTATCGAATTAATCATATAATAATGATTATCATAGCATCTAACGAATACTTTCGCTAAAGCATTTCGTTGTATTAGGAATCGAAAACTATGACCCATAAAATTATTTTAATGACCAAGAACTTATGGGACTTCTAGTGACCTGTTTATAAATGTTTAAATAAATGTTTAAGTGCTTTTATAACGGTCTGCGTCCTATCCTTCTAGTGAATTTATTAACGCCATAGAAACGCAATCGGCGATGGTGCAAATTCCAAAAAGATATAGCCGCCCGATCCGCGGGCACAGGGGGTATAGGTATATGAAAATGGGTGTTACGTACCCACGTGGCCCTCATGTCTGATTAGATTTGATTTGCGGCGAACTTTTGCACTGATTGCGATCGTGCGAATTCGCCGCCCCTTTCTTCCCTCTCTCTCTCTCTTTCTATTTGTCTCTTTCTTTTTGTGTCTACGCATTTGTTGCGTCTCTCCCCCCTACCTCTTTCGTCTGTCATTTTTGCATATCCGTCTGTTACGTTTTTTATGTCTTTTTTGCACACTTTTTCGTTTTTTTTGTGCGGCGAATAGAGCCAAAGTGGCGTACGTGCGAAAACGCATGCAACCGAATATTGTATATTTTCGCCGCGCCCCCACAACCCTCCTCTGACGCGTTGCTCTCGTGGAGACCAGAACTAAAAGCTAGAAATTGGCAGTCTCTAGGCGATATTCATAGCATAAGAGCGTGGATATTGCAATTTTGCACTTGCACTTGGGGCGAATTCGGGCGAATCAGCTGGCGAACAGCTGATAAAACGATAAAACGCGGCGAAGCCAGCTGATTTATGGACAAAAGAGAGAGAAGGGGTACAGTTGCGCTCAAAAGATTAAGCCAAAGAATACATTTAAATTGTACCAAAATAAAAAAATGTTGAATGCAAAAATCAAATAACTGTTCCAGTTCTACAAAAAATGTTTTTCTTTTTATAATTGAAAATATATAATTTTGAACAATTTAAAATTGTAGAATTTAATCATAAATCATTTATCATCATTAATCTTTCCTATGGCATTCTATGCCTTTGCGAATTTAATTATATTTTCATAAGACATTTCGTTCGTGTGCTAGTATTGCGACCTCGACTGTACGGCTGGGAAAGCTTTGCCAAATGACGTAGGACCCGAATGCACTTTGCTCTCCAGCAGGTGGTTGTGGATCGGTCGAGAGAGCGAGACGGCAAGAGCGGGTGATTCAAGGGGTCTTAGGGAACTCTATTGACTCGCCAATTGTCGTCACAGTGCCCCACTGATCGCAAGATAACGACCGTACCCAGACACACCCCCCTGCCCCCCCGAGGGTTAACTTATCGCCTGACATTGAGTCAGCATTACGGTCAAGGCGCAACTATATCGTATTTTTAGACTCGCACACTTGTCGTCAGTAATACCTCCCAAGTGGGAAAAAATCCTAGTGAATCACCCCGAAAAAATTGAGCTTTACTTTATCTCAGTTTATGGGGTATTTGTAAAGGTTATGGGCGAAAAAACGCGATACTATTATAACTATTCAATTTAAATTCCTTGCGGTTCCACTGTACCGATCTGTATCGTGGAGGTCACGAGTTTGGCGTCTGCTGCCAGGCATTATCAATGGGGTGCTAACAATCCATTAAATGGGTTTTGTTGAATTTCGCTATCTGGCTAACAAATTGCAAAAACCAAGTCAAAAAACCTAGATTAAATGGGTAGTGTGTGGTTCCAATAAGGAACCGGTGACATATAAATTCTATAATTAAACCAATTAATTATTGATCATTAAATTCAAATAGAGGCGAAAACATATATCACCTTGAAAGCCTTTTAATAGAGCAATGACTGAAATTTCCTGAGTACGCTTTTTGCGTAACGGGATTGCGCCCTAGACTACAGCAGACGGTGGAAAAATTATACGAGTATATTTGCATTTTTAAATGTCAACACAGAAGCGTGATCAACATGATCCACAGCCGTGACAATGAACTGATAGGAGCTGATAGCGCCACCTGATGAATTTATGGCTTTTTAATAGAGGGGGGCGTGCATTATGTCGATCAACGACCGATAAGAATGGTATATAATGTAAAGATCGGATTAAACTCTCTTTCGATTTCTCTATTTTAAATATTTCACTACATCAATGTTACTCGACTGGCTACTTTTCAGTTATTAGTAATGTGGGATTAAAAATAGAAAATAGTCTCTGTTTACGGGGTGAGACAACCCAAAATTAATTGGTTTTCCGACTTTGTCGTTAAGAAAAATAATAAAATAGGTTGGCATTTCCTGTAATTTTTATTGGCATGTGCGGGTAGAAACAGCAGTAAATGGCATAAATTGGCTTGTTATTAGTGGTCATAATGATCGAAAAACTAACAATTACTAATTTGAGTATAGACTTTCATATGATTTTTTTTATCAAAGGTTAGAAGGCTATAATTTAAACAACATTTTGTAAGATTGAATATTAAGAAGGGAACTTTTGTTTTATAGGTTAGAGTACAAAAATATATATTATGAGTTCTGAATATAATAGATCTCAAAACACCAAGACAAATATTAATACATGGGATTTCAAAAATACCAAATAAATAATTGTCAATAGGTAAATATTTATATCAGAGAAGTTAGGGAAGTGCATATGAGTCAAGTGTGATGATAATGATGTTTCTGGGGGGGAGACTTACGTGTAAAGGCGACTGGCCTGCAGCTGGGCCACCAGGCAGGTGATTCGCTCGGACACCTGTCGCGTCATCTGGGTGCCAATGGCCAGGGCGTCGTCCATGGACGGCTCCATGGAACTCAGCTTGCGCTGCTGCTGAGCCTTCAAAGCGGCCGCAGTGGTGGCACTGGTGTCCAGCGACTCCTCCTCCTGGAGTTCCATCTCCTTGAGCATCTGCTGCTGCTGCTCCTGCTGCAGTTTGCGAAATCTTGGACAGAATCGCAGGAGTTCGCTTTTCGGCGTGGAGAAGGAGGTGGTGGTGGTGGTGGTGCTGACTTTGGGATTGGGAGTGGCCTTCTCTGTCGCTGGCGGGGATTTCAGGAGGGTCTCGGTGACACCGCTGTCCTCGCTGTCGCTACCGGTGATCGAGGAGGAATCGCTCCCGCTGCTGCTGCTCAGCTCGAGCTCCTCCAGGAACTGCTGCTCCCTCTGGAGATCCTTCCTCTTCTGCTCCTTCTTCTCGCGCTTCTTCATCGTGTACTTGACACTCTTCACCGCCTTCGAGGGCATTCCACATGCCATATAGCGTTCGATCTGCTGCTCGTTGTTTTTCTCCACGATCCCTGAATTGTGGCACATCTTTGCATTGGTTTCTTTAGATCCCTTGTTTTAAGTTGGTAATCCTCTTTTCTTGTTCTGCGGTCCTCTTTTAATTTGGGTTTTTGGCACTCTTCTTTGTCTCGCTTCGCACAGCAAAAAAATTTCTTATTTTGGGGTTACTTAACTTTCTGTTACAATTGTATTTGGAATTTAGGGAATTTTCTACACCGCGCTTTTTGGGGTTACGTTGTGGTTGGGAATTGATTTGAAACTGGGGTCTGGTTAATATCTGGGATGGTTATTTGGATTTGTTTTGGATTCCGGGGGACCAAGTGCGACACGCGGCGCGCTGAGTGTGCGATTTTGAATGGGAAGTCGGGGCTGCCATTAGGTTTTATATATACCGCCAACAACGCCAGTTCTTGCGCCGACGTCGCTGCCCGCTCTGCTTCCGCTCTCTTCGAATTCGGATTCGGTTTCGGAGAACGCTCCACTCTCTTCGCTCTTCGGGATCCACTTTTTTGCACTCGTATCGGACCGGATCGAATCGAATTGGCGGAGCTGATGCAACAGTGGGCCCAACGGCGGTAAGGGATGTCCAGTAATCTAGTTCACCATGAAGGCGTGCTTTCTTATCCGCGAACTGCATGTTGTTGTACCCAAATTTGGGGCTGTAGAACCTATTTTTTAATAAGACGGAGTGAATAACAATTGATTAGATAGGTTGTCTTCAACGCTTAGTGGTCGTATAAGTATATAGTCATATTTGAAGAACAGTCGTCTTGACTAATGAAATTCAGAAAATGTTGTAATGTAACTTAAACTGCAGTATAGTTATATTTTCTGACTTAGTCAATATGACTGCTTTTGAAATGTATATAAAAAGAATAGGTATAATGTGATTTCGACCTGGGGTCCAAAAATTCTGCTAACATCCCACTGTGCAATGCATTTAAACTGGATTAACCCAGAAGAGCGGGAAATGGTGAGAGCATGGGAGGCTGGGCTTTCACGGGGGCTCTTAGGTACATCCCAACATTTAAGAGAACCAGCGCCTTATCACCACCACAAAGTCTCAATTAACGGCGGCTGTCACGCTGCGATCGTTTGGCATTATGCCTCCTTATAAGCACCTGACAAATGGACGCCACATGTGAATAGTTTCGGGGTAACCTTCAGTCGGCCCTTCCTCTTCTTCTGACATTTTTCTTCGCTAATAACTTTCCAACAATGTTGCGCCGGGAAAAGTTTGGAATTCTCTGAAAAATGCATGTGGTGTAAATTCCTCAGACGTCAACTGCGATCAAGCAATCCCCGTTTTATACTCATATATATACATATATTTTGGAGCCACCAATTTTGGTTTACCAGGCATGAGTCGTCCGTTTGAATACGGCGAATGGATTTCGATCACTGACGTCGAGCGGATCGTTCTTTTTCAATTCAGAAAAACTACCAAACGGATTTATATAATGTGTCTGGGAAATATTTCATAACCGTTAGGGGGAAACTTCTTATAGACACCCGATTTCGTCAGCACTTAAAAATTTGGTATGTTGCTTTTTTTGATTTAATAATTTGAGTTCCAAGTGAAATAGCTACGTAATGTTTAGTAAAAAATATTTTATATTACATATTATAGAGCCGTCACCAATCGATGTTGAAACAATTTCCAGCTAATCATACACAATCAGAAAGCATTTAACTTTATATTCAATGGAAATTGCTATTAGCTTATAGACTAATGGAAAGGAAACCCACTGCCCGATAGGAAATGCTAATGATAAGGATGGTCTGTGTGAATCACCCAGTGATTCATTTGGGGCTCGTCGAGGATCCATTGCTGACCAGATTCGCTCAAAGTCCCGACCAGAAACTGACCATTTCTTGCGATCTCGCAGACATTCACCCACATAATGCGCAAAAAAAAGAAAATAAACCAGCCGGCGAACGTGATGGCAAAAAATAGAATAAACAATCTGATTAGTTGATTAAAGGTCAGTGGATTGAGTTGGGCGCACAGGCTAATCACGGCCAATCAGCGGACCCTGTTAGTACCCCCGATACATCCGCGAACCCCTTGGATTCTTTAGAGCCACGATGAGTGGGCAAGAAATCAAGACCAGTGTCACGATGTCCAGCCAAATTGGGTGACCAAAAGCGGAATTAATGGCATTATTTGTATGCACCATAAGGAGGCTTATACGGGCCAAAAACGATCGATCGTCTCGATCGGAGGAGAGATCTACGTCCGGCCGAGCAGAACGAAACGTATGGGAATGGGATTGGGGAACCGCAATTAGATAATGAGCAGTTTGTGGGCAGGCATCGATCGGCGATCGACCAGGAGTCGTACATAGAAAGCACTCTCCATGTACATTTTATCGATTCGAGAAGATCCCCTTGTCATGTGGCGCACGTTCCGCGATTTGGCGGCCCCAAAAAAATAAGCAATATTTTTAATGAATGAATCTCGAAATCGATCAATCAGTCAGTCCAGCAAATGCAGCGATCGATAAAAATGGAGAAAATGTTTTAAAGATCAAAGGTTGCTAGGCATTGGGTGATGGGTCAATGAACAAAGGAATGTACTTATATATATCCTAAAAGAGCACAACTCTTTAATAATTTCATTTTATTTAATGATATGATATGAAAGTTACTGAGTCGAGTAGGTTTCTTTGAGAGCCTATAATTTAAATTCCTAGCAAATTTTATATTTAATAACCACAAATAGATTCATCATTTTGACAATAAATTAGTGGAACTGCGTACTAGTAAATCAATCATTAGATTGGTTAGTTATATATGATATATGGGCCTGTGAATGATATAACTATTAAGTTAAACTATTCATAGAATGTTGACATTAACTACGTTATAAATTATTTTGGCACACTTTGTGGCAGTTAACACTATAAAATACAAAATGGGATGAATTCCATTTTGAAAATAATATTAACAAAGCTAGCTTTAAAATAAAGAGTAATTTAACTTTACAAATATGATTAAATGAAACCACTATAGCTTGAATATAGAGGGTTACTAGTTATCTTATCGTGTTATATTTGGTTATTATTATTAGGAATATTATTAAAATAATATGCAGTTGCGTTTTTTGAAGATCGTAAGATAGTTTCTGTCATTTTTCGTAGTTGCCTTATCTTATTTTTCGTTGACTATTTGGACTTTGTGGTTATAATCTTGTCAGTCGATTAGTTATAGTTTTCGCTGTTTTTTTTCTATGGACGGGATGGTACGTGGGCCAAGTCTGGTTTGTTATTTCTCAGTTGGCGCTGTGGCAAATTCCACTCAATTTTGCCTTAAATGCGGACGTGCCGGCCGGCTTTGGCGTCATATGGGCCAACAAATGGATGGGCAGGCCAAAGGGGTCTGGCAATTGGAGAGGGGAAACCCCCACTAGATTACGGGGGACACTCGGCGATGTTTTTTCTTTTAGCACCTGACGCACACCAAACATTCTTTCCTTTCTTTGAAGAGAGCTGATGAAAGACGTCTGCGTCAGCATCAGCTGTCCGTCGTGGCATTGATCCAACAAAAGAGGGCAACATTTCCACAAAACACCGTACCGCCCACCCTTCACCGCCCCCAGAACCAGCCCCATTTTCCACACCCACCCACGCGCCTTCACTCAATCATTGTCCGAATCGCGGCGTAATCCCTTTATGGGTAAAAAACGAAAGCACCGGTCCACGTGAGCGGTCTAAGTAGATCCGGAAATATAGGGGTTAAGTCTGGTGAAACGCCCACCGCCCCCTTTTCTGGAATCACATGAGACACCTAAATCACCTGGAAAAGAAAAGCGTAGATTACTGACAATTTAATTAGCGCTAAAAGTGACAAAATAATATGAAATCAAATTGGAGGGCAGCAGAAAACAATAATATTTACCATAACTTTGTTTTTCCAAGTTGTATTGTCAAGAGTTTTTGTGTGATTTTTGTTATAATATCGAGATAATAAGACCATAAACTGAAATAATGGTTTTTGTAAGTTGATTACCATATCACGATTGGGTTAAATGTCTTTAATGATGCTAGGACTTTATTAGGAATCAAGTATGGTATTGTTGAATTTCAGAAAGGGATGAAAATGCCCGTTTTTGGTATTTCACCACAAGTTCAACTGATTTTCCCAATGATAAGCTAAAACTCCGATGCAGTTAAGCTTTGTTATCAGTACAAGTTGGTTGTTGACGGCAATCGATTTTGTTTACCAGCTCCCTCAGTTCACACAACGCCGTCGTGTGCACCGATCGACATTTATTTGCATTGACTTTTTTAAAACTTATTTTATGGCCCACTGTTGCCGACTGGCCGTTGTTTTCTGGGCCCCTCTCTTAAAACCTAAAAGAGAATCTCTCTTCGGGGGGCTTATCACAAAGGTAGAACGACAGGTTCAATGTCTCTTGAATGCTTTTTCGCACCGATCTTTTCCGATCTTCGCTCTCCCTATGATCTATATGCTACATGCTTATTTGGGTAGGTCAGTTGAGAGCAAATGAGAAGCGGAAAAAGACATTAAACAGAGCTAATAAAAATCGACCGAGTAAGGAAATAATTAAACCCGATCAGTGATAATTAAACCGCACAAGTGTCTTCCACAATGGATCGATCGTCATCTGTGGCATGCACCAGGAGAATTCTTCGCAATTGAGTGATGGCGATTTATACTTAGTATTGTTTGTGTGTTGGCGAAGAATGCTCTTGGGAGTGAGGCAGATTAAGACGGGCATTTCGAAAAATTCCAGAAGAATCTTTTCAGTCGTTAGGTTATTTTTTAAGAAAATATGTTCATACATGTAGTCGGAAATTATTTTACAACAACTCTTAGCTAACACCAAAATCTCTAATTCATTTGATACAATAAACCTTTCGATAACACAAAACAAGTTTACTTACAAATATTAGCTTTCCAATCAGTGTATTGTTAAAATTGAATTGGGTCTTTAGTTTAATCCTTTTGAACAACACTTGGTAAATTAAATTATTAACTTAAATTGCCAATTTAAAACAGCAATTCGTCTTGGCGGAAGGGTTTCCTTGAGCCAGTTAAATTTATTCATGGCTTTGGGGCCAGTGAATTTTTTGTTGGCCATCACTTTAGATTAATCTGATGCGATCGGAACCAGAGTTTGGTCAAAGTAGAGTGGAGCATTATCTCTGGCCAACGATCGCTCGCAAATTGCTCTGTTTCGGTTTTGGATATATGTAAACCTTTTTGTGGAATTCTTTCGCTTTCATTGATTTCAATTTGCAAATTGCGGCGGCACAGCGGAATTGCGCTTTGTTTCCCACAGCAAAGGAATAACGACCCCATCCCCGTTCCGAGTTCCCGGCTTCCCATTCGATGGCAGTCCATCATGTATGCGAAGCTGTCCAGCCGGCAGTTCATCATCATCTAGAGTCCGCTAATCTGCGGTATCTGTAGCTCTACACAGAGACTATTTTTCTACATTATTTTATGATAGGCTCTACATAAAGAATGATCTTAAAAACCAGTTGGAATGTTATTGCATTTCTATATGTTCTGTAGAATAGAATAAGTTCCGATTAACCTGGTAAATGTAGTTATTTTTTGTAAGCTATCAAAGCTACATAAAATATAACATTTTTTCAAAACTTTTTTTGAATAGTTTTACCAGTAGTCTAAATTTGAATCTATATTGACTGTTTTCAGGATACCTGGTCCACTAGTGGCTCATTGGTTATTTAGCTTAATGACAATATTTTTCTCCGTGCATCCGTAAATGTGGCTGTGACTCTTTCTTCTCACTGCCTCTGTGGATTTCGATTTTATTTTTAATGCTTTTTGTGGCTCTCTGAGCTGCGCCTGGTGGCTCAGTGGTTTTAGTGGCTCGGTGGCTCTGTGGCTCTGTGGAGAGTGGCCTACGTGACTCGGGAATCCGCGGCAATGTCCGACGACCGACTGGCGACCGGCGACTGTTGCAAAGCGAAACGATTCGCTGGATCCGCTGGATCCGCCACCGAAAACCTGCCCCGGATCACAATTTGTCCGTCGCCCGGGCAAACCTCTTGATTATGTTATTTATTTATTTAGCCATGCTCGTTAATGTTTAATGTTATTGCCGCGCGTCACCTCAGTCACAAAAAAACCAACAATATATATACAAAGAAAATCAATCGAAACCAAACCTCATTCGGATTAACAGAAAAGTCCTTTGTATTAAGTCGATAGCGTAAGACTCTGACTAAATTTTAGATACTTGAAAACAGGGTTTCAAAATTAATATTTAGACTCATATGCTTAAATGATATAATGATATGATGATATGCTTAATGAAATAAAATGATATATGGAGCGAAGAAAAATATACAAACTAGGTTTGATTTGAAAAGAAAAACATTATTTGCTTTTAAAATAAACAAAAATACTTTCAAGTTAGGGTAGCGGAAAATTGAAAACTGCTGGCGTTTCATGTTGCTCGTGTGCAATGCGATCACCTCTGATGTTGCTGTTGTAAGTGTTGCTGCTGTTGGTGTTGCTGTTGCTACTGCCCCGATCCATGGGCGCCCCCTGGGGAGCTGGGAGGGATCGGGGGCCATCGGCTGCGTCAGCAAGACACACAATATTTTTGCATGGCAACAGCTTTGCCTTGCCGTTGCTGTTGCTACCACGAGTCTTACTTTTTGGCCATGTGATCACTGTCTGGGCTTTTTGGCTCGCCAGGGGGTGGGGAATGGGGTAGGGTGGCCCGCCAAAAAAAAACTAGTCACAGCATTTTTAATCTGGCCCCAGGCCTGAAGCTCATCCACCTCTTGAACACATGGAACTTCTATGTCTATGTAAATACACTTTACAAATTTGTAAGACAGAAAAAGTTCCAAAATAGATTATATAATTGACTTAATAATAATAATTAATAATAATTGACTTATTAATAATATTAATTTTCAAGGCTATGAGCTTTCAATTTAGGGTTCCATTTCAAATATTAGTTTTATTTAATCAACCCTGAATTTAAACTTACATCATTTTTAAAATCAACTTTTAATTTAATTCTTTTAAAATTACAATCGATAGATATATTTTTAAGATATATATATGTACTTAAAGACCTTCAGTTTCTCCCGGTGCAGCCTCAAATAGGCATAGGTAAACATGTGGGAAAAGGGGGCGTGCTCTTGTTATACTTGGCGCAATGCAAATCAGTTAACACTCCCGATCAGCGATAATATTTGCCCATTTCAGTTGTTTGTGTGTTTGTCCAGCGTTTAGTGTAACATCTACTTGACAACAGACATTGTTAACCGATTGATCTCCACGGGAGTCTTTTGGCCAAGAGGCTCGGGAGTTTCCGTTACTCTGAAGTATAGTTTATTTACCCATCCACTTTTTGTATTGGCCACACCGACTTGTAAATTACCCACGCATAAACTTGGCACTTGATGTTTCCATCAAGAAGAACCCAATGGCGTTTTACTGGGAGTATGCGGAAAGTTTTCAGCGTTAGGAAAGTACATACACGAATGGGAATTAAACAGAATAAATAATATTTTCTTAGTACTCATGAGGTATACGATTCATGGGCTTTATTTTCCGGTTTAGGACTAGGATGCATTTGTTAGCAAATATTTATATAGATCCTCTGGATGGGCGAACAAACTTAGGAGCATAAAGATTTTTAAGAAGAAATACGCAAGTAAATACTTAATAAATGTACCAGAAATGAAAGCAAATAATAAGTAGTTCATTTTAAAAAGTGTCTTTAATATGCAAGTAAATATATTTAATTGATCTGTAGCTGTCACAATAATCATTCACTTTATTGGTCGAATTTGCAGGTTTACCTGGCACTTTTCCAGCCCCTGCACGTGACTCGCCATCAGTTCAAGAAGGTGCTCAACTGCATGAAGGTGATACGTGCCCTGAAATACCAGGAGGTCTATGCCCAGGAGAAGGTTACCAAGGTCGACAGCCTGTCGCTGGTGCTGAGTGGCAAGTAAGTGTTTCCAAAGAGATTCATTTCCGTATTTCGAATGATTGATATGCATATATACCTTATTTTACAGATTAGTGGTGTCGCAGCATCAGCGAGCCCTGCACATTGTGTTTCCCCATCAGTTCCTAGACTCGCCGGAATGGTTTGGCGTCTCGACCGATGACTACTTTCAGGTGGGTGTGCACTTCGGTCCTTCGATCAAACGTCCACTAATTTATTAATATTCGAATATTTGTTTTGCTATAACGACAGGTCTCCATCATGGCCATGGAGGAGTCGCGGGTGCTGATCTGGCATCGCGACAAGCTCAAACTGTCAATTATGGCCGAGCCCTTCTTGCAGACCGTCTTCGATCACATTCTCGGCCGGGATGTGGTCAAGAAGCTGATGCAGGTCACCCAGGTGTGTGGATGTGCTGTCTGCTTTACCAATTAAAAGCGTAGTTGTTACTTTGCATTAACCTTTTTACAACCTTTTTCGCTTCCAGGTGAGCGAATCGATAGCCAGCAATGGCTTCCTGCCCTCGGGTGGCTATGCGGAGGATGCGGAGGACAAGCCCATGTTGATACTAAAGAAGAGTGTGGATGTGGGCCACGGACTGACGGCCCTGATCAACCGGCAGCTACAGGGTGAGTGAGGCGCCCTTGACCCCTGACCCGGTCTACTCTCTCAACTATCTGTTCACTGACCACCTAATCTTGCCCGGCGGCGGTTAGCAAAACAGAAAAGAAATTATAGTATTCCCTTAGAAGTTAGAAGAAATTTATTCATTGACATTTTTTTTTGCTACTATATAGCAATTTTTATTTGTCTACTTTCATGTTTTGCAATAGTTTAATTCCAAACGTTTGAAATAAGGGCTTGTATATTTTAAAAATATTTTATTGAAGTCTTTTCGAAATATACTCCCTATACTATTGCTGTGACCGCTGCTGTGGCTAGCCTTTCCCCACGCTTTCATTAACTTTCTTGGTGTTTGGGGTTCTTGATTTCTTGACCTTCGACCTTTGTGTGTCTCTCTCCCCCGAGTCTCTCTATATCTATCTCTGTTTGCACGCTT
The DNA here is from genome assembly GCF_043229965.1 of Drosophila suzukii. Lineage (NCBI taxonomy): Eukaryota > Metazoa > Arthropoda > Insecta > Diptera > Drosophilidae > Drosophila > Drosophila suzukii. Next base: position 2,291,918 of record NC_092084.1, on the reverse strand, counting down.
TCTGCATGGCCTAAAAACCTAACCTCACTTGAATTAAACCCGTAATATAGTTTAATTTGTGATTATTTCTGTTTTTTGTATATTTCTTTTGTGTATTTTCTGTGCATTTTTGATTTTTGGTTTTGTTTTCTTTTTACTTTTTCTACGCCAAAACTCTAATTTTAGAAGAGCATGTTCCTTTACTTGGTCGCACGTACAAACAACAACAACAACTACTGCAACAACTAGAACAACAACAACAACCCGTACAAGAAGCAACAACAAGCGCCAACAACATCGTGCAAAGTGCAATCTGAAATTATGCAATCGCCCCCGCTGCTGCTGCTGTCCAACTTGCCACGAACAGAAATCAGAGCACTCCTCCGTCCCTCCACCTTTGACCTGCACAACAATATGAACAACAACAACAACACCACCACCACCCACACAAGCAAACAATCATCAGTCATCAGTCAGCCATCAATCACATGCAGCAGCTACGACAACCACAACAGCAACAGCAACATCAACATCACGATCATCAGAAAAGATATGCCGAAGAAATCTGGAATCTATCCATCTAAATCCGCATCTTGAATCCCATCATACATATATAATCATCTCATACCTAGCATAGCAACTAGCACTAGCTAAACAAACATCTAACGCATCTAATCGTTCTAATAGACAACTTTGTATCACCCCACGAAGCCCAGCAAACAGTCAGACACTTGAGTTTTTGTGTAAGCCTTAAGTCTTGGGAAACATAAACTTTGCAACCCAGCGGAAATGTTCTGAAAATCAGTGTTGCCAGGTCAAGGACCATTGACAACCCACAAAAAACCTAATTAAAAGTCCCTTATTTCAACTAATATTGAGCTACTAAAAATATTTTATAACAAAACCAAATATTGAAGGAGAACCCTAGTAACGTGTTAGCATTGTAATAACCAACAAATTTCTGTTCGCTTTGTAATTCTACCTGGCAACCCTAAAAAACTTTATAAACCCATATTTCTCTGCTAATTAAAAATAGTTTGTGTCCCACAAAAAAATATACAAGCGAAAAAAATAGTAGAAATCATGGCAACACTGTTCATTATCCTTAGCAAAAACTATCGTTAGCTGTAGTCAAACCAGTTGTACAAATTGTAATTTATTTTGACTGATCATGGTTGGATGTTGAGTTGTAGTCAGACAAGAGACTTGATTGCTCATAAATTAGTTTCATTTTGAGTGGGCTTTTGAATTGAACACGATCAGACAGCCAACCAAGGCTTAGACCTTAAATTAATTGATTGTGGTTTTGATTTGGATTGAAAATAGTATTATATGATATATCATACAAGTTATTTTTATAAAAATGATTAAAGTTGAAACGGAATAGTTTTGGTTATATTATAAAAGGACAATTTATGGATCTATTGATCATAAAAATCTGCAATACTGTCATTTATTGTTATTAACTATTATTATTTAATCACAAATTTGTAACAAAAAAACTTCAAATTTACAAGTTCTTTGACACGATTGCGATCGTAATGAATAACAGGCAAACTGGTTCGATCAACAGTACTTCAGTTTCAATTACCGATTCAAGATCTCACGATCGATCGGTCTAGCGACAGGTGATAAATGAACTTTTCCGCTGGCCCAAAAGTTTTCATCGCTTTATTCGATTAAATTGATTTGATACCGCTTGGCATTTAATGGAAATTTACTGTGCTGGCACATCCATCAAGTCTCTATATGTTCCATTAACACATTATTATTTTTTTGTACTCCTATATGCATACGTTATTTTTTTCGTTGATTGATTTGCATACAAATTGAGCTTAAAGAAAGCGTGAAAACTAATTAGAATTAATACCGAATAATATTTGATAATGTTAAGCAATACATAGTCTAAGTTGTTGTACATACGCTACAAAATATATATATATTTGCTGTACATAACCCCGAATTGCCCGTAAATCCGAGAACCCCCTAATCCAAGACTCCCCAAGAAAGTGTAATAAACGAAAAGGAATCAATGTGAATGTAAACAAGCCAAAAACGAAAGCTAATAAAAAAACATTATAATATCAAGATGCAGTATTGATCCACTAATCGATCCGCAGCCGAGTTTTGTTTCCAAGAGCGTTGTTGGCACAGGCACGCGCTCGGCCGTTTGACATCATTAATGGCATTGATATGTTTTTTATTCTAATTCGCAAACAATATTTGCTATTTAATTAAACAATTTGGTTGTTGTCGCGATCGCCGCGTGTTGACTGCGATCGTCTATCGTCTGAATAGGGTGAAGTTTTGTGCAGGGCATGCATCCATCAGTCGGCTTGGCAAACAATCTTAAAAAATGGAAAACAAAATAGCAGCATGCCCATAAGCTTACACACAAAGGGCAGCCGACAACAGTACGCATATGCCACGCCCACCTGCCCCATCATATCCGCCCACTTACAGTACCTATTTAGTGGTGTTGTATGGAAAAGTGAATCGAATTGCATTAAGGACGTAACTTTTAAATGGAAAACTAAATGCGGGTAGTAGAACCTTTTAATTCGAAGACCGAAGTTTTATTTTCAAATTATTTATTTATTCAAATAATTTCGCATTTTGTTGTGGGCATGTCACTTCATTTTATTATCACCGGCGATCGACACGCGAAAGTATACTTGGAACCTAAAAATACTTTCTACTTGATTAGAGGTTCTGGAAATAGCGCTCGATTCCAATTAGATGTCAAGCGTTATGGATCTATTTTCGGAAGAGTATATACTTAGTGAAATATTTAATCACGTGATAGCGTTATCACCAAATCGATTTGATAGTACCCCTGTTCCACACACCCTGTTTCATATAAATATATGTGCCTGATTTCTCACTCGCCCCCTTTTATGCTAACCACGTTCTTCTACTGATTTTTCACTATCAACAACAACCAGTTTATATCTATGTATGTTTGATTTGTGATGAAATTTATGTATTTGATTTTCTATTTTTTCGGTGACTATAATTTTGTTGTATGTCTAACGTAAACGTTCCAAACCAAAACTCCATCACAAACGTTAATCAACAACAAAACTACAACAACAACACCATCAATCAAAACCAACAACAACTACCACCACGAAAACAGCCCTGCCCAGGATATCGAAGTATTATGATTGCGGTAAGTTTAAAGTGCTATAAGGAAATGGATCTTACGTTTCGGGAACCGAAACCTCAAATGCCCTTGCAGACCGATTGCTAAATATAAATTATTTGAAACTAATGGTCCGATTAAGGTGTTATATTTCCGGGGAAAGGCATGCAGTAAAATATGCATTATGAAAAAATCATACGATCGAAGAATTCTTTTTTTATGTACATTTCTTAGAGATTTTTGTGATGCCCTCATTTAGAATTTTGAAGATACAAGCCCCATCTTAATAGAACATTTTTTTTTAACTGAGAGATAAGTCCGATTCCATCCAGTTATACCATCCAAAATCTCCCCATTCCCTCTGCAAGGGTCTAGAAACAACAACAGCAGTCCACCGCGTATGTATGCTAGCCTGTGTGTGTTCCCGTCTCTTTCTGTGTTAAACCAGCTATCTCTCTCTCAGTCGGTGTTCAAATTTCTGTAGTGTGACCGTTCGTGTGCCTGCTTTTAGATTTGTGCATGCAAAACTTTTTAACTGTAATTGTTTTGGATTTAAGTCAAACTTAATGAGCAAAATGTATTTATAAAGTGTTTGGTAAATTTGGGAATTTTAGCCTTCGCCTCTTCACTTTTCTACCTTGGGTTCTTTAAATGAAGTACCTATAAATGTTTTCTTTTCTTTTTCTTCCCTTTTCTCTCTCTGTACCTTTCAGCTGGGGATCCTAACTCTTGGCGCCTTGGGAGAATCGATGAGACGGACCATGAAACGGCCGTTTGAGAGCGATCGATACGAAATGTTTAGACTTGTGTTTTTGAGTATTATTAGATGTATATTTTAGGCAATACTGAGGAACGGAAGTTGCGGAAATCCAACAGAGAGGATCTAAGGAACCCAAATACCATGAGTCGTTATACAGAATTATTTATATATACTATATGGAGAAGGTAACAATTCGATCACGGGTATTCTTCTCTTGTAGTCGTGAAAATTACTTAAGGTTATCCTGTACGGAAATTTTATTTGTACCTTAAACCAAAACAATTATAAAGTCATTTATATAGCCAAAATTGTTGTTAGGTGTTTCATTCGGCTTACACAAATTTTAATAGTAATTTTTTTTAACAATTAGCCAAAACGAATAAATCCTAAAGGAATTAAATATTTTTTGAAGCCACCACGAGAAGAATACCCCTTTAAAAAAGAGAATGAAAATATATATGTATACACAAATTATATATTAATTAAAACTAGTCTAGTTGCAAATTGTATTACGCTATAACTACGGATTAGACGAATGACAAACACAATCGAGAATTAGAAGGAGAACAACTGAAATGAAATGTTTATTAATTAAATGGAGAAAAATGTATTTTTTTATTACCCTAAAGTTAAGAGATTATAAACTAAAAGAAATATGAAAAAACCAAATCGTTGAGTGTGCAATATACAGATATAAAAACACGATATGTACATGAATATATATGAGTAGTTAACGAAAAATATGTTTGTGGCTACTCCCCGCTAGATGCAAAGCAAGAAAACATTCCATGTTCCATCGTTGATTGAGCCCTTAAAACCCTTAGCAATCATTACAATTTTAACATACAGTTCCCGCCTAAATAGACACCTCAATTATTAACCACTTTCTGTCAAATGATTTTAAACCAAAAAGTTGGTCAAATTCAGAGTTCAGTTGTAATTATTTGCCTGAATTTATGCAAGTTCATCAATCACATGTTGAAAAATACGAAAGCCCGAAAAATTAATATTGTTGAACCATGAACATTAGTTAGGTATAAAATAACACAACCAACAAACAAGAAGAATACATATAAATGAGAGCAGGCAAAAAAAGTTCTAATTAAATGCAAAATATTGTACACTACCAGCTAACAACCCCCCTCAGCCCCCGCCCATGGAGGTTTCAAGCTGATATTTTGATATTTCCGACCCACTCATTTGAACCATTGCCATTATGCGTAGAGCAGGAATTTGGTTTCACGCCCACAGAACTACCCTTAAATTGCAACGCATTGTATTGTATCGATCCCAACGTTTGTCTCATGTAAGTTAAAGGTTAGAAAATAACAGATCCCGAAATCCACATAGAGCATACACAAAACTGCATACCAACCAAACCGAACTAAACCAAACCAAAACAAATAGTTCAATGTATATCGTACCTTTGAGCATAATTAAAAATAAAGTAAACATGACATGATTTAACTATAAAATGGTATTACTAAGGAATAACAAACAGGGGATATGATAAAAGTCTGAGATGCAGAATATAAAATTATTATATTTTTCATTTTTTTAAATTTTCATATTTTTATAGATAATGTTTTCCAAAAAGGTAGGGCATTCGACTATGGCGTTCCATCTTTTTAATCCCTTAAAGGAAAACTCAAACAAAACGTAATCTATTTGTTTTTTCATAGAGTACTCTACATATGGGTATCGTAAGAAACGATATGGCACAAATTGAGTTAATTAAGCGCTCTGTTGTAGGGATTGCCGACCATCAAGACCACCAAGGTTTCCCCGGGCTGAAAATAGACAGTGCTGGTCTGAGCATTCGGAATATTAAGTTTCAGCCTTGGGTGCATAACAGTTGGAGAAGGGACTGCAATTAATGCATGCAAGTGGCCACAGATCCGGACCCAACTTTTGGCCAACAGCAAGGACAATGTCCAGTTGGCCGGCTCGCTAGTTTGCCAGTTCGCCGGCCGCGGGCCAGGCCAAAACTCTCGCAAAGTTGGCCAAACGACATTTTTAATATTTGATGCGGTTTTTTCTACTGTCTGCGATGCCAAGGGGTTCTATTACTATCTCACTAAGGAAAAATACGAATCAAATATATAATTTTAAGTGGGATATTTGATTTAAAAGATCTTTCAAAAACCTTTTTTATTTTGTAAGAGTAAAAGTGTGCTAATAAAATCTTGAATACTTTAACATATTTTCAATTTTTAAAGTTTTAAAACAATATTTTTTTGAGTGGAAACAAAATGAAATGTATTTTCCCCTACAATATTTATTTGCATTTAATATAAAAAAATCCTAATTATTTTAATATTTTCAGTCCTTAAATTAATAACTTTTTTTTTTAAATAAAAATGGACCGACATATATATATTCATATGGTATATATTTCAAATTTATACTATTTATCTTATGTTTATTTGGATAACATCCTAATCTTAATGGTTTTATTATGTTCATTGCTGTTATTTTTCTCAGTGCCATTGAGGGCTCTTCACGGTATTTATGCATGTATTCAAATTGTGAACCACAACCTTTCGACCCTTCCTAACTTTGCTCAGATTTCCACCTTCTGAGGGCGACTTGTGTGGGTGGAGAAGTTCCTGTTCCATGGAATTTTCGCTGCGAACTTTAATTACGCGTGTCACTCAGACAAGAAGTCGTCAATTGCAGGCTGCGTGGAAAACTGTTGCATATTTAGGGGGCCGTGGGTTAATTAACTAAGCGGGACTTCAAAGCGAAGTTCTGTGTGCGTGAGTGTATATTTGGACCACAAACAGGTGGACTTAATCCCAGATTAACAGGTCTATGCTTTATTTTTAACTCAGAGCCTGGTCACGTGTCCTGGGGTGTGTAAATACTACAGTACGACCTCTGTAAGAGGAACTAAAATTTATTTTTCAATGAAACTAAGGTTTTCTTGAGGAATTTTTTATTGTTATATATTAAAAGGACAATACTTCGTTTTAATATATATATTATTAAATAATATTATATCTTAGAAGACCTTTCGCGTATCGACAAGTTGCACTGTACACCTGCATGTGTTGCGGTCTTATTTAATGGAAAATACGGTAGAATGATTGAGTCCTGAAGTCGGGCCAATATTGACTCATTTTTTGTATCACCCCGTATTATTTGCCATGGAATTGGATTTTTCCATATTTTTAACGAAGGGCAAATCAAATAAATCGCTTCCCTTTTGACGACCGCAGGTACCTTTTTATTGGATTGTGCATCGACAATTAAATGCTCAATTTTGTTGACTTAATTTATGGGAGCAGTCCGGGAATGGGGGCTGGGATGCGATGAAAGTGGGCGTGGCAAGTGCATGTGCAAAATTAATTGCAGGTCCTTTGCTCATTTCGTTTGTTGGCCACATTCTCCTTCCGCTCCACTTGCGCCTGAAGTTGCGGCTCTGTTGCCACCGGAGTTGAGTTGCTGCGGATTTAGGTTAGTCGTTCACCTTAAATCAGTTAATGTTAATCAGGGTGTCGGTGGTGATTTCAGGGGCGGGGTTTTTCGGTGGAGGGGGCGCAGTGGGCGGAGTGGGCGGAGGACCTGTCACTCAGTCAATTGCTTCCGTTTCCGTTTGACGCTTCCCATCCGGCGCAGGATGAGCAAGTGGTCTGGTTATGGCTGCTCCTCGGCTGGCTGTCGGCATTGTTGTCGCTTCGATGGATCTGCTACTATGTTTGCACTGAGCAAAATAATGGCAGCTTCTTGGGGATTTGAAATCGTTGCTTATAAGAGTGCTTTTTACCTGATATTGTTTGCTAAAAAATTTTTTAAATAAAATGGAGAAAAGTAATTGAAAAGGCAACAACTCAGCTATTTATATTAACTTAAATGGCTTAATATTCCAAATTTTCCTCCTCAAAAGTATCTTTTTCTGATACCTAATTAGTGCTGTCAATTTTTATTTTTAAAAAAGTGCTATACAAATACTTAAAAATACTGATAAAGCAAACTTCTCAATTACTCAATATTTTACTTTTCCTTAAACAGTTGTTTGTTTTCTTAATATTATATGTGTATTGCTTTTTAAAGAAAATTTTAAATTAACGTATATTATATACTAACAGATAAAAATAAATAAATACAGGTTCTAAAAAAATTAAACCTTTAAGATATGAATAAAATTTTTGAATTTACAATTTTTATAAATCTCAACAGATTTAGAAATTTTAGTTCTCGGTGCAATAATTCTGCTTAAGACAAGAACATAATCCTTTGATGCTAAACATTTTAAATATGGTTTTTGTGAATTAGAAAGTATTATTCGCTGTGCTGAGCCACACACTATATGTACTCGTATATATGTGATTGGGTCAGTCGGGAAGGCAGCGAAGCGTTGCGCCCCGACCCCTGGAAGGCAGCAACCCTTCGCCAAGCGGTTGGTCAATAACCTTAATTGCTCATCAATTTCCAGAGCAACAGCAACAGCAGCAGCAGCGACAGTAGCAACAGCAGTAGCGACAGCAGCAACACCAGCGACAACAGCAACATCGCAGAGGCGCTAATCAGTCAGCACAACAGCAACAAATCCGTCCCTGCGGTATATGTGTGTCACTATGCTAGATATCTTTGGGTCTTTGGTGCATTTAATCAATATTTCCGAAATGCCAATGGCAACGGCAACAAATCGAAGCTGACAAAGTGTCGGGAAGAATCCGAGAAGTCCGAAAAGCGGACAGTTTTAAAGCAGCAATATGAATCTTATGCCACACGGACCGAATAAAAACCCGTCTTGTTGCGAAAGTAAATACTGGAGTGCGCAAAGTTTTGCCTTGGCCTTGTCGGCTGTTGATGTTGGCCAAAATGGATTTGGAGGTCTACTTTCGCAAACAATGTATTTTTGGTCGCTCGAAAAAAGGGCCACCGCAGCCAAGGGTGGCAAGAAGCTGGGCCCACAAACTTGCAACTAGCAACGAGCAACACGAGGGCCTCGCAACAGCAACACCAACAGCAATAGGTCAGATCGAAAAGGTCATAAATGCAACACGAAACACATTGCATTTTGAAAACACTGAATGCATTTGTACACGAATTCAATCAAATTGAATTCCCACAACTGTATCGAATTAACAAAATTGCAGCAGCACCAATTATTTGCATTGCGACTGCAGCATTTGGCAGCCTTTTTAGTACCTCACAGCGCCATTTGTTTTTTTCCTATTTAATAATTTACGATTTACTTGACATTTTCTGCATTATGTGTGTTTGATTTACAATAAACAAATGCACATAAGTAGCTTAAAGCACCAAAAAGTCTTAAAAATAAATTATTAATGCGATTATTATTTTTAAATCTACCACAAAATAGATAGTAGTAGCTTAAAGCTCCCAGATATTTTTGTAATTAAATATTTAATGGTTTAATCAACCCGATTTAATTAATGTATTTTACCGAGAGATTGAAAAATTAGCAGCTTTGAACAAAAATATATTTTTCTGTGCGCTGCAAAATATATCTTTTAAGTTCTTTGGTTTTTTTTGCAAGTAAAAAAAGTGGGAAAATCCAGGCAAAAATTAAGGAAGACAACAGCGATATATACGCATACAACTGAATAAAATTAGCAACACACACATGCGATGGTCGTCCTTAAAGTCCACAAACACACACGCACTAGGGCATTTACATATCGCCAGCAACACTAACAACACTAACAACACGGCCGCGTCTGTGTCTGTGTGCATTGGCAAACATTTGATAGTTGCAACAGCAACAAAGTGCTACTCACAAAACAACAAAAAAATTAATAAAAAAAATAATAAAATAAACTGGTAAAAAAGGCCAAAGTAAACTGCCAAAAGGCAGAAAACAAACAAAAAACAACGAACATTTTGTTAGTCCTCTCGTGCTCTAAAAAAATAGGGTAAAATAAAGGAAAACGGGAAAAGTGTTGCCAACATTTGCAGCGCATTTAGATGAAAACTTTTGCGAAAGTTGTAAACTCTGCTCTCTATGTATTTAAATGCTGAAACGGGTGGCAAGGGAGGCAAAGGGGGCTTAATTCTATGGCAAATTAAAGGCGCGTCCAACAACTTGTTGGCATTAAATTAGCACATCTTTGTTTGCTGCCAGAACGAGATTTAATTAAGATTTTAATTAATTTGTTTGCCTGTGAAACAAAATGGTGAGCAAACTGCAGGCTATTTGCGTAAGCCAAATAGTATTTTATTTAATTAAAGGTTCGCGTTCAAACTTTGTTTTAGCGTAGTTTTTTTAGCACTATTTGATGAGCTTACCAACTGAACGAATTACTCTAATCAGTGTGAAAAGTAGTGAAATGCAAGAGGTAAGTTTGTAAGCCCCTTTTAAAGCTATGCAACACAAAACTTATAAAATTTTAAAAGGGGCTTACGAACCAACTTGCTTTTCACTCCTTCACTTCACTTTGCTAAAAGAAGGTTATAGCATACTTTTCACCTGAATTTGGTTTTATTAAAAGAAAATGTACAGTTCCCATTTGAAGCCAAGGAAATCAACCTTTGTGCCTTTCCGAAAATGAAAATTCCTTTCTGCCTGATTACCAGTGAAATTTCTCGATCTTCTGCAAATCAAATCTATATCATACGGTTTTTGAGTCCCTGGCAGGTGGCTTAATTGCCTTTGTCCTTGGCTTTTGGGCTTATGGCCAAAAATAGCACGTCTTCTGCCAGCAATAATCGGCAGCTTTTGTTTTCCATTTACTAGATTACACGTGCCTCCCATATGCATACTTTTCACCAATATCCAATCCAATTCTGATGAAATACTCTTTCTTGGTATGTCTCTATATTTGATAATACTCCGTCGACAGCTGGAAGCAGCCACAAAAAGTGTGCACAGGAAAACATGGGTATGATCTTCTAAGATTTAGTATAAAATTGTATGTAAAGGTTTCTAAAAGTATGCAGTGCAAAAATAGGAATATCCATTTGAATCGAAATTTCGGGCTACATATATTTTGGCAAACTTTTAGAAACCTTTGATGAAAAATATACATGTGTGACTAGTCTTTTGAAAACTTTTAAAAATGTGTCTACAAGTAGACAGTGCAAAATTACGACTTCCTTTTGAAACTAAGTTTCAGATTCAAAACATATTGTTGCATACTCTTGGGCACTTCGACACAAAAGTCATTTTAAATATGAAAAGCACACATAAATTGCGTTTAAAATCACTTAGGTTTTGACCTTTTTTAAAAAAGGGGTCTAAAAGTATGCAGTAAATATTATAGGTAATTTTAAGTATGAAAACTATCCATAATGAATGGATCAACAAAACCGCTTCTATTTTCGTTAAGTGTGGATTTGCCGCTTAATCTTCAGCTTTTGTTCCGAACTGCTCTTGTGCCTGCACTCAGCAATTCCACACTTTCACAAGGTGCACTTAACAAGGTGCTCTAAGGCAAAAACGGAGTGTAAGTAGAAGTGGGCTGAGTATTTTCGGTTGGGCGGTGGGCGTGCCTGGTGGGCGGGGCCGGGGCCCGGGCATTGTTGGCCATACCCTTTTAATGTGGCACAATCATGGCACGAACTTACCTCAATCACATGTGGGAATTCAATTAAATAAACGAGAGCTGCAGCGAAACGAGCTGGGGCTGCAATAAATGCTTAGATTTGCAGGCAAGTGCAACAACAACAGCGGGGATAGCCATATCCCATATCCCATATCCCATATCCCGTGTCTGCATCTGCACACATACGTATTAAGGATATAGCCACATACTCTAGCACGCACACAGACAGACAGACAGTGGGGATCCCCCAGCGACCGGAAGTCACTTTTAGCTAACAACGGAAGTTGCAAACGTCTGCTTGTTGTTGTTATTGCTACTCCTGGTGGCCATTGGGCTACACAGCGAGAGAATATAAGTAATTTTCAGATTATAAAAACAATTTTCTTACCTTTGAAGTTACTCTTAAGTGTTTGAGTACTATTTAAATTGATCTCTTTATAAATTCCCAAACAGAAAAGGCATATGATTTTATTTCAGCTAAAGAATAACCACTTACAACATTAGTTTACGCATCGATTCCCAATTTAATTCACTTTCAGTGCATTTGTTTTGGCCATATGCTGTTTGTAATTTTCATATTCCGAATAATTGATGGGGACTGCCCAATCGCAGCCTGAAATTCGAGATCCCTGTGTTTTTCTGGCTGTGCAAATGTAAAAGTTAATTTTCCATTGGTCATAGCCGCTATATTTAGGTCTGCCAAAGAAAGCAGCGAATCAAGGATTGGCGATGGCCATCAGGCGTGGAATGGAGACCATCAAAAGCGGAGATAAAATATGGCTGCTGTGTTTTATAATCGCAAGTGAGCAGCAGCAGCAGCACCAGCACCAGCAACAGCAACATCATCAGCACGGCAGCAACATCATCATCCGGAGCAGCCGAAGTCACTCGATTCGGTTGTCGGTTGTCGGTTGTCGGTTCGTTTTACATGGCCGAGCTGGGTCCTTTGGCCAGGACCAACGTTTCCCTTAGTCGAGTGAAAGTTCTTCAGCGCAGCGGACGTGCCAGCCAGGAATTAGATCAAATCCCCTTTTTTGGCGCGCTTTCAAAGTGTTGAATTGAGTTCAGTTTCGTTTGTTTTTTTCTTATTTTTTTTGTGTTGCCTTTTGGTTTCGGTTTGGTGAAGTTAGCTAAAAAATTGAAACAAAAATGAGGGACTATCCTTCGGTGCCCAATGTGTTTCGCGTGGCCTCCACGCACAGCATCAACAGCGAGAATCCCTACAACAACGTCCGGCCAGCGAATGCCAACTGCAACACGATCGAAAGGCAGCCGCTGGCCATCCACCAGTTGACCACCAGTGCGTCCATCGAGCACAGTCATCCATCGCAGCAGCAGCAGCAACTGTTGCTGCACCACCAGCAGCAGCAGCAACAGCAGCAGCAGCAACACCTGCACCACTCACCCTATGCAACATTGCCGCGGGGGCAGCGATTTGCACCGCAGCAACATCAGCCAACTGGCCTGATCAACACCATCTCCGGCAGTATACCAGCCACGGGTTTCAGTTCTCTGGCAGGCAGCTTCAGTGATCTGCAGTTGAACAACATCAGCAGCATGGGCAATCCCAACTGGAGCAACAACAGCAACCAACGACAGCAGCAACATCGCCAGCAGCAGCAGCAACAGCAGCAGCAACAGCGACAGGTGGCCTCCTTGAGTCGCCATCAGCCAGCCAAGGAGGTGCAGCAGCAGCAGCAACAGCAACAGCAGGAGCAACAGCAACATGTGCAGCGACAGCAGCAGCATGGCCTGGCCAGTGGAGTTGCTGGTGCTCCCGATCCTCAAAGTGGCACTAGCAACATAACCACCGTCCACGGAGGTTACCTGTGGCTCCTCACACCTGTTGCAGCAAGGTTAGTATGGGATCATAATACAATATATGGTGATATACTCAAAAACATTTTTAAAAAGAAGTGTTCCATTTAAATATTTGTTATATTTTGTTTAACATTTTAACAATTTAAGCTGTGTTATAGTGTTTGTAATTTAAGGAAAAATGTTTGCTCAAATTTCAACAAACCGAAAAAGCAAGAACTCAAAATATGAATGTTAACAGATATGCTTTAGGCTGCCGTGACTTGTTTTCATAATATATCAGGTCAAATAAAATTTAAGTGAGTGTCATATGACCACAATTAGGGGAGAAATTATAAATATAAAATTTGTATCATGCTGAAATTTATCCTCAATATTTTCACTAATTTGAACAGATATGTATGTTGCTCCCAGAAAAATCGAGACTGCGTATTAAATGTTTCTATATATATTTACAACATATTCTTTACCCAAGTTATTGCATTTTATTTGTAGCCAAGTTTCGAGTGTTGTTTTGTTCAGCAAAGCTTTGGCGCCCTTTGTGAGTGACTTTTCGCAGGAGAGCTAAAGGGTCCAATGTCACAGATTTTTAGCAAAGGCAAATGCTCGAAATTCCTGCAGGGAAAGAACTAAATAGTCGAATCCTTTAAACCGATGGCGAAACAGCCTGAATGCCAGCAGCTTGAATTCCTGCACAAGACGCACACACAATTTCCGCCCGTTCCATTTATTTTTAAAGAAACTGAGGAAACAGGTTTCACGTGCTCCGCAACTGGGAAATGGCAGCTCGTCCTTGTCACAGGAGCAGCCGGGACGTAGGACATCCAGACATCCAGACATCCAGGCGCCTCCTTCATCCTTGTTGCTTGACAAATAATTGTGTTAGCGACACAAATCACTGCAAAGTGGGCTTAATTTGTTCGCAAACTATTTCGCACGAAAGTGCACGGGGAAAATAACGTACGTGAAACCCACTCAACTAACTACACTTTCTTTGAATCCTTAGAAAAAACAAAAATATATCCAATTAATTGTATGTTTTTGTTTATTTATCTTTCTAGTTTTAAAGCTACGATTTCTTCAAAGAAGAACAGCTGAACTTCTTTTAACAATAAGTACTATATTTACATGCATTATACTTTAATGTTCTATCATAATATTTTTTCACCGTGTAACAGAATGGCAGTAAAAGTGAGAGAGGTAGGACAGATTTATTCTGGCATTGTTCTTTGCCCAAGTTGCTTAACTTCATTCGGTTTCGAGATTCTGAGCTTCAGCACATTGCGCTCGCAGGCTCTGGGGGCGTGCATGCGTTTAAAGCCCGCTGTGCGGAAGACCTGGCCACACTTTGCGCACTTGTGTGACCAGCTGTGGTGCCCGGCCACGCGCTGATGCTTGTACAAAGTGTGGCTAAAAGGGATATAAAAAATATATATTAGTCGGATTACTTATTTGTGACACTAGAAAAAGTAGTCTCCTATACTGTTACTACAAATTTAAAATGGTAAAGACAAGTGATAATATAAATGGCTGGTTCTCCTAAATAATTCGATCGTAATCTTAAACAACATTTTTATACGCAAGACAATTTTCCTGCAGTTCTGGCAGGCCTCATTATTTAATTAAAAAACTCACCGTAGTATAAAGTTTTGCTTGCAGCTTTCTATTGGGCAAATAAAAGTATTCTGGTTAACGTTCTGGTTAATGTTCTGGTTTACGGTTTGGCTTGAGTTACTATTCGAATTCTTGGATTTCCTCATTGATCTTGTCCTGGTCACCGCTGCCTTCGATTCAGGCCCCTCACTATCCGTGTCTTCCGATTCCTTGGGGGACTCTTCCACTTTTAACTCCTCCTCTTCCGACGACGAAGAAGAACTGTCATCGTCAGCGGGCGCAGGAGGGCGAATTCCACCGACTTGAACCGCAAAATCTGATGCGAATTTGGCTACAGTGGCGGCCGTTGGAGGACGACCACGTCGTGCCCTGCCATTGTGGCTGAACTCATGGGTGGCCTTTTCCGGATTGTAGCGGGGCATCAGCACCTTGTGGTTTCTTCCCTCGATGCCGCGGCGCACCACAATGGACAGTCGGCTGCTGGACAGCCAGGTGTCGTTGTCCAGTTGCTCCCGCGTCAGCTTGGCCAGCTGGCGGTGGGACGGATAGCGTCGTCGAGTGGTGTCCGGGTTGAAGACCTGCAGCTCGGCTGGTTCCGCCGGTCGCTCGTAGGGGGGCAAACTGGGATGGAGCTCTCTAGCCGCTAAAAGAGCAGGAAAACTGTCAATAATGAGTATGCCATACCTACTGGAAGACTCACCTTCGTAACGTTCGTAAAAGTCGCGGCGTTTGTTGTTGTAGCGATTCGAAAACAAGCTGCGCATCATACGAACTATTTAAATGTATATTTCTAAAAACTTAAGTCGCCACATGCAAACAAAAACTAATACGGAACTAAAGTGAGAAACTAGTGAACTATCAAATGTCAATGAACTGTGAAAGCCATCTGTGATTGAAAAGGGTCCTACTTATTTTATTTTAAGTGTTGAAAAATAATACCAAAAAAAGGAAACATAACCAAGAAAGTGTGTTTAAAAATGACTTTTAATAAAGTCCATAGTTTCCCGAATTAACTCTTAATAACAGGTTTATTAAGAGCTCATAATTAATGTCTTTTATTCGATTAAATAATAGTGTCCGCTTGTGCTGAAGATCCATAAATCAATTGGCAATTTTTAAAAACAATATTGAGTACTATAACAACACATAAAATCCATCTCTGCACTTGTGAGTACACTCGTTGCCGAATTGGGCAAATATTGGCGTTCGAGTGCACTCATGAATGTATTCACGAATACCTGGGCGACGAGGTGACGATCCCTCTAAAATAAAAAATACCCACCACCCTTTGACCTTTTTTATTCGCATATCCAATTCTTCTTTTTCGCACATTTTTCAGCGCCAACAATTTTATTTGTGCGCTCCTCTTTTTTGGGTGGCGACATTTATTTGCATATCACTGCGTGTGTGTGTGTGTGTGAGTGGGTGGACGGGGAGGCCTCGTGCACATTAACTTTCTTGTTTTTGTGGATTTTTGGCCTCGTTTTTGGCAATCCACCCCGCCCCTCCCCCAACCACAAAACAGGTGGAAGTATTTTTTAATCAGCAGCCTCAACACAATTTTTGGAAAGCCCGGAGAACCTGGGATAGGCATTTCCCTTGATTACACTCCGAAAGCAACCCCCCTCCCCCCAACTCACCACCCACATCGATTTTGATTTAGAGAATGCAACTTTCTCTACTCTCCAACAGCGCCAGAAAAAAACATCGTTGAAAAACTAGGCTTTAGGTCAGCCAAAATGGTAGTTTACCATACTGAGCGATTAAAACTTTTCACATTTCCTTATTCTCTAGAAGGTTTTCAAAAAATTTGTAAGTCTATGTAAAAATTTATAATAAGAAGCATTAAAGTAACACTAATTTAAAAATAATGGCAACATTAACTTCAAGAAACTTTATTCAGTGACCCTTAACGATTTCAAAAAAAAGAAGTAATAATTGGAAATATAAATATATGCAATAATATATATAATACAATATAAATATATAAAATAATTTAATAATTAGAACTTCAATTACAGGCAAAAATAAAAACGTTCCATTTTGTTTTATGTTTTTGAGAAAATATCCACCTGATTTTAAAATGTTAAATAATTGTGTAGGTATTTTCTTCGATTTTTCAAGCAATTGAGTAATTATGTGTAATAATTAGTGGTTTGATATTTGAAAAATATGTGAAATTTCGGCAAGTGTCTGATTTACCTCCGCTCGTTTCCTGCAGCATATCGGTGGCCATTGTCATCGCCGCCCTGGCCGGACCCCAGTGGCTCTTCACGGAGGAGAAGCTGCCCAATGCCAACTACAATGGGACGGCCAACTTCAAAGCCATGGACGATGGCGCCTACATCACCAAGTACACCAAGTCCAGTCTCTGGATATTGTGCACCAGTCTGCCAGGTGGGTGTTGCAGAACCGCATTCCTTTTCCTTTCCAGCTCTGCCAGCGTCGACAAAGAAGACGGATGTGTCCTGAAGTGGTTGGACTTTTCGGTTTGGGTTGGTGGTTTCATTTTCTTTTTTCGAGTTGGTGTCCTGCGGTGTCCTGTGGCGTCCTGCCCCTTTTTTGACCGAATGAGGAACAATGACGCGTGCGCATCGTCTGGATTTTTGCGGTTTTAATAACTACGGCGACGTCAGCCCGAGGGTTCTGTTCTAGATTTGGCCAAATTAAACTGCAGTCCGTCGGCTAGTCAATCAATCAATCAGTCAGTCAGTCAGTCACTCAATTATGGCCCACACTGACAGTTGTCCCTTTATTTTTATTTTTCTGATAAGCCAAGACTACTCGGAGCTCCAATTTTTGGTTGTTTGGATCCCATTACATCCATGGGCATTTGATAATATCTCAAGATATATAAAGTAAATCAGGAAATATTAATGGTATCAGTGCACAGGCTAAGCCTGTAATGCTAATACTGCACTTATAGATTCCATATCTTGAGTTATTGGATTCCGATTGAGACGTGGGATACCTCTATGAATTTGTGATTGAATTCTCTAATGTTCTACATTAAAATATTACTTTTTAACGAGGGTCACAATTTTAACCCATTTTCATGTTAGATTTTTCCGTATTTACAATGGCTTTCAGGATGGGAACCCAAAACTGCACTTCTAAATTCCATATCTTGAGTTATATGATACCCATTTTCAAGTGGTATACCTCTATGAATTTGTGATTGAATTCTCTTATATTCTACATTAAAATATTACTTTTTATCGGGGGTCAAAATTTGAACCCATTTTCATGTTGGATTTTTCCGTATTTCCAATGGTTTTCAGATTGGGAACCCAAAACTGCACTTCTAAATTCCATAACTTTCGCTATTGTAACCCGATTTTGACGTGGGATACCTCTATGAATTTGCGGTTCAATTTTCTAATATTGTACATTCTTACATTTCCTTTTTAAGAGGGTCCAAATTTTAGCTCTTTTTCATGTTCGATTTTTCCGTATTTCCAATGGTTTTCAGAATGGGCACCCAAAACTGCACTTCTAAATTCCATATCTTTCGCTATTGTAACCCGATTTTGCTGTGGGATACCTCTATGAATTTGTGGTTCAATTTTCTAATATTCTACATTCAAACATTTCTTTTTTAAGAGGGTCCAAATTTTAGCCTCTTTCCATGTTCGATTTTTCCGTATTTCCAATGGTTTTCAGAGTGGGAACCCAGAACTGCACTTCTAAATTCCAAAACTTTCGCTATTGTAACCCGATTTTGCTGTGGGATACCTCTATGAATTTGTGGTTCAATTTTCTAATATTCTACATTCCAACATTTCCTTTTTAAGAGGGTCCTAATCTTAACCCATTTTCATGTTAGATTTTTCCGTATTTACAATGGCTTTCAGAAAGGGAACCCAAAACTGAACTTCTAAATTCCATATCTTGAATTTCTCTATGAATTTGTGATTAAATTCTCTTATGTTCTACATTGAAAGTTTACTTTTTAACGAGGGTCTAAACTCTAACCAATTTTCATGTTCGATTTTTCCGTATTTACAATGGCTTTAAGAAGGGGAGCCCAAAACTGCACATCCATAACTTGAGTTATTTGATACCGATTTAAATGTGAGGTACCTGTATGAGTTTGTGTTTAATTTCCCTAATGTAACCTAATATAATAACCCTTGAAATATAATAACTTGGCCTCCTTTAGCCAATTAACATGCTTATTTGGCAGCTCTGATAAAATAATAATACATTATATTTTCTTTTTCCATTAAAGAGCTGTGCTTTTGTGTAATTGTCGGAATATCAAGAATACATTTAAAAGCAAAGTAATAAGCTTTTGTTTATTTATAGGCCAAGATGTTGACTCCTCGTACAACTGCGTTAAGATAGACTACTTTTCCAACGAAGGCTATCAGCCGGATCCACACGACTCAACAGCAGCAATACCCTGTAAGTACACATCAACAACAGAACTTTTCGTTTGGTTCTTATGATAAATACATAATATACTGTTTATGTTTACACATATTTGTTTGTTTTAAGATGGTGTAAAATATATTTTTCCGCATTTTCTTATTAATATGCTTTTAATAAGAGAATATGCTCTATGGAAAATAACAAGCTGATGGTATTATAATGATCGAAGAATCAAACGACCCACAGTAGCTACATCCCTAAAAACAATTTTTTTCTTCGTGTGCAATTGCAATTGATGGACTTCTGGCTTGATGAATTAATCTTAGCTGCCGCGTTTTAAGATTCAACTAAGCCTTAATGGGCTTAACTGGCATTTGGCATTTAAACAGGTGAATGCCTTTCCCCTCGCCCCGTTTCCCCCTTTCATCTGGTCCCCTCAGATGACTGGGCCAAATTGAAATTGATTTATTGTTGTTTGTTGGCCTACAAACGCACTTGCACATAATACAACTTTAGCTGGATGAATTTTAATTAAAGGCCTTTGGCCTTCGTCGGCAAAGTTTGGTCCCTATGATTTGTGGTCCTGCCAAGGGGATGGGGGGTAAATGACAATAGGCGAACATTTTCAATATCTATTATAAGACTTTCGCCCACATTTCATAGCTCTGGCCAAATCCAAATCAACTTTCCCGCTGTCCGGCAGAAAGTACCAATATCCAGTGCCTGCTGGAATTTCATTAATTTTCACACAATTGACCAACGATATGAAATATTGCCATTAATTTTGTTTTGTTCTGGCGCTCGAAAACTAATTTTAAACTGGCCGCGGGTGACAATTCCGAAAATAAAACTATTAAAAAGTCTCCCAAAAGTGTGTTGCTTTGAGTGGGATTTTTTATTGCACAGGTCCTTTCTTTATTTCGACGTGTTTTTGCTTAGCCGCAGGATATTTTGTCACCTGCTGACAACCCAAAAAGGGCAAAGAGTGAAGAAAACAAAGCTGAAAAGTCAAAAATTCTAGGCTAGGCTAAAAAAGTGGTACCTTTATTAAAAGCCCACTCGAAAGAATGGAAAACAGCGGGGCAATATTTTATTATATTGAACAAACGACGATGAAAAGAATAGTTCTTGGCCTGTGAAAAGCCAGTTTCATTACAAATTAACCATCTTTTTTTACAGATACCGTCACCAAGTCCTGCCCGATTTTCCTGGCTGCCGGTGTATTTTTGGTTATCAGCTTTATAGTCTTTCTAATCCCCACATGCTCGCATCAAAACAATCTATATTATTTCAGCGCCGGAATTCTCTTTATTGTTAGCGGTAAGTGCGTGTTAAGTCCAAGGGGACATAATCCCTTAATTATGCCTTGATTCAGGTCTCGTCATGCTGATCGGCCTGATTGCCTATATATCCATACTGAAGGCGGAAATCGGGTCGAAACTAAGACCCCGCTCCACCCTCCAGCCCGCCCTCATCAAGGTCTCCTATGGCCAGAGCTTCTTCCTCTTTGTCTTCGGGTTTATCATCACGGAGTTCGTTGGTGTCCTCAACATTTTCCTCTTCATCAATTTGCAGGAGGTCAGCTACTATAGTGTGAGTAATTTTACTAATCTTAAGCCAATCAGAAACTACATTTATATACAAGATACCTTGTGTTGGGTACTAATACATAGTGCCGTACCATATTGTTTTTAGAAAATATTTTTAAGTTTCAATGATTTGCTACGATGGGAATAGTGATTTCCATTTTCTGCTTATTTTATTAAAGTGTTGTGTGGATTTTTTGTTCAATTTATTTTGTTGCTTAATGATTTGGAATTTTATTGGAGAGGACATTGTTTCAAGAATTAACTTAAATATCTTGAAACTGGTGTTTGCTTTTCTGTATAAGTATTGTTTGTTCTTAATGATTGGGGCCTGCTTGATTTCCATATATCACCAATCTTTGTGTAAGTGCATTCCTAAATCCCCGGGCGCATTGGCAACCTCTTGATTCGTAATTCTCCCGCTTGACTGCAGAAACCTTTCAGCATACATGCAAGCGTCGCCGGATGAGTCCTTCGGGATTAGCTGCAACTTATCCTGCGCTCTTTTAAAACTTCATCTGCTTCGTCATATATATATATATATATATAATATATACGCATTTCTCTTTAGCGCCTGCCCTGTTTTAGTGTGGCAAATATCCACGCCAAGTTCAAAGAGGGCCAGCATCCCTTGAGCGATTCCTACAAGCGTTACAAGCAGCCCGGCGGCATCAACACCGCCAGCCAGGAGGCAATCAGTGGAGCGGGTCACCAGGGTCACCAGGCACAGGCACAGGGCCAGGGTCAACAGCCACCACACGGAATCCTGAGGAGCGGCGCCAATGCCCGCCTCCACCAGGTCCACGACGCCGGCCGCGGTGTCCAGATGGGTCGTCTTGGACAGACGCAAACCCTTCCGGGAGCTTGTCGCAAACACCCCAACGCTGGATCGAACTTAAATCTCTATCTACACAACGACTTGGAGAGGCGGTAAGAAATATAGGGGCTTTTAAAGAATATAGCAAAGTTTGGATATGAATTAAAATTATAATTTTTAAATGCCATGACTCGTATAATTTTAGTTTTTAACTAAAATCAATAGTCAAATCTTGGGTTTTTGTTATTGCATAAAATTAAATGAAAAAATCAGGACGAATATTTTTTGACATACACTCTAGTTTTTAGAAATAAAATATAGTTACTTCTTGATAAAACAAATATGTATATTGCTTAGCTTCTACTTTGAAAAGCCGGCGGTGTCCAAGTGCAACCTGCACTCGCGCAGTTTTGCCAAATCTCTGAACGAGCTCTGCACGGAGGCGCCGGTGTCCTCCGCCCATGTCCCGGTCCCCCTCCCTCTGCCCCTTCCCGTTCCCGCTCCTCTGCCCGCTCCCCCGCCCGACCACGACCCAGATCCCCTGCCCGCTCCCCCCCTCTTCGCCGACCTGCCCCAGGAGTTTCCCCTGACCCGATCCGTGTCCACCGCCACGGATATATACCCGGCTCCGGAGCCGCCCTCCGCCCAAATGAAGCGCAAGCAGCAGCGCAACATGGCCACCAATACGAACACGAAGATCTCCGTCTCGTCCTCCAGCAAGCCCCCATCCTCGCAGACCCAGTTGGAGGACCAGTCGCGGCTGTGCGGCCTGAAGCGGGGCTTGCGGAAGACCAAGGACGAGCTCTTCCAGGAGTTCTGCCGCCGGGCCGGGATGCGCAGCAAGCCCAAGAACATATACTACATCAGCGGCGGTGAGGAGGCGGAGGAGGAGGAGCTGCCGGAGGAGCAGGGAGCAGCAAAGCGGGAGGAGGCCATGAAGGTCTCCAATCTCGATGACGACGACGATGCCGACGGGGATGATCACGGTTTCAAGCAGTTCAACCGCATCGAGGAAGATCATCTCTATGTGGTGGGAGGTGAGGCACTATTCTAAACATGTGTTTAGAATTTATTAGAATTAGTTGTAGAATTTCAATAAATTTACGATAAATACATTGCTATTTTCATTATCTGTTTAACATTTTGAAAATGTTCTTAAAAATAGAACGACATTTTTAATTTGAAAATGTTTTTATTTTGCTCGAATCAAGTTGTTAAATAAACTCAATTTAACTTTTTTCTTCTCACCATTTCGTTCTAATATTGAGAACATTGATACCAAAATGTGCTTGCACGGTTCTTAAGAACGAATGTTCTCAATTCAAGAACAATGTTCTTTGATATTTCTCTGTGTGTACTTGTGAATATTAAGTTAATCCAGTAATTTTATGGCATGAGATTTTTTGATGGGTTTGTCTTTATCATAACAGGAGTTAAATTGGACATTATTAACTATATTTTGTATGGATTCTTACAGACCACGCCCAGTTGGTGGTGCCGCGTCGCACGTCCATGTGCGTGGACCCCTTGGGCCAGCCCCTGCGCAGGCTCAACTCGAACCTGTCCCTGCACACGGACCCCAGCTACCCGGTGGTGGGTGGATATCCGGGGATGGGGATGCGCATGCCCCTGCCCCCGCCGGCCGATCTTGGCCAGAGTCGCACCCTGCCGCGCTGCTTCCTGCGGCAGTCGTCCGACTCGCTGGCCTCGCAGGGCTTTCCCTTGGGCGCCAGTCAGCAGAGGTTCTCCCAGCTGATGCTCAATCAGCAGCAGCATCAGCAGTATCCACTTCAGCAGCTGCAGCGCCAGAATCTCTTCGTGTCCTCCACTTTGACCCTGCCCCAGGTGGCTCCACCAAAGGGTCAGGTGCAGTGGCCCACGGCGATACCCTCGTCCCCGTCGAACTACTCGAATGGCTATCAGCAGCATCCGCAGCCGATCTATCCAACTCCGGCGGCTGGGACTGGTGGACCTGGAGGGACGGGTTCTGTCCCCGTTTCTGGTCCGCCGAAATTCCAGCGCGGCTACGCATTCGACGATCAGCAGCGGCGGTCCAGCTTCGTGAGCGATGCCTTCGATCTCGATGAGATCGAGCGGGAGCGTCGGCGTTCCCATGCCAGTCTCTTTGGCATGGGCCAGAACAGGGATCCCTACGATCTCATCAACGGCACCGCCGTCTAATCTACCCACAATATACTAGTAACTATCAAACAGCCAAAGAGAAACCAAAGAGCTAGAATTTTTTTTCGGAAGTAAGCCATTTAGAAACCAAGAGCTGGAATTTTTTTTCGGAAGTAAGGTGACAAAAAAAAATATATGTCTATTGCAAAAGTAAAAGAATACTATTTAAAAAATATATACAACAAAAAAAAAATAGATGGTCTCAACAGGTCTAAAAAAATTGTAAGATGTAAGCGCACATTTTTGGCCACTTAAAATTTATCAAAAATATACACAAGTGTTAGGCGTGGTTTAATCGGATATAGGTCTTTAAAAATTAATAAATGCGCACACTTTTGGCCCGACAAATCGAAAAGAGTTTTATTTGGAATGGTATTTTGTGGTCTCTAGACTGAAAGTAATTGAAAGAAAAACGATCAAAAAATGTGTCATAAATAATATATATAAATAGGTTTAAAGACAGATTATCACAATACAACTTATGAGTATAATAACCTGACTCAAATTGTTATATGATTCTTAAAGTCGGGGTCGCCTTTCAGAAAAAAAAATGAATGGGTCAACAAAGTTAGCATCATGAAGAAATCATAAATCATAACAAACTATACTTTTGAATGTTGATTACTATATTTGAAACCTCGAACTTCTAGAGGTAACATGCCATTGGGTATATTCTATATTTAAATGCACTTCCTATATATACAAGTGTTCTTTTTCAACATATCGATTAGGTTCTTCCCTGGAACATCTCACAGATTCATGCGTTTCCAGAAGGCCTGGCTGTAGGAGACTTCCTGGCTGGATTCCGCGTTCAGGCGCTGGCCACCAACCACTGCGCTGGCGACCAGATCCTCGAAGGCTTCGCCCGCCGTTCTTCCGGGCAAGCTGCTCTGCGAGGAGCTGGACGTGGAGGCATCCAGCAGGAGAATGGGTGGTTCAGCCTGTTCGCTGATGGTGTGAAGAGTGGGCGCCGTGTGTGGCCGTTGTGGAAGCACCAGGCTTTCCACCAACCCCGTTCCCGATCCTGCGGTGGGTGCACTCACAGGTCGGTCCGCTCGTCTGGGTGGGATCGAGGTAGCGGCTGGTTTCACCGCATCCACGCCTCCAAAGAGCAGCTGCATCTTGGCCATGGACTGCTGGAGCTTCGTACTCGGCGACTTGCCGGCCCCCAAGGAGGGCAGCCCCAGGGTGGAGGTGCCACTGCCACTGCTGCTGCTACTGCTGCTGTCCAGAAGCGGATGTGGCGTCTGCAGGCCCAGGGCTTCCTTGGCCCGCTGGAGGAGCAGGGTTATCTCACCGTTGCTGCTGCTGCGCGTGAGATCGCCAGTGATGTCGGTTGGCAGGCCGTTCCGTTCCGGCGGCTTGGCGGGATTCGGGGCATCCGGCAGCTTCGATGGCAGACCCGCCAGCCAATCCCCCGCCTCCCTTCCACCCGGCATTATCCTGCCCAGCAGCTTGTTCCTCGCCTCGGAGATGGCGTTCGTGAAGGGATAGCTGTCCTGCTCGTGACCCTCCTCCAGTTCAGACAGCCACAGCGGCGAGGAGACCTTGGAGTCCAACACGGCACCGGGTATAGCCCGCTGCTGCTGCAGCTCCTCCAGTTGGGCCAGACTGGCTGCATCCTCCTTGCGCACGCGCCGATGCCAATCCCGAAAGCCGTCCAGGGTGCGGCTCATCTGCTCCCGTTCGCGCAGGCAACTGGAGCGGATTCTTCGGGTTTTCGGGGGTTCCTCCGTGGACTTGTGGCCAGATGTCTTGGCCTTTGCCCTCTCCAGGTAGGTGAGGAAACTCCGTTCCAGCAGGTCGCTCTCCTGCTCCAGCTGCAGCATGCGGTTTCTAAATGGAGGAATCAGCTTTGATTATGCTTACCACAAATATTTTTATATAGGTAAGATAAAGGTATAAGTGTAAGGAACACTCTTGAGTAAAACCTTTGAGAGTGAAAGCGGAATAGTCCGGTTGAAACTGGGCCATTTTAAGCATGATGCTTTTGAAATAGCGTTTTTTAATAATATTTATATCTCTTCTATCCGTTTGGATATTATTTTTTCAGTACTACCCCCAAAATAGTTTGTGAAAATATCGAAAAGGGCAATTTAAGAAAAACATACTTGGCACTTTGTAGAGCCTCCTCGAAGCTCGGACCTTTCGGTGATTTTCTAGAAGATGGCTTGAGTGGTGCCAATTTCAGTGGCACAGGAGCCATCGTATTGGTGGCCACGGAGTGCATTGAAGGCTTCGGAGGAGCAGAAGAAGGAGGAGGTCCTGCTGGTAATCCGGTGGATGGCTTAGTTGGAGGTGAGTTGGACGCAGAGGAGGGCACAGCACTGACCACAGGCGATGGGCGATCCCGAGGAGCAGGCACTGGTGGGGGAGCAGAGGCACGACCTCTCGAATCAGCAGGATCTCTGGAAACATAGGTGATTTTTAAATGGAGGTTACATAAAATTTTAAATTAAGTAGCTTACTTGGTAATGTTTTCATCTGAATTTTTTCGGGAACTAGAAGTTTTAGTATCGCTGGGTTTTGGGAGATCACTGCTAGATCCTGCGGGAATGTTAACCGGTGGTACAGACGCTTTCGCCTTGATGACCGGCGCCGGAGGCTGGACAGGATCCGCTGCAAAATGGACGGAGAGGCGACGATTCACGGACACAAGGGCGCCTGCAACTGGAATTCCACCTGGGGGACCAAGTGCAAGGAATTGAAAGTCAACTTTCTTAGCCGGAGGAGCCGAGTCGGGTACTCCACTGGTGGGCGAAGTGGGCGTGGTCGACGCTGCGGAGTTCCAGTTCCTTGAAGCGGCGTCACCATCGCCATCTCCGTCCGTCCACAAGGGCAGGAAGCGAGCCGCCTGCTCCGCCGCGAGCTCCGTCTCCTGGATCTTCTCCGCCAGCTGCTGGTGGTGCGTCTCATAGTGCTCCAGCAGCCGGAAGATCTTCTGCACCAGCTCCCGTGCCTCCGCCGACGATTGCGAGTCCTCCTCCACTCGTTTGCACAGCGTCTGGATGGGATGTTCATATTGGATATTAATAAATGGGGAGGGGAATTCGGAGGCCGATCCCCTCGAGAGACTCACCCGCCAGGAGTTTTGCCGCCTGCTCAGCCGGAGCATCTCGGCCTGGTGGCGCAGCTTCACCTGGAAGAGCTCGTCCAGCCGCGCCTTCTGCAGCTCCAGGGCCTTGGCGAGGGAGAGCTCAACCCGTTCGAGGAACAACTGGCCATTGGAGGTGTGCAGCATCTCGTGGATCCACTGTTCGTAGGACTTATGTGACGACTCCGGCGGCAGGTTGGCCTGATTGGAGGCGTCCCTGAGGTGCCTCCTGCTCGTCTGGGTGTGGGCGTTCCCATGGTGCGTCGATCTCCTCGAGGTTTGGGTGCCCCTACTGGCGACGGCGGGTGGCTTGGCCTCCACCTGGACGGCGCTTTCCCGCATCTCGGGCGGCGGTGGTCTCTCCCTGTCCCTCTTCCGCTGGTCGAACTGCTCCTGCTTCTGACCCTCCTGGCGACCCATGTAGTGCCCGTGGCCGAAACCCTCCCGATAGCCCGCCTTGAAGCCCTTGTGCATGCCCACAGCGTGCTCCTGCTCCATGCAGAGGTTCAGCAGGTTGCCCAGCAGCTGGACGCAGAGGCAAACGTCGCCCATGAGGGTCTCAATGCGCTCCATGGACACGTACATTCTGCCTTGAGGCTGGAGTGATTTCCTGTGGGCCTTCTCGACGGACTGCCGGATCACGGCCAGGCTGGCCAACTGCTCCTCCTGGAGGTAGGGCAGCCGGGGCAAGGCCACCTCCAGGACGGGCAGGCGAATGGGTCCCACCTCGGACTGGACCACCTCATTCTCCGGGTTCCCTGCATTGGCCACCCGCTCCTCCCTCTCCACGGGCACCGCCAGTTTAATAGCTGTCTTGGCGGGATCGAAGCCAATGCCGGCCTTCAGGAGGCGCTCCCTTTCGCGCAGCTCCCTCCGCAGTAGATCCTCCATCCTGGGGGTGGGCAACACCTCGACGGGCGGAGCACAGGTCTTGGCCACCTGGCGGAGGTTCTTCATCAGCTGGTGCATCTTCTGCTCCACGATGTGCAGCGACTGGGAGACGCGGCCGCCCACGAATACACTGCGTCCGTCGGCGCCCAGGATCAGCTCGTTTTCTTCCGCCTGGTAGAGATTTGAGGTGTCCACCCCGGGACGGGCTTCCAGGCAGGCGGATGGCTCCGTTTGGCAGCCGGAATCCTGCATGGAAACGGGTACGGGCTGCTGCTCTTCCTCCTTTTCCTTCTCCTTTTCCTGCTGGACAGGTCTTCTGATCTCCACCAGGGATCGCATGAGGGCCATCAGCAGGCACTGCGTCTGGCCAGCCAGGTCCTCCTCGTAGTGGGCCCAGGCTATCTGGGTCAGTTCCGGGTCCGGTAAGGCCTCCTCGCCGCCCAGCACGGCGGTCAGCACCTGCTGCAGTTCCTCCTCGCGGAACCGGAACTCCGGACGCCTGCGGAAGTCGGGCAGTCTGTTGCGATGCGGCGTCTCGCTGCAGAAGACCGATAGGCTGAAGTGGCAGTTCTGGGAGTGCAGGAACTCCGCCACCAGGGTGTGCAGGATCACCGCCAGCGGCGAGAGGAGCAGCGAGTGCGAGTGGGCCATCTGCACTCCGGCGGCCTTGCTCAGGAGCTGACCTGGGAAAAATGGGGAACTATCAATCAAAGTCCATATATATATAATGTTTTTTTCGCAATTTAGGGTTATATCATACAAAACTAGGGTATATACTCCCATTAAAATTTTACCGAGAGCCGTGTTATTGAAGCAGTGAATGAGTTCCACGCGGAGGTGGGAGTGCATTTCCCGGGCAATCCCCTCCTGGTCCAGCCACTGGCGGAACTTCACCTCGAACTCCTGTTCCGACAAGCCGGCCAGCTCCTCCAGCTGTTGTCTCAGGCGATCGGCCTTGATATCGTACTCATCCGGTTCGACCTTCTGATCTTGATTTGCAGGAGCTGCTTTTTGTACCAGTCTTCCCGTGTAATTTCCGACTGTTCTGATTCCTAATGACCGTCAGAGTCATAAAAATAATGTTATTTAGAAAATTTTGTATGTACCACATTTGTTAGGTCTCATTAAAAAATCATTTGCTCTTAAAATGTATCTTTAAGGGGCTTACTGCTATTGCTTTAAATAGGAATTTGATTAAACTTAAAACAGTATTTGCCCTGACATTCAAATTTTTGAAAAAATTTCTTTAATTTCCACTTTAAAAACCATTTTCTTAAAAGAATATTTTTTTAAGTTTAAGAAAACATCGAAGCTGACTACAAAATTATAGAATGTAAGGCAAATACTTTGTTTTGAAATAATAGGCCCACCTCCAGTGACATTTGGTCCTCCGCCCAGTCCCGTATTCCTGGAGATCCCCTTGGTGAGCGGCATCCTCCTGTTCTTCGCGAGATTCCCCTCGATGGCTCCCATCCTTCGATTGTGCTGGCGCACCCGTTGCGCCGCCGCTGCCACCGCCGCCAAGGCCCGCTCCCGCTTCTGCTGCTCCTCCCGCTCCCGCTTGGCGGCCTCGTGCTTCCGCTCCCGCTCGCAGGGCATTCCGATCCCGCCCAGCCGCCCGCCCGCATCCCGCTGCTTGGCCCGGAACGAGGCCGTCGTCATGGTCGCCGGCAGCTGGCGGGTTTTCATTGGAGGATCGGCTCAGGATCAGCGGTATATATGTATGTATATGAATAGATCTTTTCAACGGCGTGCGTTCCTTCGCCGTGTGCTAGTGACTGAAATTTCCAGGTGAGGCAAGCGCGAGACACACTCACCACCAACGGCGAAATGTGACAGGTGCGACGTGGCATGCCCTGTCACCTGGAAAATGGGTGAAATAAGGGAGGAGGTCGGGTGGAACCGACCGACCAGGGGTTGGTCCTCCGCAACGTCAGCTGTGGAGTTTATATAAAGATAGCCAGATAAATTACAATTAGGGCAAACAATTGAATATAATGTAATGCAAAAACTAAATATATTCTTATTTTGAAAAACATTCAAATTAGCTATGTTTTCTTTAAAAGCAAAAAGTTAACTTATATGCAAACCAAATCGTTTCCAATAAAAAACCTGTTTATTTATTTTCAAATTTAAATTTAAATTTAAACCAATACTCTGCTAAAATCGATTAATATCGATTAGTTACGTACAACACTAACTGCTATAAAACTGTAGCGCGTTGCAGCGGGAAATTTAAAAATATAATTAAATTAAAGAAAATAAGTAGAAGTTTTGTTTTGTCTAACAAAATTCTTGATTTGAGAACGTTTTGTTCTTGAATCTTGTTTTCTAAGACCGATAGCTGTCGAGGGAAACTATCGATAACATTGAGCGTGGCCGCTGGGAATATTTTTGGTATATTTGTTAGAGCCGGACGGTTTTATTTATCGATGAGACCACGGTCACACTGGTTAACTGTAAAATAACAATAACATCTTTTATTTGCGTTCTGTATTTCCTTTAACTTGCGTTCGTTTTTTCTTTACGTATAGCTTTTGCTCGCAAGGTTTTTTAATCTGTTCTAGTTTGTTGTTTGTTATTTGGTATTTGCTAAACGCAACGCAAGTGCAAAAACGCGGAAATCGCTGACTGCGCATCTTTCTTTGTTGCTGCAGGCAGGAACACATGTGCGCGGTGTAAGAAGAAGAACAAAAACATCACATCTTTTGGGTAAATATTATGACTTTCTTTGTGACGTGGTCCATACACTAACATCCCATTCTATACATGTATGCAGTTTCAGCTATTTCGCCGAACTTTCTGCATCGTCATCTTCGTCGTGGTCGGAAATGTCGCACCTCGACAATATATTCATCCAGGTTCGGGCACGCCTCCAATCCGAGGGCGTTAAGCTGTGGGAGGAGCCGTACTACTCCGAGGATCTTGGCAGCATAGAGGGCGCTCTGGAGGTACAAACGTGGTGAAATTACTATTCAGTTTTAAAAATTCTTTGACAGCCCGAATTTTAAACCCTAGAATTTGTAAAACGTGTGCATGCTATCATGTATCCATTATACATTTATTTACCTAATAATATTTAATTTAACTTTGCAATTAGAGCGAAAAATGGAATCAGACAGCGAATTCTTAAGAGCAAGAGAAACTAACATATGTATACCACAGATTGATTCAACAAAATAATACCGCGAATTCTTAAGGAAGGGGAACAATATTATCCAATTAGTTTTAATCAACTTACTTTTCTCTTCCGCATGTTAAACTGAACTGTAAATATTCACTTACCGCAAGAACAAGGGGGTGAATTAACTTACGGTTGTTTGGAGAAAAAATGTTTAAGGCCTTAAAAAAATATACAAAATTTACAATGTAAGTTATTTATAAACTCATATCATTCTCCGACGACCAGAAGCTAGTAATATGGTTGAAATAGTTAAATATATTATAATTAGAAGTATTGTAGTTGCTTGTGTAGAAGTGGTTCAAAAAAGATGTGTCAATATTTTTAACTACCCATTGCAGAACCTGGCCAAGGAGTACTCCAACGTCATGGGCTTTGACCTGTGTCGCTGCAAGTTCATCCTGACCGAGCTGCAGGAGAACGCGCTTCGCAAGCTGGCCGCCCGCCGGGAGTACAGCTCCACCGGAATGGCCACGTTCAAGGTTCGCCGCATTGACAAGCACAGCGGCGCCACCATGGTGGACATCAAGTGCCACCTCAACTCCCTGGGTTCCGACCTGCAGGCGGCCATAGCCGAAAAGCTCCAGATGCCGAATGCCGAGCACGTGAAGTGCATCGCCGCCGGAAGAGTGGTGTCGAGCAATGCCTCCTTGGCTGACCAGCTGCTGAGGAACAACCAGCAGTTAATTGTGATCGTGGGCGATGGGGATAATAGCGGCGAAGCCCTGTACGAAAGAATCAATCGCATCAAGGCAGATGTTCAGGCAGTGGTGTCCTCCCAGAACCGTCTCATTGAAGTGAGTTAATCCTGGGGTAAATCGACATTTTGAGGGCTGACTTTAACAGTGTTCTTCTACCCTTCCCTAGATGGAGGACCAGAACGGCAGTCCCGTCTTTCTGCCACCGGCCGAGAACCGCGCCCTGCTCCTCGGTCTGGGATTCTGCGAGAAGGCCCGTGCG
The DNA here is from genome assembly GCF_043229965.1 of Drosophila suzukii. Lineage (NCBI taxonomy): Eukaryota > Metazoa > Arthropoda > Insecta > Diptera > Drosophilidae > Drosophila > Drosophila suzukii. The sequence goes on along the minus strand of NC_092084.1, from coordinate 2,260,004 downwards.
GCCATGTTGCGCGAAGATTACGAAGAGGCTCTGCTCCTGCTCCTGGAGGCCGACCAGTCCTTTGCCACCTGCGATTCTCAATTCCTCGAGTCGGTCGACAACTATGCTCTGCTTAACCTGGACATAGTGTGGTGCTATCTCTGCCTAAAGAACGTGACCCAACTGCCGGATGCCGACCGACGGCTGGCCATCTGCGGCCGCAATTTCCGTCGCAGCTATGGCGAGAATTTCGAGAGACTGTACTCCATGAAGGGCAAGGCCTGTCCGGAAAGGGCGTTAATAATGCGCCTGCAGCTACTCCAGGGCGTGGTCATGTTCCACCAGAATCGCCGTGATGAGGCCTTCGAGCGCTTCGAAGCGGCCAATATCCTGCTGAGGGAACTCAAGATCAACGGCGATCAACTGGCTCTCCTCGTCGAGATGGGGTTCGAGCCCGCCGAGGCTCGGCTGGCCCTGCGCTCCTGTTCGGGCGGAAGTAACATTGAGCTGGCTGTTCAGTTTATCCAGGAGCGTCGTCAGCAGCTCAAGGATGCCCGCAAGCAGTCCAAGGCAGAGCGTGCCCTGCAGCGCCGCTTGATGCGCTCCAGCGCCAACGATAGCGACTGGGTGAATCCCCGCAGTGTGTGCACCCTTACCGATATGGGATTCGAGGGCGGACTAGCTACCGTCGCCTTGCAGCGCTCCAAAAATGATCTACCAAAAGCGGTGAGTTTAACTGTTGCTGTTAGCTTATAAAGATTGTTTGTTTAAAAAAGTTTCAAAAATTATAGAAAAATACGGAAACATGCTTAAGGGGTTTTCTAATTATTTACACCTTGCCCATACGAAAATTCCTTTTTCAGGTGGAACTGCTGCAGACTGAAGCCGACGTGCTGCGTGCTGCCTTGCCCCGCAACAGGGTCACCAGCGACCAGGACAAACTGGTCCAACTTCTCCAGCTGGGATTCAAGGAAGACAACTCGCGCGTGGCCCTCGAGAACGCATCGAATAACATTGAGCGGGCCATCGAAAGTCTGCTGAGAGCCTTCCAGAGTGAGGAGGAGCTGAAGGAGACTCTGGAGCGTGTTGGCCGTATGGCCGGAATCGAAGGTCAGAACTGGGATGGTCCCTCCACCTCAAGCGCCTCCATTGGGGCCCAGACTGCTCCGCCATCACCCCTCATCGAGGCGGTTATGAAGCATGCACGCTCTGAGATAGAGACCTACAAGGCATATGAGCGCTTCAACGCCGACATCAGTCAGAATGACATGGACTACCTGGACTTGCCGTTGGTCCAGGAGGAGAAGGTCCTCCATGAGTATCTCAATCTGTTGCAGCAGTAAGATGCATTCGCCTTATCTTAGCAATTTCTCTACAGAAAGTAGTAAAACGAAAACCGGTTGTGGACATAACTGTAATCATGACTTGTCTATATTGCAAATCGCAGTCTTATAATGGCACTTAAGTGGCATTCAGTCGGCTCCCGCCACCTCCCTCCTGGCTGTTGTTTGTCCAACTCGGCAAATAGTAACATATAAAGTTTTATAAGTACATGCCTGCCCCTTCTATTGACAACTGCGAAATGTGATTACGCCGAGACAGCGGCAGAATCCACCTTTCTGAGCCACCTGAAACTTGTTAGCGCCTCTGGCAGTTACTTATTTTTATTTCTATTTTTTGTCGCTTGACTCTCGACCCCGGCTCAAACGGCAGCGCTTGATTGGCTCCAGTCGTGACCTTGTCGGGGCCAAAGGGCGCCGCCTACTAAGCTCATCCCCTCGTCGAATTGAACGCAAAGCACCCGATCATATGTAAAAACAATCAGCTTCGCAAAGCATTTTTGTTAACTATTTTTATAGCAATATGTACGATGGCTCAAAGACTGAAGAAAAAGGGGACATTTGCAGGGACTCATTTGAATCATTTTTTATACATTTACAAAAAGCCTTGAAGTTAACCTACGGGTTTGTACGGGTTTTAAATAAGCAATTTTATAACCCTTCCAGTAAAATGGATTTTTGTTTTTGTTTTAATTATTATTTGTTGATATTGTTTCCATTTTTCAATAAATTAAATTAAAATCTTAAAGGGAAAAATCAAAAGAGGGAATTCGTATATAGATATTTCCATTTTGATACCGAAAAATGCTAGAAACAAAGAAAGGTGAAAAAAGCAGATTTAAATAATAAGTCAATCGCACAAATATTCTACATTAATCTTATTAAGAATAATTTTCAGACATGTGATATAAGTAAACATCGATGTTCATGAATAAAAACCGATTTCATTTTGATAAAAATACCGTCTTATATACTTTGAATATATTACATATATAAAAACATATTTTATGTACTTTTCATTAAGTAATTTCCGATATAAAAAATGTATTCAAATAGCAAATGGATAGGATATGGAAAGGGAAGTCAAGGGCCTGAAACGCTGCTTGATTGGAAAGCAGCTAAGTAGAGATTGAGTTAAGCGTGCGACACTTGAACCTCCCACTTCCCCCATTAACCCTTCTCTATTGCAAGGGGGTCGAATGCGTGCCGTAAGTGGGAGGTGACGTGGGGTGCTGCGGTAACACGTGGCAGCCAGAGCAGAAGCTGAGTCAACCGACTTCCTATCTATATTCGTTTCGGAGCAAGTCTATAGCAATTACTTCGGCTTAATGGAAATCGTCAGTGAATGAACCCGGAATGGTATCAAGGAGAAGGAGACAAAAAACTTGCAGGTACAATTGAACAATTTAATAGTTAAATAGGTTGCCTTAAAAATACTTCAACATATTTTCATGTCTTATCTAATGCCACATATAATTATTTATTTTATTGGGAAGATTGCGTTATGGATCATAGTTCTTTGTTCTTTTGTCTCGGGGGCTAGTTTACTAAATTTAATTACTCTGGCTTAACTTTATGCCACTTTAGTTTCCAGATTGTCATCGCTAGTTTGCCGTTTTTGTTCTGCGCTTCGCTTTATTCCGATAAACAATTTCATAATTCAGATATATAATTTAAATTTCAGCATTTTGAGCGTTTAGTTTTTTTTTACGATTTCTGCCATAATGACTTTGGGCATTATGCGCAACTGATACGCAGCCAAGCGAAACTTTTGGACATTCTGGGTCCGTGGACATGGACGTCGAGAGCCGACTGAGAATGAGAACGGTTCTGGTTGGCATGATTCCGGGGGAGAAGTGGAGAAGTGGGGACTTGGCGACATGGGCACCTGGACGTGGTCCAAACGAGTGGATGTGGATGTGGATGGCTGGTGACGCAGATCACCGGTCGTCTTGATTCTAGATTCAAAAGCACTTGACAATTGTTTGCACTCTCCCCCAGGAATTTCCATATGTCCCCCGGTATCCAGTTTCCTATGAAAGAATCGTTTTGATTTAAGTTCTCTGATAATAACGGTTTGGAGGCACTGAAATTGTGGTTTTTATATTCATATCATACCCCCATTGAGTCTGTTTTCTCAATTGATTGGACTCTATAGGAACGCGAAACAGTTCCTAGAAATTATCTTTCAAAAATTAACTTCCTTTGAATTAATAAAAAGTGACACTGTTTATTACCCTTAAATTATTTTAAAGTAATAAGTTGTTCCGAGATTTTTTGCCAGCCAATACATACTGTCATACTTGTTATCATATTAAAAAATGTACATTTGCGCTTTTAAATTCTTAATATATATACTTAATCATAGTATAAAAGTAGAAATTATATGCAATTAGTCAAAAAATATGTATTGAATACAAATATAAGTCAGGGTTATTTAGTCTGTGTTTCCATAAACCCAACAAATGTATTTGTAGTCAAAGTTAATAGTACCCCAAGTACATTTATTTATAACATTTCAATCGACCTTAATTATTGACTCCCTTGAATCTAGAAATCTTAATCCAGGAACTTCATACTTTTGCCAACTCATTGGCGTGCTTATATCATATTCTTGGGTTCCGATCCATTAGCCTAGTCCAGGTACAAAGTGCGAGCGTTATAGCCCTCTTTACACGGCCGACTGGCTCTCGAAATTGGCACTAATTCGTGGATTTGGTGTTTCGGGAAGGGTTTCCATATATTTTGGCATCTCATTGGATATAAGTACAGTTGTCTGATGGCCCAGGGCTGCAATTAGTATCCCCCGAAAAGAAGGGCTAATTAAATCCAGCTTTGCTTTTAACTGCGTGTCACGCACACGCAACTGGGAAACAAAAGAACAGTTAAAAGCAGGGGCGTCTGGGGTTGTTTTTAATGGGGCTTTGAAAAGCTAAGATCTTGATAGTTAGCATTCATGACTGACTTAACGTGTTCTGTGAATATCTCTAGCTCCTGCTAAAGTTTCCTATTTTGTTTAATATTTGTTATTGTAAATGGAATCACAAGATATGTGTGCAGATCTAAAGAATTCGCGATACTCAAGTTATAAAAAACCAAAGTGGAATGCTTGGTTGAATAATAGTGATGACAAAAAAGGTATTTGCTATGTGATTTTTCGTTTCACTCGACATCCATGGCCTGACATTAAAGGAGCTTGGGTTCGAACCCCCTCGCGCACGCCCATGGCCAGAGCCGGCAACATGTTGCTGGTGGGACGGACGGGAGCAACATGTTGCCGCCCCCACGCAACAACAACGAAGTTGGAAGTTGGCGATCGACGATCGACGACGTTTTTTGACGTCGGCAGCGGCAAACTGGGAGCGGAATTAAATAATTTTCCGTAAGCGCGTTTAGTCAAGCTCAGTTCAATTGCGGCCAGCTTTGTTGGCGGACGTCTCAGGCGGTGCTTTTTATACCAAAAACCAAAACAAAACAGACTAACTAAACCGAAATCTTCTGCCATTTTTTTAACTGTGCTAAATGTGCGAGCGAGAGGGAAACACCAGAAAAAGCGGCTCAAGTGAAGAGTAAAAGCTCTAAAACAAAAGAACGGTGTGTGGAGTAAACAACTGCAGTGACCGAAAAACCTTTAAAAGGTAACGAGATAAAAGAAATACCTGCGAAGAAGAACCCAAAGCGGACGCAAGAAGAACAACAACACGTTTAGCGGGGTTAGTAAGTCACCAATTTTTTACTTTTCCTCTTGTTATTGTAGCTGTTTTTAACAACTTCCTAAATATTTATTGGGTACTGCAGCAAATTGCTAAATCGAAGCTGCAACAGCTGTTTTTAATGGCTGTCGCTTTCAATTTTGGTACACAGTAATTAAAGTCCACTTACTTTGAAAACGCTTTGATATTATCGCAGTTCAGTTGTAGTCTTTAAAATAATTTAAATACCTATACTAAATTTAGGTAAAAGGGGCTTAAGAACACTGTTTAAATAAACTTTTTTTAATGTTACACTTGTGATGACTAGGACTTGAAGTCAGTATACAGTACTTACATATAGCCTAAAAATATAAAAACATTTTTAAAACGTTCTTAACTAAAAGTGTTATTATTTTGACCACTTCTGCTTATTGGCTTAGGATATTAAATTTTATTTCTAAATATTATTTATAAGGTAACAACGAACAACAAAACTAATGCCGACTAAATTCTGAATTCGTCACTAACTCCCAATAACAAATAAAATATATTTATTCACGTTTAAAAAAGACTATGTTCACCTAAATTCACAGATATTTTATTTTATCTATACTTGGCCTAAATAAGTGGCAACCTAATTAAAATATAGTTTGAAAATATTGCTTTTCTGGGGTTTTAATTAACCAAATTTCCAATAGATCTTTGTTTTTTGAGTGCATTTCTTGGGCTTTTGTTTGGTATCTGACGTTTCTGGTTTTTGAGGTTTCTTGGCACGTTTTTTGGCGTTGCTGCTCAAAAAGGGCTGGCCAAAACAAAAAGTTCGGAGCAAAACAAAAGAGTTGGACAAATTGTCCATACGAAATACTGTATTTAACACAGCAACAAAAGTTGTAAATTTATGTAGTTAAACGCCAAACGGGCGGTACAAAAAAGAGGTGGCCAAACAACAACAGCAACAAGCGATGAAAGTGAAAACGGCAAGAAAAAACCAACAAAAGGAAGTGCGAGTACCCTAAATTGTTACAAATTGTTTGGAAAGCACAAAATACTTTTATTGCAATTTTAAAACTTATACTTGTAAAAAAAAATGTTTACAAATTTTAGATTGCAGGTAAAATGGGTTATTATATTTGTATCCTAAAACCCAGAGTTAGTGGTTCCGTTCTAAGCAGTTTTAATATAAATTTGGTATATTTTAATCGCACACAGAACATAAGCAATTTATTTTATTTGTGTTTAAAAATATGATACTAGCTTTAACAGAACCTCAACTGCAGGGCACTCATCTAAAGCATGGGACCTGTAATGAGCATAGCCAAGTAATTATCACGTGTGAAGTGTTATATGGACATTTTTCCCTGGAGGGTATCCGTCATGGATTTTTTCCGGCAATCGAATCTAATGTTTAAAAGTTACAAAAGCTGGAAGTGTGAGATTTCTAACAATTAGCCATGTGAAACAAAGGCGGGGAAGAAGAATCAACTTAGGATGCATTAGCATCTCAGATGCACTTGGGTAATTATTTGATATTCATAAATGTATACCCTAGATGTGTGATGAAAACAGGCTATATGACTTTGAAAATGAAATTTTTTTTGATAATTTTTGAATATGTAAGCTATAAACATGTGTGTAAGCTTTTACCATAATTTAATGCAGTTTTTGCAGAGTTTATCGCAGATTATATTGGCTTTACTTTATTTTTAAGAATATTAATGTCGAAATATGATTACAAGTGTGGGGACCACATATAATTGGCCTGGTGTTTCTTTCATTATTATTTTTGCATTAGTGAAGTGATCCTGATGTAGCACTTTGCATACATTAAGTACCAAATAATTTAACCGGTAGATAAAATTAAATACTAAATGCGGCTTTTAAGTAGTCTATTGTTCTGCATCATTGTGACTTGCTGTAACGCTAGGACAGTAAAAAAGCCAATATATTGGCTGGAAGTTTAGTTAGAATTCTTGCTCCGTCTTCCGTTTCCTGAGCGTCGGTCGATTATCGCCGGCATTACCATAAAATCTTTAGCATACCTCTTCCAGAGGCCCTGAGCGCCATTATCAGACTGGTTATTTATCCAGACTTAATTGCATTGCCAGTTTTTGCACATGTAAGCAGCGACCTTGCTGGCTGCTGATCAGGCTTAAAAAGCGAAAAAGCAACAAGTTAGCGCTTATAAATAAATAAATAAAGAGCGAGCAGCGTTTCCTATGGCCAGCCGAATGGGTCTTATAAATAAAATATGCGGCAGAATCTACATGCGACTGGGAATATAATTATAGCCAAGTCTGCGCCGGTTCTTGTCGACTCATGCTGATCGGTTGATCGGGCGGTTTGAAGTGATCCGATGCGATACCAACTTGAAGTTGAAGTCTAAAAATCAGAAATCAAAAATCAGAAGTCCGGACAGGAAAACGCGTGCGTTTTAAAACGCTTCACTGCCGGCAATCGCGTTTTTGTCAGTCGGAGAGGAACTACCGTTGCATCTAATGCAATATTATTGAAATTATTATATTACAATTTCTGTTAAATTGAAATCATATACATTTAATAACGAAAAGTCAGAATTAAAACTATGTACATATGTCAAAGCTTGAGCCAGAAAAAAGAGGAAATTAAATACCAATTAATTTTGAATAAATGTATTAATGAACTGGAATGCACATGTTAAAGTGCACTGAAAGCTGTAAATAAAATTAAAGAAATTAATAAAAGAAATGCCAGGAAATATGTGAATTGAATGCAAAAAAAATACAAAATACAATATATGTATTTATGAGATGGAATGCAGTTGAAATACCTAGATATAAATGGGTGCATAAATTGCACTGTAAACGCGTGCGATTTTAACCGCTTGACCACACGCGATTTAATCAGCTTGCCCGGAACAAAAAAAATGGGTGCTTGGAGGGAGATAAAAACTAAAAGATTTCCATGTTAAATTTAAGTGGGATAATCATCCAAACAAAGTGCATTACACAAAACCATTTAAAGGGTAAGGGGATCACTGTAGCTTATCTGTTTATCTGTCAGCAAACCTGTTTCGCCTTACTTATATGTACTGTGATATACCACTATTTTCGTTTCGCTTAGCGCGACTTGCTAGTTTTAGCGATTAGTGAAGACTCATGGTCAAGGTCGCGTTGAAACCCGAGTTAGCCAATAGATCGATGATATATTGCGGCTAGAATCCACTCAAGTCGGCAGTCAGCAGTCGTCTGGCGGAGTTTTATGCTTATGCTGATTGCTAAGAATGCACAGAGAGAAAAACTCGTTTTCTTTTATATTATTTTTTAAGCAGGAACAATTTTTACTTTAGAAATTACAAATATTTGTTTTATATCTTTTTTAAATTATTTTTTAATTTACTTCTACTTCTATATTTTTCTGAAGGGCTATAATACTTATTTTGGAAATAATAACAATATGAGTTTGTATTTTGAAAGCTTGTATATTTCTTTGCTCAACATTTTTTATTTTCTATTTACTTATACAGTTTTTTTTATTTTATTTACCAATATATGTTCCATTTAATGCTCACGTATTTTAAAAAAGATTTTAGAACTTTTTTCGGTGTTCATTTGATTGGTTATTGGTGGTTTTCAGGGAGGAGAATCAGGGGGTCAAGTTCTCACCTGAATTAGTGCGTCTGTCATTTGAGGCCAGTTGTGATGAACGTATGTGTGTAGGCAAATGCAAATGGAATAACACTTCACACATCAAAAAACCTGTGGAACTTATTTATTCAAAACTAACTATAGAATTAACAACTAGAAGAAACAGTTGTTGCCGTCTTATAACAACTACATTACTAAATAGATATTAATAACCTATTATAAGTAAAACAAGAAATATATATTTTTCTTTGTTTCGCGTTTTATAGAATACCGTGTTTATCTGTCCTGTTTTAATCGAACATTTCAAGTTTTAAATTAAAACGAGTGATGGAACAAACCTGTTAAAACGCAGTTATACAATACTTCTAATCTAATCGGTCTCGAGGTCTTAAATAGGTATCTCCACGAAGACTTAGAACGAACTTAAGTGCTTGTCTGGGGTAATTCCAGGAATTCATCTGCATCTTGAGTAACTAAACGTGATCTAAACGAGTTTTTATTTGATATATAAGTAAAGGGAATCTTGAAATCGCCACAAAATCCCGTTTCGCAACTGCATCTGATTCGCAGCTTATTTTCGCTTTATTTTAATTAGCCAAAAAGCAAGTATTAGTTTCGGTTTGCAGGTACCTGAAAAGTACGCGAAAAAACATCTGGTTATTATGGTTATTTGGGGGGCTACTACTGGTTACTGGTTGCTGGGGGGATTACGTGCCGGGAGTGTCTAATTGCCACTGGAATCGCAGGCACTAACAAATTTGCATACGGCCGATATCTTCCTTGAACTGAAACTGGAATGGAGTGCCAGAGTTGTGGGAGGTTTTACCTGTTAATTAAAGCCGCGGCCATTCATCATTTTCCCTATTCAGAAAATACCTTGTAATTATCAGCTACAAATTCCCAACTGAGCTGATAACGCGATCGCAAATAACCATATATACTATGCATCATATAGAATACCGTTGCAGTTGGCCCAGTTTTCCGGCGGCGGGAAACTGGAGCGATCGGTTCACGCAACATTAGCCGGGGATCAATCAAGTATTAGATAATCCCGCCGATGATGACATTGGCTCGACTGCAACATTATGCTATAGGCCATTGACTAATCAGCAAATGCAACCGAAAGTGGATTTGGAACTGGAACTAAATCTGGTATTCCACTAGATCTGGTTCCATAAGCTTTGCCAAACGAGTTGCCGATCGGTTTGGCTTTTAATTTGGTAGGTTTAGAAACTAATTTAATTGCATTAATTATTAGGAAACATTTTAAAGTTGTTGTTTCAATATTTTTATTTCGCTTTAATATTTCTGCAGTATTGTAAATAACAATATATATTACGATCTGCTTAAAATGTATCTTTTAATAGTTATTATTTTTATAAGAACTAAAGGGTATTTTAATAATATTACCTTACTTAAATATAGTGTAGAAAGCTAGACATCAATAACAAATACAAATTTTTAACATAAAACAGATTAGTTTGTTGTGAATTATTAACTAAGGCGAGAATACGAATGCAAGATTGATAGAAAGCTTATCTCTGGGCAAAACTACTCCCGATTTAGCAATCTATGTTTTAATTACTGTAAACAATGATTGGAGTCGTTTATGTTTTTGACACATCACCGAATCTGGAAATATTTTTTCTTTATAATATTCTAATTGGGATCATAAGGTTGTACATATATTTTTTACATCTTTAAGATGTGCTTCTGGAAAGTCTTAAAAGCCAAAGTTTCAGCAATGTGTTAGCCAGCTTATTAAAAGTCGAAGTACCCTGAGCCACATTTTAGTTTCTGTTTATATTTCCCCACATCTTAATATTCTTTTGTCTCGCCTCTCGAGATTTTCCCACTTTGATTGCAGTCCCCATCCAAAAGTCAGAAGTCAGAGTGTTCACAGCGGCTCGGTTTAGGTATGCATATATATACGTATATAGAGAATGTTTGTATTCAATCGAGCTGGAGTTGATTGGCATCTTGGCAAGATCGGCGGGTGGCGTTCATCAAAAGTCGCGGGCCGAGCTTTGCATACCAAACAAAAAATGGTTGAAAAAGAATAAGCACTCTTTTATTGCCTGGCTGTACGTCTATTTGATTTGCAACTGGTTTCGCGAAGTTCGACATTGTCCGGGTCATAAATCGCCTGCCGGGTAATGGATGCGGCTCATCTTTCATCCACACCTGACTCAAATGGACAGCTGGGCGCCATAACGCCATTACGATCTCGAGCACCTTCACCTCGGCCATGTGGAGCTCCTGCTTAAGGCCATAACTCTTTGGCCGATCTCCCAGTTTACGAGGGCCTAAGCCTTGGTGGGGGTCAAAGATATGTTCTTGTAAGAAAAATTGCATTACTCATTGGTAAAATCACTTCGTAAATAGAATTAGTGAACAGTATTGTCCCGTAGGTTTACAGAAAAAAATTATTTAGTTTTTCTTTTATAGTGTAAGTATGGTTTATTATTATGGGTTTTGTTTTAATACTGCATTATTTTTTATTTGCATACGGATTTATAGACTTAGGGACTAAGATGGCATACCTTTAAACTTGCCTGGTTTCATTAAGACCAAATTTACAAAAAATAACCACTTCTTAGGTGCAAAAAATTATCGACCAATTTGTTAATATGGTAAGGCTCATATTTGAGGCCAGGTCTGATTTGTAAAAATAAATTCCTACGTATAGAGTTATAATATTTTAAAACTTTTTTCACTCCATATATGCATGTTTAGAATAAGGAAACTGTTAACTTTCCACTTGTGCTTACTGATTGACTGTCCATTTAGCTGTTGTGACTCAGAGCTATCCGCTGAATAATTTAATTCAAATTACAAAAGCACGCTTTAAAGTAATTGTCAACAAATGGCATTTACTGACAGAGGTGGCTGTAGAGGGTTGAGGGGGCGGAAAGAGGGACTTAACTCTTCGTTTGCCACCGGGAAGCATTTTGCCGACAAGGCGAACCACTAAATAGCCCGAATTAGCAACGCGGCAAGCGGCACAAAGGCGGTTAACAATGCGAACAGGGGTTAATTATGCTGGGGAAGCGATATCCGTAGAAAAGCGATCCTATCTGCCTGCACAATTAACACACGACTCTCTTCCGCCGCCAAATGGAGTAAAAATATCGAAATATTTCTGTTGTATCAAGTTACTTAAAATGTTGTAGAAATGAGAAGCAATATGCTTTTGGAATATATATAGTTCAATTGCTTAATACTTACAGATTTTAAAAAACTTTTTGGAAAGAATTCTAAAATATTAAATCGGTTAATACATACCCATACCCAAGATCTTCTCAATTTTAAGTAAGACACCATTACATTTTAAATATTTCTATACACAAAATGTTATGTGCAAAAATATTTCAGAAATTTTAGGTTATCTCATTAAAAGCAGAATACTAAACAATAAGTATAGATATACCCGATCATCGCTTAATATATACCTTTGCCATCTCATTATATATAGAATAATTAACAATAAATAATTAACAACAGATTTAGAAACACACGAGCACGTATTTAAAATCAGGCGAATAACTTTTTGCGTCACCTTGACATTTCGATAGGAGATATTTATTTGGTTAGATCTTTGACTTTTGTTTAAGCTACTGAAATATGCTTTTGGATCAGCTATGAAGAACGATGTTAAAAATTGACAGTGCTTTTGATTTTCTCTGTGCAGACGACAAAGATGCCCGAGTGATCGAGCCGAAGCAGCAATCGCCAGTGGGAAAAGCCGGAAAAGTGGGAAAAGCGAGGGGAGGTCATGAGGATGCACCTGAGTGGTCGCGAGGTGCGGGAGCTGCTGCGCAAGGATCTGCTGGTGCGATGGCGCCAGAAGGGCCTCAGCCTGATCCTGCTGGCCTGGCCGGTGATGGTGTTCATGCTGCTCTACCTGATCCGCCTCAAGTACGGATCGGAGGAGGTGGCGGCCTGCCAGTACCCCACCCGCCTGCTGCCCACCAAGAACCAGGTGGTGCCCGCCGCCTTCTCCTACATCTGCAGCATTGAGAACCGCTGCCAGCCGGCGCATCCCTACGAGGAGTACTCCCACTGGAAGGAGGCGCCGTAAGATCATCTTGGGGTCACCAAAAAATAATCCTGACCACCCTTAATTACCATTCCAGTCTGCACTCCGTGATCGATGTGGTCAACGCCTTCGTGACCGACGAGCGGCTCCACAAGGCCGTCGTGGAGCTGGCCGAGAAGGCCAACTTTGTGTCGGCCATCACCACCCTGATCACCAGCGATCGACTCGACATCATTCGCAGTAAGTACCTTATAATTAACCCAAGTTAACCGGTGGCAACGAGCATCAGTTGAGCATGTCGTGCAATTAGGGGTATTTACAACACAGCGTTCGCGACCGTGATCCTTTTCCCACTTCTGAGCTGTTAACTTGGCCTATTCGAGCACGATTTCAAAGTCGGAAAACCTATAAAAATGTATTGAATACTTTTATTTACATTTTCTAGACAATTACAATTTATTAGTACTAGGTATTATTTTATATATTTTTGCAACTCTGGTAACTTATACAATGTTTATGCCAGTCATTATTTGTTATTAATTTCTTACTCTACAGAAATATGTTAGGATTGTTGGGAATAACGAACAATCGGGTAATTAATGTCAAAATAATACAAAAACCGCTATGTATCTTTTATTTACGGTAGTAAATTTAAATGGAACTTTTTTTGTATATTTCTGTAATTCGTTTATAGTTTTCCTAAAATCGGAATAAAGCTTAAAACCAATTGTTTTTCTCTTACAGGTAACATAAGTGAAATAATTTCCCTGGTGCCCGAAATCGAGCGACGGATGAACTACAGTTTCGACATCAAGAATTTATTTTCAAGTATGTTCAAATGTAAGCCCCTTGTGAACCAGATAATCTCAACTGATTCCTCTGGCAGATCGCGAGACCTTCGTAAAGCTGGGCGTCCTGCTGTGCGGCCATCCTTTCCCCAACACCGATACCATACCGCTGGTCAATGAGATCCTGGAATCGGAGGACTTTAGCCAGGCCAATGATGCGGAACTCGATGCGATGCCGAGTGAGTTGAATCCTCTGAGGAGGGTATCCCCTGTTTGAATTCCCTAAAACTGCAAATTGCCAACCTTGCTCTGCCTCCAGACCGTCGTCGTCGTCGATCCGAGGATCTCCCCACGGACTGGAGGCCAAGTGAGCATGATCAGAGATCTTTATATTACAATATTTTACAAATTGCTTAGTTCCCATGTGTAAATTTTGCTAAAATGGTTTTGGGGCTATGATTATTATATTAAGGGCTGTTGGCTAATATTGCTTCTATAGTATGCCTACAATGTATAATGATCCTATAAATAATGTCATATTATTCTCATTTAAGGAGTGTGAATCCTTTTTCTATACTTATTTATTCTTGGTTTATATTTTGCATTGATTATAATAAAACCATTCCAACCCTTAGCCAAATATTGCAAGCGTCTCTATCGGGATGTGACCTCTACCAACCAAGGTAAACTCACCTGGAACACCATAAAGCCCATTATTCAGGGTCGGATTCTATATACCCCCGCCAATGTGGCGACCGACAGCGTGGTGAAGTTTGTAGGTTATCTTTGGGGAACCAAAATAATATTATAAAATATGCATGTTAAATTAAATTCAACCCCCAGAGTAATGCCACCTTCGAGGAGCTGGACAGGCTGAAGCAACTTTCCCGGGCCGCCGCCACTATTCTCACCAAACTGCACACAAATGCCACTTTCCAGGAGGCCTTCGACAATCTCCTTAAGCTGGCCAAATCCCCGCTGGTCAAGAGTTTGGTTGGCGATGACTTCGATGTTGCGGAAATCGAACGGGTGTTCCAGTATATTCGCACCAACCAGCTGATATACGATATTCTCACTACCGTGGCGGATCTCATGGATTGCGTATCGGCGGATCGTTTCGAGGCTGTGGAGAGTGTGGAGGAGCTGCAGAAGAGGGCCTACGAACTGAATCAGAACAAGCTCTTCTTGGCCGCCCTCAATCTGGAGGATGTGGCTCTCAAGCAGTCCTCCTACCGCCTGCACATGGACACGGATAATACGCAACCGACTTTCGAGAGCCGAAATAGATTCTGGTTCCCCGGACCCGCCGACAGCATGGTCATCGATCTCAAGTACCACCGGGGTTTCGTTCAGCTCAAGCAGATGGTCGATCTGGGAATTATCAAATACAAACGAAACGAGTCGGGTTTCGCGCCGGAAGCGGACCCCCTTGAAAGCGGACGATCCCTGAGTAGTCTATTCAGTATCAAGCAAGTGGACAACGATGAGGAGGACGATGATGATTTCGATCTCAGTCTGGAGGGAAGCGGTGCGGAACAGGCCACCCAAAAGGTTTCGCCATTGGCAGAGGATCAAGATAGCACCACAATGCCCTCTGAAGAGGGAGGGGTTGAGGTCACCACCGAAGAAGAAAGGGTCACCACGGAACAGTTAGCGGTAAATGGTGAACCCGATCTTCTGCTGCTGAACAATGATGATGTTTTGAAGCGCTCCAAGCGCCAGGGAATCTTTGATTTGCTTGGAGGATTGGGCGGATCTGGGGATGCCAGCAAGAAAAATAAATTCGAAGTGGACAACATGCAATTCTACACCAAACAATTTCCCTATCCCGCCTTTCTCAATGATGTGTAAGTGACCTAACTACTTTTTGTTTCCTTAATAATATTCCCAAATATTTTTTATTAGCTTTAAACGTGGTTTGTACTTGGCCCAAGGTGTTCAGGTGGCCTACCTTCTGGGTCTGGTGGTTTTCGTGGCCCTTTGTGTGAGAGAACGTATTTGGATGCGGGAGAGCCGAAATAGCATGGTGAGAAAAAAAAATTATAGGAGATTCCGAAACTCTGATTATAATAATAGATCAGTCACCTCTTTTTCACACTGATAAAAGAAACGCAGTATATGCTATTCCATTTTGTATCAGTGTACCTAGATAATTTAATTTAAGGGATCTAATATTTAATTATTATTAAACAAACCCAATATGTAATCCATAGTTGATGCGATCGATGGGCCTGAAGGCACATTCCGAGCTGGTGGCCTGGGCTCTAATGAGTTTCCTGGAGCTCTGTGGGATCTTCGTGCTGATCAGTGTGGTGCTCTACAGTGGCGGTATCTTGGGTTACACCAACTGGTTCTTCATGATGTTCTACTGTCTAAGCTTCGGCATTTGTCTGATTTCGTTCTGGTGAGTAGTTCATATAAGACCTATAATAATAGATTTGATATGCGGTACATTTTTGCAGTTACATGTGCTCCAACTTTTTCAATTCGGCGAACATTGGAGCGGTGGCCTCCGCCCTTCTGTTCTTCATCAGCCTGTGTCCCTTCATTATTGTGCTGATGTTCGATGCCAAGTTGAGTGTCTTCGAGAGCTTCCTGGTGGACCTGTCCTTCACCACGGCCTTCGCCAAGGGCTGGGGCGAGCTGATGCGGATGGAGCTGCAGCAGGAGGGTCTGACCCCGGGTCACCTCATCCAGGTGGGTCCGGCGAGGAGCGAGTGCGCCATGGCGCTCCTAATGTTCCTCCTGGACTTCCTGCTCTATGCAGTCATTGGGCTGGCCTATCAGCGTTACAAGAAGAGTAAGTGCTCCCTAAATGCGGGATATTATTAATTAAAATAATGTTTTTTTTTAATTTTTCAGATAACTATAGCTTTGTAAAGGTCAGTCGGTCGCAGTTGGACGATAAACTGGGCGCCTCGCTGGTCAATGTCACCAAATTGTTTGGCAGCAAGTGCGCCGTTTCCAACTTAAGCCTCGACTTCGCCCGCAACCAGGTGAGCTGCCTACTGGGACGGAATGGAGCCGGCAAGAGCACCCTGATCAAGCTGCTCACCGGCCAGATCCGCCAGAGCAGCGGCAAGGTCCTCCTGGCCGGGGAGCACCAGGTGGGCGTCTGCTGGCAGGACAATATCCTCATACCCACGCTGACTGCTCGCGAGCACCTGCATCTGTATGCCCGGATCAAGATGCCGCCAGGTGAGAGCGGTGGGGCTGAGGAGATCCGCTCGGAGGTGGCCCGCACCCTGCAGAGCCTCAACTTTGGCCAGCACGAGTCCTATCCCTCGTGGCAGCTCTCCGGAGGCTACCGACGCCGTCTCTGCGTGGCCATCGCCTTTATCGCCTCACCCAGCGTGGTCATCCTGGACGAGCCCTGCAACGGGGTGGACGCCAAGGCCAGGAAGGACATCTGGCAGCTGATCGAGCGCCTGCGCCAAGGGAGGGCCGTCATCTTCGCCACCCACTTCCTGGACGAGGCCAAGTACCTCAGCGACTCGCTGGTGATAATGCGCAATGTGAGTAGGGATGTCGAACAATTTTTAATGATATGATAGGGTGTTGCTTGATTTTTCTTAACCCAATATTTCCCATTTTAGGGTCGAATTATCGCCCAGCACAGCCGGGATTCCCTGCAGCGGTTGTGCACCTCGAACTACAGCATCCGCATGCGATGTGCCGATGCCACTGGAGTGACCTACATTGCCCAGAAGGCCCAGCAGCTCCTGCCCCAGAGCCAGGTGATCCCTTCGGGAGTCGCTGATCATCCGCACGGCCTGACCATCAGCGCCAGCTATGCGGAGCACCTGACACCGGGTGCCGTGGAGTTCCTGGAGCTGCTGCAGTCCCAGGAGGCGGCTGGCGGCATCAGCGATGTGGAGCTGACGAGCAGTTCCAGCCTGGAGCAGGAGTTCGAGCAGCTGAACAGGAATGGCGAGGAGCCACGACGACAGGCCAACGGGGATCGGAGTAGGGGCGTGGTAGCCGGACCTGCGATGATCACAGAGGATCCACCGACGGCATGGATGCAATTCCGACTGCTCATGGGCAAGCGACTGAAGCACCTGTCCCGCAACTACCGCCTGCTGCTCTACGTGCTCCTGCTGCCAGCTCTCTTCGAGCTGTGCGCCATGTGGTTCGTTAGCTATCGCCTGGAGGATGACTTTGACACCGTCCTGCCCCTCAGTCGGTCGCTTTATCCGGAGAGTGCTCAGTTCCTTTCCCAGGAGATCCCCTCCAGCTTCTCGGAGAAACTGTATCCCCGGCTGAGGACCTCTTGTGATCTGCTAAGTGGTGACTCCTGCAGGGAGTTCAATGGCTCGGACAAGGCCTACGATTGGGTCTTGAACTCCTGGGATGAGTATCGCGAGAGGCGCTATGGAGGCTACGGGTTAAATGGCTCGGGAGCGACAGTGTGGTACAACAACAAGGGCTACCACTCCATGGTGGCCTGGCTCAACGATCTCAACTCGGAGCTACTACGGACCACTTTGAACGACTCGGAGTTCGGGATCCTTACACTCAACGAACCCTGGAAACTGGGCTATGCCGAACTGAGCACCAGTTCGATTCTCCGCCAGGCTGGTGACGGATCCATGGTCTTCATCCTGCTGATAGCCTTCGGTCTGGTGGTGGCCGCCGGATCCGTTTACCTGGTCAACGAACGCGTCAATGGCGAGAAGCTGCAGCAAAGACTGTGCGGGGTGAGTGCGGTCACCTACTGGATGGTAGCCTTCGTCTGGGACTACCTGGTGATGGTCCTGGGACTGATCGTCTGCCTGGCCGTTATCCTGATGTTCGGGATGCCCGTCTTCGTGGACCGCCAGCAGCTGGTGGGCATCATTGGCCTGTCGCTGGCCTTCAGGTGGGTTCTAAAAATACATAAATATCCACAAAATTGCACATTTGACATGTAAAGTCTAAATGTAGTAGGATTTTAGTCAAAAATACCTCAATTTTTAACCGTTTAAGGCTATCGATTCCTATCACTTTTCGGGAAATTTATTTTTTGACCAATTTTCGCATCTTTTTTACGAAAAATTTTCAAAAATTAAATTTTTTAGATTTAAATGCCAATCGATTGGGAATTTAATTACGAGTTCAACGAGGCATCACATTCGTAATTCTGACCTCCTATCGCAATTTGTCAACCAAAATACTGATTTTTTTTCGTGCAAAAATTGAGAGTATTATTTTTTGACGAAAAATACGTTATTTTTAGGCCGTTTTTATGTCGTAATTTAGTCAAATCGTGGCGCACAACAAAAAGACCGACTGTTATGAGCAGCTAACAACCAAGGCTATCGATCCATATCACAAATCGGGAAATTTATTTTTTGACCCATTTTCGCATTTTTTGTAAGGGGTTGTATCATCTATTTTTTTCGAAAATTTTTCAAAAATTAAAGTCTGAAGATTTAAATGCCAGTCGATTGGGAATTTAATTACGAGCTCAACGAGGTATCACATTCCTTAATCTGACTTCATTTCGCAATTTGACGACCGAAATACTGAATTTTTTTGTACAAAAATAGGGAGTATTATTTTTTGACGAAAATGCGTTATTTTTAAGCCCTTAATAAGTCGTAATTTAGTCAAATCGAGGCGCATAACAAAAAGACCGACTGTTATGAGCAGTTAACAACCATGGCTATCGATCCCTATCACTTTTCGGGAAATTTATTTTTTGACCCATTTTCGCATTTTTGTAAGGGGTTGTATCATCTTTTTTTTCGAAAAATTTTCAAAAATTAAATTTTTTAGATTTAAATGCCAATCGATTGGGAATTTAATTACGAGTTCAACGAGGTATGACATTCGTAATTTTGACCTCCTATCGCAATTTGTCAACCAAAATACCGATTTTTTTTCGTGCAAAAATAGGAAGTATTATTTTTGACGAAAAATATGTTATTTTTATGCAATTTTATAAGTCGTAATTTAGTCAAATCGAGGCGCATAACAAAAATACCGACTGTTATGAGCAGCTAACAACCAAGGCTATCGATCCCTATCACTTTTCGGAAAATTTATTTTTTGACCCATTTTCGCATTTTTTGTAAGGGGTTGTATCATCTTTTTTTACGAATTTTTTTTTTAAATTTAATTTTTCAGATTTAAATGCCAATCGATTTGAAATTTAATAACGAACCCAACGAGGTATCACATTCCATATTCTGACCTCATTTCGCAATTTGACGACCAAAATACTGAATTTTTTTGTGCAAAATTGGGGAGTATTATTTTTATTTTTTTAAGGAAACATTTTGCTTGACCACTTTTATTCTCTGCATACTTTTCGACACCTAATGTGGCATTTAATAGTGATTACACAACCCAACAAATAATTATCCCATATTACCTATAGCTTCGCCTGTGTTCCGGCTGTCCATGTGGCCGAGAAGATCTTCAGCGACTCGAGCATTGCCATTGTGTCGATCTTCTGCGCCAACCTCATCATCCCACTGGTCACCATGGGCATCGTGCTGATCCTGGGCGTGGTGGGCGATGGTCCGGCGTGGGACAGCTGGCGCCACGCCCTCAACCAGGCCTTCCTCATCTTCCCCATCCACGCCCTGGGCGATGGCTTCTTGGAGTTGTGCAAGAACTACATGGTGGCCCTGGTATTCCGGCGCTACGACATCGACTCGTACAAGCATCCGTTGGCCAGTGACCTGCTCGGGCGCCACTTTACCGCTCTCCTGCTGGTGGGCGTGGCCGGGCTGGTCCTCAACGTCCTAATCGAATGGCACCTGCTGCGGAAGCTGTGGCAGCGGGTGGAGCGCATGCTGGACTGCACCTACCGCCGAGAGCTGGACAAGATGGGCCAGCTGAAGCTGGTCAACATCCAGAGCATCTTCAAGAGCTGCGTGGCCGCCGGCGAGGCTGTGCGGGCCGAGAATCTCTGGCTGGCCTACCGCCGCGGGCGCTACGCGGTGCGCCAGGTGCACTTCAGTGTGCAGCGGGGCGAGTGTTTCGGGTTGCTGGGCAAGAACGGAGCCGGCAAGTCGACCATCTTCAAGCTGCTCACCGGGCAGCTGCAGCCCAACGTTGGACACATCTACTTTGAGCAGGTGGGTCTTCTTATGTGGGATGGTGGGGAATCCTATTCTAGCGGAAGGTCTAAAGATATTCTGTAAAGATTTCCCACTCAGGCCTTCTTCGTTTATCACTTTGAAGTATTTTTCATAAAGAATAGTTTAGTAGTAACGGCTCAGATGATATTCAAGTTGCATACAAATTATATTTAAAGTTAAATCGAATTAGCCATTTCTCGAAAGTAAAAATCAGAACAACAAGTGATTCTAGTCAAAATCCTCTTCATTAGTCAGATGTTCAAAAATGCATTACTCATACGCAGTGTGGTCTGGTTTTGACTTTCATTTATGTTCGCTGTGATTTTAAGTAATAACCCTAACTCGATTTTGCAGCCCGGGGTCTCGTACTGCCCGCAGAGCAATCCTCTGGACCCGCTGCTCACGACGAGTGAGTGCATCCGCTTCTACGGGCGGCTGCGCGGGATCCGCGACCTGGAGCAGTTCCTCGACCGCGTGCTGGACACCTACGAGCTGCGGCCCTACAAGGACGTCCAGGTACGGAACCTGAGCGGCGGCAACCGGCGGAAGCTCACGGTGGCCGTGACCTGTTGCGGCTGCACGCCCACCGTCCTGATGGACGAGCCGACCAGCGACATGGACCCGGTGACCCGGGACCTGGTCTATGCCACCATCGAGCAGCTGCTGCTGGCCCGTCGGGCGGTGGTGCTGACCTCGCACTCGGTCTCGGAGATCGAGCACCTGTGCCAGCGAGTAGCGGTGCTCCGGGCGGGTCAGGTCATCGCCAGCGACAGTCCGGAGCGGCTGAAGTCGGAGCACGGTGGCTACTATGCCGTCACCTGCTTCTGCGGTCCCGCCCAGCAGGCCATCATCTCGAGGAGTCTGGGCCAGCGGGTGCCGGGTGTGCGGGATCTGCAGCACTATGGTCACAGCCTGAGGTTCCTCGTGAGGATCCGATCGCCTGGAGCCCCGGGCGACGGTCCCCTCCTTTCGGAACTCTTCGCCGCCCTTCGGGATCTCTGCGTGGACGTGGCTCGCTTCTCGCTGAGTCGCTGTCGCTTCGAGAGCGTCTTCGAGCGCATCCTGGATAGCTGCGAGGCCAATGGCACCAATGGTGTCCACAAGGAGCGGCAGCAGGATGACCGCAAGGATCTGCCCAGCAAGTCACCGGCCGTCGGCGGCTCCCTGGAAACCGGCTATATTCACTGTGGCTACGAGGAGACGAGAACGTAAACTACTCGGCCATGTTCTCATTTTAAACCAAAAAGGACTAAATTCAACTCCCCTTAATTTGTTTTCTACACAATAAAGGCTTTTATCTGTGACACTTCCAAGAGATAACATATCAAAATTGTAGAATTACTTTAAGAATTTACGAAAGTGTCTTTGGAACTACTTTGAAAAACATTCTTTTACAAGTTTATTTGATTTTGTAAAATGTTCGTCACTTTACCTACTTAAGCCTGACAAATTGAATTAGAATATTAGAGCGGTATATGTTTTTCCCTGACAATGTCTAGATATTTCATAGGGCCTTGACAATAATATTATTACAGTGTTGTTAGCATGCAGTCAATTTTAAACTAAATCGAACCAACTATTGTATAAATATCCAACAAAAGCCTGTACATTTATATCCCCCTTCATATTTTTTTTTATGTAATAGGTAGACCAGTTTTTTGTGATAAGATGTGATAAGTTGTGCCCCCACGCGGCAAAATTTCACTTAATTTCGGGTGTTCTGCTTAGCCATTAAGAGTCCTTCCCTTGCCCCAAAATATTATCCCCTAGAGCTTTAATAAATATGTACTGTGCGCGTGAAATTTAAATAAATTTACATTTATATAGGTACGTGTATATGTCAAGGCGGAATCCTTATAGGATCTGCCCGAAGTTTTGTATTGCAATTTGATAACTAATAAAGTGAACGATGTAAATATATTTCAATATATTATATTTTATTTCATATGTCGAATTGATATTGGAAGAAAGGGAAAGGTACTAGTTCTGAAGTAACGAAGTGCAACGAGAAACAACCATTAATATTCAAAAATTAATAATTAATATTCAACATGAAACATTCAAGAACCAGTATGCATTTTTCAACAGGAAACATTATTAATTAACAAATTCAATATTATTTTACTATTATTATGTTGAATGTTTGATAATAATAATAATAAAATGGTATATGTTATGTTATGAATGTACTAAAAGTAATATTTACAATGGGCCACGTCATCGATAATGATCACTACAACATGATCTCAGTGGGTACTTATAATTCCCAACTAGTTCTAGCTAAAATGTCAAGACGTGAGTGCTATGGTAGCCGATCACTCAGTTGATCGGAAGTTCCCGGGACGGTGTGTTGGTGTTTGTTTAGTGATGAGAGGAGATATATCAAGATGTCATCATAGAGGAACTGGACTCCAGGATGCAGTGCATCGAGGACCACCCCGGGTATGTGTGTGCCTAACTTATTAATTTATTTCTAATTCGGTTATACTCTTGTTTCAAACGTTTTCACCTTGTTTTATGTTAGTAAGCCATTGCTAAAAAAAAAAATGAAAAATAAGCAATACCTCGCTTTATATCGCGTTGATAGCAAAAGTTAAAATTTAAGAGTTTACGTTATAATGCGGATTATGCAGGCGACCCAAATGAAATCAAAAGCCAAATTCGCCGGGTAAATAATGTGCTCAAATGCGGTTAAAGCTGCATAATGCAAATGAATCGGCTTATCAGCCCGATGCAATTATTAAATTATCGGCGAATGCGCCAATCTCGCCTGATATCGCGAATCGGGGAAAGTAGAGAGCCAAACTTGTTCCCCTTATTTAATTAAGCTGTTTGAAAATGGCCGCGGAAGTGAGCAAAAAAGCGAGTGCAGCAGTTCTTGGTTCAAAAGCCAAAAAGTAATTAAACCAAAATGGTGTAACATTAACCGAAACTCCCCAAAAAAACCCCTCGACATTCCCGTTATCGGCGTTTGGCATTTGAATAGACGCTTTTTGAAGTATTTTTTCCGCCAGAGCTGGAAAAATTCGTTGGCCAAAGCGCTTTTATAATTTGGCTTTCCTTTTTCCCCTCGTTTGCCTTTCGGTTGCCTTTGCTGGTCAGTTTAAACAAAAAAAGGAGATGTTTTTTTTGGTCTAAAGGATTAAATTAAATTCCATTTGGTTTGTGCTGCAAACTTAACGAACACAGGTAAAAATTAAATCAGCGAAAAATCAACATAATTAAAAGCGTTCGGTGTGCGTTGCCCCTCCCCGCATTTTCATTTGTCCATTTCACACACATTTTCTCGTTTTCCCATTTTCCCATTTTCACGTTTCAGAAAGGCAGAAACGAAGCGATGCATAACCAAATTAAAAATGCACGTGTGTGAGCTTTTATTGTTTTTTCGGATTTTCGCCTTGGATAAACAAAGCGGCAAGCAGGCAAAGACAACGAAATGAATACATTTACAGATCTAGCCAGATATTATGGGACCCTATAAAATTAATATAGTATAAATGGGTATAAAAAATGAAAGCCTCCTGAATAATTCATGCCCTCTCATTAAATCTTTTTTCCCTGTTTATAATTATTCAATTATGCGTTTATTGAGTTTGGAGTGGCGTAAAAAATAAATGCAAAAAAATCAAACCAATTTAATTGCGGCCCTAATGAAAATGCTAATAAATTAATATGAAATTATTTGTTTGTCCTTCCGCTTTAATTATGCACAGACATCGGATGTGCCAACGTTTTTTTTGCAGAAATTAAAACAGCAAGCCGGAGACGATATAAAAAGTTTTTATTTAAAACCAATTTAATCGGTTTAATTCTTTAATTTCATTACTATCCCAGTAAATCTGGAAAGTATTTTATTTTATTTTTCATCTCTCAAAGAAATATTTTCGAATGTCCTCTGAGAATAAAGACTCTTTCAGACATTATTTCAGCCTGGTATAATACATTTTTAACATCCCTATTTTCCCCCTCCCAGTTTTAATCACTAGAAAATCGATTTAGGGCCCAAAACTGTTGCGCTGGCTGTTCAAACATATTTTGGCAACTAATCAAATCAGATTCGGGCCATTCAAAGTTCGATGATTAATACCACGGCCCCTTTTTCGGCCCTCTGTCCTTGGCCTTGTTGCCAATTTGAGGCTGATTACAATTCATCAAGCGATGGGGTCGCAATGCGAGGCCTAAACAAACGGACCGGCCACAGAACTTTGTCCCACAAAGGGCTAAATGCCTTCAACACCAATTTGTTTACACGCCAGCCGAACGCCCCCTCGTTGGGGTCCTTTTCGTCCTGATGGCGTTATTTATTGTTATCAGACACTCGAGCACATAAAACATTTTATCACTTGGCCCAACAAAACAGGGTGCAAAAAAAGGGGAAAAGGTGGCGAGAGCCAAAGAGGATAACAAAAAAGGGAGAAAATGATTATGCCGGGGAATAGGCCAGGCCAAAAGGGGCGGGATCGGGGGCACAGGGGGCGTGGCATGGGGCGGGGGGCAGACCCCGGAGCCTCCGAAACTTCATCACTCAATGCGCCTCGATGAGAGTGTTGAATGCTGGACCGGAAACGGAAATAACGCGTCGTTGCCCGACCTCCGACCATCGCCCACCGACCCCGCCCCTTGACTCCAGCCACATCCTTCACCTCATCCGGTCGCTCTATCTATCTTTAAGTAATTTGTGCGCTGTCCACCACTGCTTGCTACACGCTAAAAAATATTAAACAGTCTTGGGAGGACACTCAATATATTTATAATTTTACAAACTATATAAGGATATTTTGAGTATTTCAACTCATTTGCATTTTATTTTGCTTGGTTCATATCTATTTAAATTAATAAGTGGCAATTAAATAATTTAAAGACTGTGGTCTTAACATAAGGCAATAAATAATGGATTTAAAACTTAATATCTAAGTTTAGTGATACTAATTTCTCAACTTATTCGTATTTCTTTAAATTTCAAATATTTTTATAAGCTGAAAGGGGTCACCTAAATATTTTAACATTTGTTGTGACATGACTTCTTTTAGATTGTAAGAAAGAGGGAAGATTTTAAATCACAAAACATTTATGACAATATGTAGGAGAAAAGGTTTTTATTTTTATCATACCCATTAGGGGGATTTTTTCCCAGTGCAGGCCAGCTAGCCGGAAACGCAGACAAAGACAGACTGGATGGGAAAACGCAAAGAAAGCGATAAACGAAAAAGCAACGGAAAAATCACATTTATGTCTAATAGTTTTTTTGTGCGTCCCGGACTCACTTAGCCATGATTAATTAAGCCTGCAGCGCACGCCTAATGGCCGTGGAGCAGGAGCATTACCAGGAGCAGGAGCAGGAGCAGCACTCCTTATCCTTATCCCGTTTCCATTTATTTTTCCCTGACCAGCCAGTACGGGCCATTGACCTTGGCAGCCATGCTATTCGGACTAATTGGTAATGGGGCTAAGGAGCGATGGCACTGGATTTCTGGATTTATGGAAACGGAAAATGCAAAATGGAAAACGGAAAATTAAAATGCTGGCCTGGGGAATGGGTGGGTTGGGGGTGGTGAGTAGGAGGAGCGGCCGGGTCAAGGTCGAGCGCGGCGGTCGGCTGACAAGGGTTAATGAGTCCGGGGAGGCTCGAATGGGGTCAAAGATGATTGCACATTTTTCAGCATTCATTGCAAAATCAAATGGGGTCTCTTGATTTAATTCAAATTGATTTCCCCCTGATAATTATGACCGTTTTTGATTTTGTAATCATATTTCACAAATATAGGCAGATTTGGTGACCCCAATCTTTTTGTTAAAAAACAATCGATCCGCTCTTATAAAACTTTAGACTAAAAGGGAATATTTTTGGAAAACGTAGCTGATTATCATCAACCAAAATGTAAAAAAGTAATTTAGTGCAACAGCTTATACCCGTATAATCTTTTCAGCTCGCGTGCCATTTAAAAATAGCAACCCGTAAAAAAATCCATTAGCTTTTTATATTAAAGTTATAAATTACATTTGCTTTTAGTGCCTTAATCAGCCAAAAATTATTTACGCACAATCAATTAGTTTGTGGGCTTTTAGTGTCCTTATCAGCTAAAACCAATTTACAGTCACGCAAACAAAGTGACTAATGTGTCATTTTAAATTAGCCCAATTTATTTATATCCTTTGATGTGATGCTCCAGATTTACAGGCCAAAAAAACAATTATTATGATCAGTTTTGATTTAGCTTCTTCAGTACTATTCTCTGCACGTTTAATAACCATTTCGAGTGGGTGGGTTAATTGCTGCTTACTTGCTGCAGGCCAAGCTGCACAAATAACTCAATTAGAGCTGCCAGAATTTTCCCCCCCAACTGACCAATGGGGCATTTTCACCTGGCGCTAACTTCGTTTCTTCGATCCCAAACTTTTGCCCGACAGAGGGCGCGTTGATGAAGAAGTGCGGCAAGGACATGAAAAGGAGCCGGTGAAACAACTAACAAAAACTCTAACAAACTCAACGCGGGGAAAAACCCAGGAGAATACCTTCCCCACCTGCCAGCCCTCCTGATTTTCACTTCAACTGCAGTTTTGCAAATAAATAAAAGCATAAAAGCGCAAAAGTGCGCGCCGGAACTTGGCCCAAAAAACAGCGTGAAAATGTAAGCGAAAAACAAAGTTAATTGTCGGCAGCCCCACCCCCGTTTTTCCCCTCGCTGACTTTCCCCATTTTCCAGCGCACAGACACAAGTGCATAAATAATGAAATCTGTCTGCAGCTCTCAGCGATCTCGAATTAGTCGCAAGTGGCAGACTAAATGGCAATCATTCAGCGGGCGACTTTCAACTGGCAAACAAACTGGAAAGTGGAAAGTGGAGAGTGGAGAGTGGAGAGTGGGAGGGGGGGTGGAAGTTGGGTTCTCAGGACCCCTTTTCCCCAAATAGGCATCCTTCGAAAGTCTGGCAAAGTTTCCTCACGAAAATCTCAGTACGCGTTGGGTGTTAAGTTATATACAAATCTTCAGGAGAGGTAGTCATTATACGATTTTCCGTCCTTATACACAGGGTAATGTTCCTATTAAATATATTTTGGGTTCTATTTGTAAAGCTACGAAAAATTCTCGTATTTCTCAAAGTTATTGGGTATTTTGGGTGGGGTTCTTGAAGTATCCTGAAAGTATTAACCGTTCCGAAAAGTATTTTGTAATATTTAAGTTTCAGTATCATGTTATGAAATTTTTTGAATACTAGTCTAATTTAAGTTGTTTTTGGTATACTTTGATTTTTAGTTTTGAATGGATAGCTATATATATATAAAGATAATGTGGATACATTTAAAATAATTTTAGATTCAAGTTCGATTATATATCTCATTAATTGTAGGTTGATTGATTGTGTAAATACTATGTTAACCACTTTATGTTAAAATAAGAATCTCTGAGCTAGAACTCATATGCTGCTAAAATAATGCCGATGTTGGTCCTGTCATTCCTATCGATTTACTGTGCTCCCCATTTGAGCTCGATTTAGCAGACTCCTCCTGCTGCTGTTCCACTTTCCTGGATAGCTTGCAATCAATATGTCAACTCGGGGGACTTTCAAATCTCCTTAGCCTCGGCCACGCCTCCTGTCAAATCCCCTCCTTTGGCGGGCCTAAGGACTTCCCGGGAATATTTGACATATACGTATATTCTTTGTAGCTGCAGTGTGTTGGCGTGCCATAAGCTTGCTTACTTATCATAAGGAACAGTTACAGTTAAATTTAAGTGACTGCCATTGTACAAGCCTCTGAAACACCCCTGAAACCCCATCAAATCCCCCTGAAACCCCCTTCGCGTCTTAGCCACTTCCATGCGATTTTGTCAATTTCGTTTTACGCGCTGCGACTTTTAAATAAAAAGGATGCTTCCTTCGGCTCCTCCCACTTCCGGTTTTTCCGTGCTACCACCCCCCCCCCCCCAGAATTTTCCACATTTTCCGCCCGCCATATGCGCATTGATGCCAGCAGAAATCCGTGCGATGTTGCCGTCAAAATGTGTGCACACACGCTGCCACGCCTCCTTTTCCACCTTTTACCGCCCTTTTCCAAAGTTGTAATGGGTGGCCTGGGTTATAAGCACCCCCATCTTTTTTGAGGGGGGTTCTTGTCATAGAATGCTCGCGTAGACAAAAGAAATGCTAGAAGATGCAACTTCGATTTCAATTGAGCCAAATGCAACTTGACAACGCTGACGACGTCGCTTTGTAAGTTGCTACCCTCTTATAACCGACCCCCTTTCCCTTTCCCTTTTCCCTCCCCCACCCAGAACCTTAACCCCTGCAGCCCCCTCCCTGTTTTCCCGCCCCCCCTAAGCCAGCTTCTTCACTCACAGTGTGTACATCAAAGTCATCGACAAGTCGCTTCGGGAAGTGCACTTAGAGAAATGAAAAGTTATAAAATTAAAAAAATGTCAACAAAATGTTTTTAAAAAATGTAATAATTCAGTTCTAACTAAAAAGGTGTGCAATCTTAGCCATAAAAAGGATTCTTAGCATTTAACAAAACAATCCTTCCTTTAAGATGAGCGAAATGTAGTAAATATGGTTTTTAGTGTGTAAAAAGCCATAAGGAAAGTTAGAGCAGGTGACTTGCCACTTAGCTGCTTACCTTTAAATGCCAAACAAGGCGACACGGAGGGGGCGTGGCACTTGGGACAGGGTGCAAATGGATGGCTGATAGGAGAATCCGCTGGCGGATTCAGATGGAGATGTAGATATGGATGTGGATGGGGATAGCGATGAAGACATATGCTAATCTACATCGATGGTAAGCATCGACAATGGATGGCAAAGGCAGGATCCAAATGGGTGGAAAATTCCTTTGTCTTCAATGCATGAGCATTTTCCATCAACTAATGTGATAGGAAAGGTGACATTTTAAAATATGTAAGAGCACTTAAAGTTATAGCAAAATAAATGTGTAGGAAAATACGTTCAAGTCGGTAGCAATAATAATTTTATATAAAAAGTTTTTCATTATTTAGGGAACTATAAATCATTTCATTCACTTTCAATAATAAAAATTGTAAACAAAGAACTCATCATAAACATATTGGCTGTATTGTAAGGATGCAGTTTTAAAATAATGATGCAACCAATCAAGACCTTCAATTTAAATGAACCAATCTTCCAAATGTATACACATTTTTGGTAACATCAAGTTGGGTATGATTGTGGTTAAACACCTTTTGACCTTCTTAACATTACACCCCAATTAAATGAACGAATCACACCCAAAATTAAACCGTTGCCAACATTGAAATTCAATCCAAATCAAAGGGCTCGAGGCGCCGAATTTAGGGGTTGCGATATCCGTTTCAGGTCGCCGTTGTTGTTGTTGTTGTTGTTGCCGTTGTTGTTTGGCCTGCGAGTGTGTGTTTATTAACTTCATTTGGGTTTAAGCAGCAAAAACGGTTTGCATTTCGCCCGGGAGTTCTAGTGGAAAATGAAGGAAAACTCGGTGTGTGTGAGGGGCGACTTTGCGGGGCTGAAAAGAAAGCGGGAATACGAGCAAGTTTTGGGCGAAACTTTTACCTTTCACTGCACTTTAGCTGCTGCTGCTGCTGCTGCTGCTTTTATCACCCATTTTCCGGCCGTAGCTCACCTGTTGTTTTTGTGTTTTATCCACCTGAGCGCCCAAAGCTGTGCTTTAAAAAATTAACTTGAGACGCTGATGATGATGGCGCTGTGGATGCGGATCCGGATGCGGATGTGGCTCCTCCCAGGACTTTTTATCCTTGGGACTGCGCACTTAATGAGCGTTTAATTGGCTTCATTGTTTACATTGTGGGCGTGTCCTTCGGGGGCGGCTCGAGTTTGGCTGATTGAATTTCTTGAGGAAACTTTTTAATTACATCCCATTGTTGCTGCAACAAAGCAAACAGTTAAGCAAACAACAACAACGGCAACAAATGATGGAAAGTGTTTGGGGGAAATTCACCGCTCAGTGCGTTTATAAACGCGTGTGCGATTTTCATTTGGCAAATTGCTCGGGCGGCTATAAAAAATGTAGAAGGGAATGTAAAATCTGCTACAAAGACAAGACTGGGTTCTTTTCGTGTTTTTTGTTTTTGGGCAATCCCCGATTTATTTACAAATGCTGCAGCATTTTATGTGGCCATTAAAATATTTTATTGCTCTTGGCGTAAATTTAAAGCAACAATAAAACGTAAAGGAAGCGGCCGACAAGAACCCAGAAACTCAGCCACAAAAACGTGAGCCAGCCTCAAAAATAGCCAGGCTCAGAAAAAAAACAAGCCTTACAAATCCGGCAAGAAAAATAAAGGCGTTCAGAAGAGGGTTAAATATGAGGACTACGGAGTACCCTATGTACTTAACCGGAAATAACCGAATAAAATCAGTAAGGTCTTAAAGTCACCTATGAAGGTGCCTAGAAGTATGCTACAACATATTTTATACTCGAATGTGCAAAGGTTGTATTGAATACTATTAGACATATTTATAAGTGGTTTCAAAATGTTTATTATTTTGATACTTATTTTGGGAGACCTTTGAATATTTGTTTAGTAAATCCAAGCTGTACATCCCTTTCCTGCCAAAATTTCGTGGCTCCCCTGACTTTTTAGAAACGCCCACATTCTTGCGACTGTCCGCGTGGTAAGGCGTTTTTCCAGCGATTTTCCCTTTTGCGATTCGGTGAAAATTTAATTTGCATTTGCGCATAAAATGCTGCTACATCACTAGTGGCCATGGGCGTGTGGCAGGAGGGGGCGGACCGCCACGCCTGCTAGTTTGACTTACACCTTAAAGACCCCCTCATGTGCGGGTCTCCTTTTTCGTTCCGGCTTCCGTTTTTCCAACGCTTTTCCCACCAACCATATTTATGGCAGCAGCTGTTCGGGAAAATGTTGAAAAAAAACGTACAGAAGGCAAAAATGAGAGGGGGCGGCCCTCCGCCCATGTTACGCATACAAATGGCAGCCAATTGATTTACTTGTGCTGGCAGTCATTTGTTCTGCAACCCCCTCCCCTGCCCACACCCGCCAAAGGAAGCAGCTTAAATTTTCCTATTGGAAAATGGGAAATGGAAATCGTCGTGAAAAACAGGGTCTGTGTTTTATGGCAGTCCATGTAAATTATGTTTATGATGGCCGGAATCGAGAATCGAGCGAATCGGTTGGGAAAAACAACATCTACTCGCACCGATTTCGTTTCAATTAAGCATCCAGTTATTATTAAATTTGTACTTAATTTCATTTGGCGAAAACCCATTTTGAATTCGTTTTAATTTGTTTTCCCTTTATTTGCTTAATAACTCTATTTAATTTCGGGGTGAAAAAAAGAGTCGAACATTTCCGCCTTTCCCCGTTTTTTTCCGTTTTTCCGTTTCACATTGAGCAATGAAAAGTGTCCATTGAAAAAATGGCTGTGTGAAAATATGCAATATGCAAACGAAAGTCTCTCGCTCTCTTCTCACCTGTTTATGCAAGCCAATAAAGGTCTACCTGTATGCCGACGTGTGTGAGTGTGTGAGTGTGTTTGTGTGTTATGCAGCAATAACTGTAAATGACAAACAAATGCGCACGTTAAAATCGTTGATTAAAATCAGCATAAACACACACAGGACAAAGGCTAAAATGGCAACAGGCGGCGGCGAAGGGGGGTGAAAGTGGGGAAAGCTGCAAAAATGATTACCCACAAAGTGTAAACATTCGACTGATAAATACCCTGGAAAAATTGTTGGGGCTTAACATGGGAGTTATTCAAAAATGTATTATTAGTATAAGCATTTTACTTTAAGCTTACTCGATATATTTATTAAATGTGTTTGTAGAATGTGCATTGTACATATCTGGAAAAATATTCCTTCATTAAAGTATTATTACAATAGTGCATAAAATATAAGCTCGTTCAATTTCATAGAAGAAGAAACAACTCAGAATATATTGTAAGAACAATATTTATTAGAAAATGCTGACGTACAGAAAATGTTAAGGTGAAAGTGTGAAAAAATAATGTTGTATACCAATTAATAGTTATTGATCATGAACAAAATGTTTGTGCTTAATTTTTTTAAAAGCTTTAAATTTATAAAATTTGATAAAGATGTTTTTAGTTTATAACCTTTTTTTAAAAATAAGTTAGTGGCTTATAATTTTGTATTTATGAAGTTTGTTGTAGTTCTAATTTTGTTTACCACCATATGCTGTTCGGATCAATGGGTATGCCAAACAAGCCAGCAAAGGCGGAGGAGAGGGCGTGGCAAGTGGGAGGGGCAGGGGCAGGGGCAGGGGCAGGGGCAGGGACAGGGGCAGGGGCAGGGGCAGGGGCAGGGGGCAGGGGACATTCTGCCAAAAGGGATCCATGCAGTGCGTCATTTATGCGGGCCTATGAGCAGGGTTTTCAGAAGGGCGGGATTTCGGTTTCGTCCTGCTCAGGTAAATAAGTTGCACTTTAAAGCAAACACGGCCCAAAAGCAGTGGCCCCTCTCTCACCCCTCTGCCACTTTCAGCCCACGCCCCTGGCTCGCCGACATCAACATCAGCCAAACAAAATGGCTTCTGTCCCCGTGTGTGTGTGTGTGTGTGTTTGGGCTCGAGTGTCCTGCACGGACTGCTAGTTACAGAGCCTGTAAATGTCATTGGCAGACACAGACGAAAATATTTTAATAACTACTCGTATTCGTTCTGCTCCGGCAAATGTTTTCATTAGCTGGAAAAACAGAGAACAAAATAGAATCGGGGAAATATACACGTTTGTGTGTGTGTGTAGGGGAGCAGCGAAGAGAACTAGACGGCGCAGAGGAAAACAAAAGCCAAATGAATGGAAAGTCCTGGGAAAGCCAGTCAATTAAGCCGAAGAGAGCGGAGAGGTCCTCGAGTAATTCCGCAAATAATTGCACGACTTTAAGGCCAAGTGAAGCGCACTCCTGCACTTTTACAGCCCTTGTCATAAGGCCTTTCCTTTCCTATTGATCTCCGGGGAGTCGTAAAGCAGGGCGAACATTTCTGCAATTGGAAATGCTTAGCTGGGAAACTCGAAGGGAATTTGCATTCGGAAGAAGCCTTGAAGGAACATTTCTTTTTCTTAATTATGTGTAAGTGTACTTTTGGCACTTGCTTTAAATGACTTTCAGTTCTGCATATCATATATGTATGACCCAACTGTAAGCCATTAGGTCCCAAAAGAAAAGATCTACAACAAAAATGAAAAAATACTTACTTAATACTATAAGATTATAAATGTATTGTTAATGCTAAATTCACTAGATTTGAAATGGCTTTTAAAGGCGTACAAAAGTATGCTGTGA
Organism: Drosophila suzukii; assembly: GCF_043229965.1. Classification (NCBI taxonomy): domain Eukaryota; kingdom Metazoa; phylum Arthropoda; class Insecta; order Diptera; family Drosophilidae; genus Drosophila; species Drosophila suzukii. The sequence goes on along the minus strand of NC_092084.1, from coordinate 2,226,195 downwards.
AAAACTTACGTCGTCTTTATAATGGTTTCTTTCACATGGTTTCTAAGTTGTTTTAAGGTATGCTGCAATAAAAATGCATATATTGTTGCCTACTTTTAGACACCTTTTATGTAACTATTTTGATAGTTTAAAAACATATTCTCTCCAGTGGCGTTTTTAGCCCTGACACACATCTGAAGAGGCGCTGATTCCGTCTAAGGCCCTCCATTAGGCCCGCTAAATGGCTTGACCAATTTTATTAACCCCTCTCAGCTGAATTTTCTCTAAAATCGCGTGGTGTGGCCAACCAGGGGTTAACTGGTGCTTGTGGTGGTGGCGAACAACATTGTTATTATTTTTAAAAGCGATTTTCGCAACCGGCACGCAGCTGGGCTCGTTAAAAGCACAAACAACGAAAAGATGAAGGGGCGGCAGAGGAGGCAAACATGGGTGGGGATAAGGGGGGCTTGGATTTTTGGTAGGTAGGTACATCCCACACACACATACGGACATGGAAAGCAGTTAGCCCCGCGGTGTATACACATAAGTCATTTATTGAAAATCCACTGCAGCAGGAAAAGCTGGAAAAACAGGAACGGCAGGAAAAGCAGGAAAAGCGACGGCAACGGCTGCCGTCCAAAGTATGACAAACAATAGCCAAATGGGTTTTTCCTACAACAACAATTTTTCAATATGCTCCAACCAAAATGACCAAAGAGCCGGCTCCCCAAACTGAAAACCGAGCCCAAAAAATACCCGGAAAAGGGTAGCACAACGGGTTTTTTTGGGGGTGTGGGCACCATTTGCCGTTATTGTTTGCGTAACCAGGGGTTGGGGAAAAGCCGGGGTATACCCATTTTATCATAAGATATTGGGAAGATCCCGTCCAACTTGGGAACTATTTTAAAATACCATCTTTAATACGGTACAATGAAGGATTATTATATTAATGGTCGACTTTTTGAAAGAAAAATTAAACTCATTGCCAATATGCTGTCATTACTGTTGGAAAGCAATCATTTCTAAAACTCTATAACCTATTCAAAAATGTATCTAACTTATTATTCCTCCTATATTTGTAGGGTACTTATGGCTCGACTTGCTGCCCCATTATTTTATCCTACTTGCCATTATTGCGCATTGTGAGGCTGCTGCAGCTTCAGCTTTTTCTGCCCGATCCTGTTTTCCGCTCCTCCCTCCCACTGCTTTTCCCCCTCATTTTCCCACCCACGACCACATTTTCCCACCCCCACACGCCCACTCACAGGATGGCCAAGGCAAAGAACATTCATAGGTCGATTGTCGCTGCCATTAAGTGTGCATAAATGTGACAAGAACAACAATAAAAAGGATAACGACGGTTACGGAATTCGAGTCGTGTTCAGGTCGAGTGTGACATGCCCTTACGCTCGGAAAAGGGTTTGGTAATTGTGTAACCAAGGTGTACAACAGAAAGATATAGCAAGATAGTAAGGTTTTGTAAAATAGATCATTAAAATATGAATGTAACAATAAGGATCGGTTATAAAATAACACTCATGGCCTGTGAAATGATTTAAAACCACTACCTAAAATCCTATGTTTTACTTATTTTTAAAGTGTATTTCTTTAACAAAAAATGAATTATAAAAAATCTGGTTAAGTAATTTAAGCAAATAAAAATGGAATTATTTGTTAGGTATTTTGTATAATATTGAAAGAGTATCTATTTGGTTTTGTAATGTAATAACTTGTGCCATTTTAAGTTTGAAACTACCCCTATGTAAATGTAAGCCAATACAATGTAGTCACCTACTAGAAATCTTCTACAATTTTGCAAATTTGTTGCATGGTAAAGGGGTAATATTTCCCAGCTGAACATTGTTATCAAAAAATGTAATAGATACGAAAATAAAAAAGGCTTAAATCTGCTTTCACGGATTGGAAATAAGCTCGAACTGCAGCGCGCTGGTGGAGTGTTTGCATTTGTTTATTTGCCGCTGCTGCAGGATGCCAGCTGCTGCCCAGACACAGTTTCAAATATTCAGGAGCGGATCGGGATGTGGATGGAGATGCCCTGCCAGCCCGAAACCTTTAAATAAAAACTGTCAGAAAATAAATTTTAATTTGTGACATTGGCCATGGGGCAGGCGAAAATGGATTGAACGATTCGAGGGCCAGCAGGATGGGTGGGAGGAGCGGTGGTGCGGAGGTGCTGCGCCGGGCAGTTAACAAAAGGACGTAAAAACGAGGAAGCACTGCAACGGCCATCAAGGCTAACGATATTGTGACAGGTTATCGATATTGTCGCAAACTCGAATGGCTGACAATCGAGTGGTGCTCTGGAATTGGTCAATTACTTAACTGCCAGGGAAATCGGTTTGGTTCTTGATTGCAATTCTGAAGTGTGCTCGTTCTCGGGCTCGCTTGTTGTGTAGTTGTCGCTCGTTGAAATACACGTTTTTTGTCAATTGTGCGGATTTTAAATAAAGGTGTTTCCGGCTTCTATGATGGAAAATTTAAATGCAGTTTTGAAGCACTGTGAAAGTACGTTAAACATTCATTTTAAGCTTAAAAATGTTAACTACTCAAGAGTGAAAGTGTTTAGTGGTACATTGAACTAGGGAAATTCCTTATAGGCAAGAAAAAAGTTCCGAAACCTTATTTTCCGGCCAAAGAATAAGGTCAGAATAAGGATTGGCGATAGAACCAACAGGTATTCATTTTTTTTTACCGTTTTCCGCAAAAAAAGATGAACATTAAAATGCGAAAATTGTATTATTTGTATTTTATGCATACATCTATGCGCTTAAGAAATTCGAAATGGAAGAATTTTCGTGACAAAATTGATCAGATTCGAGACATATTTTCTGCCGAAGTGCTGAATTTATTAGTCTCAGACACCAGGCAAACAGAAAACTTAGCAAGTGACAGCTGGTAGCCAAAAGTGAACTTAAACAGCTGTTAATTTTCAAGATGGCGGCCCTTTGCATATTTCCCCTCCTCCCACTGACCAATATGATCTGATCGCCATGGGAAAGAACCGTTAGTTGTGAGCCAAACGCAGACTAGAGATGAGCAACTATGGCTGTTTCACGAGCTTGTCACGATATTCTCACGATCATGTCACGAGCTTGTCACGATCTTGTCACCGTGGCAAAAGGAAGAAATCACCAGAGCATCTCTAAGTAAGCTTGGAATAAGCTAATCAGCTGATCGTTTTACACCTACTAAACGTTTATGTTCGCCTGGTGTTTGAAATAAAAAATCTAGCAATTTTACCATTTTCTCGATGAGAAAATAAGGCATTTTGTACTTAAGATTTCTATGAATTGTCATTTCAATGAGGTCTGAAATTTAATTTCTTGATCTTTGACACCAGGCCAACATAATCCGTAGCAGGTGGCTGCTGGGCGCTATCATTTTCTTACTGGAAGAAAACCGTTAGTTTAGTACAAGAGACTAGAGGTGGGGCAATCGCTTGATCGGCCAAGAAAGGCCCTACATATTTTGGGGCGGCACACCACTAGTTCAGCCTTAAAAACTAATCGTTGGCCACCTACGAATTTTCCTGTTCGCCTGATGCTTCGAATTGAAAAATCGCAAATTTACTTCAACAAATTGAAGAGCTTCGTAGCATTTTTTTATTCAAAATGCTGGATTTGTGGCCCTCAGACACCAGGCAAACAGAAATCATAGCAAGTGGCAGCTGGTAGTCAAAAGTGAACTTAAACAGCTGTTCATTTTCAAGATGGCGGCCCTTTACATATTTCCCCTCGCCCCACTGACCAATAGGAATTGATCTCCATGGGAAAGGACCGTTAGTTGTGAGCCAAACGCAGACCAGAGATGAGCAACCATGGCCGTGTCTCCAGATTGTCACAAGCTGGTCACAAGCTTGTCACGATCTTGGCACGAACCTGTCACGATATGCATGAAATAACAGGCCGTGCCAAAAGGAAGAAGTCACTAGAGCATCTCTAAGCAAGCATTGATTAAGCTAATCAGCTGATCGTTTTACACCTACTAAACGTTTATGTTCGCCTGGTGTCTGAAATAAGAAATCTAGCAACTTGACACTCGATTGGCATTCAAACCTGGAAATTTGAAGTTATGGCCATTTTTCGCAAAAAATATGAGGCCTCATGAAAAGGGGAAAATTGATCGAAAAATACAGTTCCTGAAATGTGATGAGGATCGTTAGCCTAGTCGGTCTTTTAGCTATGCGGTTTTCCTAATTTCTATTAAAAAAGGCTAAATAATAAGGTACTTCTCTCAAAAATCCTACTCCCCATTTTTTGCCTTAAAAAAGGGGGTATTTTGGCTGTCACTGTGCGAAATAAGGTCAGAAAAAGAAATGCCATACCTCGTTGAGCTCGTAATTAAATTCCCAATGGATTTGCATTCAAATGTGAAAGCTTTAATTTTTGGCCAATTTTCGCAAAAATGAACGATGTTACAAAAAATGCGAAAATGGGTCAAAAAATAAATTTCCCGATTTGTGATATGGATCGATAGCCTTGGTTGTTAGCTGCTCATAACAGTCGGTCTTTTTGTTGTGCGCCCCGATTTGACTAAATTACGACATAAAAACGGCCTAAAAATAACGCATTTTTCGTCAAAAAATAAGGTTCCCTATTTTTGCACAAAAAAAATCAGAATTTTGGTCGACAAATTGCGAAATGAAGTCAGATTAAGGATTGTGATACCTCGTTGAGCTCGTAATTAAATTCCCACTAATTGGCACTTAAATCTGAAAAATTTAATTTTTGAGAATTTTTTAAAAAAAAAAGATGATAGGGTTAGTTAGCCTAGGTTGTCAGCTGCTCAAAACAGTTGGTCTCTTAGCTGTGCGCCTTGGGTTGACCAAATTATGACTGAAAATCGGCTGATAAAACGACTTTTTGGTAAATCATACTTCCTATATTTCGCGCAAAAAAGGAAGTATTTTTGCCAAATGTGAGTTGGTAAATATAAGTGTGGAAATACTTAGTATATTTTGGGAAAGAGTGGCTTCAAATGGCTACGAACCGACCACCAATGAGATGCGCACTTTTCCGCTGGCGATTGGAAAACTTGGTATTCAGCTCCTGACTTGGGCGAAATTCGCTGGCCTCGGGTGCGGGGAATCGGTTGAAAATTAAACATAATCATGTGCAACATAAATATGCAAGTGGAGTGCGGCTCGTCGTTTGCTATTGATATTTGGCCAAAAGCAGGAGGAGGATTCGGGTGTGGGATTCTGTGGGAGGAGCAGGAGCGGCCGCCGGAGTCGCAGAAGCCACCGGAGCAGCAGCGACTGCAAAGTTTGCATAGCAAACAATGTGCACTTCTGGCAACACACACCCTGCACACCCAGCACACCCTGCACACACTACACACTACACACTACACACACCCCGCACACCATCTCTACACACAGGCTGTTCGTTAGAGTGGCAAATCAAACAGTTCCCCCACATCGCCCGATGAATATGTTTATGCCAGTTGGCATTGCAATAACTTCATAAATATGCAGTGCAGAATGCAGACGGCATACTGCATACTGCATACTGCAGCATTCGAAGCCGAGCTGCTGAATTTAAATTCAAGCTGCGGCAACAAAGTCGAATTTAATGCCGCCGGAGCTGGGCAGAACAATGCAATTATGATTCGGCTGTCAATTAAACGGCAAATTTACAGCACTTCAAGTGCAGTGGCAGCCGAAATGCGGTTGAGGGGGGGTTGTGGTGCTGCCACTGGTGCTTCGATGGAATAAGCATGAAATAAAATCATATAAAATATCAATAAAGCACACAAATTTATTGCAGAAACATACACGGGAAGAGCGAGCAGTTGAGCATCCTGCAGGAGCCCCTGACTGCAGACTCTGCCTTTCGATTTTTGATACCCTTGAACACGCATCTAAGTTACGTGATTATTTACTTTGATTCCTTGCAATATTGCTTGCTATCTTTATTTTGAAAAGTATAGTTAATTGTTTAGATGTCAGATATAATTGGGCGTCATGTATTTAATTTATAACGCTCTGGATTTGCAGGGCAAAGTATTTTGTTATTACTTTCGAACATATCAGTTCGAATTTTTCTTCAGTTATATATTTTCCGTAAATTTGTTTTAGACTTTAAAGAATAAAATAAAATGACCAAAAACCAATCTATTATTTTATTTCTAAAATTCGACTTAACAATTATGAATCAGGTATTTAATTCATATTGCTCTGCATATTAAGGGTAATACCAAACTGCTTAAATGTTTTTTTGGATTTATTTTAAACAATATAATACAAGGACTACAATTTTATTAATTATTTTTCAACTTATCTTTTAACAATTTTAATATTTTTAAATGAAGCGTTTCTTGAGTGGTTCTTAATTTGATTAGGGTACAACCATCTTCGCTCCTCGAGAAGGACTTCCTTTTATTTGTGCTGCAGTGTGTGAGTGTTGGGAAATACTCGTAAATAAAATACTCTCCATGTCTCCACCCCTCCCCCTCCCCTGCTTTTCCGCCCCCATTTTCCCGGCCCCCGAATTTTCTTCCTCTGGTTGCGCCAGCGGCAAAACGATGACGAGCTGACGATGTCGTTGTAAATACCATAAAGAAAATCGTTGCCGACGTGCGGTGTCCGTGTCCGTGTGTCCTGCGAGTCCTGTCTGTCTATGTGTGTGTGGGTGTCCTGCCGTCTGGAAGGAGTTGGCCAGAAAGGAGCAACAGCAGAAGGCAGCCGGCAGGAAGCCCTGCGAAATGTTATTTATTGGAATTGTGTAATAAATGTGACCGAAAGTGCACTCGACGTAAACGAAATGTTGCATGCCACATCCTTCGTTGGGGCTTCCAGGACTCGCCGCTGCATTAGGAGCCACCGAATGATGCAAATGAAGGTGGACCGGCAGCCAGGACATATGCGCTTCCAAATGACCATTATCCATTATCCTTTTGCACGTGCACAGATGTGGGCTTTCAGCGTTATAGGTCCAACGGTTGGGATGACAGGACATCTTGCGAGGTCGGAGATCTTCATTAACCCGAGGTCTCCATTACCATGTGGCTGAAACCCAGAATGCATTTGGAAATCCTCTCACTGAAAAAAAGCAAAACTATCATGGTAATACTATTTAAATAAGTGTTTAATAATAATAAGCGTAGGAAGTCAATGTAGTTGACTTCAGTACAATAAAAATCATAGTGAATGTAAATTGCAGTGCTTATATTTTTGTTACCTTTTCCTATTTTAAGTTGTTAAATTTAAGGACAGCGGAGAGCAATTTAACCCTTAAAACCCTCTTCACCACGTCAGCAGAGCTTTAAGCCTCCAAGGAAGTAGATTTCAGGGCTTCCCCCACTTAACTCGCTGAAAATAAAATACTACCCCATCAATCAATCAATACGTGCTGATGTAAGCAAATAATCCAGTACAAAATTGAGACGTCACGCGTGATTACCGAACGTAGTCGCAGGACATTTCGAGGATACGAGGATACGAGGATGTGTGTGTGGGACCATTTCGTATGATCGGCCGACAGATTGGGAGCTATGTAGCATATATGCTCGCTTATGGCTACGTGATCGCCCAGTTAGGAGGGCACATATAATGGGGCACTCGACGCGACTCCTCGCAATTTGTGTCGGGCATTTGCATCTGCACATACCCACATCTCCCTTTTTTGGGAGGGGGACGTCCTACGACCACAAAACACTCGGCAAAAGCAGTCGACCCTTGGCCAAAAAGGACACCCACGCCCACCGTTGCCCACTTGGCTAGCTTCTAGCCAAATGGGGATGAATTTATTATAACACTTTGTATAGTCATACTACATATTGGCTGGGTTCCAGATAAATAGGGATATTTTCAAGTTGTCATTCAGTGTAACCATGCTGAATATTATATCATTTTCGATTTGTCAAAAATAATTACCATTAAAAAAATATTTCTTGTTAAAGGGGAAATGACATGTGTTGATAGTTCAATTGTTACTTTGGTTAATTATCATTGAATTATATCCCCCTATTAAAGAGGATTTTATTTTTAATCTTTATTCTTTTTTGTGCTTCAATCAACAAAATTATGTGGAGAGAAATCTTAGTATTTCCCACCCCATTTATTGAGATTCTCTCCCCCAAATATTTGGCAATAAAGTGTTGGTTTTTAGGGCTTTCGAAAACATCTGGCAAGAATTCAAAAATATGCTTAAATATTTGAGATGATAAATATCATATTTTGAGTCAAAAGCGGCTTGTTTAAGCACCTTTCCTAATTTATAGTCGGCAGCACTGGGCGCCCACTTGTCCAGCTGCATTGGCAAATCCCAGCGCCCCCTCCCAATGCCTTTACCCCGCCCATGCACACACACATATGGCACCTTTGCTTTGTCCCGAAAATTTCCATCGATTTGATTTATATGCAAAATATTTAAATTTTATTGCCCGTTTGCATATGGGCCAGACAGTCCGACAGTCGGACGGAGGGACGGAGGGAGAGTCAGGACCCAGGAGGCTTAAGTGAGATCGATAGTTATAGTTGGGAAGCACACACACGAGAACAGTCGGAAAACAGCTGAGGTTGTGAAGATAATTTATGCAGCTTTCGGTAATATTGAAAACGAAATTTAAACGCAAACAAGGGAAAGTGTTTGGGAAAGCCAGTTTTGCTAACCCGGCCTCGATTCCAGTTTAGTCGCCACCTGTTTTGTTTGTGCTTGTGTTTTTGTGTTTGGCAGAAATTCGCTTATGTGGGGAAATACGGGGAAATGGAGAACGGAAAATGGAAAATGGCCAGGCGATCAAAGGCCATCGAATCTCAGAGATGGCTCCTCAAATGCAGCTAATGAGGGGCCTGCGTCCGCTTTTCGTGTCGCCGACTTGCAACTTTCCACATTTTTCATTATGTCGCAGACAAGGCGCAAATGAAAAGGAGCTGCAAAATGGGCAAAGGGAAACCCCCGAGTGGACGGGGGCGTGGGAGGCGGGGAGGCGGGGAGGCGTGTCAGAAATTATGTTGATTGTTTGCTCTAGCCAAGGAAATAATTAAGCAAGACATGGCAGCAACGGAGACACGGGCAAGAAACCCGAGCACATTTCGCTGGCGCCAAGTCAAAAATATACATATATACCAGATATATCTGGGCTTTTCTGCACAGCAACAAAATAAAGAGTTTACATTTCAAAATGTGTAAAAAATAAGGATATTATAATATTTTCGTATAAAGAAACCCCTCTTCCCAAAGCCAGACTTTTCTTCACTGCTATCATTATATTGTTTTCTGTTCTTGTTAAGAAATATTTATTTATTATAATTTGGTCCTAATATTGATTGTACAAGTAAAAGACTTAATTGTATTTGAAAACAATTTTGAGTACCACAACATTTGCAAAATGTAGATGATTATTTTGTTTAGTGTAGGTATTTCCCTATCAGGCTGCAAAAACAAATTCCGAAATTGTCAACAGCTTTTTGTGAGTCACTGCGTGTGCACTGGTTTTTTGTTGCTGCTGCAAGTTAATCTAATTAGTGTGCCACTTGGAGCTGCAGTTTTGATTTACATTTCGAGCTGCCACTGGAAATTAGCCAGGCCCGCCCCGAAATCACCCCCCCCCCACCCCTGAAATTTGGGCACCAAAAAGTTCTACTAATTTCCGCACAATTCGCTCAAAATGTTCGAAATAGATCGCTGGCCATCGCCATCGCCCCTTTTGGCTTTGAATGCCGGCATTATTTCGGTTCGATTTCGATTTCGGGTTCGGTTCATTTTATCGCATTTCATTAGCGGCGAACAGCGATTCCAATTTCCAATTTCCAATTTACCATTTCCATTTAGTTGTTCGACTCCGCCCCTGTCCACCCGCCTTTGTTCCCCTTCTAATCCAGCCTCCAATGGGATTTTATTTTATTTATTTATTACGTATACGTAAAACGTCGAAACGCAGCGCGTTCCTTTGTCCACGGCGGTCCCTTTGTTTGGCCCAACTGGGCAAATATTTGGCCAACGAAAAGCGGTCCGCGGCTCCCTTGATAAGCGATAAGCCTCGTCTCGCCAGGGCCATGAATAAATTAGTTGGCCAGCCCCAGCAGAACTCGCAGTTGGTCAAGGAAACATCGTCATTTTTCGGTTCCCAAAAGTTGGAGATCCGAAAAGGAAAGTTTAGGAAGAGTGCTGTTACAATTCTTCCATTTCAAGACTATTTTACACGGTTTTGTGCCCACTTATTTATTGCTACTAAAAAGATTTCCTGAAGAACTCGCAAGAAAACATCGTCTTTGAAAATATTTCGTCTGACTTTTTTTGTTGGAGACTTTGGTACTTATTATGTATATAAAAACAAGCAAGCCCTGATATGGATTTCAGTACGAACTTTAGCAAAGTTTCTGGGTCAGTTTTCAACTTCACTCAGTTATAACTAGAACTCCGTCGGCTCAACAACGAAATCGACCATTTATTTATTTTCTTAAAGTGAATTTTTAGTTGACATATTTGGTACGCTTAACAAAGAAGCTGTAATATTATATAATACGTATATCTGAATCAGTTCTAGGACCACCATGAGCATAATCGAGAATCCAGGGGCGGTGGCAAAGAGGGCGCGCCCGCGAAGATATACTTTGGGCGAGCTGTACCGGATGTTCAAGGACGCAGCCCTGACCCGGTTCTTTGGCCAGATGGTGCTCTGCCGCGAACCCAGGCTCTGTGCCTTCTCGCTGATTCTGGGACTCGTGGTCCTCGACTTCCTGACCCGGCACTCGCTGCCCCAGCTGGTGGGCATGGTCTGCTCGATGGTCCTGTTCCATGGATTGCTGTACAGCGTCCTGCGGCGGTATGTCCGCTTTCTGCCGTACGAGGAACTCCTCGTTAGCCGGATCAACTCGTCCTGGTCCAGGGACCTGGGCATCCGCGTGGCCCACTGCATCAACCGCTGCGTGGCCACCGCCCAGTTCCTGCTCTTCGGACCGGACATCCTCTCCAGCCTCCTGCTGGGACTCGTCCTGCTGGAAGTGCGCTCCATCCTCTGCTGGATAAACTTCTCCTCGCTGATCAAGATCGGTGGGTATCCTTAGAAAAATTAATAGAATCTTCGCACTAAAAAGCTACATTTCTTTAAGATTTAGTAGAGTTTTCATAAAAATTAATCATACGACACGTATGCCAGTTAGAATTTGATCCAAAAACTTATTCTCCCACTTCTTACTTCTCCAGTAATTTTTAAATTAATAGAGCGAAAACACAAGTCTTTGTTTTCAATATACTTCACTTAGTTTAAAATAAACTTGGGCTTAAGGGCAACACTGCGTATAAGTGATACACTCAAAAAACCACTAATATTATGGAAAATGCTCTTAATTAATTAATTAAAATGAAGTGTAAAATATTGTGATTAAGTCTACTACTCAGTTTCTAACTGGTAAATGGAGTATCAGTTATAATTTATTTTTCTCCGCATAGCCTACATCATGGCATTTGCCCTACCGAAACTGTGGGAGGCCTTTCTTCTCTATCTGGACGTACATCCTTGTGGGATCCGTCACCGCCTGCTGGTCCAGCTTCTGCCGTACCTCTTAACCAAGGAATTCATCTTCGGGCTCCTCGAGGAGTTGGCCATGGAAGTGGACCTGTACAGTGCACAGTATTTCGAGCTGGAAATGGAGAAAGCTGACAATGGGAGGCCGAAAAAAGGTGGGGAAATCAAAAGGGAATCGCGGATCGAAGGACAATGCAATAATCCAGTTCGGGGTTAAAAATCATCTCTCAAAAGTATTTGTTTTTCCTTAATTCAGTAGTTTTGTTTAAATTTGTTCACCGTTTCCGTACAAACCAGCTACAAATACTGACAACTTCTAATAGCCGCAATAATAATTAATGACAAAAGGCAAGGCAATATAATAATAATCTTATATACACTTATTACACATTAAATTGCCAGTTGTTTTAATTTATTTAAAGGGTGTTCTAAAATCTGTATCCAAAAATGTTGCAGTCAATGGCGATTTATTTTTAAATTAGAAAAAAAGTTCGTTAATACATTTGAAGAAAATTCTTTAGAAGTAAATGGTTTTTGAATTTAAAAAAAAGCAGCACTGTACAACACTGGTAGTTGTATGCATGTTTAAATATTTTTTTTAAATACAAACATAAGAAATAATAATATATGAATTCGATATAATTTAGCTCTTGACCCGCTTTTCCTGAATTTATGTTACCCTAATATTGTGAAGAGGTGGTAACTGTGTAATTTTTGGCGTGGAAATTAATTAAAGCCCCCTGTTTTTCCGCGCAACTTGTGGGCGATAAAAATCGCGCCCAGAACGTGACAAGCGACGATGAAGTTGAAGGCGCCGAGAGCAAACAAGCATACGACTTGCCGATGATGTGGGTGTTGTTCCTGTATGGAAAGTGGGTGGCGGTGGGCGGAAGTGGGTGGGAGTGGGTGGTGGGTGGTGGATGCAGCACAGCCGGTCAGTGGTTAATCATTAAAGCCGCCTGCTCGGGCCAGGGGCTCAAGATGGTCGGATTTATTCATTAGCGGGGTGTTTGGGGCCTGCGAAATCACTGTGGCCCAGTGGGGGCATTAAAAATTTAGTGAGCTCTCGGCAGGAAGTGCACGAAAATCGGAGGAGAAAGCGACAGGAAGTGGGTGAAAATTGGGCAAAGGGAGCGGGAGGGAAGGGCTTTTCTTCTGGCAATTTGCACTCAATTGCAATTTCCGTTCGCCGCTGCCATTTGCTACGTGGCTGCCACGTGAAAAGCCATCTCGCCCACCCGATTTTTCAGCACCCCCCCCTCCCCTTTGCTTTCGTACGCCCCTGCCTACGTGCTGAGCGGCGCAAAACGCGCAGAAATTTGTTTTGCCATTTTGTTTAGTTGTTAGTTGTTGCTGCGGCGGTCCGCCCTTCCCCTTCCTTCCCTTCCCCTCTTCTGCCCACCCACCCATGTTGTTTTTTTAAATATCAATATAAAACGTGACAGAATGGACTTTTGGCTCGACAAAGCTCAGGAAGCACAGCGGACGAGGGGCAGGACATACACTTGGGAAATCCCATGTTCGTTTCGGTTTCCAGAATTTTTCTGAAATTTCTTACAACTAGATTTGCATTTTACTGTAGAACTTGTTTGTTTAACAACTTTAACAGGATTCGTTTTTTTTAATTTTTAGGACTTTTATTGGTATTTTACGTGCGCGCCTCAGTTTGCTCAAACGACGGCATAAAAAGGCATTTTTTGTCGAAAATCCTACTCCCTATTTTTCCCTTAAAAAAAGAGTATTTTGGCCGTCACCGTGCGAAATAAGGTCAGAATAAGAAGTGCCATACCTCGTTGAGCTCGTAATTAAATTCCCAAGCGATTTGCATTAAAACCTGGGATTTTTAATTTTTGGACATTTTTTGAAAAAAAACATGATGTAACCCCTTACAAAAAATGCGAAAATTCGTCAAAAAATAAACTTCCGGAAAACTGATAGGAATCGATAGCCTTGGTTTTTAGCTGCTCATAACAGGCGGTCTTTTTGCTGTGCGCCTCGATTTGGCCAAAATACGACTTAATAACGGCTTAAAAATAACGCATTTTTCGTCAAAAAATGATACTCCCTATATTTGAGCAAAAAAATCAGTATTTTGGTCGTCAAATTGCGAAATGAAGTCAGATTAAGGAACGTGATACCTTGTTAAGTTCGTAATTAAATTTCAAATCAATTGGCACTTAAATCTGAAAAACTTATTTTTTGCAAAATTTTTCGAAAAAAAACATGATACAACCCCTTACAAAAAATGCGAAAATTAGTCAAAAAATAAATTTTCCGAAAAGTGATAAGGATCGATAGCCTTGGTTGTTAGCTGCTCATAACAGTCGGTCTTTTTGTTATGCGCCACGATTTGACTAAATTACGACTTAAAAACGGCTTAAGAATAACGTATTTTTCGTCAAAAATTAATAATCCCCATTTTTTCACAAAAAAAATCAGTAGTTTGGTCGACAAATTGAGAAATGAGGTCAGAATACGGAATGTGATACCTCGTCGAGCTCGTAATTAAATTCCCAATCAATTGGCACTTAAATCTAAAAAATTTATTTTTTGAAAATTTTTCGAAAAAAAAGATGATACAACCCCTTACAAAAAATGCGAAAATCGGTCAAAAAATAAATTTCCCAAAAAGTGTTGGAGATAGTTAGCCTGGACTGTTAGCTGCTCAAAACAGTAGATCTTTTAACTGTGCGCTTTGGCTTGACCGAATTACGACTGAAAAACGGCTAAAAATGAAGTTATTTTTGTCCAAAATACTACTGTACTGTACTAAGTGATGGGGATTGTTAGAATTGATTATAAGCTGCTTCAAATAGTTGGCCTTTTATTTGCGCCCCCTGATTTGACTATATTAAGATTGAAAAACTTACAATAAAGCCAAAATTGAATGGTATAAAAGTATGAAACACTTTTTTTCCACGTGCACCGTTTAAAGCAAATCCGGGGAACAGGGAACAGCATTTCCGTAAGCGGTTTAACTGCCTGGCGATGGACTGGCATAAGTAGGCGACGGGCGGTAGGAAAGGGGCGGCGCGGGTTCACGCATTATAATCCGTTTATGGACGTCACCCCCGTCGAAAATCTCTGCGGAAATCCAAGGAAAAGAGAGCCGTTCCGAAGGAGGGGCCCGACTTAGCTGTCCCTCAGAACTGTGGAATTAGTAGAGGATGTCGGAAAACCAGGAGGTGGCAACTGGGGTAGAAAAGGAATCAGGTGGTCGGGATGTGGAGCTCTGCTTAAGGTATTTTACGCATTATTCTTATTTTATTGTGGAATATACTACAGGAGCTTGTTGAAGTAGAATCAGAGACTTAGAATAGATTATTACTAGCTTTCTATGGTGAGTGGTATAATACTCCTTTAGGTTTTTTTGCTATTTATTAAATTGGGGTCGTAACTTATCAAAATACACCCGGAATATCCCTTAGTCCATTTGATATTAAAGCCAACTTTTGGTGGCTGTTGCCATTGTGCAGCGGAGCATTGGGAAGAGGATGCCCCCGGCCAGGAAGATGATGATGATAATGATGATTCCAGCTCCAGCTCCAGTTCCAATTGCAATTCCAAAAGGCATATGCGGTTCCCCTTGGATGCCATCGGGGGGTCGCTTCTTGGGCTCGGGCTCGGCCAAATGGACTCACGGTCGATGACGCCGCCTTTCAAAAGGACTCCCCACTATTCCCGTTGAATGGGAAATCAGACAGAGGTTTCCCCGGTTTCCATGGCACAGCATTGTGCGCAAATATACTCCTCTATGGGGAGGGGGTGTTTAACTATATAAGGAATGCTCTGGAGGGAGAGTGGTTGCCCGGTGGTGAAAATTGCATTCAGCGAGTGTTTTATGGCCATGTTCGGCACTCCGACTGCAACTGCTTTATGAATGCATAATTTTATTATGCACAAATTCTATTTACAACGCGACACGTTGCGTGAACGGTTCATGGGGTGCAGAATGCGAGGGTCGCTTCACAACTTCGGCCCCTTGCCCACTTGCCCATCCTTTTAGAGCAGAAATTTTTCGATTTCACCTGACTGCCCATTTGATTGTAATTAATATTTGCATTTCAATTGCATTTGCGCTGGTCGCGCAGCGAAACCGGGTTTTTGTGGCCAGCAGCCAAATATTTGCCACGCCGCCCTGTCACGCCCCAATTATCACATATGGCGGGACATTGATTAAACATTTAACTGTCCATAAGTATTTTAATAACTATTTCGGCGCCCGAAAAACAATTTCCCAGCGGCTAATTGTGGGTGCTTAGTGGGATCGGTTTTTGTACGCCAGTCCAATCCAACTGAAAGTCATCCAAATGGAAAGAAACAACAAGCTTGGATTGAGTTCGGGCTTACACAGGGAGAACACTTTTGAGTAAATATCTTAACACATATGCTAACTTGGTGGTTTGTCACATTATTTTATTACCGATGAATCTAGATTCCTGAAAATATAAAAACATTAAGTTTTCACACAATAATAATATGTTTTAAAACTAATTTAATTACATATGTGCATGTGTTGCAAATATTTTAGAAACACATTGAATTAAACTAAGACTTTAATAATATTTTATTGCACAAGTTGGCTGAGATTTTCAAGACATCCCCTCTTGAAATTAGTTTCCGGGAATTTTTTTACCGTGTAGGAACTCCATGGGCATCTGGTTATGGCACCCGGCGATGATTGCTTCCCTCAGGGCGCTCAGCATCGACATTGACATGGTCCAGTGCGTATAAATCAACAGCTGCAGCAGGTTTTCCGGCACAGCCATGGAGGGGTTGAAACGGGGACAGCAGCCGGCAGCGGGTTAAAAATCTTTTCAAGTGGTCAACGGACGCAAATCCCTGTATCCCAGTGTCCCCACATCCCAGTATCCCAGTATCCCAGTATCCCTACATCCCGCATCCTTGTGCCTTTGCGGTTGAATTAAGACAAACAAAAGGCACTGGCAGAAAATGGGGACTGGGAAATGGAGAGCTCTGCTTAGATTACGCATACGCCGTGTTGAGCAGTGGGTCCTTTAGGCTTTGGGATTTGAGTTGGGGCGGGGAAATGGGGTCGAGAAAAGAAAGTGCAACACACATGCACGGCAACAGAAGCAGTTGGAGAATGGAGACAGGAGAAAGGAGAAAGGAGAGTGTAGAGTGGAGAACGGAGAATGGAGAGGACCTGGAGTGGCAGGACAAAAACGAAAAAGGGCAAACGCAAAATGTAAATGGGCTTTTCACAAAATGAATATTAAATTGCAAGTGGGGCAAAGAAAAAGGCAACGGGCGGGGGTGGCGAAAAAGTAAGGGGCGGGGCGGTACCGGCTTAGCCAAAGGGTGTTAGACATGTCTGAGCCGACATTAACATGGCCCAAACCGAAACCGAAACAGAAACCAAAGCCGAAGCCTCCAATGGGCTTGGCTTAGGAACTCTTTGCGGTCTCCCCCCCCCCGTCCACATATTCATTTCCCAAGCATTTCTTTTGTGGCCGATGTGAATATGATTATCGCTGTGATTGCCAAGCTGGGAATTCTGACAGGCCAAAGGATGATATTTTTGGCACCTTCTTTGGCTTACCTATTGGGAAGTCAATGTGGGAAATGAAAATGCTGGCCATTAACTGAGCTTATCCAATTTCAATTTGTAATTATTTATTTTGTATTTGTTTTATTTGTACAGATAACTCACTTATGGTAAAAAAGTAATAAGTCCCTTAAGTTCGCTTTAATTATGATCGATGTTAATAGGATTCATTTAAAATTTAGGATTAGGACTATTTTTCTTAGTAACATAATTAGTCTATTAAATACTTTAAATAAATCTATTTTCTAGTTACGTTTATTTAATACATATTTTAACTGTTCCATTTTCTTTTCAGGCTTCCAGGTATGAACATTGAAATGGAATTCTTTTGATGACATAACCTTTACCAGATTCGAAATTTAACTTTTCCACAATTAACACGAGTGCATCATTTTCAACTGGTTGGTCTAATGAGCTTATGGTAACGAGCATTTCTCGCGATTATTCCTGAAAGTTGCTCCTTCGGCAAATGCTAATCCCAATTAGAAGCCGCAGCCCGACTAATTAGCATTGGGTGAATCTCGGATATCCGACTTGTTTTGTGGCTGTTTTCCCAGATAGATGAGGAATTTGTGCAGTTTCCTGGAAACGCCCAGGAAAAGTCTCTCTCACTTTTCGCCGACCGCCCACCGCCCACAGCCACGCCCCCCGGACGCCTACTTATATGACATGGCATATGCATTGTTTTCAAAATGATTTGCGGTTCTAATTTTTCGCACAGAGGCGGCGGCTGGAAAGGGGCCAAAAAGGGGAGAGAGGGGGCTTGTACTTTGTCGTCGTTTCTTATTTTTGTGGCTTTCGCTGCACAACTTGAACAGAGGCCCCTGCCACGCCCCTTTTCCTATTACCACTTTATTTCCGCCCCCGCCAGTGTCCACAAAAGTGTGCAGCAAGTAAGATGCCGCCACAAACCGCATGCAGCTCCAGTCGCTCTCAACTATCGCATCTTCCTTGGAAATACATTGTAAAAAATTCATTGGAAATTATGACATTTCTTGGGTTTCCCCAGAACATAAATATAATATATATAAAGTGTTGCAATATAAACCTGACTTTTCAAGATCTATCTTTAGAGACTTTTTCAGTTTTCAGTTTTTAGTTTATATTTCATTTTTTTGAAGAAGAGTTCACTGAAAAAAAATGTGTAAAAATTGGAAGTACTCTTGGAATCCTCCAGCCCTATACATTTATTAAATAAAAACTTGATTTTTAAAGTCCTAACTTTATTGCAATTTCAGTTTTTAACTTAACCTAGCTTTTTGCACTAGAAAAAGTGTATATCGATTTGAACCTACGCTTGGGATTCTATCAAACTTACACCCATAATTTATTGAAAGGCAAACTAGACTTTAAAGTCCAAACTCTGTTTTGTTCTCAGTTGAAGGAAAGAACTTTATGGAGGAAATTTATTAAGTGCTTGGCTAGGCTTTTCTCTCAGTGCACCTTTGTGCCCTGCTCATTTTGTGTGTTTCTTGAGCTGAGGCGCCAAAACAAAGCAGAAACTTCGCTTGGTTCAACATTTCAACTGCTTGGAAATTTATTCATTCCCATTCCCATTCCCGTGCCCATCCCATCGCCTATGCCATCTGCATCTCCGTCTTCATTTGTCTGCCGTTTTGTATTTGAGCATTTCGGTATTTGAGTTTCGTCCCGATGCCACGCCCCCAGCCCCTGCTAAATGCCACACAAAAACTTTGTCGAGCAAATAAGTAAATTTTTAATTGAAACTCACATGGGAGGCAAGGGCGCAAAACGAAATTTGATAATTCAAATGGCAGAACGTTTAATATTTGATGTTGGCTCACAGCTCACAGCTCTCAGCTCATAGCTAGCACCTCGCACCTCTAGCGCTCCAGTGAATTTAATTTCATTTGTCGAAATCAATTAAAATGCCTTTCAAAATTTATCACCTGCAAAAACGGACGATTTGCGAAAATTGGACTCGGCTCCTTTCGCCCTCGAGTGCCTCAATTACTCTCCGGCCAACTTCAACTGCAGGCGAATGCAAAAGTTTTCGTCCTTTCGTCCTAGAGTCCTCCTTTCGGCCAAAGTTAACAAATTTTTTGTGCCCCGGCAAAAGTTGAGGTAAGTTGTGTACTGAAGTCGAAAGTTTTCCCACACACATCCGAGGAAAACGGGGGGTAAGCTGCTAGTTCTGCATGGCAGAGGACAAATATTTTTCAACAACTTCTCAATGTTGCTAGTGGGCTTTGAATTGCAACTGAATTCAAAAGCTGCAATCGGAGACTTTGAATAGGGCAGGCTCAAACAGCTGCGGTTGCAATAATAGTTCACATTGGGGTATCCTTGGCAGTTTAAATTGATCCCAAAGTAGTCTAAAATATCCGCTTAAGCTTTGACTTCCGCTGTTAAATATTTAGCTTTATTCAAGATACAAAAAATACACTTATCTGGGTATCTGATAGTCGATAATTCCTTTGGACGTGATTATATCATTCTATCCAAAATAATATTTTGCAGTAAGTAAGACTAATATAAGCCCTTACTGATTTACTTTGCATTGATGTTGATTTCAAATTCCAAAAAACCAGCAATAAAAATGTTTTCAGTCATTTATTTGTACAGTTTTTTGAAAACATTTTACTACCCCTATTAGGTTGACCACACCTGTGGGAAAAAGGGGAAAAGGAAAAAAAGGTAGAGTTTGTTTTGCAAATTTACCATGTCGTGGTTGCAGTTCTTACTTTAACAATCAGCGTTGACTAAATCAGAGCTGGTCTGTTGATGTTGCAGCTGCAGTTGTTGCTGCTGCTGCTGTTGTGATGTTGCTGCTGGGATGTTGCTGCTGTGATGCTGATGTTGTTGCTGCTGATTTATCTGGCGAGTGCGCCAAACGCATGTAAACAAGCATCGGGGCAGGCATGTGTTTTTCCAGCACTCCCGCTGGAAAAGCCACCCGGAAAAACCGCCCGCGCGCCATAATGCGCTATTCAATTTGGCAACGAGGTCCTCTGATGTTGCCCACATAAGTAGGCAATGCATTTTTCCCAACTGCAGTTGCCACCGATTTTGAATGTTGCGCAGTGCTAGGCCTCACTGAGATAAATAGTCTTATCTCTGGGGAAAATCAGTGTTTTTTAGGGAGTAGGGTTTTGGCCAAAGTTATCTTATTTTTCAGCCTTTTTTAATTGTAATTTGGTCAACCCGAATCGCGCAGCTAAAAGACCGACTGTTATGAGCAGTTAACAACCAAGGCTATTGATCCCTATCACGAAAAATATGTTATTTTTATGCAGTTTTTAAGTCGTAATTTTCGCATTTTTTCTAAGGGGTTGTATCTTTTTTTTTTTCGAAAATTTTCAAAAAATATATTTTTCAGATTTAAATGCTTATCGATTGGGAATTTTGTTACGAGCTCAACGAGGTATCACATTCCTTAATCTGACTTCATTTCGCAGTTTGACGACCAAAATACTGTTTTTTTTTGTGCAAAAATGGGGAACTTTATTTTTTTACCAAAAATGCGTTATTTTTAGGCCGTTTGTATGTCGTAATTTAGTCAAATCGGGGCGCACAGCAAAAAGACCGACTGTTATGAGCAGCTAACAACCAAGGCTATCGATCCATATCACAAATCGGGAAATTTATTTTTTGACCTATTTTCGAATTTTTTGTAAGGGGTTGTATCATCTATTTTTTTCGAAAATTTTTCAAAAATTAAAGTTTGAAGATTTAAATGCCAACCGATTGGGAATTTAATTACGAGCTCAACGAGGTATCACATTCCTTAATCTGACTTCTTTTCGCAATTTGTCGACCAAAATACTGATTTTTTTTGTGCAAAAATAGGGAACCTTATTTTTTGACGAAAAATGCGTTATTTTTAGGCAGTTTTTATGTCGTAATTTAGTCAAATCGAGGCGCATAACAAAAAGACCGACTGTTATTAGCAGCTAACAACCAAGGCTATCGATTTCTATCACTTTTCGGGAAATTTATTTTTTGACCCATTTTCGCATTTTTTGTAAGGGGTTGTATCATCTATTTTTTTCGAAAATTTTTCAAAAATTAAAGTTTGAAGATTTAAAAGATAATCGATTGGGAATTTAATTACGAGCTCAACGAGGCATCACATTCCTTAATCTGACTTCATTTCGCAATTTGTCGACCAAAATACTGAATTTTTTTGTACAAAAATAGGGAAACTTATTTTTTGACGAAAAATGCGTTATTTTTAGGCCGTTTTTGTGTCGTAATTTAGTCAAATCGAGGCGCATAACAAAAAGACCGCCTGTTATGAGCAGCTAACAACCAAGGCTATCGACCTCTTTCACTTATCGGGAAATTTATTTTTTGACGAATTTTCGCATTTTTTGTAAGGGGTTACATCATGTTTTTTTTGCGAGTACTGACCAAAAATTAAAATTCCCAGATTTTAGTGCAGGTCGCTTGGAAATTTAATTACGAGCTCAACGAGGTATGACACTTCTTTTTCTGACCTTATTTCGCACAGTGACGGCCAAAATTCTAAAAATAGGGAGTATGATTTTGGACTTAAATACCTTATTTTTTAGCCGTTCTTCAGTCGTAAAATGGTCAAACCGAAGCGCAGAGCTAAGATACCGACTGTTTTGAGAGGCGAACAACATAGGCAAAAAAAGATCAAATAGTAGACACATAATTTGTGGGTCCTTGGCTTTTTTCGCTGTGTCTGATTCTGTCGCTTCCGTATCTCTTTCACTCCTATTTTTCCCATGTGTATATACACATTGATGATTGTGTGTTGGTGTTGGCTGCCCTCTAATGGCCACAAATTAAAGACTTCGGACAAAAGCTTAACTTTCATTAATCGCGGCAAATGTCAGTGCACAGATTTCCCGCCAAAAGAGATGGGGAAAACATAGAACGAGAGAAAGTGGGAGAAAGGCAGAGGTTGGGGCGGTAAACGAGGTGGGGAGACAGTGTGAGAGCGCTGCAGCTACAACAAACTATCAAAATAAATAACAGAACGTGACGGCAACGTAACGTGCCACATTCTCCCCACCGCCCCCTTCATGCCAGACCCCCTTAACCCCCTTAACCCCCAACAGCCCCAACACCCCCTCTTTTGGACCACCACACAATTGCCACACAAACGAAACTTTTCAGCCACGAAAATTGCACATAAAACTTAATTAGTTTTTTCTCTCTCTGCTTGGCCAGTGTGTGTGTGTGCTTGTGAGCTTGTGTGTGTTTCGTGCTATTTGGTCATTTTTATCATTTGCACTTAATTAATTAAGTTGTAGCATTTTTATTGCCACACAACAATAACAACAACAAGAACAACCATATAATACACAAGTTAAGGAATAGTTGTTGCTAGAATACAAAATGAATGAGCCAATCGGGAAAATAGCCGCAAGAAATGTTTGGCCAAAAAAGGAATTTCATTAAGATTTAGCCAGTAATTACAGAATAAAAGTTTAAAAATCTTTAAAAAAAAGTTTTTCTCAAATAAAAACCAGAAAAGCTTTTTATCACTTTCGGAAAATTGAAAACATATGATAGACAAAGTAAATATGTTCATACCTTAAAGATAAATTCAGTTGAATTGGATAAATTAGTTTTTGAGTACCCTAAAAAGTAAGTGGATGAAGTGGCAACACTTGCAGGTCTTGATTCCTGATTATGAAACCGTAATTGGATTTGCACAAGCCGGGCGAGGCATAAATATATAATACATATATCGCGGCAAGTAAGTGCCTATAGATATAAAAAATTGATCAACTGCGCGGGGGCGCCATCTAGCGGGCATTTATGCTACGGCTGCCGTAAGCCGTAAGTCGTGAGTCGTAAGTCGTAAGCCGTAAAAATTAATAGCCAGACGATGGGAATGCGAATGGAAATGGGTATGCGAATGGGAATGGGTGTGGTGTGGCTGTTTTCGACCTGGTCGTCGACTTCAAGTACGTGTAATATCAATAAAATTAAGCCGAGACAAGGGCCCAAAAGCCAGACGACCAGAGAGCCTTGCGTGCAATCATAAAAACGCGACAGTGCCAAACAATAAGCTGAAAGCCTCTTACATGTATTTTTATGCCCCACCCACCGCCCACCGCCCATCGACCATCGCCCGTTCACCCACTCAACCACCCACTTGGCCACCCAACCACCGCGATGATGACGCCGCCGTGTCGCTTCTAATGCGACTTGAAAAGTCAACGACATCCGGAACGGCAGGAATGGGTTAACGGGGTGGCGGTCTGGAGTGGTGCAGGGGCACCAGGGGGTTACGGGAGGAGGGGAGGAGGGGGTGGCTCGTGGGGCACCGAGAGCGAAAGGCTTCTAAATGCGGCCCGTCATTGTTTTGCCCTGAAGGAGCTGCCAGCTGAAATCCCTGCCCCGAGCCAGAAGTCCTGCTCCTCGATCTGCACCACCCACTCGCTGCTTTTGGGTGGTGCACAGTGGGGCAGGGTCTCATTTATTGGCCCTTAAATGTAGCTACTCAATTATTTATGCATTTCTTTTATCTTGAACCGCTGAAATTTTATTATTTTTGGATTAATTGTACAGTCTCTGTATTAGTTGGCAAATTTATAACCTTATTTATCATTCAAAATTTAGTTGTCCTTGAATGTTAACATGATTTGGTATGTATTAATAAACTTTTGACAATGAAATAAAATCTGAAACTATTTTCAACGTTTGCCATTATGGATTAATCATCTAAGATCCCATTTCGACATTGATTTAGCTCCCCCAATTTATTTGATTAAAAGTGCTGAGCCTTTGGCCATAACGAGTGGAAAAGTTATTAAAGCTTAATAATCAAATTTTTCCCATTTGTGATTTAAGCCCTTTCATTTTAATAGTAAACGACTGCAAATTAAAAAACTTATTTAATAAAAACTAGTGAATTTATATTGAAGGCTACATATAAAACATATTAGTCTTATAATTTGGATTCTGGGCCGAGTTTGGGGCACACGAAATAATCGATCGAATACAAATTGGATATGCGATTGTAATTGGAAGTTCGAAACGGTCGCTTTGAGTGACGGAATAAACACGTAAATTTTGCTAGTGCCGCTGGACGCCGGGGAACCCAAAGCCCGCGGCAGGGTTAATATCGCCGGCTGGAGATCCAGTCGCAGATCCAGTTGCAGACCCAGTTGCAGATGCAGATCCAGTTGAAGATGCGGTTCCAGTTGCAGAAGCAGAAGCAGATGTAGATGCAGATGCAGATCCAAATCCAAATCCGAATCCTTCCGCCGACTGCGGGTCGGGATTGCGGAACTGCTCGGCCGAGATGCGGGTGAACAGGATGCCCACGCCCTCGATCATCGAGAGCAGGACTCCGCCGACGATGGCGCTGCCGAACATTGCCGCCACTCCGTTCCGGGACGAGAGAAGCCCGCCGGCCACTGCCCCGCTGACTATGGAGTTCCAGGGGTCCTCCTTCTTGCGCAGGTGCACCAGGCTGCAGTCCACGATGCTGAAGAGGATGCCCCAGGAGGCAAAGCCCCCGCCGACGGTCGGCGCCCTGGCCTTCACCGCGGCCAGTCCCCCGGCGAACCGGCGGCGCATGCCCTGCGGCGCATTCCGGAATCCCCTCAGCCCCTGGAAGAGACCGCCTCCGATGCAGCCCATCGCGAAGGCGCCGCCACAATCGTCGACGATGCGATAGGGGCAGGGTTCACGCGAATACTCCTCCATTCCCATTTGGTATCTTTCTATATAGTTATATATCTGGCCGAAATTGAAAACTGAAAAGCTGAATTTGTTCCGTTTGCTCTACACACGACTTATCACAGGTTCGATGGGACTTGAAATGAATGTGAAGTGAGGCGATCGGGGTTGCGAGGAAGAATTCAATGACGCCGCCTACTTCTCAACCAAATTTGAAATCAATATTTCTTATCTATATAACATATTAGTTATTATACTTAAGACCTGTTTAAAATATAATATCCGAAACATAATTAGTAATGTGAAACCACACCTTAAGCCCCCCTTTTTCAGCTAGACTAGTTGTACACATTTAGCATTGAACCAAATTTGGACCAAGGTTATTGGTAAAACTAACCAATATGCTATTATAAAAAAAGTTTACTACTATTAAACACAGTAGTATGTATTTTGCAGTTGCTAAGGCTGCTATTTAATTGTAAAATTAATATTTAATAGTTAAGTAACTGTTGAGTCCATTTAACTTTTATATCGCTCAATTTGACTACACTTTTTTCGTGAAGGACATTCCTCAGGTTTTTTTTAGAAATGGTTTATTATTATATATTTAAACATTAACAAAAGGGTAATAATACTCACTAAAAAGGACCTTATCGATCCTCAAGAGAAACAAAAATGCCAAGAGAAACTCCCTGACTAATGGCCACATATCGCACGACCTCTGAAAGGCCTAAGGCAATCCATTTTGAATAGACAACCAACCAGTGTTGGATGGCTCCCTCCGTTGTTGTTGTTGCTGGGTGAAGTGCTGCTTAAATATGAAAAACTAACTCGCAGCTGCTTTTCACATTTTCCTGCACTTGACACTAAATTCACTTTGGCCAAGTGGGTGCTTGGTGCACTTGAAGCGCACTTTCGCTTGACAACAAACCCACCGTCAGCATGGCATCCACATCCACATCCACATCCACATCCACATCCACATCCATGGAGCCACATATTCGCATCCATAGGGCCAACATATCCACATGCACATGGGCAGGTGCGCTACGTACGTACCACATAACGTACGTATATTTATTTTATTACTTAAATAAATTACAAAACGGTAGTCGGTTAACCAGAGCCAAAGCCAACGCCATAGCCAAAGCCAAAGCCAAATGGCCACCCATCCGGCGGCTGCATAGTTGAGGAGCTTAGCGCATAATATATTGTTGCAGTGCAGCAGCAACATTCCGGCCAACAAAGGCAACAAAATGTTTGCCGGAGCGGCGATGGGAGGTCCTGCGTGCCTCCGCTCCTCGCCTCCCTTCCCATGATAACTTCCAACTGCCAAGTGCAGGACTGGAGGGCCGGGAAACTGGGGAACCGGGAAGCTGGGGAACCCCGGGCGAGGTGTGGCCTGGTGTGGCCAATGCGAAGTGCGAGGCGGCACAGGACAGGTGAGCTGGCAAACTGAACAGCCGAAACTACAACGGAAACGCAGCGCATTTCGAGTGCCAAACTTCGCCAGCTCGGCCAACTTTTCGGTCCGCAAATCCGCTTGCCTTCGTCAACAGCCTCTTCAAAAGTTATGATCGCGTTGATTAAAGATCTCTGATATTTTCCCACAGTTTCTGTTCGCCCAAAAGCCATTTACACTGCCATTTGTCTGCGGCTGGCCAACTTTTGATGTGGCCTAATGATCCCAAAGTACCACTAATGGTTTATTTAAAATACATTCTTTTCACATTCAAAAAGGTAAAAGTTATTTAAGATGCATGCCACTTGGTTGGAAATTCAATTACATATTTTGACATTAGTTCCATGAATGCCAATCCAGTGTCAAATTGCTAGATTTCTTATTTCAGACACCAGGCGAACATAAACGTTCAGTAGGTGTAAAACGATCAGCTGATTAGCTTAATCAATGCTTGCTTAGAGATGCTCTAGTGACTTCTTCCTTTTGCCACGGTGACAAGATCGTGACAAGCTCGTGACATGATCGTGACAATATCGTGCCAAGCTCGTGAAACAGCCATAGTTGCTCATCTCTGGTCTGCGTTTGGCTCACAACTAACGGTCCTTTCCCATGGAGATCAATTCCTATTGGTCAGTGGGGCGAGGGGAAATATGTAAAGGGCCGCCATCTTGAAAATGAACAGCTGTTTAAGTTCACTTTTGACTACCAGCTGCCACTTGCTATGATTTCTGTTTGCCTGGTGTCTGAGGGCCACAAATCCAGCATTTTGAATGAAAAAATGCTACGAAGCTCTTCAATTTGTTGAAGTAAATTAGCGATTTTTCAATTCGAAGCATCAGGCGAACAGGAAAATTCGTAGGTGGCCAACGATTAGTTTTTAAGGCTGAACTAGTGGTGTGCCGCCCCAAAATATTTAGGGCCTTTCTTGGCCCATCAAGCGATTGCCCCACCTCTAGTCTCTTGTACTAAACTAACGGTTTTCTTCCAGTAAGAAAATGATAGCGCCCAGCAGCCACCTGCTACGGATTATGTTGGCCTGGTGTCAAAGATCAAGAAATTAAATTTCAGACCTCATTGAAATGACAATTCATAGAAATAATCTTAAGTCCAAAATACCTTATTTTCTCATCGAGAAAATGGTAAAATTGCTAGATTTTTTATTTTCAACACCAGGCGAACATAAACGTTTAGTAGGTGTAAAACGATCTGCTGATCAGCTTATTCCAAGCTTACTTAGAGATGCTCTGGTGATTTCTTCCTTTTGCCACGGTGACAAGATCGTGACAAGCTCGTGACATGATCGTGACAATATCGTGACAATCTCGTGAAACAGCCATAGTTGCTCATCTCTAGTCTGCGTTTGGCTCACAACTAACGGTTCTTTCCCATGGAGATCAGATCCTATTGGTCAGTGGGAGGAGGGGAAATATGCAAAGGGCCGCCATCTTGAAAATGAACAGCTGTTTAATTTCACTTTTGGCTACCAGCTGTCACTTGCTAAGTTTTCTGTTTGCCTGGTGTTTGAGAACCATAAATCTAGCATTTTGACTGAAAAAATGTTACGAAGCTCTTCAATATGTTTAAGTTAACTAGCCATTTTTCAATTTCAAACACCAGGTGAACAGGAAAATTCGTAGGTGGCCATCGATTAGTTTTTAAGGCCTTTTTAGAGGTGTGCCACTTCAAAATATGTAAGGCCTTTTGCTGCCGACGAAGCGATGGCCCACCTCTAGTCGGCTTACACTAAACTAACGGTTCTCTTCCAGTAAGAAAATGTTAGCGCCCAGCAGCCACCTACTACGGATTATGTTGGCCTGGTGTCAAAGATAAAAAACTAGCCTTGAAACTCGCAAGTGCAGGTCAATTTTGTGAGGAAAATTCCTCCATTTTAAATTCTTGAGGCGCCTAGATGTATGCACAAAATATGTTCATGTATTTTGTACCAAAAATAATTTTTTTTTGCCGTTTTTGTGTCGTAATACTCTTTCTTCATGGCTTTTAAGTCCCATTATATTTTTCCAAGTTAACTTACCACATCACCATTTATTCCTTTTCCAATAAAAAAAACCCACTAGCTGGCTTTCAATTCTTACGTATATTGTTCAATTTCAATTTCAGTTAATTTTCTATTTACAAATGAACTCCGAATGGGGAATCTAGTTTTTTGGGGGAGGGGGGATTCTACGCGCACGGTATCTCAAATTACATGTGACAGCTCTCTCAATTATCGGGTTTACATATATGTATATATATATATGCTTGTATATATGTATTGTATTTGTATAATCGTCATTTATAGTTGCGTATAATATGCTTATATATAGATTTCAATATTGTTTCAGTTAATTTCGTTGAAAGTTCTCAATTTGATTACATTGCCAAAGAACGAAAGAAAAAAAGGGTAGAGGGTGAAATTGATTTGGGGAGGATCCTCTCCTGATCTCCTGATCTCCCGATCCTCTGATGAAAGCCACTGGCTCAGCCGTAGTAGTTGCCCGGTGCCTGGGTGGGATATCCCTTGGCGCCGCCCTGGGAGGAGTAGCCATCGGAGGAGCCGCCGCTCCTGGAAGAGGGATTCTCGCTGAAGAGGCCGCCAAAGTTCTTCGAGCTGAAGATGTCGCCCAGGCCGCCAGAGCCTCCTCCGCCTCCCTGCTGGCCACCACGGTTGGCATTTCCGCCGCTGAGCAAGCTGCCCAGAAAGCTACCGGCTCCACCACCGCCGCCGCCTCCATTGGCGCCAGCTCCGCCGCCGGAGAGAACGGATCCCAGAAGTCCACCCAGAATGTTGCTGCCGGAGGAGCCACCGCCTCCTGCCGCCGGGGATCCTCCGCCATAGCCACCGCTCGGCTGATAGCCACCTGGCTGCTGCTGGCCACCACCTGCTCCTCCAGCTCCGCCGCCCTGCAGTTGCTTGGCTATCTGGCCTGCAATGATACCGGAGACCGCTTGACTCACCGCCGGGTTCGAGAAGAAGTTTGAGAAGAAGCCGCCCTCCTTGTCCTTCGGCTTCTGTCCACCACCACCGTTGTTCTCATAGCCCGGGGCGGGTGGTGTGTAGCCAGGTCGGGGCTGGTAGCCGCCAGGAGCAGGGGGCTGATAGCCGCCGGGAGCTGGGGGCTGGTAGCCGCCGTTGTAGGGATTGTAGCCACCGTTGCCATTGCCGGCATATGGATTGTAGGGAGCTGCACCGCCACCATTCGAGTTGGGTAGACTGGGGTACAGGGAGTGGCCGCCAGCCGAGAAGCCACCACCGTATCCGCCACTTCCGCCTCCACCACCACCGTTCGCATCCGTTTCCGGCAGCGGGGCACTCGGAGCACTCGGGGCATTCGGGGCGTATGCGTTATGGCTCACCTCTGCGATCAGTCGGCAAAGCAGTGTGTGAGCGCGCAGTCGGCAAAGCAGTTGTTAGCCACAAAAGCAGGGGATTTCGAATCGAAATGGAAATGATACAAGAAAAACATAAGAACATAAGTTACAACACACAAATTAGGTAGATCAAAACAGTAGGACAATAAAGCAATGCGCAATGCGTTTAAATTCAATGAACTTAGCTTAGTTTTTGATTAATTACCATACCGAATACGTTAAATCTACACAACTTTGAGTTTTTGTCCGCCCGGGCTTATTCTAGTTAAGTCTTCGCTGTAGTATATTAAATATAACTCTTCTGTCCAACTCCACACACATTTATATATATCATATATTTATATATATATTTAATGCTATGTACAACTCTTTAGTTAGTGGTTTTGATTAGTAAATACTCGAATACTTATTGTGTGTGTATGGGTCGGTTTTTGGGAGGGGGTGTAAGTATCTTATCTCAATAAAATGATTTCAGTTTGGTTAATACTGGTCGTACTGTTTACATGGTTCCGGTTCAGAGATTGCAAATGAAGTTAGCATTAGTCGGTGTGTCCCAAAATCATGTGTGTGTGTGCAAATACAAATACAAATACAAACGGACGGAGTAAATATGCTCGACATGAGTGCTTTTTATCCGGAATTTACAGCGACAAAATCGTTATGTTCTGTTTTCTTGGGCAGTTTTGAATTTCTGGGACTTGACTTCGTATGTGTGTGGTTGTGTGTGTGTGTTGAATGTTTCACAATTTGTATTCTCTGTATTTTTGTATTTTTGTATCTTTGCATTTTGGCTTTCGATTTCGATTTTGTAGTTGTATTTGCTTTTCTGGCAGTTGGTTAGCAATGTAAATGCCTTTTTGTAACAGCTTTTTGATTTTACGGGAGTCTGCAGCACTTACAGCTTAGTTTTAGTTTTTAGTTTTTACTTTAGATTAGTTTTGAACACCTTAGGCTAGCTTAATTCTTGTGGTTTTCTTTTTAAAATGCCATTTAATTTGCATCAGTGATTATTTATTCATATTCGTAATCGTAATCGTAATCAAAATCGTATAAAAAAAACAAAATCAATCTGCTGCACTTGGTGCACTGCCCTCGAATGTAGCTCATTATGCATTTTGATTGACATGCGTATCTTGTATCTACAACACTATCCATCTAAGTATCTGTGTTTTCTGTATTTTTATGTATTTTTGACTGCAGCAGCAGTGGCAGCACTGCTAACATCATCGAAATCCCCGGAATCGCCAGAGTCTGGCCGCAAATTCGTAACATCAACAAAAATGAAATTAACATCAAAGTTGCCCAACCATGTGTGTGTGTGTCTGTGTGTTGGTCAGACTTTGCCACGCCCCCTTTGACCAGAGGCTGGCTGTCTAAGCCCGAAATTAAATTCCAATTTAATTGAGCTGCAAAAAAGAGCAACTCCCAGGGGCCGACGAGCAGTTCCCCTTGACTGATAGTCCAAAACACACACTCGCACACACACCCTCACACATACATTCAATTGAACTCACACACACGCAGACACACCCTGCACAACATTAAATTGAAATTACGTATTCGCAGTGTGGGCCAGACGGCAAAAGGCTGCCGAGAAAAAATGCCAAAATACGAGAAACGAGAGGCGGCAAAGGCTTACAGCTTATGGTGTAATTAAAATACAACCTTTGAATTGTTGTGCAAAGCTACGAAAAGTTATCATTCTGTGAGTGCTTTTATTGTTTTCAGAAGGAACTGCTAGGAAAGAAAAGAATACATATTGCCCTCCCGGTCAAACAAAACCACAAGTAAATTATTTACGAATTCTAACAGTTATCAACAAAAAAAAAGTTCCATATTGCTTTAATCCTGACAGGAAATTGAAAAAATATATGTACGTTTCTGAAAGGGGTAAACGAAATTTCTTAATTTCTTGTGCATGACTTACTCTTTAAAAATTGTACATTATTCAATTGCTAATTTAACTGCCACTGCCATTGCCTTTACATTTTTCTTAAGCCTAAGCCAAAACAAATATTCAAACGAGAAAAATTAGGAGAATACGGGAAATGAAGAGAACCAAAAAATTAAACACATAAGCTACGGAAGAGTTGCCATTTTCACTTATTATTTTATAATATAGTTTTTAATTTGAGATTGAAAGACTTAGAAAAATGCCGAGCCACTGCTCCATTTGATTTGTGGTAAAGACCTTATGACACTGGCTTGATTTTTTACTAGATGCCTAGATTTATTTTTAAAAGTAAAGGCAACCCAAACTTGATTTAATATATTGCATTCATAAAACTCTGTTACGTTTTCTTGGTGACCATGGCTTTTTAAAAAAAATTCAAAACAAAGACAGTATCATAAGGCTATTATAAAAATGTTTGGTAAAGGCCTTATGACATTGGGTAAAGGTATGGATTTATTTTTAAAAGTCAAGGCAACCTTAGTTCATTAAATATATAAATTCAAAAATGTTGCTGACCATGGCTTTTTAAAATAAATCCAAAACAAAGCCAGTGTCAAAAGGCCATAAGTATGAAAGTTCAGTGAAAATGGTCTCGTTCCGTGATGGTTATGGTGAACAAATCAAAAGGCTTAATTTTCCAGGGGGTCGTCGGGGCTGGAATTGTGTGCTGCTGCTCCTGCTTATTACGTGTGGGGCAGGAGGCCGGCCAGGACGAGTCCCATGGCCAGGACGAGGATCCCGCCTCCACCTCCGCCCAAGCTGCCGGCTGCCGAGGGATGCGCCTGGGTGCGCCGGTTGTAGGGATTCTGTTGGTTCTGGTTCTGGTATTGCGGCGGCGGCTTGTTGTACATATTCGCGTTGGAGTGCTGGCTCTGGTAGCCCTGGAAGTTGCTGCCGTAGGGCGCCAGGCCGCCGCCGCCGCCGCCGAGGATGCCCAGCGTCGAGCTGGGCAGTCCGACGCCGCCGCCGATGCCTCCGTTGCCTCCACCGCCGCCGCCGCCGCCGATGCCGCCATTACCGCCTCCACCGCCGCCGGGCGGACCGCCGGTGCCGGTCGGTCCGCCGCCGCCGTAGAACGGCAGTTGGCCAAAGACGAAGGGCGGATTGTAGGGGTTCACCGGCTGCAGGCCGTGCATGGGGTAGCCGGGGTTGAGGACGCTGCCTGGATGATTCGGTTGGGGGAACTGCTGGAACGAGGGCGCCGACGTGGGCGAGTTGTACGGGAAGATGGGCATGTTCGGTATGACGGGCATGTGGTGTTTCGCCCCGAACACGTAGTGCGGATCGATAACGCCCGTCGAGGAGGCGCCCGCGGCCCCCGCATTGCCGCCCTTGTCGCGATCATTCCCGTTTCCGGCGTGCCCGTTCCCGTTCCCATTTCCGTTTCCGTTCATCCCACCATCGTGGTCATGGCCACCCTGCTGATGGCCGTTGTACGTGTAGGTGTTAAGCGTGGGGTTCGATGAGGCGGGTGCAAAGATGTTGTTCTCGGGTCCCTGGCCCAGACTCGATCCTGTTAGTGGTTAGTGGTTTAGTCGGTTTTCGATGGTGGGCAAGATGGCGGGAAAGAAGAGCGGTTTTTATCGTTAGCGTTAGTCGTGGTTATGATCATTCCACCCCACCCAGCCTGCTCCCTTCTCCGGCCAGCACAGAGAGAAAAGGTGCCTATACTTATTTTAAAATAATTATAATAATAATAATAATTTAATAAAATAAATTCTAAGTGATAATAATTTTCTAGTTATTATAAAAAATGTATGTACGATAAAAAAAGAATTTTCTAAAATATTTTTAAGTATTCTCTAGAAAAAGTATTTCTTCTGAATTTAATAAACTTGGAGTCAATAGTGATTTATCTTTAAAAAAATTGTTCCAAATTAAAAGATCTTTTGATACAACTTTTATCGAACGAAAACTTTTAAATTTTATTTTTTTGTATTTTTAAAACGTTTTAGAAAATTCTAAATTTACTAACTCTTTTTGGGAAAATTTTATTGTTTATGCGACACATACCAAGAAATATATTCACCGTATAAATTGGAGAACAAATATGGTTTCAAAAATATCAAATCTAAACGAAATTGGTTGTAAAAAATATTATTTTTACATTTGATACTTGCGTAGCTTTTAAAGAAGTGATAGAAGTCTTGATTGCAATGACAAAGTAGAGGTGGCATTGCTATGCCTTTTTTCTCTCTGTGCTGTGACGTCCTAAAACATGCAAAGTGGTCGACGGAGAGGGGTGAGGCGGAGGCTGGTGGGTGGTGGGTGGTTTGCGGTCGAATATTAGGAAGCCTTGAGCAAATGAGGCGATGAATGAGCGAGCGAGCGAGTGATTGATTGATTGACTTGGTGTTAGGTTGATTGATTGATCAGCGGAAGCTCTCAGTGTGTTTGTGTGGGTGTGCGAGTGTGTCTGTGTTAGATCGCCATACAACATATTACATTCGGTTATATAGCATATTAGCATATATGTTTGAATACGTATAGAGATGAAAACGATCATAAAACTAAACATATACTTAAGGCCAAACATAAAACAACACAAAAGAAGTTTTGAGAATTTGGAATAGTATTTATAGCCTTGCAGTGCTTGATAAATCGAGTGGGTCTCATACATTTAATTGCTATTTTATTTATTTAATCAAACAAAATCATTCCAGAATTCAAAGAGATTTCCAGATAAAATTGAATTTTATTGACCTTATATGGGATTCCTACTTGAGTTATTTTATCAAATTTTTAAATGTGCCTTAATCCACTAAAATCATTGTAAAATCTTTACGAATTTCTGTTTTTGCGGGAAAACGGTTGATTAAGAAATTATCTCAAATATAATAACACAAGCTCGACTCCACAAAATATTCATTATTAAGGGGTTAGAGTCAAACACGGATGACAGCCTGTCCTAAAAGGTAATATATCTTTATCAGCTCTGCAAGCCTATTAAAATCTTCGGCCACCGAAGTCAGCTTTTGTTGCCCCACAGAAATCCCTGTTTTTCGACACAAATCGTTGGAAATAACTCGTATTATCTTTTTTTTGAGGAACCAAAAAGTCGCCGGTCAAAACACGAGACACGATGCCAATCGCCTGGACAACTCCCCCAGGGAAGCGCACAATGAGTAATCAAGTGGGGGATTCCAAGCTAAATACCTGACGGATTGGCCGAGGGGGCGGCCAAATTGGGGCTGCTGTTCGAGGCCGAGGATGATCCTCCGCCGGAGCGGCGCTTGCAGGTGGGATAGTTGCCGCAGTCCTTTCCATCCCGCTGGTTGTAGCTGCACGAATCGCTGGTGATGACGCACTCCTCGGTGGGCAGGCATCCAATGTCCCCGCATCCACGGCCGTACTCTTCGCCCGCGGGAAATTCGATTAGGTTCGGGGATTACGGAATACGGATAACGGATGTCGGATATCGGATACCGGATTTTGGATTCGGATTACGGATTGCGGATTGCGGGTTTCAGTGTGTGTTGTTTTTGTGGAGCGTGGAGTGGAGAGTGGTTCGAAATCATAAGGAATAAAAAAGAAAAAACAAATTATAAGCCTGCACAAAATCGGGGGTAATCTCCTCTAGCCTCGGTATACGTATGTCAATGATGGGGGAGGGGGTTTGATGAAGGCATGAAACGTTCACCACCGATCCATAGGATCGATGCTTATCTCGGGATTACAGATTACACGAAAGACAACAGATAACATTTTGGGGAGGGGTGGGTTTTCCAAGCAGAGAACACACAGGTTATCCCCTGCAAAAAAGACCCACCCCACCCGCAATATCACGTATACGTACTCGAGTAGGCCTCCACGGAGTAGCCGCAGCTGGCGAGGATTGCCAAAATCAGCAGAGGCAGAGCCAGCATCCTGTTGCTCGATTGCTGTCGATGCCACGCCCTTGGATCAAAAGTTGCTGCAAAGTATAAGAAAAATACAAAGATTTTCAGTTGGCCAACTTTGGCACATGAATCGAAATAAGTTTGAAAACAGACTGCTTCGAAAAGCATACGCATATGCCAGAAGTATCCAATCAAAACCGCATGGCAAGTTTACCGTCCAATTCCAGATTCTGTTTGGATTTCTGATATAAAAAAACACCATTTCATTTAAAGTTTGACTTATTCTTGATTAATATTTAAATGAAGTCGGTCTACCAAAATTGGTAACAGATTTTATTAACTTGTTCAACAACAAAGAATATTTTTATTTCTTGAACCTCAACTAGAAAATATATAATCACAGAGTTCTCTCAACAATATATTATATTTAACATTACTTAGACCCCAAAAAGAAATGGAAAATATTGTTTCTAATATTTTAGGTCTATCCTGTTCATTAAATATAAACAGAGATTATATTAAAAACAGTTCTTAAGCCTCAAATAA
The DNA here is from genome assembly GCF_043229965.1 of Drosophila suzukii. Classification (NCBI taxonomy): domain Eukaryota; kingdom Metazoa; phylum Arthropoda; class Insecta; order Diptera; family Drosophilidae; genus Drosophila; species Drosophila suzukii. The sequence goes on along the minus strand of NC_092084.1, from coordinate 2,190,355 downwards.
GAAATTATTATTACGCTTTTATTATAAAAATCCAATTCTTAAGCACATCTGAAATCTTAATTTTACCATAAAGCAAAACTTTGTAATTTATTGCGGTCTTTAAACTTTTTTGAAGTGCTCTAGAAACTCTCGTCCATTCTCTAGAGGATTCATATTTATCACTAGCCTTATATTTGCGAAACGCACTGTGGCCAGACAGCTGAGACAGCCGCTGCCTGATTATTATTTATATGTTGCAGCAGAGCCAGGGGCTGTACCCTTTTGGCAAGCCAAGTTTATTTATCACATTGACAGCTGGCTCAAGTTCATTGCGGTCCCGATGCGTCACAGAGAGAAATGGGAAGGTGGGGCGGAGAAATGGGGAAATGGGGAAATGGAGAAATGGAGGTTTAGAGAAATGGCAAAAGGGAGCGACCAAATGGCGTCGCATTTGTTTGGCAGAAAAAGTCGAAACTGGAATCCCCACATGTGATCAAACCAACTTCGCTGCTCCCATTCAAAATCCCAGCTGCTTAGGAATTGAACAGAAAGGGCAGGAAAAATAGGAACACCATTGGGGTTATCAGTAGGTATAGGCACCTTATAGGCATTTCAGTAAAATAATAATAATATTCTTCATACACAAAATTATAAAAAAATTCGCTTGATCCCTAGTTTTATTTTCAAACCAAGTTTAAAGCTGAGGCAAACAAATTTCCCCATGTTCCCCCTTATGAGCACAGAAGATAAGTTATCTGCTCATCATTTATAAATAATAAAAATCATTTAACTGCACACCATAAAATTCTGGAGAAAGTGGAGAACTCCGAATTTCGTTCGCCTTTCATGTCATCCTTCAAGGACCTAGGAAATCGTCAACTCATTCCAGTCAGCCCACCTGGAGCAGTCACTCCATCACAGTCAGCCATCGTCCCCTTCCATTTCAACCTCCCGTGGTCCTTAATCAATTGCCCTCCAGTGGGTGAAAAAAAATATAAAGAAATATCAAAAAAATCAGGAGCAGCAGGGGAAGGTTGAAATATTTTCCGCGTTTCAATATCAAACAATTTCAAGAACTTTTTCATAATTTCCCCTTCTTGGCCGTCGTCCACTCGCAACATTTCCATATTCAAATTTCGCAAATGACTTGGCAACTTTTCCGGGGGACATGAGCGGAAAACGCTGCTCAGTCGGGGAGGAAATGACTTTAACGTTCGTTCGTCTTGATTAATTTCGAATTCCGCTTAAAGATTTTTGTCATTTTTTTTCTAGTATGAAATGGGACTTTTCGTGGAATGACTAGCGGATGAAAGCGCATAAATTTTGCGTCTGTCTATGATTTGTGCCTTGCTTCATCGGTAGCCCCCTTTTGGACGCCCATGCGTGAATTAGCCCAAGGGCAGCGACAAACAAGAATGAAAATACAACTTTTCCTGATATACAATGTTCTACAAAGAACGCCTTAATAGCTTTAAAAAGAAATTTTACTGAATTTAAAACTCCAAAAATAAATTAATAAGTTTGCCCTAAATTTATAATTGGAATATTAATATTTTGTTATGCTTGTAGCTAATAATATTCTACAAATTGTTATTATTTGGGGATTTATAATTTCTTTTTTACTTGAGTATTTTTTACATTTATACTGAATAGTAATTGTAATTGAAACATCAAGAAATATAAAAAACTTTAATCTTATATTTTCTTATTGCTTGTGGCACCATTATAAATCACTTTGGTTGGGTACAATTAATTTTTTTAAATTTAAAATATTTAAAATGTATGGGTAATATTTTGTTTATTTTGTACCTAGGGTATTCCCGCAATACAGGCTAGCTGGGGAACCCAATTTCTTTGTTGCAAAGCTTGCGGCTGGCTTGCCATCATTCCGGCTGTCTTGCCTGCAACTCGACTCGACCACTGTCCGTCCGGCTGTCCGGCTGTCCGTTTGTCCGGCTGTCCGTTTTTCTGTCCGTCCGTCCGCTTGTCCGTCCGCCTGTCCCTGTACATTTGTCTGTGCGGGCCACGTCCCGGTCGACGGAAGCCAAAAGTGGAAATGCATGATAAATGACACAAGGTTTGCCTCTCTTTTTTGCACTGTTATTTTTTGTGTTTTTTTGTTTTTTTTTTGGTTTTTTTTGTATGGGCGTGGGCGGACCTTGTACAACAACACGAAGAACGAGAGCGGCAACAAACATTTTTATTTTAAGACACTACACAACACAGCACAACACACAAACACAAAACAACGATTCTAGGACAGCGAGAAAGTGAGCAAAAGGGGGCCTCACAGCACGAAAATTGTGAAACGATGACGTCGTAAATGTTTTGTTGCAACATTTTTCTGTTGTAAGCGAAAGAAACAAACAAAAAATAGAAATAAAAAATAAAAACCAAAAAAACAAAAAAGGAGCAACAGAGACAGTTAGATACGCGGTGCAGAACTGGAGAAAAATGAAGTAAAAACAGCAAAGCAAACTGTCCGCGAAACGGAAGCGCAAATAAAACAACTGCAAGGGGTGCCCAGCCAAGCGGCCAGTGGCGTCGGAAAGGGGCAGTCCCAAGGGGGGAGGACTCAGAAAAAAACGAGGACTAAAGCCGCAGTGAGCCCCACTGTGCGCCACTTTAAAACGTGGCTTTTAAAATAAAAACATAAGCCATAATAAGCAGAAAGTGTTTTTAAAATAAATTGTTTTTCAAATTTCAAACAGAAATTTCTTTGAAATATGTTTTAAAATAACAATCTTTATAAAACAAAACATACATTTATTAATTCCTTATATTTCAGCGAGAATATTTTATTTAATAAACTTGACTTTGTCATTTATTTTTTATCAAAATTAAAAAATCTTCAATAATGTGGTCTTAAGCCTCTTAAATAAACTTGTAATTTCCACACTCTTTAAAAATAATTAATTTGTTGATGATTTTAGCAAAACTATTTAATAATTTTAAACTATACTTTAAATATTATTTAAATCAAAATTTAAAACCCCATTAGGTCGCATTAAAATACACAATTATTATTCGCCTGGCATTTTTGTTGCGAACTAGAGACTCCGCCAGTGCGGCCAAGTGAAGCTATAAATCCAGACCCCACCCGTTTGACCCACCGACAACAGGAAGGAGAACAAGCCACACCAACGAGCACTGCCCGAGGGAAAGCGGAAAAGCGGGGAAAAAGCGGGGGAAAAGCGGGGGAAAAGCGGGGAAATGCGAGGGGAAAATGGGGAAAAACAGCAGCAGCGCCGCTTCAACGCTTGGGTTCGCAAGGCATAAACCGAAAATTCACACTTGGTTACTTCCTTCATGACTTTGGATATTATTGTGGTTTATGTTAGTGCTGTCACTTGCCCGCCGGCCGGCCACGCCCCCCGCACCACGGCCGCCTCTTTAACCCTCCACTGCCGCGTGATGTATGACTCCATGAAATGCGATATATTCATGTTAAATTATTTTTTCTTTTTATTATTCCTTTTTTTTTCTGTAACAAAAAACGAGGAGCAAAAGGACCAAAAGGCGACATCAGAGAGCGAGAGTCGCCGAACAAGTTTAAAACAACAAAAGTGCAAAGTTTGGCGCCAGTTTGAAATTGCAATTGCAATTGAACAAACAATTAAAACTTTTAAATATTGTGACAGCGTTTTCACAGTTAATTGCACAGGCCAACGAGCAGCTGCTGCCTCCAGTTCTCCAGTTTGCCATTCTGGCATTCTGGCATTCTGGCATTTTGGCATTTTGGCAAGCCCTCAGCTCATTCATTCATTCCTTCATTCATTACTTCCAATTCATTTCAAAAACTTGTCCCACTCCCCGGGAAAGTCCACAGTTTGCCCTTTTGGCCTGCCAAAATAGGTGCAAAAAACGGGGGAAAAAGAACGGCGTTGCTCTCTTTTTATCTGCAGTTGTTGCAGTGGCCAACTGACAAACTGACAACCATTTGTCATTAGCCACGGGCGTGGGGCTTGGGGGCGTGGCCAGCCATATGCTTTTACACTCAGATAAACACTAGGCCTCGAATGACTTGATATGTACTCACTCTTTCAGCCAAACAAAAATATATTCCGCTTTATTAAAGCTATTCGAATTTGTTGTATCTTTATCGAATTTATCTAACCGAATTCCAACCATACAAAAATATAAACATCTTTATTAAAGTGTATACCTTTGAAGTTTTCTAAAATGTTCATTTTCAACTTGAATATGCCAATTTATTTACCAAAATTCCAATGAAACAACAACATATTTTCAACCCATTTAAATATATTTCTAAACTTAATTAATTCCACTTTGCCAGTTTGCAAAAAATAAGTAAGCTTCTGCAGCGATTGTAAGTCTACTTTTCAAACGATTCAAAAATATTTCTCTGGGTGTATTATCTGCCGAAAAAAATATCTAGCCACCGAGGGTGACTTTAATTAGCGAGCGTCGCGAGTTTGCTGATTTTTCAAATTTATTTTGGTTCGGCTGGCTTATTAAATTCCGTCAGCTAACTACAAAAAGGGCGCAAAAAAAATCGAAAAATAGGAGGGCGACAAAACGTCGGAAAAAAAGGTATTCCATTTCGTCCCGTTCCCTGGAAAAATGTCAATTTGTGGCCAGAACAGGCTCCGGGCCAGCAGCGAATCACAAAAAGGCAGGCAACACAAATAACAAAAAAAAGAAGGAAAAATACCGGAAGAAGAAAAATCTTTGTAAGGCAGTTAATTAAAAACTTCACATAAAGAGCCCTGAGTGGGCGGTGGTGGCAAAGGGGGCAAAGGGGGCAAAGGGGGAGGGGGGCAATAGGCGTGGCATGTGTGCTAGGAAAAGCGGCGACAAAAGAAAAGCTGCCAAAGAGTTTCCGACTGCAGGCATAATTAAAAAAGTCTGGAGCCGAAATTGAAACCCGCATTGAGAGCGGTTCAATGGGGCGTATGCGTGATTTGGCCACCAGCCGCTTACGCATTCAATTAGGTTACAAATTACTGGCCCCAAAGAATCGAATGATGTATGGGCAGCATCATGTTGGCCTCGCATTTCCCGGCACTTGCCATTTTTTATTTTATTTTTATATCGCAGCGTGAGAGCAACGGCATGTGGCGCCTTGCTTTGCTGGACAAAAATGCACAGCGAGAAAAGAGCACCGAAATGGGTCAGAAAATAGGGATCTTTCAAAGCAGACAACCTTGAGAAGGATTGTATTGAAACCTGAACCATTCAACATATTTTCCACATTATAAAAGTTTTTATTATTTGAATACGGAACAAAAAGGTTCATCAACAAAAAAAATAACCTCTTTAATATTTTTCAAAATTCCTATAGTTCTCAACCGATTCTAGCGTTCGTCGCAAAATAAACATTGTGCTTCAAGGTAAAATATGCATAAGTTATATATATAGGATAACCAAAGGTACCTAATTTATTAAATATATTCATCCACATTGGATGATGAATGATAGCACTGACAATCCTATGAGTGACTGGTGACTGTTTTGAATATTCATTTTTCTTGTTTGTCATGAAATGAATGAAAATATAAGCCCGTACTGTGTGGCTTATTTTGCTGTGTATGTCAGGTGCCATTCCAGGCATGATGATGATTGATTTTGTTAATTTAGTTGAGCAGCTGAGCTCGTGGCGGGCCATGAAAAATGCATGACACTCAGCGGTGGGTGGTGTTTGATGGGTGGTGCTTGGTATTCTGTATTCGGTGGTGCAGTGGGTGGTCTTTGGTCACTGCGATTGAGTTAATTGAATGGCTTAAGGGGTGGAGTCTTCATCTTCTCCATCTTCTCCACTGAAAGCAGCTGAAAGGCCACACTCACACGAGTAAGTTGGGGGGTCAAATGTTACCCAGCCATTCGGATACGTATGTAAGGGTCAAGGGTTAATGCATTGTTGGCTCATCTAATCAGTGAATCGTATTCACTTTCAATCCACAGGCGAGTTTAATTGGATATCAATGAACTGTGCAGGGAAAGGGTTTAAATTCGCTTCTGTTCGATGAGTAGAACATAATACAGCTCACAGAATATTCATTATTTCTAGTCATTACTTTAGGTAAAGAGTACTTTTCAGCTCGATAGCAATGCTGACTTTGACATTTCAAGAAACTAATGATGATGAGCTATATACTTTGGATCATATATATATAGTTAGAAAGACCTTCAGGCAGTACTTCTTGGAAAGCTAAACCATTCAGACATGTTACCCTACTGGATTTTTTTGCTGCTGCTTTGCGGACAGGAGATCCTGGGCAAAAATAAAAATGAATCTGTCATAGAACCCCGCATTGTGGGTGGAACCAAGGCGCAGGAGGGTCAATTTCCCCACCAGATTTCTCTGCGTCTTCGGGGAAAACATTATTGCGGTGGTGCTATAATCTCGGCCACCCATGTCATCACCGCGGCACATTGTGTGAAAGACGGGAATAACGTGTGGGTATCGAGGGATCTCTTAGGGTTTTTCGTTCTTAAATAATCCCCTAATGATTTCTTTAGAATTCCGGCGGATCAGTGGTCGATTCAGGCGGGCAGCCTGCACATCTCGAGCGGAGGAGTTACAATTCCTGTGGCGGAGGTTATTGTGCATCCCGGGCACACGGAATACGGGGATTACGATCTGGCCGTGGTGCGGCTGCAGAGTCCCCTGACCTTTGATTCCAATATCGCCGCCATCCCACTGGCCACCGAGGATCCGCCCAACTGCGCCTCTGTGGACATTTCCGGTTGGGGCTACATCGCCGAAAAGGGTCCCTTCTCCGACAGCCTGCTGTTCGCCAGGGTTACGAGTGTGTCGCGGAAGCTGTGCAAGCTGTTCTACTATCCCTGGTTGCCCGAGACCATGATATGCCTGGTCCACACGAAGGATAAGGGGGCCTGCTACGGCGACTCCGGCGGACCGGCCACCTACAACGGGAAAGTTGTGGGCCTGGCCAGTCTGCTGCTCACCGGCGGCTGCGGAGGAGCTGGTCCAGATGGCTACCAGAGGATATCCAGGCTGAGGGGCTGGATCGCCGAGAAAGCGGGCTTGTAAAGTATAATATCTCTGTTTTGTTTAGTCTTATGCATTTTCGCACCCTAACTATCAAATAATAATGAGCATTTTAAAAATATGCAACTGACATTTTCAACAAATCGCGTTACAACTGGTGACAGCTTGAACAGATTTTAAAACAAAGTGGGCAAAATAAAAACCACAACCAAACAACATGCTAAATACCCTTTTTTTGCATTTTTTCATTAGTTATTCGTTCAAAGGAATGCGCACAGCTAAAGAATCTACTGTTTTTAGCAGGTGACAACCTAACGATTCTCATTATTTTTTGGGAAATTTATTTTTTTATACCAATCGATTGGGAATTTAATTACGACCTCAACGAGGTATACCATTCCTTAATCTGACGTCATTTCGCATTTTGACGACCTAAATACTGATTTTGTTGTACAAAAATAGGGAAAATTATTTTTTTGACAAAAAATACGTTATTTTTAGGCCGTTTTTATGTTGTAGTTTAGTCAAATCGGGGCGCACAACAAAAAGACCGACTGTTGTGAGCAGCTAACAACCAAGGCTATCGATCTCTATCACTTTTCGGGAAATTTATTTTTTTACGAATTTTTGCATTTTTTGTAAGGGGTTGTATCATCTTTTTATTCAAAAAATTTTCAAAAATAAAATTTTTCAGATTTAAATGCCACTCGATTGCGAATTTAATTACGAGCTAAACGAGGTATGACAGTTGATATTATCCCTATTGATTACTATAGGTTTGGCCCAACATACGTGGTTCGAAGTGGAAAACTATGGCTTGGGTTTTGGGCCATAAATAAAATTAAAGTCCTTCCTAGTGCAAAAATCTGTACAATTCCCTACATTGTGCATTGCTTCAAGAAAAGACCCTAATGAATATCAATCAAAATCATTTCGAAATTTGTCAATAAATCGAATCAATGGCTGTAGTTCTCTTCAAAACCACTTTGGATGCAATAAATGTAGTTAGACCCACTTGGTTGACTTTTCGCAGACAATCAATGGCTGATTGCTGGGCCAAAAGAGTTGTCGCACAACATAATGAATCGGTGGGCCGAAAGTTTCCCGATTCCCCGATATATTTCGATGCTGGCCCCACGAATCGCGCTTTATTTTTCGATCAACTTGAGGAAACTTTTGGAGGACTCTTCAGTCGCTCGCGCTCCATCGACTGGCGATGAGTGGGCTTGGGATTCGGTTGGGAAAACTATCAAGTGGGTGGGGCAATGTTGGCCTTGTTGCTCGCTCGCTCGCTTAACCCTCGAGTGCCCCTGGAGAGCTGAAATGTGGTACGGGTACGGGTATGGGTATGGGTATACTGGGCGGAAATGAATGTTATTTATTTATGTCGCTGCGGCGTGGTTGTTGGCCCTGTTATTTGTTGTACTTATTAGCAGTACATAAGGATAACTATCAGCCGGCGGCGGCGGTGGGTGCACTTTTAGCCGGCTAAACTTTTGCCTTGTAATAAAGTTTGCCCCATCCTCAGAAGCTTCGTTTCCAGCTTCATCTTCATCTTCAGCCATGTAAATTCCCCTTTAAGCAATAAAATGCACAGTAACTGGACTCGCTTCCCTGGTCTTGTTTTGTAATCATTTCATTTCTTAGTCAAAGCAGCCAGGGCGGAAGTTATTATTTGCTAGGCAACTGCATAACTGCTAGAAGTACAGACACGCAGAAAAAACTGCAAAAAAAAGGATGAACCATGGAAGGCAAAAACTAAAGGCAAAAGGACGAGGACTGAAAACAATTTCTGAGCTGGCGACGCGTTGTAAACGAAGGCAGCAAACAAAGTTTAAATTGCAGTTGGGCGAGAGTTTTAAATTATGTGACCAGCTCTCTGGCAGCGCCATCTTCAGCATTCTTTTCCCGGCTAATTGCTGTCTCCGGAAAATCCCACACCCTTTTCCTCTTTTCTCCCACTTCAGCACCCGCATTGCGTATACGCCGCGTATATCGATATCAAGTGTGTGGCGGGGTAGATATAGAGTGTTTGCCTGGAGAGGCGGCCAAATCCGGTGATTCGCAGAGACGGGCCCTGCGCTAAATGGAAAATCTATAAGCCCTAAAGAGCCCACTGAGCTGGGGCAGATGAGCTGGAAATGGAGCTGCAGTTGTCCTCCGATGGAGCAACTCCTCGAGGCTCTGCACTCGAAATCAGCACACTGGGGGAAAAATGTGGCCCTGGAAGTTTGGTATATTAAGCTGAACTACAAGCTGAAACTAAGCTGCAACTTTGAAGATAGCTATACCGCTCATAAATTTTAATTATAGACGTCAATCAAGACGTTAATCAAGACGTTTCTACCTATAAATTATACATTAATTCTTATATTTTTCTCAATTTTTTGAGAACTGAATTTATATTTAAGTGGGTTAAAAATTCGATTCAGTTTGAAAAAAGCTGACTTGATAGCCTGGATATTAAAAGACAATAAGAGGGGGTATTTATAAGAACATTCTTTAAAAATCTAACTTACAAATGAAACTTTTATTCCTTTTTTTATTTGACGAAAGGAATGCATTTTAAAAAACAAGATTAGATTTGAAAAATATCTAAATTTTTGCCAATAAAGGGGTATTTAAAGGGGCTACACTATAAATATTTGATAATATACAAATTATTAAGGTTAAAAATACGAAATATATCTGAATTGCTAATAAAGGCTTGATATATAGTAAATAAATAAGATTTGAAGTCTTAAGTTTGCACATTTGATTGATGAGCTGCACAAGTGTGGTGACTTTTCAAATGTTTTCTGATCGATTTGCCGACTTTGAAGCGTTATTTCCCTGAGTGCCCGTCCCCGTGCCCGTGCCCGTCCTGCCAGGCTATTCCGGCTCTGCCGGTTATCCTGGTTATCCTGTGGCGGGTTCTGGGGGTGTGTTTATTGAACACTGAACCCGGGGATCTCCGGATCCTTTTACCCGGCCAACAAGTTGCCGCTGTAATCCACTTAAGTCGTTGCCATAGCTGCCAATGCCGTCGATGTTGCCGCCGTGCCGTTGGTGTTGCTGTTGCTGTTGCTGCTGTTGCTGCTGTTGCTGTTGTGCATTGGCATTCCAGATGCTGGGCCGCTGACTCTTTTGTGCTCCGGAAGAGGGGAAAGGGGCGTGGCATTGCGATTTGCATAATGCCGGGCCAAGTGCACAAAAGCCGAGGAGTACGAGCACTCGAAGGCCGGAGAAAGGCCGAAGGAGCAAGGATAAAGGACCAAGGATCCCGGGACAATGGGCAACGGCCTACAGCTAACCCCTTGCCCGCTTTCCATGTTTATATTTTACAGCATTTTATTTACTAATAAAGTCCTTATGAAGTCAATGCCAAGGAGCCCTCTACAAATCCCGGCCATAAATCATGCACTCTCTCCATTTTCCACTCCGATCATCAACTCATTTCGGTGCGTAATTGAAGTCCTTTGACAGTCTCAAGCTGATTTAATTTATCGCCGCAATTTCCAATTTAATTGAAACTGAAAATTGAAATCGGAAATATTTATAACCACCCCCCCCCCCCCCCCCTGGACAACCTCTTTGAATATTTCGCCTCGAATCGCGCTGAAAATTTAATCAAGCGCCAAAATGCGAGCCAAAACTAAACAAAGTGCCAGTCAAAGGGAGCACACACACAGAGGCATATATGTTTATAAATTATATAGGTACTTGCACATATATGTAGGTACTACACACACTACACACACAGATGCATGAATGGCTGGCACGAGTGTGCGTGCGTATTAGCCGGGGTAGCAGCAAAATTAATTAAGTTGAGAAAATGTCAACGCTGCTGCTTTTTGGCTTGACAACGCTGCTTACCAACCCGCCCCCATCCCCCTTCAATTTATCCCACCCCCACCCCGGTACCCTTTGTACCTTTCATACCTTTGTAAACCTACCCTGAACAATGGAGCATATATCCCCGCCGATCTTTTCAGTATGGCAAACTAGTCGTTTTTAACTTGTTTTCATAGAATTTCAGAGGAATGTAAGATAGCTTGGCGGCAAATATTTTTTAATTTGTGCTAAATGCCTACTAAAATTTATAGTACTTTTACCCTATATCAATAACATATTTATATTACACTTGGGTTTAGTCTAAAATTCGAAATCAAGTGATTCTTTGGGCTAAGCAGCTAAACAAAAATTTGTATATTAATTGGTTTTCTGTATTTTTTCCATTTTTCATAAGTAATTTATTAATAAAATTCATAAATATTCATAATTTTAAGCAAAGCTTTTGAAAAAAATGTGTTTATTTTTATATTATATTTTTTCCAATAACAATACATAGTTTAAATGATAAATCATTACAATCAAACTTTTTTTTAATAAAGGTTAATCATTTTTGATTTATCTGGGCCAAGAACTATAAAAAGTTAATGAAAAAACATATAGTTATAATCAGTTTTGAACATGTAACACTTTTTACCATTTCAGAAATATTTTCAAATCAGTTTTGATAATGATACCCCATTTAAATCTGATTATAGATAGAAATATATCACAAATAAATTCCTTGTTTGCTGATTTTTGTCAGGACCTCCTTTGAAGGGTATTCCCAGTTCTCCTTCCTTAAAAACCCCCCTCCCCGCAGCAAATTGACTTTTCGTTCTGCTTGTTCCCATTTTCCGTTTCGTCGCAGCCATTTTGTGCAGCTGCCTGCATTTTGGCCACGTGTGTGTGAGCCCGCTGCTTCTTCTTCCACATCCTTTTATCCTTTCTCCTTTTTAATATTTTTGCTTTTGTTAAGTTTTCCACACACACACAGACTCGTCTGGGCACACATATTCCCACACCTGGTGATTTAATAACGCGTCGTTGCAAAAATTTGCGGTTTGAATAGCTGCTAACTTTATTTTATGATAAGTTTATAATGCCCAGGCCCCAACTACATATATATATATATATAGTTGGAAATGGGAATGGGAATGGGAATTGCAGCTGTGGGTCGCACAAAGCGAAAAAATCAAATCATAAAGGCAAAGCCCCTGTGGCAGCAGACTCGCTCGTAAAATTTGTTAAAATTGCACTAAAATGCAGCTCCCGCAGCGGCAACGGAAATCACATTAGAAATTTGTTTGCCCGCGCATGGCCCACATGGCGTATGAGTGACGCCGCCAGAAGGAGCACCACCCTTGTGTCTGAACTTTCTAATTTTCCCTCACTTTTTTTGCTTTTTAGGCAAATTTCTTCCCGATTTTTGGGGAGTGGGGGGAAAGTCGCTTTCGACTACACAAACAGCAAGTGAAAATTTTCAATTTCCCATGCAAAACTCCCGCTCAGCTCCATAGTCACGCACGCAGAAAGAAGAAGACGTGGCCAAGAAATGGGGGGCGGCCAGGGAGGGGGCGTGGCATTCGGGGGGAGGTGCTCCTTTTGGGGAAATGATGATGTCGCCCACGGACCTGCCCCCTGGAACTGATTCTGTTTGCCCGATAGGCGACAAAAAGTCAAATTGTGGCAGCCAATTAACAGCAGCCATCCCTACAGGGGAGGCCAAGGGTTAAGGGGGTTGGTTGGTGGGGGGGAGGGAAGGGTAAAGATTCACAAGGGTTAAGGGGGACGGGGAGACGGGGAGACGGGGGTGGCCAAGAAAAGAACGCCACCAACAAGTCAAACAGAAACGGGCAAAGTGTGCAAAGGATACACGACCCAGGTTCAGGACGCAAGGGTTAAAGCCCAAGGAAACCGTGACATAGGACACAGAAAAGTATTAACAAAAATAAATTAAGCCAACTAATAAATAGTGCAAAATACATTTCGGTAAGGAAACGTTAGAAAATAAAATCCTAAATCAGTGTTCCCTGCAACTTTTAAAAGTATAAGTTCCACATTAATTTAAGCAAGCTGCTTTCGAGTTTAAAATACTAGTTTTTGACACATTCAGATTGTCCAAGTAAAAATATTCAGTACCCACAAAAAAAAAAAATATATGTATATTATATAAGAGTAGATGTTATAAAAAAATTTTTGATTTTAGTAAACTTACATTTCAAAAGGAGGTAACTTGAAACTATGGGAAATCTTAATCCGGGTTTTAAAATGTCCTTACCTGAAAATATTAAAAAAAATATATAAATTATTAAATCTGTTTTTATAGAGAAAAGTTAAACAAATTTATAAAGTATTCCTGGTTAAAGGACTGTCAAGTAGAAAATTAATTGAAGTCCTTCATCTGGGGACAGCCACTTTTTAGGACCATTTTTTAAAGTAAAGGGAGGTGTTCCAAACTATACAATTTACATACTTTTTCTAGGCCTATAATCAACGTATTGGCTTAAAACAAATTTCCTTTAGTATATTCATAATGTTTTCAAGGCAACGACGATCTTTAGATATTATTTCCTACTTTACACTTTAAACTTAACAAGTGGATGATAAAAGGTTCTTGATGTTTTTTCCTAGCCATATTGTGCAGGGCAATTGGTCGAATATTTCTTCGCAATATATCACAATGCATCAAAGAATCTTTGATATTATTTCCAACTATTTTTCCTTTGTGACTGGCCTTCTCAAGTGACTTTCCCTGTTTCCGCTGGACCTGGACCCACTGCTCCCAAGACGTACGAGTGTGTTCTTTCGGAGGGGGGGGATTGCCAGTGATATGGACGTGCCTCGGTCCAAGTCTTTCGTCATGCCGAGATGAGCTCGTTTATAAAGTTGACAAAAGGCGTTCCCCAGTTCCGATAATCATCTGACAGTTTTTGCGCTATCAGCGACAAGGCACACACACACACAGTGTGTGAGAGGGAGACGGCATGGCACTGAGTAGGCAAACAGAAAGAGACGGGGCTAGGGGGCAAGAAAGAGACAGAGACAGAGACAGAGGCGAGGAGACAGGTCCATGTGAGCGCTGCCTTCCTGTTCAACACTTTTGCTTTTGTCAGCATTGCGGACAAGATACAAAATTTCCCATTGCCAAAGATGACTAAGGGAAAATCCCTTAGAAATTAAAATAAAAAGGGGAGAGGATATGAAAACGGGAGAGCGGAAAAGGCGGAAAAGCGGATGGGAAATGGAAAACGGCGGAGATGTAGTTCTAGCCCTAGGGGACGGTGACCCGCTAATGAGCCGCCAAAGCATAAAAAATGCGACAAGGGTCGTACAAACCCGCGCCACGCCCCCTTTTTTCTGGGGAAATGGGCGCAAGGCCAGGCCAACAACAAAAGCCAAGAAGAAGCAGCAGCAGCAGCGGCAGCAAAAAACTATTCCTGCAGCTCATTAAAAACCCAAAGGGTTAAAAAAAGTTAGGGGAGGAAAGGGGTTACCACAATGCAATATGCAAAACAAGGCACAAACAACAACAATAATAATAACCGGCGCAGCTCGAGAAATTGAAACTAGGCTGCCGCAGAGAGAGACAGCAATAGCTGTGTGCGAGCGAGACGGCACCATGCCACTGGAGAAAGTGAACAAAGTTAAACAATTGAAATTGAAATTAGTTGGCGAGCGTAAAAATTAGTTGGGCGCCAATTAAACGAGGGTCTCTTAAATTGCAAACTGGGAAATGGGAAAATTCCACCGAGACCATTAATAAGGTGACAGAATGCAATTACAAATGGGCTCTATTTTCCTTAATTATTAGCAGGAATTTATTCAACATGCCAGTGTGGAATGGGTTAATATTAAAATAACCCAAAGAGATTGTTTTACGACCTAAGAGAAACGGAAAAATAATTCTTTCTGCCAATTTGTTAATGTTTCAAATTCAAAGATGGTCCAAGGACAAACATTTACAAATATTTACTTTAATACTTAAATATGCAAAAAATTATTTATATTTAAAATTAAGGTGTAAAGCCCCTTTTGTGTCCAGCTTTTCTTCGCTCTTAAATGTTTTTCTTGGTGACTCGAAATTCTATGCATATATGCTCCATTTGCACATATTTCTTAATGGGTCAGCGCCCCGCGGAGACAACCCTACCCCTCTCGCCCCTCTTACCCCTTTTACCCCCTATATAATGTCCTGCCAGTGACAGTTGTCAAGGGGGCTGCCTGATTAAGAACTTAGTTAAATGGAAATCCGCAAAAAAAGGAGCCACAACAAATAAAAGCGGAGCAAAGAGCAAAGAATTTAATTTGCACAAAATGGCACACACAGAGACAAAACAAATATATGTACATATATAAACATAATATGTGTATATATACGGATAAATAGGATGGGACGGGGAAAGTGTCCCTAAAAAGAGCAGCGAATTTCGCCTTTTGAGCTTGGCATCATATATCTTTCAGTCAACAGCAGGCAGTCCACAGTTGGTTTGTCACACAAAAGGACAGCTCTTGCCCGCCCCAAAAACTTGGGGAACCCCCTTCATATCGCTGCGATTCCGAATCCTTCGTCGTCCTGCGACAGCGTTGCAATTAAATGAAGGCAACGCACAAAAGTATACAATGCAAATGCGCCCACTGCGAGACGGGCTAAAAATTAAACAGGGAGAGGAGTTCAATTTGAAGAGGGAACACTGAATACGCCGGCAGCAGGATGTTCCCGATTTATCCGCGTGTCTCGAAACTCTTTTTCAAGGTACTGGGTATGCAGGAAAAATATTATTTACTCCATTAAGCGTGGCAAATAAATTAATAATTTTTAAGAATTGACTAGGAGTTTTATGTTTATGCTCTGATTTTTAAGTGCATATTTGTTGATATTTATCACAACAACATATTGTTCAAGACAATTTTGAAATCCGTCATTTCCGGATGCAGTTTATTGCTCACCTCTTTCACAGCAAGTCAAATCAAGGCAACAAAATGTACTAAAATTTTTGAATAACATCAACAAGTATTTTGAGAATTTTACAGATTTGATTAAAAAATTTAAGTTTATCTTAAGCTTTGAGATGAATTTTTGTTTCATATTTAGCACAACAAAGAATTTAATGACAAAGAAAATTTTAAATTAGGCCTTTAGAAAGCAGTTTACTGCTCACTTTGGGGTATTCCAAATAAACTTTTTATATAGCTAGTGTTGTTTTCGCCGCAAGTCAAAGGGAATAAATATAAAATATGTTTTTATGGCTCACTCTCAAGGCCATAAAAACATTTTCGAAATCTATAAAGATTTTAGGAACGGCCCCGCTAGAGGGAGACGGATGAAGAAGGACTAAGGATCCCAAGGACCCCAAAGAGCGAGCGAGAGGGGGCGAAGGGGAGTGAGTGCCAGTTAGAGTGAGTGGGATGCACACGTGCAGACATAAAAGCGGCCATACCTGAGCTACGTGCACTCAACACCTGCCCAAAGCCTCTTCAATCCGGCAGCTTCGCCCCTCTGAAGACCCTCTGCCTGCGCCCCTGCTCCATCACCCCCCTCCTGAATTGGCGAGTGTGTGGCAATTGCAATTGAAAGTGATAATTTCATTGCATCATGCACAAAGGGGAGGAGCACGGGGACCGGAAGCCGAGAGGCAGGACGAAGGACGAAGGATCCACCCGCATTCGTATTCGCACTGGCATCCTTTTTCCCTCCCCGATTTACTCCACTGTTATCAGGGCACGTCCATGGCCAGTTACACACACACCAGGACTTACAGAGACACTTACATATACGACTAGTTGCCTACACTGGCAGAAATATTTAACATACATTAAGAATCTCACTAAAAAAGCCAATCTTAATGTTTGATGAAATGTAATATTTTTAAGATTTAACTTAAATCCTCTCTTAGAAAAAAATAGTAAGGAACTTTTGGTCTACCATTTCATAAAGACCCAGATGAGAACATATAGTTAAAAAACAACAAAACATTTGATCTAGAACTAAATGAAAACTTATAAGAAAGCTATATTTCTTAAAAAATTGTCGACCTTTCCTTAAATAATAAGCCCATAATAAAACCTATAGTTCTTAAATAACTTTTTATCTACTTTATATAAAAAACCTTTAGACCGAATGGTTCGAAAATGACTTTACAAGTTAATGGGAAGTGAAAATGTAAGCCCCTGGTTTCTTGGAGTTTTCGATTTCTCTCAGTGCACTTAGCGGGCATGACAGTTGGGCACAAATCAGGTTAAACACACGACAAGGAGTGGATGGAGGCGTGGTTTGAAGGGAAATGCAAACCAAAGCCAAACCAATTGGGTCATAATTGCTTTACGGGCGCCAAACGCAAATGAGTCGTAAGCAGAAGGATGCAGGACGAAGGAGCTCGGCATCTGGATCAGGACAAGATTGGGGGCGGTTTTGGTATTCGAATGGAGAGTTAGTGGTTGGGCGACTTTGTCACGCTCCATGGAGAACGATTTGGGCAGGGGACCAAGGGGAAGGGGACCTGCAGATCCTGCAGGACCTGTCGATTTGTATTCAGTCCCCGGGATGATGGAGGCCACACAAATATAATTATCAATTGCCATAAGCACTGAGCCATTATCCAAGTGCAGTGTCTCAAGTGGGCGCAACGATTTCGATTGGAAAAATGTACCCTACAAGCATTCTCAAAAAACTGGTATTATAAAAATAAGCTTGAAAAAATATAAATCTAAATTCTTAGTTTCAAGTGGATAGATAAGATTAGATATATAGATTACAATTTATTAAATAGCTGGCACACCTTTGTTAATTGAATTTAATTTATTGTTATATGAATAAAGTATTTACCGGCACTTGCTTAAATTTTTTTAATGCTTCCCTAAACGCAATGAAATTTTAAAGTCATTATAAGCTGCAGCATAACCCTATAAGTTCACCCCCATTTTGCAGTGCCATTCTCGATACGTTAACCGCACTCATCATTAGTCCATCTGAGTTATTCATTGAAATCATTCATTCAGCGAGTGCAAATATTTGCCAGCTTTTCCGGCCGGGGGAAAGGGCAGGAAATGGAAAAATGAAAAAAAGAAAAAAAAAGAAGGAAAACAAGGAAAAACGGAAACAAATCAAAAGGGAAACAAGTAAAAATGATTGCGGCTCCTGTGGCGTCGTCATCGTTAATTTGTTATTTGATGTGCGCTCTAAGCACACATAACCGGAGTCCCAGCGCTTAAGTCCGCCCCCAACTAAGCCCCCCTTGAAAACCCCCGCTCCCTGCCGCAGCCACTGGGGCACACTCAGTCATTCGCTGGAGCCAGTGACGAAGGATGTAGGATTCAGGACGGAGGACGAGGGACGAGGGACGCAGGACGACGACAAACGTCAACGACGCACTTAATGAGCCCCGTGCGGCCAACATGTTAATCCATCCCGGACTGAACGAACCACACTGCCAGAAATTAAGGGGTACTCTCAAAAACTTCTTATAAAAATAATATTAAGCCTTGACATGCTCTAGAGTTTTTTGAAAAATGTGATCTGCTTCCAATGCGTTTTGTTACTGCTTTAAATATTTATCAACAACATTAATTGACATATAGAAAGTATATGTCTTTTTAAATACTGGCTTCATCAATTACAATTTAAAAATACTCGAGATAATTATAAAACCACAATAATTTTGTAAATAACTCTTTTATAATCGTTTTAATTTGAATAATTTACATGGTGTGGTAATGTTTGTTAGTAAATCAAATGTTAAATAAATACTTTTAAGATCTCTAAACTTATAAAATTTATCTAAAACCAATTTGGATCATTTATAGAAAAGCAAATATTAAAGAAAATCTTCGCTTATTAAGTTATACAAGATCATTAGTTAAAATCAATAGTTAAAACCCTTTGAATTCTACATATAGATCAACTCAGAAACATCAAAGATATTTGTGTTCTTGACTTTATCGGAATATTTTCGCCGAGTGCACCGACTCCGGACTATGGACTCCGGACCAACGGACCCGGCATCAGGCGTCGTCATTCAACACGATTGCCCCCGTCACCCAATCCACCCAACCACCCAACCACCCAATCCACCCACTCGCCCACCGGAAAACCCCCATCGCATTTGTTTCGTGAGCGCATACGAATGCATTTTTGTGTTTTAATTGCCCCCCGGCTGTGGGAAATCCCAGGGCGAATTTAGCAGCAGTTTTTTTTATACATTTTTCACGCTCATTTATCGGAGTATGAGGGGTGCAGCTGGTGGTGCAGTGGTGTTTGGTGTTCGGTGTTCGGTGTTTGGTGGGTCAGAAGTGGAGTCGCATAAATCAAGAAGCTGACGAGGCGTCAATGGCAGGCGGCGACGGTCGGTCCAGTCGCCACTTCATAGCGTTTCTTTCGCTTTCTTCGACCCGCCCTGAACCACCCCACCCTAAACCACCCACTCACCCACCACCCATCCCTGTTTACACTTGCAATAACTTAACGATGGGGAAAATTCGCCAAAGAAACTCTAAAATTAATAAGGGGAAAAATTCCGTTTGCGAGAACTTGGCCTTAATTGAGCATTTTTCTGTTACATTAATAAATCCCTGCGAATATGAGGACGTATAAAAAAAATGTTAGCCATAAAAGCACTGCCTTAATTTGGACACTATTATTTCGAGCATGAAATTTAAGGCGGGCAAACCTCCAGGATAAATGTTATTTTTGAGAATTTCTACCAGTGGTCAAAAAAAGTACCGAAACAAGAAAAATTTGTACTTTTGAGAGACACGCAATTAAAAAAGTTAAGAAGGCGCGTTTTTTAACCCTAACAATCGTAATGGAAAACAAATTTTTAATTAAAATAATCAAATAAAGAAGAATAAATGACAAAAATTGAGAAGCTCAACACTGTAGGGAAAAACTATAAAACGCTACATAAAATTAGAGAAGTTTTAATATAAATTGATATTGTCAAACGAAACCTAGAAACATAAAAGGGTTGGAGTTTTTGTGTTATTAAAGTAACAACAACATAGGTGCATTACACTTGATAGTTTTGTGCACACAATTAGTGACTTTTTTATAATAAAAGAATTTTGTCAAACGATGGAGTATGTGAAATAAACTTTATGAAAGGTTTTTAGGATAATTGAGTTGTTTTCTGTTGAGGGTTGGTCAGGAAAAGTTAAGTGAGTGGGGGATTCGCAACCAAAAAATAAAGAAATAAGAGAGGAAACTATTCCAGCGATAACGGCAGTAACAGTGGGCTCAAACTGGCCACTGGCCAGTGGCTTGGGCCATGGGCCATGGGCCATGGGCCGTCAGACATCGGGCATCAGACATCAGACATCCGACATCGGGACCAATGGGGGACTGGGAAATGGGAAATGGCAAATGGAATATGGGAAGTGGGGATAGTACCATAGACCGAGGACCGGGGAACGGAGAGCAGAGACTAGAAACTAGAGACTGGAGACCAGAGACCAGAGACCGGGGACCAGGGGCCATGTCCACGTTGTCGTTGTCGTTGTCGTGGTCGTTGTCGTCATGGCCCTGTTAGATCGCTCTTTGGGGTAAAATAAATTACCATAATTTAAGCGTAATTCAGTGCCAGTGGCAGCAAAAACTGTGGACCGTTCGGCGGGGCGGAGCGGGGGCGGTTCCTTTTTAGCCGAAACGGGATCTGGAGTTATGGGTGGGCGGCCGACTTTGTCGCTATGTCGTCTTCTTGGCTAAGTGGACATGAAACATGCACGACCGGCCATGATTTGTTGGTGGCCATAAGTGCGAGTGTGTGTGGCTTTCCGCCATATATATGCTTTTTTTTTTTAGATTTTTAGCCCTCCAGAAAGGGCATATGCAATTGGTCAATTGATTTATGCAGCATATATGTTTGTGTAATCCGGGGAGATTCCCCAAAAACTAGATCCTGAAATGCTTCGGCATTTATGCTTTCTGCTTGGGTCTTGAGAAGACTTTGTATAGTTTTTTTTTTTAATCTTAAAACAAACATTATTCAGTTTTGTTTCCACAAATTTATTACTGCTAATAAATTGAAATAAATTACTGAAAAAATATTTTTTTAAAATATAAAAATGTATTACTTTAATGATAAAAAATATCATACGTCTATATAAAATCATTTTAAAATAATATGCCTTTATCAAACATCTTAAAATAACAGCGTTCTAAAATGCTTTATAAATCCTTTCCTTTTCCTATTAAAACCGCAATTAAATGCTCCTTATCATTCCATTAATTGTCCCTGCCCTCAAATAACTTAATTATTTATTACAAGTAATAGAAGACAAGTGAAATAATGTTGTGTGGCAAGGAAATTAATTCACGGCCATGGAGATGGTTATCATAAGAGAACTGGCCATATATTAGGGCATTTTCTGGTCGTTTGTGTAAAAATCCCCATGGGATTTCGGCCAGGACAAATGTCCGAGCGTGTTTCAGTTAAGCTTTTTGATAAACTGCCCCCTGCCCCAGCAGTCTTTTGAGGTTCTCAAGCGTTTACGGCTGCCATTTTTTTGCTGCTGTTTCTTCTTTTCGGGAAACATAGGACCAGCAGACCAAAACCAGCCAGACATCAGAGGCGGAGGCAGGGGGTTTTCCAGGACGAGTACAAGGCTAATAAAGTTCAATAGCCAAGGCGACGCCTGCTAAATGTGCGCACAGCTCATTTGATGCACATTATCGTGGGGGGTTCAGTTCGGTTTCGGTTTGCTTTTTTCCTCCCAACGACTTTTCATTTTGAATGTTTGCCAAAAAGGGAAAAGCAGGAGGGGGCAATGAAAACATTTACAGGGCAGAGGGTTCCCACTGACCTGTCCCCTCTTTATGGCCCAAAGAAAATATGCTCATGTTGTTTTCGAGCGTCGTCGATGGCGCCTCCTGCAAATTGGTAGCCATGAATCGGGCCGAATGAATTGAAGGGAATTGCAAGGATTCGAAGGATATTCAAGGGTACACGAGGGCAGTGAGTGGAGGGAAATGGCATGGAATCGACTACGAATCGAAACGAATCCAATTGAATTGAAATGAAATGTAGCCAAATGAAAGAAAATCGAATGAATAAAGTAGCGAGTAAGGGAAAGATGCCTCCGGCTCTGGCCAATCAATCCGATGATGAGGCCGCTGATTATGATGGCGATGGTGAGCCGATGAGCTCGACTGTTCTCGGTGTATTGTGCCGGGAATCGGGCTCCATTGTGATACAGCAGCCCCATAATTGGGCAGTCGTTAAAAATAAATATATATGGCTGAACAGAAGGGTTAAGGAGTTCAAAGGCTTAAAATCAGGAAAGAAGGAGACGCGAACTGGGAAACTTCTCTGGGATACAAGAGTTTTATTTCAAAAAATGACAGATTTATATTGAGAAACAAATATTATATTTCGAGATTTCGAATCACTGAACGGAAACCGAGAGTCTATTAAACCATAAATTTATTCCCTGAAATTATTCCCAGAAATTATTCCCTGATGGAGGCCGTCGAGCTGGTGGATATTCCTAAGAAATCATACAATCCCAGTGAGCTGTCCGAGTCCCGATTCCTGGAGTACAGCAATCTATCCGACAAACTGCATTTGAGGGAGGCCATCAACAACATACTTATACCCCGTGTTGTGGGAACGGGGAATCATAGCATCGTGCGACAATACATAGTCCAGAGCTTGAGAGATCTTGGCTGGGATGTGGAGGTGGACAGCTTTCATGACGTGGCTCCCATCAAGGGCAAATTGCATTTTCACAACATCATCGCCACGCTGAATCCAAAAGCTGAACGATATCTAGTGCTCGCCTGTCATTACGATAGCAAGTACATGCCGGGCGTGGAGTTCCTGGGGGCCACCGACTCGGCTGTGCCCTGTGCCATGCTTCTAAACCTTGCCCAGGTCCTGCAGGATCAACTGCAGCCCCTTAAGGAGAGCAATCTGAGCCTAATGCTCTTGTTCTTCGACGGCGAGGAGGCTTTCGAGGAATGGGGACCCGATGATTCCATCTACGGAGCACGGCATCTGGCCAAAAGGTGGCAGCGTGAAGGAAAACTGGATAGAATAGATTTGCTGGTGCTGCTGGATCTTCTGGGAGCCCCCGACCCCTCTTTTTATAGCTTCTTCCAGAACACCGACTCCTGGTACATGCGGCTCCAGTCCGTGGAGACACGACTGGCCAAGATGGAGCTCCTGGAGCGCTATGCCAGCAGTGGAGTTGCCCAGTACGATCCCAGGCGCTACTTCCAGTCGCAGGCCATGCGCTCCTCCATGATCGAGGATGATCACATTCCCTTCCTGCGTCAAAACGTGCCAATCCTGCACATTATACCGGTGCCCTTTCCAAGTGTGTGGCACAAACCGGACGATAACGCCAGCGTGATCGATTATGCGACGACGGACAACCTGGCGCTGATTATACGGCTCTTCGCTTTGGAGTATCTGCTGGGCGGAGGCGAAGACAAGTAGTTATGTGGATCACAAATGTTGTATCTACTCACAGCCTTATCTAATTGACCTGTTCCGATATCGAGAAATTGTTAAATATGTATTCTAATACCCGCCGTGGAATCTTTGAGAGAACCCTATTATTAACTGAATTTGCGCTTTAAAATTACTTAAGCAAATCTGAAAAACGCATAATCCAAATATTTTTATACACATGTATTTATAGAGAATGCTTAGCTAATGACACGACAAATAAATATATATATTTTGTAATCTTTCGGTTGTAAATTTTTGACTTACATGTATAGTCCAACATATACATAATAAATGTACCTTAAAACATAAATTTCTTTATATAGAATAGTTGAAAAACACCAAAAGCAGCACACTGAAATATTACTATTAGATCGAGAACCTAGTATACCCTTTTACTCTACGAGTAACAAATATAAAAAGACGAAGAACAGAATTAGGGTATTCGATTGCGTTGCAAAAGTGTAAACTTTGTAAGTTTGCCAGACGAGAATTGAGAACGCCCTGTATTTTAAAACATCGTTGCAGGATATTGACGTACAAAAGAAAGCTAACTTTTAAATTTTTGTGAGAAGAAGGCTATGACCATCGCTTAGTTTCGACCTCCCTGGCTCTCTTCCTTGAGGGTTTTTCTTCCATTGAAATTGTTATTCAATTATTTTGTTTTACAGAAGACAAATATTTTTCTTTTGCATTTAAAATTCAAATTTGTTTCTTTCCTTTTACTGTCATTACCATGGATTTAAACCCAACTTTTCAGTATATTTTTAGTATTTTATATAAAATTCCTACCCATTATTAACCCCCTATTTCTACACAAGTACAACAGATTTGTATACATGTAGGCTGGGGTGTTGTAGGCCTTGAAAACTATTTTGTATGGAAATTGTTGTCGGAACTGATTACACTTTTACACTTTTCAAACGTTTGCAACGCAATTGAATACCCTAATTGTATTCGGTTGCTAAGTTACTAAGTCAACAAATGAAATATAACTTAGCATTAATACGATTTTTAGAAGACTAAGACTCCTAAACCAAAAGCCAAAAAACCAAATATTTATTATGAATAATATCTTAATAATAGCATATATTAAATGACAAGCTGAAATATTTAAAAAAAAAAAGGAAAAATTGGAGTTGTTCCGTGATGGATTTGAACCCCCGACCTTCGAAGCATCAGCGAGTTCTAATGACCGGGCAAAAACCCCTAAAGAGCGGGGAGAGCGCCCTGTTCTTAAAATAGAATGTGGATCGTGGCGCAAGTGGGGAATTCTTAAAGCTTTGCGATTTGCAGTAATGACGTGGCGCGAAAGCTCTGCTAAAGCCCCCCTTTGAAAGAGGGAGACGGAGCGAGGGAAGCCGGAAATATTCCTTTTCAGCTCGCGGCACAGACAAATGCAACAAAAACACAGAAAAAACACAAGAGTTTCCAAGTCATTTTGCACATTTCCTTGACATTTCATTTTTTTTTTATACTCGTTTTTCCGCCGTCTAGTTATTCTTTCCTTTTTTCCATCTTTTTAGTTTCAGCACCCATTTCTTGCGTATGGAACGTGTTCTATTGTCGGTATTTGTGCTCATGAGCCAGGAAGAGGAAGAGGAAGCAGCTGCACCTTATTGTCCGTCCGTCAGTTCGTCACTCCGGCATTTCCCCAATTCCCCATTCCGCCATTCACCCATTCCGGCATTCCGTCAGTTGTTCATTAGAGCGTTTCTTAATTAGCGCCTCGCTTTGTTTTCGCACACACCATTCTCCCTCTCTCTCTGATTCGCATTCTACAAGGCCCCCTCTCTTTCTAATTCCGTAGTTCCCGTCTCCCTCTCGCACTCGCAACCCCCGTTTGGCTTATTCGCATCTTAATCCGCTGGAACACCAGCGACCGTGTGGCCTAATGGATAAGGCGTCGGACTTCGGATCCGAAGATTGCAGGTTCGAGTCCTGTCACGGTCGAAAAATAATTTTTTTCTTTTTTTGAGGCCTGCAAAATTGTATATAAATAACCTTATATATTTCTTTAAGTTACCAAAAATATTTATAAAACTAGACATCTGTACAATCAATTTCAACCCAGTTTCTATATAACATCCAACAAAAAATAAAGATATCCTCTAAACCTCATAGTAAAATTCTAGCTTTAATGGCCATAGAATTAATTCATCGAGCCAGCTTAGCTTAAATAATAATTATAATATGCCACATACCAAGTTTCATATCAGTGACATCATCAGTAACCTAGTTACTTCAGCATAGCCGGTTAAAGTAAAATTCCAGCTTGAATTGCCATAGAATGACTTGGCCAAGCTTACTGTGCTTAAAAAATAGCTTAAAGATGCCACATACCAAGTTTCATATCTATGGGACCACCAGCAACCAAGTTACTTCGGCACAGCCGGCTAGGAACACAGAAATCCACTACAATGGCGGCATTTAAAAACAGCCCGGTGCACTTTCATTGGAGTTTCCATGCCAAGTGCCGGGCCGGGCCGGCGATCCGATCGGATCGGGCATCAATTTCGTGCTGTGCCTGACAGCGGCTGTCGCTTATAAATTGCAGAGCCCACAAAAACAGCAAGAACAACAAGGGCCATGGCCACTATGGCCACTATGGCAACAACGGCGACAAGCGCTCTGACATTTAACATCCGGTTGAAATTGTTCAACGCATTTCCGGTGCCCTCTGGTGTGCCCACAACCACCCACCACCCACCTACCACCTACCACCTACCACCTACCCAATCGGGCCGCCCAGAAGACAGGACGTTGGGTCCTCGACCAGCAATTAAACGCTTATCGAGAAGTTGGCCAAAAAGAGGAGTCTAAGGGGGTGGAGCAGAATACTGAAAACAGAAAACAGACGACAATGAGCTGCCTTGCATATAATTGAGGTTATGGCCGACACCGGCCACCTTTGGCCTTTTTCGAACTTTTCCAGGCAGCAGCAGAAAAACAGCTCTTCGCAAAAAGTTTTCGCACAGCGCACCATAAGTTGAAATGCGTCCACCGACTGGAAGAGAGACACCTGGGTGGCATACCACCACTGCTTGCATATGCGGCAAATAACTGCAGACAAAAGGCGAGGAAATTAATTAGGGTCTTCTCATGACCATCCTGGGCATCCTGGGCATCCTGGGCATCCTGGGCATCCTGGCCATCCCGACCATCCCGACCATCATCACCATCATTATCGTCGCAGGCAACCTGCATCAAAACTAGCAAAACTAGCAAAACGGATGTCACCCGTAAACAAGCGGCGACACAAAGGCAACAAAACGGCCAGAAAAGGACGAAAAAGGTCCTGGGAGACAGTGAAAGGAGTCGGCAAACAAATCGAGTTGTTGGCATGGAAATTAATTGCTGCAAATTGAGTAATGATGTTGGCCGCCGTCACAAGTGCCACCAAAAAATGCCAAAGACAAGAACGGAGGACTGCAATTATCCCTAATGATTTCGGGGGCTTCAAAACTAATTTACAAGTTGATAGCAAAGTGGGAGCTTTTAAAATAAAATCAATAGAGATTTTAAGATTTTTTGTATAATACATTTATTTTCTCAAATAGCTTCTGTGGGCATGGTTCGTTATCCAATCTTAATTAGTATTTAATCTATTTGGAGTTGTGAAATTAGGAATGTGAAATATTTACGATTTCATCTGAAGATATATTTTTAATTCTAAATGATTTGCAATTCGGGAAAATCGACAACTCAACCCCTCTACCATCCAAGGACCGAAAATCCAGAACTATATTGGGCTTTCCCGGCAGCTCAGCGCGGACATCAAAGACCGCCGAATTTCCCTGTATCATCACATTTAAATATATGTTCTTCGCTCCCCTAATCAAATCAACCTGGAGCCCCTGCGAACTTATGATTACGCATTTTCCGGCGCTGCCTGCGAATGAAATGTTTTGTCAACTCTGAACTGCCAAAACAGCGTCAAACGGAGGCGGGCAAACAGAGACAAACAAACAAGCAAACTGGCGAACAAACGAACAAATAAGCAGGCAAACAAACAAACGAACGAACGAACAAACAAACATTGACGCAATTTCTGCTGCAATATGAAAAAGTTTTCCCTGCTCCTGCCATGCTTTTCCAGGCATTTTTCCTTTTCTGTCTTTTTTTTGTGCTGTTATTGCTCTGAGCTTCAGTCGACGCTGTAATTTGCATTTGTAATCAAAAAGTTGCACATAAACTTTGTTTTATGCTCATTTTCCTCGGCTAGTCACATGTGTGTGTGTGTGAGTGGAAAAGCCTCCTCCGGTTGCTAAGACATAAAAGGACACACAGCGCACAGGACGAACTCTCATCATATTTTCCTAATTTCAAATTATTTCCATTAGTAGAGTGAAGCGAAAATAAAACTCGTAGCGAAAAAATTAGAAGAGATGGGGTCACACAAGGCAGTGACAAAGCGTTTTGGGGAAAACTGAGTGCTCTAGAATAAAGCTACATCAGGGAAAATCTAAAAAAAAAAGTATTTACAACAATGGCTCAAGCGTTTTTAATTGCATATTTAATTCAGAGGAACTCAGTTTAAGAAAATCACTCAAACAAACGATTGTCCACGCAAATGATTATTGTTTTTTATTTTATAAAAGCGGATAAGTCTTAACTACCCAAAATAAATACAAGTGATTAAAAATCGAAATACCTTTCAATCGATAAAGTGTGAAACATATTTAGAGTTCAAATAAAACCCTAAATATTTATTAAGACTCGTATTGATATTTAAAAAAACACATATTTGCCAGCCCAATTAAAATTTT
This sequence comes from Drosophila suzukii, assembly GCF_043229965.1. Lineage (NCBI taxonomy): Eukaryota > Metazoa > Arthropoda > Insecta > Diptera > Drosophilidae > Drosophila > Drosophila suzukii. The sequence goes on along the minus strand of NC_092084.1, from coordinate 2,162,375 downwards.
CTCCTGCAGTTTCCGCCGTTTGACAAACAAGCCGTCTATGGAAATACTCCATTAAATCACTCTTTCACAAACATCACACAATCTGCAGTTCTTTTTCCACCTCTTAAAACGATCAATTAAATCCATAAAGGAAAATCACCGAAATTGAAAAGCTGAAAATTGCCATTTAATCAACTGATGCCGTTTCTGGCTCTATCGGTTGGGATGGGAGTGAAAATCAAATCAAATATTTACTTGCTGTTAAATTTATGACGAAACGCAAATCGCATAAAAAGGTTTTGTGCCCCGTCTCGCTCGCCCGGTGTGTTGCTATTTCGCTTGCACCCACTGTGTTTTGTGGTCGCATAAAAAATGCGGCAAATATTTGCGTGCAGCTGCGACCCTTCAAACCCTTCGGAAAAACGGAACGGAAAATGTCCTGAAGTGGGGAGGGAAAGTCGAGGAGTCGGAAGTGGTTTTCCCGGGGGCTTTAAGCCATTTTCCAGGGCTCCTTGGTCTCGAGTAGGCCGAAAAAGCGATGCCAAAAGCCATTTAACTGCATTTATCCAGCCAGGAAGCCAGGAAGCCAGGGGCATTTGATAGATATATAGATAAAGATAAAGTCTCCTCGACTGGCTGCCCAATTTTTGCCACTCCCCGGTCAATATTTAATTTGTCAAAGTGAGATTTCACTGTCGGCAGCTTAGCAAAAAAAAGTTTCCCGAGGGCTGGGCTTTATTTCCAGTTGCAGTCGCTTGCATTTAACAATTTGTTGATAAATTAGCCGAAAGCCAAAACCCACTGACGTGGAGGAGAGTGGCTTAAAAAGTTGTTTCCCTTTGGCCCGGCTTTCCTTTACTTTCCCTTCCTTTCCATTCCATGGAAAGCCATATCCGACCTTAGCGCGTGACATTTAATTTTTCGGACACACAAACATGCTCCTCTGCCGTCCCGAGAATGAAGTTTTAATGCAGATTTATCACCCGGTCACCGAAGACAAAGGCGGATGACAAACACTTTTGGCCAAAAGCGGTGAGCTGGCTTCTTTGTCTTGTTGATAATGTCAACAAGTTTAGGGATAATTCCCGGCACACAAAAATGTAAATCTCTACTGTGCTTTATTTTTTAAGTAGGAAAGAGCTAGGAATATATGAATCTGGGGAAAAATTCTTATAAATTTATTGAATCTAAGAGGCTGGTTGGAATTCATGTTTTACTCCCGGAATTCAAAAGTCATCAAGGGAGATATTAAAATCTCTAATGGCTTTTATTTTTTTAATAGCAAAGACCCAACAAATATTTCTATATTTATTTAAATATATTCCTGGAATTTTATTGTCAGCAAACTTGGGAATAAAATATAAATCTCTCCTGGGTTTCTAGCATGGAATTATATATTTTAGCATTTTGCTATGATGAAATTCAAAAAATATTTATGAAATTATTCGATCTAAAGGGTTGGTTTGAATTGGTGGTATTTATGATCATTTTTGTTGATGCTATTTTCTTGGTAAAATATAGTTTCGAACCTTGATACACATGTTCTGATCCAAATTATTTATTTACTTTAAACGGAAAAAAGAGCGAAAATACATTTGACAAATTGTGAATGCTCAGATATGTTTAAAAAACCATGGAATTTATATTAACTTTTGTATTTTGGAAAATAACCCCAGTTTGATAAGCATTTTCTCAGTCCTGCTCAAATTACTTAATAAATTTCACAGTCGTCATAAGTTTTATAACTTACTGGACCAGTCATATTTAATTTTAATTTAATTTCGACGCATTTCTAGGACAGTTGAAGCGAAAACAGGGAAACTCTTGGAAAAGCATTTTGGCCTGCCCTGGAATTTTGCGCACTTTTTGTGCTGACCGCAAGTTGACAGAGTTTCTGGTCCGGAGCCGGCGGCGGAGATTTAGTTAATTAAAATACAATAAAATATGCACAAGTGCTGAAATACTTAGGCCAAGGGAAACTGGAGGCTGGAGGCCGCAAAAGCCGCAAAATGCCCGGGGACCCACTCGCACTGGATCAACTTGACTCAAACTCAACTCTTTGCCAGTTTCAAGTTTCAAGTTTCAAGTTTCTCCTTTCTCGTTTCTCGGCTACTTTTCGGGCCAAGTCAATAGTCGGGCCAACAGAGGGAGAAAGCTGCAGCAGCAGAGATAGAGAGAGACAGAGTGCATGTGCCACATGGCGTATGCGTGATGTGAGTCCATGGAAGGACCCTGCAATATTCAGCAGCCCACTGCCACCGAGTGGCAACTCAATTAATCCGCCCATCCCGACCACGTTAAATGCATTTACATAGATTTATTTTTAAGCAGACACTGCCCTTTAAAGGCCTGCTTAAATTCGGATATTTTTGTAATTTTATTACCATCTGCTCTCGTCTCTGCCATTTTTTTCCGTCCCCCAAAGGACGTTGGGTCCTTTCTCGATTTTTATTTCGGTGGTTTTTGAAAGCTTTTCGTGCTGCCACATTTTTTCTTTTTTTTAATATTTTGCGAAACGAGAGGATTGCCAATTATGCAGAAGGCCGCTGAATAAATATGAAATGACATAAATGACCACACAACACAGCGGCAACAAAAAGTTTCGGCTTTCCAGCATTTTGCGGACCCTCGTCTAGGCGCCAACAATACAAACACAACGGACAACAACAACATTGACAGGACAACAAAGCCGAGCGGTATAAATATCCTTAAAAAAGGGGTGTGGCCGGGCGGCAATAAATAACATTTATGACTGAACAGGGCGCTTAAATATTTACATAGAATACAATTATTTATTAATATTTCCGACGGTCCGAATAAGAAAAAAAAATAAGGAAGAACGGGGAAAGTGGGAGAATTGGAAAAGGGAGAAGAAACGCAAAGGAAGTCCAAAAGGCATAAACAAAAGAAAGAATTCTCTATTATTTGCGAAAAAGTTTAAAACAAACGATAAGTCAACGAAGTGGTGGCTTAAAGTTGACCGGAAATGAATGCTAATGGAACGGTATAAGAAAAGTAATGCGGATATATTGTAAAATGCGTATATTTAAGAAAAAACCAATAAAATATAGTAAAATATTTTAGATGATTAAAGAAATATTTCATTTAAAATGGTTATTGAGGGTTCCATATAGATGCCAACCAATATTTTACTTCCCTCATACTTTTCAAACAATAGGTATTTGGGTTATTTTAAATAAACATGTTAATTAACAAATAATTCTTGAAGGTTCAAAATACGGAGACCATCCAATATTTTATTGGTAATTATATTTTGATAACCATATTTGGATAAATAAAAAATTAATTGTTGATGATATTTTTTTAAGTAAATAAATATGGTTCAACATATAGAGACCCACCAACCCTTAAGTTGTTATAATAATTTTTAGATTATATATAATATGTACTTGCAGTTATTGTAGTTGGTTATATGAATATTACGTAGATGTCATGTGGAATATTAAAAAAATATTTTTAGAATCAAAAAAGATACGAACCATTATAAAAATAACGTTTTCCCTCTTGTTTTCAGCCCATCTGCTAACAGCTTCCTGTTTTTGTTCGCCGCTCCCTTTGCCTTGGCTAATTCACTTGGAAACTCACTAATAACTTGATTCAATTTACATTTAGTCCATAAAAAGCTGAATTGCCAGCCCCCCGATTCCCGGCCAATTGCGATTACTTTCGGAAAATAAAATGCAAAAAAAAGGCATCGAGGAGGCCAAAGAAGAGCGGAAATCGACACAAAACGTAGCGACTTCAATGCAGGCGAGGGCGAAAAGGGGAGCCCCGCACCCGGAAGCCTGCTCCTCGGACACCCAGGACCCGGGAGCCAAGAGCCAGGAGCCAGGATACAGGACTCAGGATACAGGACACGATGTCCGGACAAGATGGGGCAATTATTGTAAGCGGCTTTCATCGTGCGATGATTACACTTACAACAGAAATGGGGCGCGCGAAGAGAAGCGCCATTGAGTATCCCGCCAAAAAAAAACACAAAAAATCGGGGAGAAAAAACTGGATATAGCCACATAAAAATAATATCAAAAGGCGGCCAAGAAAACTTTTCTAAGAACGCATCTGCTGGCGGTTTTGCCATGTTTGTTGGCCTAATTAGTGGCAGTGCATTTTTATAGCATAATTTTCGGCGTTGTAAGCGTTTTTCGTCCCCTTTCCCCTTCCTGAAATCCCACCAGCCAAATTGTACAACATGGAAATATTACATTAAAATTTATGAAACTGCAGGGGGGCTCAAGCTCAAAACCCACCAAAAACCCCAAAAAAAAAATGAAAAGAGAGAGCCCAGAAAAAAAACACAGGGTACATAGATAGACTTGGCTACATTACACACAGCGGGTGGAAAAACCGGGGGCGAAATAGAGTTAAAATGGGGAATGCGGTCTGGAATTGAGGCATCTGAGGGATCTCCGCCAACGGGGGCAATTAGTGGCCAGTTTCAGTTTTCCCCCAAACCCCGGCAGTCCCGGAAAATCCCAGGCTAACCAACGAAACTCACCTGCAACGAGATAAGGAGAGATAAAGAGTTGAATTAATAAATAGTCCAGCGAATGAATGAAAATTACTTAGTTAAATGCAAGCCAGTTGAGGTGTAATTACAAAAATGCTCAAGGCACAAAGGCAGCAGATGAGAAAGGAGCTTGAAATATTTAAGATAACTCTCAGGTTGATTAACGCTTATGTTCTGGTTAATAAATCAAAACTAGAACATAAACCATTAATCCTCTCCCTATTTCTTTATTTAGTAAACTCACTCATAAGCTTTAGTCAAACGCTAGTTTTCTTATCCGGTTAATAATAACAAATTAAAGGTTGAAATACTTGCAATCAGGGTACCTAAGCGGCCATATTTTTTATGAAACTTTGAACTCCTAATGGGCCGCAGAACCTTTGAGCAAAACTGATAAATGAAATAATAATTTCCATTCGATGAAAGTTTGTCTGCTGCTCAAAGGACTGTTAGCAAGCAACTTGCAACTTGCCACTCGCAACTCGCTGCTTTGGGGTCCTCGTAAATTTATGAACTTTATGGCCGGCAACTCCAGAGGCCGCCAGTCGACAGTCGACGGTCGAGGGTCGTTAGTCGGCAGTCAATATCTTGTGCATTTCAATAGTTCATATATTTCGGTGGTTACCCATGTTGTGCACACACAATTCCGAGCCACCCCGCCCCCTCCCCCAGAAGAGCCGTACCACCCATCGCTACTTGGGCGCAATAAAAATGCATTTCATGCTCGAAACATGACTTGGCTCAATTTATTTTACTTTGCCGCATTTAACGACTTCACACAGGCGCCGCCAGACTTGGCCTAAGCCGGACACTGAGAGAAAATGCATTTCCTAATATTTATATATTTGTTTTTTATTATTTAAGCTAATTTCTACTTCAACTAAAAGTTTATATATCTTAAAAAATACATAGCTAAACCATTTTCTCAACATAAAATATATTCTAAATATTTTTAGGTAAAAAAAATAAGTTCGATTACAAGAAATTAAAATGGAAATGGAATGCGAAAACCGGTCAGAAATTAAAGTGTCGATTGGGATTTTAATAACGCGCTCAACAAGGTATTACATTCCCAATTCCGACTTTATTTCGCAAAATGATTGCCAAAAAACCTAGTTTGCTTGGGTGGAAAAATAGGTAGAAGGATTTAAGACAAAAATGCCATTATTCTTTGCAGTTTTTCAGTCGTAATTTGGTCAAAACGAAGCGCACAGCTGAAAAACTAACTGTTTTGAGCAGCTAACATCCTAGGCTTCCGATCCCCATCACGTTCCGGGAAATTTAATTTTTGACCAATTTTCTCATTTTTCATCAGGGGTAACATCGTCTATATCTGCGAAAATCGGTCAAAAATTAAATTTTCCTGGTTTGGATGCCAATCGATTGGGAATTTAATTACGAGCTCAACGAGGCATGACATTCCCAATTCCGACTTTATTTCGCAAAATGATTGCCAAAATACCTTGGTTTTTTGGGTTGGAAAAGGGGTAGTAGGGTTTCAGACCAAAATAGCGCTATTTTTATGAGGTTTTTCAATCGTAACTTGGTCAAAACGAGGCGCACAGCTGAAAGACCGACTATTTTGAGCAGCTAAAAACCTAGGCTTCCGATCCCCATCACATTCCGGGAAATTTAATTTTTGACCCATTTTCTCATTTTTTTAAGGGGTAACATCGTCTATTTTTGCGAAAATCGGTCAAAAATTAAAGTTTCCGGATTGAAATGCCAATCGATTGGGAATTTAATTACGAGCTCATCGAGGTATGATATTCCCAATTCCGACTTTATTTCTCAAAATGATTGCCAAAAAACCTAGTTTGCTTGGGTGAAAAAATAGGTAGAAGGTATTAAACATTAAAAAAAAATGTATTTTTAATCTGAAACTGAATAACTAAAAAAAAACAATTTGAATATTATTTTCCGGAACTGAATATCCAAAAAACAATGGAAATATTTATTTCCTTATTTTCGAAAAGATAGTAATATATAATATCTATATACATAAAACTCTTTCTCTTAAGAATCAATGCAGAGCCCTATCTAAAAAAGATAAAACATCCATTTTACTAGAATATTGGTTTTTGCCAATATCCGATTTCTATTCAAGAAATCTTGTTCTGCTCCAAAAATGTTGTTATATATTTAAATGAATTTTGAATCAAGCTTTTTACTATTCTTTTCTCGCGGTGAAGTCACAGTTGAATTTGGCAACTCCATCTATCTGTGTCTGCCTGCCGCCAACCCTTGACCCCCCTGGGCTGCCCTTCCCACACATGGGCGCCGTCGTACATGGCCGGTGTAATGGTGTTAGACCACAATGAGCTCAATTTACGCCAATGATTGGCGGTGCTTGGCAAAGGCGGAAGCGGAAGCGGCGGACTCACACAGACAGAGATTTTCAGGGGCGGCGTGGCAAGAGGGAGGAGGCACGAAAGAAGGGGGCATGGTCTGGCGGTTTCTCCTCCGTTTCGGCCGAAAAAGTTTCTTGTTTGCATTTGCCTATCGTCTGGGACTCAGGAGGAGGTGGCGGCCAAAAAGGATCCAGGAGCCAGGATCCGGGAAATCGGGAACTCGGGAGCTCGGAACTCAGGAACTCAGGAACTCGGAATCCGGGAAAAGCAGACGTTAAACATCGCGTGCAGACATTGCCAATGTTTGCCACGCCCCCTTGGCGCTGCCAGCCGCCCCCGCCGGCAGACGCGAGAATTTTTGCCACTGCACACGAAAAATGTTCGACAGTCGTGGAAAAAGCGAGAAACACAAGTTGCAGTTGAAGACTTTTGGGCCATACACGCCGAAAAAAAACAAAAAAAAATCAACTGCAAGGGGATTCCCAACTACCGAGCTGTCATGTCCCAGACACAGGGGCGTCGTGCGGCCGGGGGCTACAAACTGAGACTGCATTTTTTGGGCGAGCTTGATCAATAACTTGGGATAACGCAAGAAAAAAAGCAAACGGGGAACCCGGAAAACAGTATGGAATGTCTTGGATTTCTTGGCTTAAGTTCCCCGGGGGCACACGCCTCCCCCGCCCCTCACGGGACTAAGCCCCTGCTTAGCCAGACAAGTTTACTTGTTACACGTAACCAGCGACAGGCAATTTTTGGATCCCGAAAATACTAAGTCCCAACCAAAACATTTTTTTCTCTTCACCTTTCGGAGCCCGACAACAAAACGAAAAATTAACAGACAGTTTGACTTATAATTAGCCGATGTTTTCCACAGAATTTTTTGCACAAGATAAATATAAACTACCAAGGTTTTATATGACTAAAAACTCTTAACTAAAAGCATAGTGGTGGATCCTGTTTAAATTGCGATTACAAACTGTATAAAGATCGTTCGTAAAATTCCATTCCCATTAAGTTAAGGAATTAACCTTCCAAGAATTTAACTTCAAGCTAATTTTCTCTTTCTGCTAACTAGAACCTTAACATGAAAGTGGGAAATCTGAAATTAAATCCAATAAATAGGCAATCCAATCCTACTAAGTACTAACACAGAAGCCGAAAAAACAAGCCACCTACGAAGATGTTTTAGAGACAGAAGCGCCCACATATATTCCCCTTATCAACGGCAGGGGCGGCAGTAATCAAAGGAAAAGCCAGTTGCTAACACCATTTGCCATTGGCCCATTATGATAATCATTTTGAAAGGCTTTCCGCACGAGTTTTTGAACAACAAAGGCGATTTAAATTACGCCCGCTAAGCGGTTTATGCAGTCACCAGCAACAACAATACCAAAGGGCCACAACAAGAAACATCCGCAGTGAGTCAAAGTTAACAAGCGAACAAGAAAGTCGACCGGCTTTTCCCCACGAAACTCGGTGGATGCCCTTCGGGCTGTGAGGAAAACGCTGCCGGAAAACTCCTTAGGGTTTCTTTTTTTTCGAGTAATTTTATTTTATGGGGAGAAATCAGGGTTGGGTAACAAGACAGCTGGCCAAATTTGAATTAGGTGATCTATTAAAACCTATCAAATATAAAAACATAAGTCCCTTAAAAATAGTTCAATAATAGGGTTGGGTAATATGAATTAAAAACCCTATAAATTATTAAAATATAAAAAACCAATAACACAAGTTTTTCTGACGTTCACCAACACTCCTACATTAAATGCCTCTACCATTGAGTACTTATATCACCAGAGCAACACTTGCCTAAAAAGCCTCTCTGTCTTGCTGGCAAAACTAGATTCAACTTAAAATTCTTTTGCTTCCCTTTCCACTTTCCAACACTGTCAAAAACATGGCTGCATTAATGGCAAACAGAATCATTAAGTGAACAAGCAGAACTCAAAATTCAACCTAAGCAGTGAAAAAAGGACATGGAAGCAGAGAGGTTTTTTCGAGGGGGGCTTGGCTTGGATGTGGGTAAATGACAAGCTTCCATCTCTTGAGAGAAAAGGGGGAGGGGGCGGCTGTGGCTGGCACTCATCAGCAGCCAAGCATCGCATTTTGAGATAAAACATAAAGAGCGCACCTAATGCGTGCCTGTGTGTGGGTGTGGGTATGCATGTGTGTGTGTGTGTGCGGCGGTCTACGAGTGTGCAAATGTGTGGGTGCCCGTACCGATGTTAAGTGTATGCTTGTATACAGCTGCGGTCACGAAAATAGCAATTAGGATAGTGCACCGGCAGTTAATTAAGGCAGGTGTACATGGAGAGAAAATTCAAGGAAAATAAGTACACAGTTATCTAAAATCCAAAATATAATATTTCATATTTATAGGTACAAGAATGATATTATAGAAGCAGTTATAAAAATAAAATAGAATAATTTTTTAAGGAAAGTATTCTGATTTTATAAATAGTCTTTCAAAGGTCTTGATTTAAGCTGCGTTTTTTTTTAATGATATATGATATATCTCATTAAGTCTTTTAAATACTACAATTATTAATGATGTAACATTGTCAATTATTTGAATGTCCTTATTAACTATATACCAGTTTAAAAATATGGAGTTGTAAAAGTTCCAATGAACCTAACTGTCCTTTTAGGCCTCGTTTTATTTAAATCTCTTTATAACTTATGTATAGTTTTAAAACATGCTCTTTGGTGCGAAATGCAGCTTAAAATCCCCCATCTATTTAGTTAATATTTGATTTGCAAATTGATTGAAAAAATAGCAGCCTCACTATTTTTTGAAACAGCGCTGTGCTTGGGTGCGTGTGATTTGTTTGTGCTGTTGACTTTGGATAATGTCGTTTGTTGGCTGCCATCGCCAACCGCTTTTGTTTGTCTGCATGTTTGTTTGTCTCGGCCGTGTGAGTGTGTGATTGTGTGTGGGGGTGTGGATGTGGGTGTATGTGGTTGTGTGTGGGTGTGGGTGTATATTTGTCTGTTTGTTTGACTGATTGTCTGTCATTTTGTCTGATTGTGCGCCTATTAGTACACAAATGAATGAATAAGTGCGCACACACACACCGCACCCGCAATCCCCCATCCCCCATCCACCCTCATTTCATTTTCATTTTCGTTGATTGAATGGCCCTAAGCCCCTCCCAAAACCACCCCCCTTAACCCTCTATTGGCCTATCTGGATTATTTGCGCTTTAAGCCTTTAAGTCTTTGTTAGACAATTTGCTGCCAAACTGGCAAACAAAAAGGGTGCAAAAAACGTCAAGGGAGCGTGTGTGCTTTAATTGTTGTAATGCGATTTTGTCACCTCATCCCGGCAGCTTTCCCCTCCCCTCCCCTCCCCTCTTCCCCCATGAAAGCTCACCCCTCTACTTTCCCCACTTTCACATTCATTCATTCCTTTTGTCGGCGGCTTTTGATTAGCTTTTCTGTGTGTTTGTGCGGCGCAATCCAAGTTTCGAGCTCTTGGTCAATTTGATTTGCCTAATTGGCCAAGCCAATGGATTGGAAATTGGCCGAGGGATTAGTCAAAGCGTTTGAAAGGAGTCGTTTTAAGTGGGAACTATTCTTGTTCCTTCAGATGCTTACTATACAAAGTTCCTAGCAGTGTGGTTTTAAGGGATTATATAATATTTTTTCATTTGTACTTAAATTTGAAGACCTTTCCAGTTGGTAAGCAAAGTTATCAAATGAGTTCAACTAAATGATTCTCGCAATCAGAATTTTACTTGACTTATTTTTACGGCAATTTCTCACTTGAGCTTGTCAAATGCCGAGTGGGTGGATGGGGGTTTTCCGGTGGTATTCCGGGAAGGGGCGAAGACCACCCACCCAGCCATGCTATTAACACTTAGTTACAACATGTACAGCAATTGGGAATTTAGCTCGGCCACTTGAGCCACTTAAATGTTCGTGAAAACAAACAAATTGAGTGGACTTGGCTGGCGTTTGTCTACAGCTGCGACTGTAGCACTAAATATGTTTATATATATTTATATAGATATAGATGTATGTAGCTGGTGGTATGCGTAACACACAATATAGTTATTTGGCCCTAATGATGCGCATAAATTTGCCAGGGCCAGGGGTCAGGGGTCAGGAGAGTTGGGAGCGCAGAACTGGGCAACATAATTTAGCATCCCGGCCAACGAAACCAGTATCATAAACACAGTGCGCGCAAATTGTTAATTGACACATTGCTACACTCAAGTGGTCCCCTAATGGTCCTTGCTTTTGGGCGGCGGGCAATTTGGAGTGGCTTTTGGCAATTTCAGTGGGCTTTCAATTAGTTTCGGAGTTCGGAGGCGGAAATCGGGAAAAACCAAAACGATAAGGGGAGGCCCAAAACAAAAAACCCAAATGATATGGTCTGAAATTGGTGCTTAGCCGGGTACATTCTCAATCAGTTAATTGGGAGATAACTAATTCAGTAGCCGAAAGTTTTTTATATTTATGTTATGGATATACACAGCTAAAGCCAATTAAGTTTTAACTAATTTACCACTCAATTTATTTATTATATTGCCATAATTATTGCACCACATTATTTCTCTCGGAATAAATTAATTGATATGGTCTGAGGTTGGTGCTCAATCGGGTTTATTATTCAGTTATTGATAAGTTTCAACTTTAATTGGGGCATCACGTTCGTTAATTTGGTAATTCTGTGCCAAAATATATTTTAAAAGTTTTAACATAATCTTGAAACATTAAAAATATAAAAATGAAATATATAAAACGCAATTTATATGTCCAAAATCCTATAATTTCTCTGCATTTAAAATCCCCATTAACAAATTTTGATTTTGAAAGACCAACCTATAGTATCAATAAAGATAATCAGCTTATTATGATATTTTGAACCAAAAGCACAATCATTTTAATTGAATTATTCCCCGGCCAAACATTTCGATTCCGGCTTAATCGCCAACTGGGGCAATTCATTAGGACAATCTCCGAGTTTAAATTAAATCAAATAATTGTTCTCCGACAATCAGCAGCAATCACGAAGGCATCCCTGGACATTCAGACATTCAGACACCCAAGACATCCATCCATTCAGACATCCAGACACTCAGACCACTTGAATCGCTCTCAAAGACGCTGCTCATTTCGAATTCATTGAATTTTGCGATAATTTGATTAGGCCACGCCTCTGACAATGGTTTGCGAAATGGGCTTGGAAACTCCCCTGTTCCGTTCTGATCTGTTCTGAGCAGCGGGTATGTCATCTCTGAAATGCCTTTCTGACATAAATTGCAATTGCAGTTGCGAAATGCGAAATGCGAAATGCAAAATGGGAAATTCGGAATTTACATTTAAATGCTTGACATGGAAGAGTGGACCATTTATCACAAGTGTGTATAGTATATCAAATAAATTAGTTAAATATTATGTTATCCAATTACAAAGGGGGGGGATGGGAATGAAAATTGCAGAGCAGACATTCTGTCAGCATAAATTGCCAAGTCGCCGCATTTGATATGACAACAATAAAGCCAAGAGAGCCGGGTTGGCATTCAAATTACGACAAACTAAAGCCTGGGAAATTGTCAGCGACACTCGCTGGGTTTTCCCAAGCCACAGCCACAGCCACCCCGAAACCCCCCAATGCCCCCCTTTCCTGCTCTAAGTCCAGCCCACAAGTTGGCAGTTCAAAATGCTAATCACCACATGACATTCATTGTCTGTGAAACAATTGGACTCCCTAACTAACACGCCTCGCCATCATTATGAATCGCATTATGTGTCCCGCTAATTCCGTGGCCTTGGGGGGGGGGGGTCTGGTTTACAGGGGGTGTAAAATAACCCCAATCAGTTAAGCAACCCGTCAATATCAGGCTGCGCAAATTGCTGCCCATCAATCGGAAACAGATTTCAATTTGCCACCGCTGAAATCCAATCATCCATGGCGAAATTGCCCTTTAGACCACCAAAAAAACCGCAGGTTAAAGGTCAAGTCGGGATACAAAGGAAACCACTTGAAATCATAAATTAATTAGAGATTGCTTATGCTTAGTTCATGAAATTTCAGGTCCTACCGTTATAATAAATCCATTAATTGTTAATCATATATAAAAGTTCAGAAATATTTATCGCTACATTTATCAAGCAATAGTTTTATTTTACACAGACAGTTCACAAAGAACAGCTGAAATCAAAATTAAAATGTTAAACAGTACAACAAAATGCTGTAAGCCATCACATGTCAGTTGAAATCTGCTGCAAAATCAAATTATTCTACATAATTAAACAGGCGAGACGGTAACAAAACACAAATTAAATCAATGATGTGAAAATTGTTCAATCAATCGAAGCATTTAAATACAGTCAAACTTGACTACGGTTTTGGGCAATTGAAGCGAACATATTTTTTATAAGCCAATATTAAAAAAATTATAAAATTTAAATATAAATCAATATGTGGCATTTAAAATAAATGTTCTTGCCTGTTTTAAAAAGATCCTACTATTATGTTTTTAAACAAATAACCAATATTTAGAAGTTAATTATAGGCCTCATAAACGGTATTTAAATTTGTGATGCATAAACAAAATTTATTTGCCAGTCTTGAATCCAAAACTTAACGCCTGGCAAAAATTAAGAAGAAAATGGCTATGAAGCACTTACAAAACGTTTAAAACTTGCCATGACCACAAGTCAAGGATCAGGATTGTCAAGATTTGAACATGGAAATTGCACAAGAGTCTCTTATCACACCAGACACCGCACTTTTCATCCATTGAACTCAAAATCCAACACAAACTGCCAAATTCCTAATCGCAAAATATATTTAAAAATTGAAATGAAGTGCGGACCGCAAGCCGAAATGCAATTATTTTTGCCGTCCGTCCAAAAGCCCCGGTATTTGCATATTGTCAACATAATTAAACAGGCTTTTGACTTGTGGTTACACGCCCACTCGAACACACACGTGTACATTGTACATTGTGGCACGCTGCGTATGAATATGTATGAACAACAGTGAACACTCACTCGTTCATTCAAAAAACATTCAGTCGAGTGTCCTTGAGTGGCGCTGCTGAACACCGAGTGCACAACACTGAATCCTGCAGATGCAAAATTGTTTTTGGCAAAGTGCACAATGCACTTGACGACTGTCAAAACGGACATAAGGGGGGGGCATAGTCCTGTCCATGTCCTTGTTATTTATGCAAAATGTTGCACAACATTTATTGTGTTTCCCCCTCCGCCGCCTCACAAATAAAATCGTCCTTAACTGAAAGAAAATGAGGACAATTGCAGCAACTTTTCCGGCAATTTTATGTATATATATTGAAACAATGCCGACGTCCTTGCTGCTTGGGTCAGCAATAAAAATTTGTCCTGCGGTAAATGAAATGGATAGCGATTGCGATTGCGATAACTGGCTGCCCAATGGTCAAGCCAGTAAGCGCGAATCTTCCCATAGCCAAAGAAAAAATCACGATATAAAAAGGAGGAAAATTGGCAAAAAACAATGGGCCACCAAATACAAGTTATAGCCGGGTCGAGGTCACCACGGACTGGTGTCCTCTTTCCGCACTTGCCTACCCTGTAATCGCAGTCCTTGAGAGTCGGTCCCCCAGTGTTTCATTAGTTATGAATGGCCATATTCTCAGAAGTCCACGGTTCGAGCCATATTAAAATAATTCCACGGCAATTATTACGAAAGAAAATTGCCTTCAATTACGCTTTTATCGAAAGGAAATGCACTTCAATTTTGTTAGGCTAAGGTAAAATATTAAAGAAAAAATTGTATAAAAAAAAAGTTTTTTTACTTTTATATATTTTATATCAACTGCTTAAGAGCTTTTAAGTCTCTTTGATTATTTTATTATCCGTGCAAGTGTATAACATCACTTATAAATTACTTTTACCAATTCCAACAAATTGTTAATTTTTTTAGGTTGTTACCCATTACCCAGTAGATTACTAAGTAACACCACGTTCACTACTTTCAAGCTGGTTACGCCACTTTTTGTGGGGGAAGAGTTCACGTTGTTTTTGTCTAAGAGGCGATTTCTGTTTCAGTTTTCAACTTGTTGGCATTGCTTTTCGATTTCTGCACTTGTGGGCAAGAAGGGCTTTGTTTTTTAATATTGCACTTTTGTTGCGAGTATTCTGTTACGACTTGTTTTTTTTTTTTTTGGGAAAGTTTATCTGGCTCGAATTACTGGGTCAATTGGTTGGATGGCCTCCACTGCAGGAAATCAGCTTTTTGGGATCGGGGACAGGGGTTTGCCTAATTAACAAAGTCCTGAAAAGGAAAGTTAAGCACACCCCCACCACCATACAATACGTATACGTATGTATCTCTGTCTCTGTCTCTGTCTCTGTTTTGTTCAACTGAACTTTGACCCGTGCATTGACATCGTTTTTGCGTAAACTACAGAACTGTGTCAGGTAATTGCGTTCAATAAGCAGGTCGAAATGGGAACTGGCACTGAGAAAGAGACGGTGAGATGTGGCAAGAAAGGGAAAGGGATATGGCAAGAGGAAGAGAAAGAGAAAGACTGAGGGTGAGGGTGAGGGAGATAGACACACATGGCCCGAATGCCGTCGAGTGTCACTTGCATCCTGCATAATTGGTTTATCAATTGCTGTTGGCCCATTCAAATAACCAACTTGCTTTTGTGCGTTTAACTCTAAGCATGTCAGCTACCCCCTCCCCTAGTCCCACTGCACATGCCCCATGAAATGACCCAGTAAAATCCAAGATGACACCATCCACAAGCGACCATTCGCACCGGAAAACCACTGCGCCCCTGGACTTTCCCACTTTGACCGCACGAATTTGGAGCGAGGCAATGATTAATTTATGCGAAATCCGAAATGAAATCGTGCGAAAACCAAATTTGCTCGCCACACACAATTTAAATGCGAAAAGAGATGACACTCGCAGGTCTCGGAAATCCTCTGTAAAAATTAAAATCAGAGTAAAGAGAAGGAGGAACAAACGATTGGAAATGTGTTAGTTAGTTAAATAAATGTGAACAAACTGCAACTAGCCCTAACTAAATATCACCTTTCTTACTCTGTCCTTAAATATATTTAAAGAATTTTTAGAGAAAATTCGTATGTTTGAAACTCAGCAGAAAAAACATATTTTAAGTCTTATATAACTATATAATTAATTTTTTATATAATTTTCAATTTATTTGTCTAAGACTAGTAATTTCTATCCATTAAACCCCTTTTATCACGGGACCAACATCTTTCTTAAGCACAACTTGATAATTATAGTTGACCTAATGGCTCCCCAAGATTATTAAGCTTTTTATCGTCTGTCTGCATCTCGGTTTAGTTAACCCCTGCCCAACCCATCGAATATTACGTAACCTCTTCTTAGGGGGGGGGCTTTATTTAATCCCATTCTCATCCTGGCAGCCAGGCCAATTCAGCCGCACTTAGTGGCACAAAGAGTCTCCATTCCAATTGGCGTCTTCGATGGCACCGCTCTCCTTTTTTCAAAGGCCCCCTTGCTCTTCAACTTGAATGCAATCAAGGATTTTTTCGACTGGCCAAAAGTGTGCTTTCAGCCATGTTCTTTCGGGCGGACACTGGCCCTCCACCATTCTTCTTCCTGGATCCTGGATCCTACATCCTACATCCTACATCCTCCATCCACCAGCCACCAACCACCAACGACCATTCCCGTCTCAAAATCCCTCCAATCCCCGCCTGAATCACGGTCCTGCCACGATTATAAAGCTCGGGGCATAAATATTAGCAAAGGCGTTGCCGTTGACGTCGCTGCAGTCATTTAAATGTTGTCGGTTGTGGTTCCAGATCCTCCAGAGCTCCTCCTGCTGCTCTTCTTTTGCACACCCCCTTTTTCTCCTGTTCATGCTGATTATGCCTGTCAACGAAGTTTTCTCGTACACCGTAAAAAGTCTTCAAAAATATATATAATAAGCCCTTCTTTTTATATAAAGTAACTAGTAACGAGTAACTAGTGTGGTAACCCATAACGATTAAAATAAAAATATAATAGTATTCCTTTTATTACTATTCTTTAATATTAACAACTCAACAAAACAGAATAAGAACAACAAAAAGAATAGAAATTAAAAGGGGCTAAGTAACTAGAGAATGTCTCATTTGAAGAAACAAAAGTAACGAGTAAATATTTAAACTTTTATGAATTTCCAAAAATGTCCTTAAATTAACATTCTATTCTAATGGAATCATCGTTTTTTCCCGTGCAATACAATGCTTAACCCTTTGCCACCCCAAAAATCCAGCTCGGCGCACAATGAATTAAATGAATCTCAATTTCCGTTCGGTTTGCGGTTAAAAGCCGCAGTCGTCGTCTTGGGCTTCTGGGCAAAATGCAAATTCCCCGGCGGCGAAAATGAAAACAAGCCGAAAAACTCTCGTTGCAACAACACAAATGGCAGAATGGGAACGTGCCGCCCCCTTGACCTTTCGACCCCCTTGTGGGGGGCTGGTGCTGCATCAATTGCCTGGATTCCATCTTCCATTCGCTTCTCAAGTTTCTTCCCGTAAATTGCTGCAAGATGCCCCCGAAAAAACCGATGCCGGGAGCAAGGATTTCTGGCCCCCGAAACTTTTGTGCCGGCAAAACTTTTACAACTGCACCAGGACGATGATGAGATTGGGAGGAGCCGGGGGATTCAGGAGGAGCAAGCAGTCCAAGTCGCTGGGTCGCCGTCTGCAAAAGTTTTGCGATTTGTTTGCGCGAAATAAACGCGACGCAGATAATTTGCGCAAAAGTTCGCTTACTGCCCCGCCGACCTCGCGGAAGCCAACCCGAAATCCATCCGAAAATCCCAGACCCAAGACCCAAGACCCCAATACCCCTTCTCCCAAACCCCATTCCCATTCCCACACCATCTTGTCCAACAATTTCATTTGGGAATATGTATTTCTGGTATGTCCAAATAAACCAACCGAAATGAAAATGTTTCGCGTTCGTTTGAAACTTGTGCGGATAAGTTTTTCCGTTGTTGTTCAGAAATTCCATACTCGTTGATTACTGATTCCATTACCCATGTCACAGGTTTTCCATATTAAGATCAGATTTATATCGTAAATCGTTGGTTAAAGTTTAGTTTATGGTTAAGATATTGAATATTTTCACAAAATCCATTAGATTCACTGTAATTTGCCTTGCTAACAACAATAAAAGGAAATATACATATCACTTTAAAACCTGTTTCTTGGTAGTTATGTGCACTCGTTACTCGTTATTTTTAAATAATTTTTGTCTCATCTCCATTTGGTTCACGGATAATTTATACTTGAAAATATATAAAAATAAGGAGCCGCGAAACCATTTTGTCGAGGAAATATTGATCCACTTATAACACATTTAATAGTTACTCGCCACTCGTCAATGGAAAAACCTCCGGGACTGCGGCTTCCGGATCGAAGAGGCATACATATTTTGGAACTCGTTGGTGGAGATGAAGTCGATGATGGGCAGTCGGTTGGTCAGCGGCACCACCACATCCTTGGCGGCGATGACACCGCCCACAATGGACGATAATCCAGAGGGGCCGGGTCTCCCTGCTCCTGGCAGAGCAGCCGAACCACCCAATCTATATCCTCCTTTTCCTCCACCTACTCCTTCTCCGCCTGCCAATCTGCCCTCGAATCCTGCTCCTCCACCACCACGTTGCTGTCGCACCTGTTGATCCTTCGCCGGCTTCTGGCCTCTCATGCCCAGATTATAGAAGAAGTCCACACCCTCGGTGGCGGTCCTCTTCTCCACTTGACTCATCCACCGGGGATCCATGCGCGGCAATCGTTGTTTTCTTCTTCCCGCCGTCGAAGACTTCTTTATTTTCTGGCCCTTTGAGTCCTTGAGCAGGAAGAGCACCGGAGTAGTGCCCGATTTCTTCTGCGGACTGGCATCTATGAGCTTGGTCCTGCGGGACATTCCCAGGGATTGCAATGCATCCACCGGTTTTTTATGGCTCTTCTTGAAGGTCACATGCGATTTGGCCAGCGGCTTAACCTTGGCGGAACCTAAAATTGTAGGCTGCAGGGCGGCACGCATCAGCGGAGAGCGTCGCAAGGGTTTCTTCATCGGATTCTTCAAAGATTTCTGCTGTTTCTTCGACTTGACGGCCTTGCAGGGACTCGAGACTTTAGATTTTGACATTTTCTTAACCGCTTTCATTGGCGAACGCTGCTTGGACTTGGTCTTCATTGTTTGTCTATTATGCACTTGGCTCAAATCTCCCGAATTCTTCTTCGATCCGTCGTTCTCAGTTTTAACTGGGAATTTTGGGCGTGATTTCGGGACGGGGGGCTATTTCGAAATCGAATGTCTCGGCTTGACGGGATGACTCGGACTGGGGGGCTGGAAAGACGGACTTCGTAGTGCCTACTCTGTCCCAGGATCTTGAGCACGTACCGCATCTTGTTTCCTGTCACCTCTTGACTTGGCCTCTGCTTGTTTGTTTGTCTTGAGTCAACTTCTATTTGCTTCTCACCCCAGCACTTTTCTTTTTTTTCCATAAAACCTTTGTCTTTGCCTCGGGCTAAGAAAACTTGAAATCAACTTCCGTTTTGTGGCCCTTGATTTGCATATGTATATGCGACATTGCCTTAGGGAAAATACCCTCACATTTGGGGCTAAAAAAACAATATTACATACCTAACCATTAAAAAAGGAACCCCCTTTAGAGTAGTGATTTAATTTGTTCCCTATTGATTTTTCCTCCAAACAACTCATTAATAAAGTACGAACATGCACTCGTCTGTGTGTCGATTTTCCTCCATTTTGGTCTATTTCCTTGGCTTTCGGTTTTAGTTTTCCTCTTTGGCTCATTTTGGTGTCAAGTGTTGCGTATCATTTAATGTGACACACTTAACTAGAAAATGAAGGGGGAAAAGTGGTGGAGGGGCTTTTCCAGACTGACAGCCAAACACATGTTGGCTGAATGCTAATTTGCTGTGCTAAGCGAATGACGAAAAACAGGAATAGGACATTAAACCAGGGGGTAAATGCACTAGGGAAAAAGTTTTGGAAAAACAATATTTTTATACCCGTTACTCGTAGAGTAAAAGGGTATACTAGATTCGTCGGAAGGTATGCAACAGGTAGAATAAAGCAATTTCGACCCTATAAAGCATATATACTCGTATTCTTGATCAGGATCACTAGCCGAGTCGATGTCCGACTGTCTGTCCGTCCCTTAAGCACCCACATTGTTAAATATTATCTAAAATTTGTATATAAACGAAAATATATTTTTTTCTATATTTTGATATAGTTTCCATTTATTTCTCGGCCTGCATTTGACAATATTCAGTTGGGAAACATTATTCAGTTCTCAGGAACAGGAACCTATATACAACAAACACACACTCGAGCAGCTGGCAAGACAGGAAATCAACAGGACACCACACACACAGCTGTTGTAGGGACTTCCGTTTTCGGTCAGCTTTGATATATGATCAGAAATCAAGTCTTCAGCCCGCCACATATGCACATATATAACTCTATATATATATGGATATACTCCATCTGGGGACGAGTAAATTGCAAACTGAAGCAATCAGCTCATGCCCATCTTGGTTGTATGTTTATTACCCACTCTTTCGCCTCTTGTTGCCTTGTCTTGATTATCACGTTTCTTTTGTGTGCAGCAATATCAAGTATACGCAATATCACGTATACGCCGCATTGGCCACAGAGTGCTCGCCAAATCTCTATGACATTTCTCACTCTTTTTTGTTCCTCTAAGATTCAATTTTTGAAATTATCTTAGCCTAACACCTCAATAAGTCCCCCGGATGTCAGTTGCAGCCGCCACAACTAGCAACATACAACATGCAATCTCCAATATGCAATCTGCAATCTGCAACCTGCAACACCAGTAGCAAAATGTTGTTTTCCGCTTAAGCACATCGCTGGAAAATAAAAACGGAAAGAAACAGAGGAGGAAACAAAGAGGCAGCTCCATTCCCATTCCCTTACCAATCCCAGAAGTGCGTCCGTCCAAACGTTTGTTTATTTTATTTTGCCGCACAATTTTGCCCCTTCTTTTTCTGCTCTGCCCCTGCCCCTGCCCCTGCCCTCTTCAGGCCCTTTCACCGCTTTCTCCTCTTTCTTCGGCTTCGTCTTCTGCCAACTGTTTCTTAAACAACAGCAACAACAATGGGCACAATGAAACCTCAGTCGAGGACCAGGCCAAAAAAGGAGTGCTGGTTCTGCCAGCTCGACATTTAGAATTACCTGTACACTCCTTTACATTTTTTTAAATTTACTTTTTAAATTAAATACAATTAGTTAACTTTGAAATTATTTAAGTGATCAAAACTTTAAATTTCCAAGCTATTTAAATGTTTTTAGGTATACATTATACAAATGTTATACGCTTTTTATGTTTACAAATTTATTTTGCCATCACTTTAACTTTGTTAATTGATTTTCTTTAATTTTCTTGCTGCTGCTTTTCAAAATTTTAATTTTAAAATTTTTCTGGGAAATTTAAGTTTACAAATTTATTTTGTTATATAGGCCAAACTTAAAATTCATTTATAAAAAACTTTGATCCTAAATTATTTTTTAGAGAAATATTTCCTTTTTCATTTTTAAGTGATATATTTTTAAATATTAACCTTGCTACAACTGAAGTTTTTATTCGCTGAGCCCCTGCTTGTACACCCCTGATATCTTTTCTTCTGTTGTTCATAGTGAAAAAAATGAAACAAAACAAATGAAATACAAAAAGGAGCAGAGGACCGGCACAGAGTCGGCAGAAAAGGATGAAAAAATAAAAAAAACAAAAAAAAACACAAATGTGCACATGCTTCGTTGCCTGGAGTGCGCTATTTTGCACCTACGGGATTTTGTGCCTCACACAGATACTCGCACACACTCGAGCACCGAAACACTGACACACACACACATGCAAAGCGTGGAAAATCCATTCGAAATCAGTCAACGCGCCAAGGCTTTCATTCAGTTAGAAAGCAGACAGCAGACAAGCAAGGGCAGGAAAAGGGGTTTTTTTAGGTACGGAGGTTGGGGCGCTTTTTAGGGGGTTTTAGGGGGTTTTCAGGGGGGCTTCCACCATGGGACCCCAAGCTCACAAGCTTGAAACGGAAGTGCGGCTTGATTTACTCAACTCGTTTGCTCGCTCGTTTGTTTCCAACTGCTGCAAACATATTTTTCTGCACCACCCCAGCTAAAATATTTATTAGCCCTTAAACAAACGGAATAGATGTGCGGCCCCCGGAAAACTACACGTACCTTCCGATACGAACCATCTATATATGTATATGCGGGACCCAACTTAAAGACTTTCCAGGCAAATGGCCCGGAAAGCAAACTACCATCTTCCTGCCCCCTCCAAAAAAAAAAGGAAACTGGTTCCATGTTTATTAAAGCATTTCTTACGCATCATTTGTTGCTTTGCCAGCAAACAAAAAAACCAACAAATATACACAAACATACACAAACGAAAAAACGCCAGTGAAGAATGCAAATGAAATGGCCCAAAGGAAAAGCTAATAAAAGGCCGGAAAATGCTGATGAAAACGCAACTAGAAGTTTGATTAAGTGAAATCTCGAATGAGTAATGCGGATAACTTGAACCAAGGCAAGCCACTCACGTCCTCGTACGGAATGCATCAATCAAAATCGAAAAAATTTAGCAGAAGCACGCCCCTAATTGCTTCGATAGACAGAAAAAGGAATTAAGTAAATCGCCAAAATTAATTGTGAGGGGGCAACGCCAGCAACGTTAAGAAAGTCCAGGACCAAGTCCAAATCCACACAAGGCCAGGTCAATGGACTGGACTTAACTGAACCAAGAGCTGGCGAAAAAAGGAGATGAGGTCTTGGTTAAAAGGAAATAAATTTAAGAAAATCAAAGTACGAAGAAGAGAAAGTATAATGGATACAGAAGATGCTATCGAAATTATACTATCTTTCCAATTTAAAAAATTGTTTGCCTTTTACTATAGTAAAATATATTTAATCAAGTAAATCAAAGCAGTGTAAGAGAAGAGTTAAACATTTAAATACGAAGAAAAGAAATTAAAATGATACCTGAAGATACTAACACCGTTATTCTAGCTTCTTATTTTGTAAAATATTATTTTATTAACAATGCCAAAACCAATGTTGAAGTGAAAAAATAACATTTAAAATAAATCTACTTTTCAAAATGACTGCAAGCGATAAAAATATAACAAGGATATAAGAATAATATATTTAAGGGTAGTTCGGTGAAGTCCAAGTATAAATAAAACAAAACTATATCGAAGCAGCCATAGCATTATCTGTACCTTTGAAAGCAGCCCAGAACACAAAGTCTGATCAAAATCATTTCAAACGGCATTGAACAAGGCCACAAGCCAGTCAGAGATCTCCGATATTCAAAAAATTTTCACATTTTATTATTATAACTATTTTCAATGCCGGGCTTAAATCTGAGGCTGACCGACCGTCAGCGCAAAATTGCCGACAGTATAATCATATCCATGTGCCGCAAGGACTACGAAGAGGCTCTGCACTTGCTGCAGAAATCGAGCAGGTCGAAGCATCGCATTCCTCCCTTCCAGGAGGCGGTGCTGCGCAGGATCCTGCAGCGCCTAATGCAGAAGCCATCTCGACGGGAACGTTTCCGATTGATGGATCACAGGGAGATCCAGCATCCTGACCATGGCGTGCGAGGACTGCAGGACCTTCTGCTGGCCAGGATGGATATGCCTCGAGAGACGCTGGACAAGATCTACGAACGGGCCTTCAGACTCAGCTTCACAAACTTCTACAACAATCTGCTCTACGTGCAGAGGGCGAACAAGGTGATCAATTTCAATATGCATATTCTGGCCAACCAGTGCATGCGCTTGATAAGGGCAGACGCGAAGATAGCCCGGATGGAACCAGGCCCATGGATCGACTGGGAGGAAGTATTGATCTACTCTTTCGTCATCTGTATATCACTGCTCTTGGTGTTTGTTTTCTAACAAACAAACCTCGGGCCTTTTGACAGCTATTGCTAACCTTTATATTTGTTTTTAAATTTGTCTAGTGTGCGGGGGCTAATAAAAAAAATGTTATTGTTTTTGGGCAATCCTGTGAATTTACTCATTAAAATTACACGCTGCGAAACTAACTATTCTGGCAGGCAATAAAACGTAATAAATAAGTTGATTTCGTAGTCAAACGAAAAAATTTCGGAAATGTTAATAAATTATATTTCGTAGAATTAAAAAATGTTAAAGGAATTATTGCTAGCAATGTTTCTAATATTTTCCAACTTGGTTCGCATGTTTTCAAATAAAGTCCAGCAATTTATAGTAATATGTTTTGTACTGAATATTATGCTTATTAAGTCAAATACTAAGCAGAAAATTAAATTTCGCAGGGCTTAAAAATGAAAAAACTACTTTTGTAATACCATGTGAAGGGGTCGGAAAAAGTACATTTTTATTTTATTATTCCACTTTTTTATCAGTGACTTTGACTTTTGTATTTTAGGAAATCACAAAAGCAACCAAAGCACAGCCTATACACATCGTGACTACAGTCAACAACCCCTAATCCCACCCATTAATTTGATGCTCCAACTAGGGTCTGCTACACCCAGCCTGATATAATTAAACCTATTGGCCACTGAGAGCAGTTGGCCAAACTTCAATCAAACATTTAACCAAATTAGTAGCGTTCCTGTCAATTGCCAGTGGTTGAAGGGGAAGGGGAAGGGGGGTGGCAAAGAAGGGGCGAACAGGAAGTCACGGAATTGTTCCATTGCCCGCAAAAGTAGGCAACAGATTTTTGTGCTTCAATTAAATTTGATTTGCTGCCATTCAGTGGGAATGGAAATGTGAGTGTGAATGAAATGGGCCAGCGGATGGAGGACAGAGGATGGGCATATCATTCTGATGGAGCTGTGCGACATCCATGTATGCGCAATTTGATAAGGACCGCCTTTGAACCCAACCCTCTTTACCCATCATTAGTTTCGCAGTTTGTGGACCTTTTTTGCGCTCGCTTGCCGCAAATTTAGTGCCATGTGGGAACTGGGATACGGGATTGGGAGTTCGGGGTTCGGGGTTCGGGGTTCGGGACTGGGGTTTCGGGATCCAGGACCCCTTGTCCCATTTTTGGCCATTACCTTTGGCAGTTGCGCCTGGAAATGACATTTTCACATCATTTGCTGATGTGGCAAATGTGTCGTGTGGCTCTCCAGCTCTCCAGCTCTTCAGCTAACCAGCTCTTTGGCTCCCTTTTTCCCAGTGTCTCTCGGTAACGCTTCTCTCTGTGTAGCAAAAAACCCCCTCTTAACCCACCATAACCCTCGTTGACCTGCGGTCAGCATTGAGTGCTGGTCCTAACCCGCCCCCATACGTACATACGTACGTTTTTTGTCATTTCCGTTTGTGCGAAATTTTCGGATATCCTCGAATGCAGCCTCATCCAATGGGCACTGAACCACAGCCACCACATCCACATAACTTGCACAATTTGAGGCAAACGATGACAGCTTCCAATCATAATGCCAATGAAATGAACTGGCCCAAAACCCCACCACTCCCCCTGCCTTAAATGTCAGGCTCAATAAACTCCAAAAGCAATCTCTCTACGTGTGTGTTAATATGGGTGGTGCTTCTACTGGTCCTGGTGTTTTTGTAGGTTGCACATGCCATTGCCCTATTTCTTTTGCCCTCTGTTACAGAGTTGATTAACTAGGGCTAAAGTCTGCAAAACGTAAGCGTAACGTTTTTATACAGCAAAGCGAAAGGAAAACTGTATTCGAAAATAGCCACCTCAGGATTCTTTTTCACTGCTCTAGAAATCTAAAAAAAATAAAACTAAATAGTAAAAAAAATCTGTTAAAGGTATTAGCTAGTTTTGCAGTACAAGTAAAATAAATTGTTTAAAGGTATATGCAGAATAGATAAATCAGAATTACACATGGATTTTTAAGCTACCTATTAAGGTGTCTACAAGTATGCAACAATATATATTTTGTCCGGAAATTTTCACCTCATTTTCACTGCATACTTTTCGACACCGAAAAAGGAATTTAAAGGCTTGAAGAACACGAATTTAATTCCAGTCCAGCGATACACTTTCATATTAGATAAGTGATATTGCAATTTCTAGGGAACCAAAAACCGAATACTTGAACTTAAATCACTTATTAGAGTGTCTAAAAGTATGCACTAAAATATTTGTAATTCTTGACCACATTTTGTGAGCAAAAAACCATTGATATTTTGGAAAAACAACGCCAGTGAAAGTGAAAAACGTGACATTTGAAATAAATTGAATTTAAAGAAATACTTTTCTTGTTCGATAGCTGATAGTGTGAAAACTGGGCTTCAAATTCCCCATCTAAGGGCATTCGCAAATGCGTATACCGAAATCTGCTGTGTGCAGGGCGCTGCACTTTTCACTTTGGCGGCTGCCCGACACGATTTGCACTCTCGTTGCCTTTGGCCTGCAAATCCGTATACGAATCCTTTGGCTGCTTATGATGTCCCTAAGGCACACAAACAAACACTCACACACAGATGTGTATATCCTGCATGTGCGCGGAAAATCTGCTGGAAATCATTTAATATTTCGTCTGCGGCTTCATCTCCATCGACTTCGCAGGGTTCTTGCTTTTCCACATTTCGCCAACTTTTGCGTCTTGCGCTTTTCAGCTGATTTGGCACTTTTCATGATTTCCCAAAATCATTTAGCTCTGCCCGGTATTCTTGCGTTTTCCCTCGCATTTTCGGCTAATATTCAGCTAGCTTTGGCCGCCGCTGCGGTGATGGATATTTGGTCGTTATTTGTTGCATCTCACTATTAGTGTTTTTCCGGCTTTTGCAATTTTTCTTCGCTCTTCGGTGTTCTTGTTTCGGTGCGTACTTAAAAAATCATTTCTTCATTTCTTCCGCTGACGCAGCGCTTAAATCGTTTTTCATGTGCTTATGGGACTCCTCGCATTTCGCAATTCCCCTTTTTTGTTATCTAGTTTTTGCTGCTTTGCAACACTCTTATCCCTCTTTTCCCTTTTTTGCCCAGTTCCACAAGCCCTTTTTTGCGAGGACAGTAGTTGAGCATTTCTTTTTAATTTTCCCATCCGGTTGGCTTGGTTTTTAACATTTTAGTTCTCATGTTGCTTGAAAAGTTGTCGTGTTTTTTAGGTAACCAAAAACATATATTTTTAGGTTAGCAAATTTTTAAAAGTTTTTCAAACATTTAATTGTTTTTCAATTTTTTACCAAGACTCTACATTTACGTAATAATGCATGGTCTTAAATTCGTGCTTCTAAATTCAAAAATGAAATGCCAAGGATTTGTGCTGAAAGCTTTTCCCGTCCATCTTGCTCTGCACACTTCCCTTTCCTGCCTGGATTTATGATCATTTCATTTCCTCGAATCCCCTTCAATCCTTGTTGTGTATATCCTCTTGTCACATCTGTGCCAATCCAAAAATGATTCTTTCACGAAAGTTTCGCTTGGCCATAAGTTTGTGCAACAGCAAGAGCAACGGCCATTTGGAGTTGCACATTAGGCCAGAAAAGTTGCTTGCCTCTTGCCGTCCGCTCCCTTTCCTTTTCCCACTTCGGCCCAAAGCTCTTGGCCAGGCCAAAAGCAATTGCGCCCACTGCAATTGCCGTTGTTGCTGTGCTGTGGTCCCAGCTGCCAAAATGCCCCGTGTTGGGGTCAGCTAACACAACTGGCCAAGCAAAGTCCAAGTCCCAAAGTCCGAGTACCAGAAGTGAAGCCAAGTTTTGGAAGCGTCGACAGACAAACGACAACAGAAGCCTGGCGAAACTAAATTAATGCCATCTTCGGTGGAGTGCAACGAACTGGGGATA
Source organism: Drosophila suzukii (assembly GCF_043229965.1). Taxonomy (NCBI): domain Eukaryota; kingdom Metazoa; phylum Arthropoda; class Insecta; order Diptera; family Drosophilidae; genus Drosophila; species Drosophila suzukii. Next base: position 2,134,691 of record NC_092084.1, on the reverse strand, counting down.
CCCTAGTCCTGATAAAAGAATATTCCTAAACATTAAACAGCTCTTATTACCAGCCAACAAGTTATACAAAATTACTTATAAAAATTGTTAACCACCATTCTGGTAACTGTTTCACTTTGAATATACAATATGCCTACATAAATATGTCTCAAAGTATGCAACCATATATTGTTATCACAAGATAATTTCACTGCATACTTTTAGACACCTTAATAGTGATTTCAAGCCCCCAAGTAATTCAATCTTAAATGTTTATTTACTGTGATTTTTAGGAACGTCGAGCAGTGCCACCAACAGGACCCCAAAGTGAATATACCGAGAGGGTAGCCAAAGGCACTCTGGCACAATCACGACTCCTTTCTGAGGACGAGATGTCGTCTGGGCGCTGTCATCTTGGGCGCTGCTGTCTTAGCGCTTAAGTGCGATGGCATTAAGCTATTAGCATAATTTTTGTGCATTATCATTACGGCCGAAGGGGCGAAGTTTGTTGTGGGCTAAAAAGATTATGCCATTTATCATTGACATATTTGGTTCTGCCCCCTCCCCCACCCCTCTCACACAGACACACACACACACACACACCGGAAAATATGGCAGGAGAAAGGAAAACGCATCCGGAAAAAGGGAAAAAATTTGCTTTTACTTACTTATGGCCGAGCCACAGACAAAGCCAAACAAAGTTGTACGAAAAAAGTTTCGGCTTTTTTCTATTTTACCGTCTTCCCTGTTTTCCTTTTTACTTCTTTTTTCAGAACCGGCTTAGTCCAGGGAAATGAAACGAACCGAAATAAAGATGAAAGAAACTGCACTCACCTGCAATGACAGAAAAAAATGGAATTTTTTGTTAGTGTTTAATGCACTTTGGGATAGCTATGAGTAAATATGTCCCAGAACAAGACTTTCGTAAACTTAGAAGCTAATTTAATCAGAGAATGCGAGAAAGAACCACTGCTCTAAGCAAATGAAATGGGGAAACTATTAAAAATCACCATTACTTGCAATCACTTATTTTAATTATAAAAATATAGTCTGCCCGTTCCTCAAAACTGTATTCCAAGTACTTTTCAAGTTAATCCCACAAATCCCCACAGCACTCGTTTGATTAAAACTGTCTCCACTTGGGCATATTTTGCATCTCAGAAATGCATTGAATCAATCATCATCGATAATCCTTTTGCCCCAGTTGAATGTCCTCAAAGTGTGCTGCACTTAATCAAATCAAAAGGCATCCCATTTCCTTAGTTTTGATTGATTTCCTCTTACTTATGTGTTTATTATAAGTGATTTTATGGGTAGAGGACTAGCAGAAGCTTAGGATTGCTTTATAAATGCAATTTACTAATAATTATATTTTCTTTAAATTTATAAATAAAAATATGAAATTAAGTTATTATCAATTAAATAGTGCAAGTTAAACTATAATTTCTGAAACAATTCATTTATAATAGATTGTAACTATAATTGCAAAAAAATACTACTCGCTAAAACACATACTGAATTAAAAAACAGGTCTTTAAATCTAAATCTAAATTTAAATATATTTTCCTTACTGCAGACTTGATCGGGTTTTATGTATATAATAAAAAATATTGGGGAATATCTCCTCCCAAATATTTATAAACCAAAGTTGAGCTATAAAAATGGTGTACAATAAAAATTCGTCACATGTCATAAGCGAATTTCCATAAACCAGTTGATTGATTCCACCGCCCTCACCCTCCCCTCCCTCCGGTTGCCATGAAAATTGATGTATGTAGCTTTTCCGCGACTTTTCATGGGTATCAACAGGCCGAGACGAGGATTATTTTCTTGCTTTTTTTACCCCAATCCCCAATCCCCGTACCGTGAAGTTGAGCTGAGTGAATAGAGAGCTTGGATTTGTTTTCCCCGCCGCACTTTTCCGCATTTCCACACATATGGGGTGTGGCGAAAATTGTGGCAGGATAATGGGGCAGCCGCCAGGGAGCGGAGTTCAAGTCCGGACGCATTTTGGCCTGGCCCCAGGACGAGGAGGACTCAACATTTTAATTGCCTCGACGGGAGCAGCGCACGACTTCCAATTTTCAACTCGAAAACTCCAATTTCGTGTGCAATTTTCTTCGCTCCGCCGGAGGAGGTGGAAAATGCAAAAGGTAGCTGGTCGCGCAATATAAAAAAAATAAAATAAAAAACACATAGAAAAGGCTAAACGACTTGCCAGATAACTCGCTAAGCCGCAAAACGTTCCGCAGTTCGTTTTAGTTTTTTTTCCAGACCCTCTTCCCCTAATTTCCCCCTGATTTTCCCCGGTTTTCCCCATTTTTCTGACCCCACTCACGCCTCAGCAGTTTGTCCCCCAACTAATCCGCCTCAAAATTTATTTGCTTAATTTCATTTGTTGGCTGCAACTTTTCGGGAGTCGGAGGGCAAGAACTGGAGCTGCAGCTGAAGCGGAGCTTTGCGGACGTGCGGTAATGTTTTGGCCTAAGCTCTCTTTTTCCATCCTTCTGTCCCACTCGCACAGCAATTTTCTCCAACTGGTCAGTGGCCAAAAAGCAACTTGGCTTCGGATCATAAATAATCAGTGCAAGTGTATAAATCGGGTCAGCATTTCCCACTGGAGGCCAGGCATTTCTTATCTATAAGGAATGAGATGCTACGAACATTTTTAAGATCACCCCTAATACTTTTTTTTTTTTTTTTTTTAAAGGATATAAAAACTACCTCCGAATTTAAACAAACCATAAATCGTATACATAGTGGTTATGTTATGGTTATATGTTGTACTTTCAGGATATATTCCTGTTCTGCTTTATTTCAAATTTTAAAGAACATATAAAATTACTTCGATTTTAACCGACCGAAAAGCATTCAATATAATATGGTTAATTTATTAAAATCCTGTTGCATAAGTAAACTCTTGTTGTTTCTGAATTAGAACATCATAAAAAAATGTTAAAGATCTAGGAAAAATAAACAAACCAATTACGGGTTTTCTGCTTTAAAATTCATATAAATTACCACACTTTTGGAACAGACCTAAAGACATCAAGAACATCCTACGAAACATGCTTATATTATGAGAATATATATCACACTTTTAATAAAGCCTCTGAAGTAATCGTAAGAATGGTTCAAACATGTTGTAGTCTCATGGAAGCATATCTCACCATAAGAATAGCTCTTAAAGTCATCGTAAAATTTGTTTAAGCATGGTGTAGTTTTGAAATTTCCATTTCATTGCGATGCGCCCGCCTAAAACTATTTTTGCCCCGAAGGAGTTTTCTCGCTGGCAGAGACATGAGAACGCATCTTTATTATTTCATTTTCCGCGCATCGGCTGCAGCAGCTTTGGCCTCGCGGAAAAGCCCTCCCTGCCCGCGAAAAGGTCCTTGGGAACATTCCAGCCTTCATTTCAATTAATTTTCGCGACATTGATGCGCCTTGGCAGCCCGTAGAAGTTGCTACCCTCGGCGTAGATGTGTGCTGCTGCTGCTGCTGTCCTTTCTCCCGTAATTTTCCTCTGCAATTTCCCAGCAGCCCCCACTGAATTTTCCTGCATTTCCCCAGCCCCTTTTCGGCCGCTCCCTCTGAGATTCCTGCCCACGAAAACGGCTTGACGCCCGCGTTTGTTGTCATCGCAAGCTTAAAACATTTTTGCCTGGCGCGTTTTTAATTAATTTAAAGTTATTTTGCCTCTCGCCACGCCCCCTCGCCCCCTTTTCGTATACGCCTTTATTAAATCTGTCTGCATTGCGTTTTAATTGAAATCCGCTTGTTGCTCAATAAATTTACATAAATATCGTAATGGCTTAAAAGGCTAAAGAAAAGGGAAAAGAAAAAGGAAGACCGAGACTGGTTGATTCGGGGAAATGGCAAGGATTCGGGGGATTATTTTCCATGATTTCTGATTAGCCCGGTCTGCGTTCTACGGCGGAGTCCCCAGGTTTTCGGGGGCCGAAGACAGATGCAATATCCGCAGACAGGAATCCTTAGAAACTCCGGAGGCAGCAGCTGCATCTGGCATAATTAATATTTCCCCTCCGCGGCGGTGAAGAGCGAAATAGAAGATGGTCGGGAGAATTCCGAGGCACAAATGTCAGGGTTGCCAAGTCCCACAGAAATAAGATTTCTTTCACGTATTTAAGCTGCAGCCAGAACTACATATTTAAACAAGAATTTTCCTTTTTTCCTGAATTATTGGATACTGATTTTGAAAGTGGGTTACCTCTTAGAGTTTGTGGTTCAAATTTTTTTTATCGTATTTCCAATGACATTAAGAAAAAGAAACAAAAATTAAACTTCTAACATTCACAGCTTGGGTAATTGGATCCCGATGATCCCTCTATGATTTTTCCGTATTTACAATGGTTTTCAGAACGCGGACCCAAAACTGCACTTCTACAATTCAAAACTTTAGTTATATGATTCCGATTTTCAAGTCGGATACCTCTATGAATTTGTGATTGAATTCTCTAATGTTCTACATTAACATATATCTTCTTAACGAGGGTCAAAATTTTAACCCATTTTCATGTTCGATTTTTCTATATTTCCAATGGTTTTCAGAACGGAGACCCAAAACTGCATTTCTAAATTCCATAACTTTCGCTATTGTTACCTGATTTTGACGTGGGATACCTCTATGAATTTGTGGTTTAATTTTCTAATATTCTACGTTCAAACATTTCTTTTTTGAGAGGGTCCAAATTTTAGCCCTTTTCCATGTTCGATTTTTTCGTATTTCCAATGGTTTTCAGAATGGGCACCCAAAACTGCACTTCTAAATTCCATAACTTTCGCTATTGTTACCTGATTTTGACGTGGGATACCTCTATGAATTTGTGGTTCAATTTTCTAATATTCTACATTCTTACATTTCCTTATTAAGAGGGTCCAAATTTTAGCCCTTTTCCATGCTCGATTTTTTCGTATTTCCAATGGTTTTCAGATTGGGAACCCAAAACTGCACTTCTAAATTCCATAACTTTCGCTATTGTAGCTCGATTTTGACGTGGGATACATCTATGAATTTGTGATTGAATTCTCTAATGTTTTACATTAAAATATAACTTTTTAACGAGGGTCAAAATTTTAACCCATTTTCATGTTCGATTTTTCCGTTTCTGCACTTCTACAATCCATAACTTGAGTTATATGATTCCGATTTTGACGTGGGATACCTCTTTGAATTTGTGATTGAATTCTCTTATATTATACATTAAAATCTTACTTTTAAGCGAGGGTCAAAATTTTAACCCTTTTTCATGTTAGATTTTTCCGTATTTACAATGGTTTTCAGAACGGAGACCCAAAACTGCACTTGTACAATCCATAACTTGAGTTATATGATACTGATTTTCAAGTGGGATACCTTTATGATATTGTTGTTTAATTTCCTAATGTTCTACATTAAAATAACTATTATAAACGGCGTTTTTCCAATGGCCTTAGAATGGAAGCCCAAAACTGCACTTCTACAATCCATAACTTTGTTATTGATTTTCAAGTGGGATACCTCTATAAATTTGTAGTTAAATTCTCTATTATTCTATATTGCATCTAGCCATATAAAGAATAATGTTTTGCACTTTATTATTAGTTACTACATAAACGGGTTTAAAACGAATGACTTAGCCGGCAGTTCAGATCCGAATTCGCCTCAACTTGAATAATTTGAAGAAGTTGACTGTTTTGAAACGAAACTCTTCAACTTCCGAACACGAGTTTCCCATTTTGGACTTGGGCAAATCCGAACCCATTCAGTTTATACAAATTTCATTCGGCTTGTTTTTATTTCCAGCTTTCAGTTCTGTTCTGTGCTGTGCTCTTTCGCTAGCCTGTTTCTCTGCGTTGCTGTGTATTTGTTTGTTTGTCTGTTTGTTTGTTTGTTTGTGTTTGTTTGGTTGTTTGTTTGATGTCAACATGGCCTAGGCATATGAGCAGCAGCAACTGGAGCTGTGCACTGCCAAGTGGCAAGTGCATCCTGGCATGTCCTCCTCTAAATTCAGGGCCCCCATTCCGGTTCCCTTTTGCCTTCATTAGCCTTTGGCAGTAAGTCAGAGGCGCTCTCTGTATTTGCCAGTGGTATCTGTGTATCTGTGTATCTGTGTGCCGGAGAGTATCTGTGTGTGTGCTCGACAAAGAGCCTTTTGTGCGGATACAGAGACATAGTCTTATAACCACACGGACATGGCATTGACTTTTGTCTCGTCCTGCGAGCCTCAATTGTTGCCTTTTGCTATTGATTGCCCTCTGGCAGCCAAGGCGTCCACAAAGGTAGCAACTCGAAATATGGAAATAGCTGGACAGGATGCTAATTAAATTAAGTGATTTACATGAAAAGTTTGTGATCAAAGGGTTCAGAGCTTATACGACAATTATTACCAAGCATTTTCATTCGAATTTTCAAGCCCAAAAATATACAAACAATTTTATTTTAGTTTTGTGCATAAAAAGGGTTTTATGAAATGGGCATAAATTTAGGTTGAGTTGAATAACAAGAAAGAGACTATACTGAAAATATTGCTAAACATTTGAATAACAATTTCGAAGCTTAAAAATACTCTTCGAATTTTTATTCATTTTTTTTAATGTAAATACCCAAAAGGGTATATTACTATAAATTTTACTTTATTATGGACAATATGAAAACACATTTACGAAAGTATACAAAAAGGTATAAAGTAAAATTTTAAATTTAGTTCCACAATATATTAACAGTTTAAAATATTATTATAAACGGTTTTGAAAAAAGTTTTTTTAACAAACTTAACTTGATTTAAATCAAATTATGATTATATTAAAATTTATATCAACGATTTTTGACGTGATTTTGTCTAACTGAAAAACCGAATTTACCAAATAAAATAAATTGACATGTTTACAAGAAAAGTTCTCCATTCCCTGGCCTGTCATTTGTGTTTGTATAGGTTTAACTGAGGCTGACAGCTCGCTGTTTGCGTGTGTATTGGTAAGCGGGTGTGTGCTGGTGTGTGTGAGAGGGTGTCTGTGAGTGGGCTTTGCATTAAAGTCATCACAAGGCAATCTAATTTGAAGAAAGCGCCACAAAGTCTGCAACAGAAGGCAGCAGCACATGCAATGCCAACTCGCATGTCGCCCCGGCGAATGTCGAATTTCGCCGGGGAAAAGTCGAGGAAAATCCGGAGAAAGGCGGCGATGCTAGGGCCCAAATGGCGGCGATGCCACACACGTTTAAACATAATAATTCTCAATTTCGTCAGCGATATCAATGGCAGCGGCAGCAGCGCGACAGGAAAAGCATGCACACACCAACATAAACTGACATTTTTTGTATGAAATTGAGCACACGAGCAGCCCAAAAAAAATAGATAATCTTATGCACATAATTGTGGTTGAAATGCTAGCACTTGTCTTTCTACATACTTTAAATACTTTAAAAATGTCAAGAATAAGTATTCTTTATTTTTTAAATTATCACTAATACATAGTTTAGTTTGGAACTAACCTCTCTCTATAATTTCCCTATTCTTTCCACCCCAACTGTGCATTCAAACATAAAAAGCGAGCGAAAGCAGAAGTAGAGGAAAAAAAGAAAAACAAGCAAACGAAGAAAAAGTCGGCGGCAAGAAAAACTCAAACGACATGCGGAAATCATGTCAGATGAAGCAGCAGCAGTCGCTGCAGTCGGAAAAAAGTAAAATTACACACAGACTCCAGCGAAATAAATGGCGGCCCACTCACACATATGCCAGTCCGCCATCCACACACACAGGCACACACACACATAAGCAGAGCGGAAACGGAAGGAGTTGTACATGTTTGATGGCAGGGTTGCAACTGCAGCTGCAGTTTAGAGGGCGCATAGCGAGCAGCCACTGTACGGTGGAGAATTCAACTTTGAGGTATGTCAAAACAATTTAATATTTCATAACAATTCATAATAAAAAACTTTTAAATGTACATTGTTTTAAAGGGACATTAACTTAACATTTAAAGAATTTTTTTAAATATTTGAAAGTTAATGCAAGTTCTATAAATATTTCTGAATTTTTCTTATATTTATCTCGTTTTAAATAATAAGCAAACTGAGTACAGAAACCTCACACGCCACTTTCAAGGTTTCTAATACTTTTTGTTTGCCAGCCAATGAAAATCCATTTTCCTCGCGACCTAAATGCCGACACAAGAGCCCACAAATGTATCAGGTTTACAATGCACAATATTATCCATATATTTTTCACAGTTTTCTAGACTCCATAGACATTTGATATGACAGCAAAGGAAAAACCGCAAAACCCACAGGGATTATCGAGTGTAAAATATATCCATTTGCTGTTTCCCATTAAAGTGCGCACTTGAACGGCAATTGATCCCACTGTGCGGCATTGTCATTACTATTTGCGCTCGTTTAGGGCTTCTGATGCTTCAGATGCTGCTGCTGCGACTGTAAGTGCATGGTAATGTTTTAAAAACGCGACACAGACGCCTGACGATAACAGCCAACACAGGGTCAGGGGTGTGGAAAATTGGGGGGCAATGGAAAACTGGGGGGCCGGCGGGCGGGAAAAGCGGGCTGGTGCAGCCAACAAGCTATGCCATATCAATTTTCAATTTCCAGCGCGCCAGCAACTGTCAGGGTGTCAGGGACAGACGAGCGGACCGACCAGACGGCCACACAGACCCACACCTAGTACCTACACTGGGCGAAAAACTCCACCTTAGTTGGGGTTTCATTCAGAGAAAATTTTTAAAACTAAGAGCAAGTCTGCCATTTCCCAATAACATTCCAAAATACATTCTGTTTCGAATTTTAACTAAATTTAAAGAAACATTTTGAAATATTTTTACTATTAAGGTTATGTTATATCTATATTTCTATCAATGTTCTTGATAGGAATATCATTTCCCTTAGAAAAAACAATAATAAATTTGATATGATAATAAATTCCGTATATTGGAAGAAGTTTGGCTTTAATAGCTTTATAGATTTTTTTAGTTTATAATTACTGTTCTTCTTTGCTTGACTAAAATACAAAATTTAACCAACTCAAAATATTAAAATAAGGTGTTAAGGGTTAAAATAATAAAAACTTGAAAATAAGCCAAGCAATTGATACAAATTTCTAAAGAGCTTATTTTTCATAAAGAAATTTTCAGTGCATATTTGTACGCATCGCCAGCAAACTGCGACCAGTCTAAAGACCATTAGAGAAATATCCAAATCAACAATGAAATGCAATTTTTTCCACAGCAAGACAGGCTGCATAGTCAGCCAGCTAAACTATAAATTGCCCATTGTGTTAATTGAGAAAAGCAATGATAAAATAAAAAGACACACCACATGTCCAACAATTTGAATAGAATTTTTGAGAATGCTTGATAAAGTAAAAAAAGCCGACACAGTAGAAAATTTGATGGTAAAGCATTTAATATTAAGCACTTTATTGCAATATTGCCATGTTTTCGGAATATTTCGACTGGCCAGCTATTATTTTGCTAAGCTATAATTGCATTTTGTGCCAGATACAATTTCATGAATACTTTTAGAGTCATAGAAAAGGATTTATAACTTGCGTTTCTGATGGGATAATGGGTAGGACTTTACTGAAAAAATAAAATTAAAATAATTGGATTAGGAGGGTTTCAAAAAATATTATAGAGAACTGTAGTCTTTATGGGGAACATTTTATATAGAAGGTTGTGTTTGAGAATTTAAAGTGTTACATTCTTTTAGACTACATAACTTGTTTAAAATATGTTTAAAATGTAGTAACAGTAGATACTGAAGTACTATACCATACATTTTAACAAAAGTTATAATATCAAAAGGGCACTATACCATTTAATAAAACTATCAGTCGGTTAGGGACAATCGATGGCCATCGATATCACATTCCCAGGACAATAGTTAAGGGATATGGCCAAGTGTCTGGACAGTCGTTTATTGTCAACTCATTTGTTTTCGCTTGGCCCAATTTGGAGTTTGATTTATGTCGAAAATATTTTAATTTTATTGGCACAGCAGCCCAGGTGAAACAGAGAGAGAAAGAGAGCGGCCCCAAAATGTAGTTGTCGTTGTCGTTGTGAGGATAACCCAGATACACACACACAGATACACACTCACACACACACGGAGTGTCCTTTCGTCCTTGCTGCATCTGTTTTGATAAACTGCATTGTTATGGATTCTCTTGCCGAATTTCTGGCGAATTTTTCGGCCTCGTGTGCCATTTTGGCCCACATTCCACTTGCACACACACACACACACTCACACACACACACACTGCCAATACTTTGTAATCACATGAAAAACAGTTTTTGTTCAGGCGTAAGTCCTTCTGATATTTTTTCATCATCTCAGCTTTCGTTTCATTACCCCCTGGCTTTGTGTGTTCCAAGAGTCTTTACTCCGTTTCTGCGTTCACAACAAACAAAAATATATACAAAATTGCACAAATTGCATTTGGCAAACTATTTATTCCCCCTCTTATCGGCCATTCAAATCAAATTTACAGTCACAATGAAGACAGAAATGAATATTTTGGTCATTCAATTAATTTGGTTTTATTCCGGGCGAGAATTTCCCTGTTGGTATTTAGCAATTAAGCTCTTCAAATGAAATTCTATAGGTCGAAAAGAGTTCGGCATGTGTGCTAAGTATTTAATTACTTTGGCAAATATTTGCCTATAAAGAATAATATAATAAAAAGGCTGGATAAAGTTATAAATACGGTTTGCATGCAAAATAATATAATAATAATGGGGAGAAAATGACACTAGCATTTGCACTAAATTCTATTTTGCAATGTATAATTCCTTTTTAAAAATGATAATATTTATTTAGGGCACTTGGCAAATGAGTAGTGAACTATAAAAAACAATAAAATATACCTCTTTCTCTAAATTTGTTAATATCAAATATTTTTAAGATCATGCCAACTAATCACGAAAGCCCGCTAAAGTAGGCAACGATTTTGTATATTCAAGATGGACTGATATTACAACAAGAACGGGGAGAAACTTTCACTTGCTTTTGAATATTTTATAAATATTGAATATTTTCTGTCTCTAAAAATGTGGAAAAATAAAGTAAGCCCCATATAAGCACCCCTCTTTATATCAAACATTTTCAAGATCATCTATGTGTGCCAATTAATTACGAAAGCCCTCCAAAGTAGGCAACGATTTGTATTCGCAAGATGGATGGCTCTCGTGTGTTTTCGTCTATCTCTCAATCAGATTAATTTATTGGATTTTGTCAGCCCGCACTTCAATTAATCAAAATCAAATTAAAGCTGCAACGGAACAGAAAAAGGGCCAAAAATGTGTTGACTTGAGGTTTTCCACCCGTTTTCCGGCCATAAGTCCTCGGAGGCTCATTAGGCCAAATAGATATACGTTGACACACATTGATAACCGTTCGTGTGTGTGTGTGTGTGAGTGTGTCTGCCCCTAATTAACCCACTAATGCCATTTGCCGACTAACGTCGCTAATTAAGCTTAAAAATGAGTAAAAGGAAAAAGTGCACGAAAAAAAGGGGACGAGAAGAACAAAACGAGAAAAATTTTCCCTGCCTGCGGAAAAGGTCAAAGCATAAATCAGAGGGCCGAGGGAGGCGGAGGGGGGCGGGGCCAGGCAGGATGCAATTGCCTGGCCTGGCCCACTTTTTCTATTTTTTGTACTTCTTTTTTTGCAGCCAGCAGCAAAAGGGGTCACCATAAAGTTTTTCCATTTCTGGGATCCAGTTTCAAGCAATTTCATTTAGAAGTGGCTTTTTACAGGTGGGAAATGAAATGAAATCTGCCTTAACCGTGTGTCTATAGGTGGGCATCTGGATAGCAAGTTCAGGCGGAAGTTCATATGCGATATCTTTTACGGCCATCTGGCATCCACTTAAGAGTGTGTGTGTGTACATGTGTGTTCCCCATTCGGTCATTTTTTATCGGGCCTTTGGGTGGGTTGACATGGGGAAATGCATTGATTCCATTGGAGAATTATTAAGCGGAATAATGTACTATTTTACTCAGGTGATGGTCTAATAAAAAAATATGTCACTGCGCTTTGCAGGTTATTTCGTATTAACAAAAAGGGTTTTTATAAAGGACTAACATTTGTATATATTTTTCTAGGCTTTTTAGAGTAAGCTATCAAAGTATTCATTACTTCTAGACGTTTAATTTGAAATAAAAATTATGATTTGTTTTGTAAAAAAATGTAAAGCTAATCAAGGATCGCTAAAATTCGGATTTAAAAAAAAAATGTATGAAAAAAGTCATTAGTTACTTAAATATTACTTTACAATATAAAACAGGGTTTAATAAATGGATCCTGGTTTATAAAGCCGATAAGCAATTTGTGAAAATAAATATATCTTTTTCCAAAGATATTAAGAAGCCACCCCTTGTTTTTTCCAGTGAACCTGTTATTGAGCTCAAAGGAAAACTGGAAACTAAATCGGAGCGCATATTAGTCCTTCTGTCTTTGGCTCTGCGAGGATCTCTGCGACTCCGCGCCGGTGACACAGTTCGCCCAAAATGCAGGGCTCCTTCGCAGGGGTCAGGGGTCAGCGGTGACGCTGGCGATGGCAGCACAATGTATTTCAAGTGGAGCGAGTGCAAATAAAATTAAAAGACAACAAGAGCATCAACAAAGCGAAATAGAAGGAAAAAAACGAAGTCGAAAACAAAAAAATATATGGCGCCGACCTCATTTTGGGAAAAGGGGTGTTGGCTGGTGGGTGGTGGGTGGTGCAACGTTGACTTGTTTTGCCACTTTTGGGTGCCACCACCCCCTGGATTTTTGCCACCCCCCTGCCCGCTGCCACTGTTTGTCTGTCGACACTTGGCGACCTCTGCCGCTGCCTCTGTCGGCGTTTTGTCATTGTTTGCATTTGGCGCGCATTTTTTTGCTTTGTTTTCGCTTGTGGTTTTCCTTTTGTTTTTGCAGCATCCAGCGAGAAGAAACAAAAAAATTTAAAAACTGAAATAATAATCCAAAAAAACAGGCGCAAGTGATACCCTCTAAAACACGAAACCAGAGCAAAAAATTTATGAAAAGGAAGGTATGTTTTAAGTCTCAATGTTAAAATGAACCAATGATATAGCATTCAAAACGGTTATACAATTTGTTGGGGAAAGTACTACATATTCAATCGAAAAAATAGAAAAAGCTTTTAAGAGTCTCAAATATTTTTTCTGTTACCTTTTTCGTTACATATAAGTTAAATAAATTTTTTTTATAAATATGGATATATACAATTTTTGACTAACATTGTTGATGTATTTATTTTAAAATGTGATAAAAGGCTAGTAGATTTTACAAAAAAAATTAAATAATTTTATAACCAGGATAGGGATAAATACATGTTTTTTTATAGCAACTTTAATTTTTGCTTTTTAACTTTGTTGACCGCACTTTTTACTTTTAAGAGGTATCTGGGCTTTACTCATATCTTTTCCCACACGATCTTTCCCGTTTTGCACATAACCTCTTGGTCGCCTCCAAGAGTATAAACATTTTACGTGGCTTACATTTTTTGTACATATTCCTCCGCGTCGAGGGCTTTGTTGTTGTTTACCTGGTTGGCCTGAGCTCATTGAGTCGCCTGGCGGCCATTTTGTCATATTTGCTGGCACCTTTGTCAAGGACGCGCTCCTTTTGGCCCTTTTTGGCCAGTTTTCTCATGCCGCATCCTTCGTTGCCACATTCCATCAAGTGTGGCCAACCGAATTTCTGTGTTTTGCAACGTTTTTCGTAGTTTTTCTGTGGTAATTTATAAGGGGGATGTGGTGGAGCATGTACACATACATAGCAGATCTGCAGGAAGTTGTGCAAAATTTAAAACGGAAGTCAATTGCCAGACAGTCAGCGATGGCCGCCGGAAGTGGCAGCTGCATGCAGCATCAGCAGCGCCATGTTGGTTTCCCTTCTTTATTGTTTTTATTGTATTTTTTGTCATCCCTTGGCTGTTTTTTTTTTATTGAGTTATTGGCGCATTCATTTGCCATACGCCGCATGCAAGATTTATGCCCGCCATGTGTCATGTGGCTAAAAACAAACCTACCCCCGACTTTATCCCCGACTTTTCTTTTTTTTCGGTCCCAACATTTCCCCAACATTTTCTCCACTTCCCCCATTTAGCATTTACCCACTTTTCCCCACCATTTCCACAGGCAAACACACACACACACACACACAGGCTGGGCAAATTGTTTAAAAGCCTCGACAACAACAAACAACAAACAAAACGAAACGATTGCGAGACAAAAATATGTTCTCCACGCTGATCTCTCTCCTCCCTGGCGAAATGTTTGCATAATTTTGCCTGGCCAAAATTCGGTTTGGAGACATTCGGAACCGGAACTGGAATTGGAATTCGGCAAACATGCAGCCCCCGAAAAATGCCACCAATCCCACTAAAAGCCTTTGCTTTCGGCTTGGGCCAGACTTTAAAATAGGCCAGAAGCATTGTTTTTAAGTCGCAACAAGCAGCGAAGTTATGGATACTTTTCAGGTAGTTTAAGGATTCCCCTTTTCTATTTGCAATATTTGCTATTCCATCAGAAAACGAGGTATAATGTCACGAATTAAGCCCCAAAAATTAAGTTAACTTTTAAAGTTAAATAAAAATTCAAAAAGTAGTCAAGTGCTTGATATGTGGCCGGGCCAAGCCTCTTTACTTTTGCCTTCACACTGACATTTTGACATTGTCAAATCGTCTGATAGATGGCTGTCACATTTCATTGACTTATAGGCTAAGCCAAACAACCAAAAAAAACAGCATCAGCAACTAATGCGTATTAAATTGACAACGGACAATTGTTGCTCGGCTCATTGTTTGTCGTTGCAAAATGGGATAATAATCAAAAACCCGAATCGTGTTTAGCAATTAAAATGAAATTAAAGTTAATTTTGATGTGCAATTAAACGCGAATCGGTGAGGGATGGCCATGGATATGGATGCGATCCATCCAATTCAGCCCCCCAATTTCCCCGCCGGGCTACATGTCAAAGTTGAAATGCTGACGCAGTCGCGGCTTTCCCCCTTCCCCTTTCCCTTTCGCCCCCCGGGGAAAACCGACCCCTGACCTCAACGAAGTCGTTTATTATTTGCCGCCTGCTGTTGCGTCATAAATAAATTTTGCAGTGCATTTAACGAATTGTGAACTCACCAAAGGGAAATGCCTCGATATTCATACTGCGTATATTTATTTTATGGTAAGGTGGCTCACTTGCAAGCTGTCATTTCATTATTTGATATCTTTAAAGTCAGCAATGGCTGAATTCATTCAAATTTAAATGGTTAAATATACTTTAACTTAAGTCTTTAACATTTTACAAATTGATTATGTAAAGTGCTCAAAATAAAATAATATAGTTTTCATGTATATTTTATTGATAGCATTTTGATAGAATTTTTCAAGTCAATTTTGACTGAATTTTTTTAAACTTAAATACAATATGAATTTAATAAATTAACTTAAGTGAAGTATTCTTCATTATAATGATAAATAATACAGAATAAGCAATACTTATTTTTAAAAACGAAGGCGAACAAAACACACCACTTAAAACCAATGCGGCCAACACTGCGTATGCGCGATATTCAAGTGCATCCATTAAAAGTAATTGTTTTTATATTTTCGCCTATGTAATTTGGTCACCCTGGTGCAAGCACCAGTATCTGTGTGTGTTGCCTGGCCATGTTTGTGTGCGGGTGAATATTTATCTCTTGATTTACTGTCCGGAGTCTGAATGAAAGCCGGGAGTTTTCGGGCTCATCATTATGGGCCCATTGTATAGGCCCTGTGTGAGAACAATATACGTTTGATATATATGGTGAAGGGCATGTTCGACCAAAGAGGCCAATGAATTAAGTCCAAATGATCATCATTTACGGAATAAATCACACAAGAAATCGGAAAAGTTCCATGATATATCTAACGCCGTCTCCCCTTTAAATTAATTTCAATTAATTCCACACAATATATTTTACTTTTACAGGATATTACCTTAGTTCAGCCCTTGACGTTTCGAGCATTTTTATGGGCCAACTTCGGCGATGAGTTGAAAATGCAAAAATTAATGCGCTTGCAAAATTTATTCATAATTAAATATAAATTTATGCTCAATTGTGGTTCAACACGATGACGACCACCACACGTGTGCATTTCCTTAACCCCCCCACCCCCTCAGTGAAAATATACCATTTGTCAACTTTTCCCTGTGTGGATTTATGATAAATTCGTTCGAGTTCGCTCAATCATCGTCGTCATTAGTTTTGAACAACATTTTTCCAGCACATTTATTTTTGCACTCCATGCAAATATTATTCAAGTAAATCACAATGAATTCGTTTATAATTATTCGAAAATAAACAGAAAAAAATACAAGTTTACACTGAAAAACTATTAGTAAATTGTTTTTTCTCTGTGCATTTCTGTTTTTTGGTGGCCCCATATTTTTTTATGACAAATTATCCTAAAATATGCAATGGCCAAATTAATATTTAATGGATCTGCCAACAATTAGTGTAAATTATAAATTTGAATATGTCATTTAGGGAGCGGACCAAAGCACTGAACCGTGTAAATGTACCCACTCAATCGTAAAATACATAAAAAATGGGCATTTTTAGAAAATCTTTCCACTCAATCGATACAATATTGTGCTTGGCATATTAAATACATCAAATTCTGTGTATATTCATAACAAATGATTTGCGATTTCCACAGAGCTGATAAACCGCAGGGCGGAAAATGGAAAATGAGCGGAGAACGGGGAGCGGGGAGCGGGGAGCTGAGGGTGAAGTGGAAAATCCCAAACAACAATAAAGTTTAATAACCCAAAGGAATCCGGCGAGGAGACGCGTATAATCAGCATCATCAGCGACATCAATTTGTTTGCCCCGCCCACTTTTCCTATATAGGCGCTAAGCTGTTAAAGTGTAAATGACGTGTAAATGGGCGACCCGAGAAAAAAAGAAAACATAAACGGAACATTTTTTGGGCAAGGGAAAGGGAAAGTGCTTTCAGGTCCATTTTCGCTCCCGTTTGAAAGGCAAGACAAACACAAAGTATATAAATATAATTCATATTTCAGTCACCGTTGATTGAACAAATTGTGAGCAAGAAATCCATACACTCAGGGAAGAAGTAGCGCATTTCGATGTCAAGTCAAGAAAGAATTTTCTTGATTCAAGAATGAATATTTAAAAAGAAGAATAAGAATTTCAGACTAAAATAAGGGATTTAAAAACGAACCTCCTTGATCCAAAGACAAAACATGAATCGACATAGGTACGACACAAGATTGTTTTAAGAACGAATTCAAAATTTCAAGAACCATTGGTACGTTATTAAGAATTTTCGTTCTCAAATTACTCGTTCTGCCTTTTTCTGGGTGTATATACATTTATATATATTCCCCTTCTGTATCCCATAGATTTATTAAACAAAGGCGACGTAGCTCAGAGGCCGGGGCCACTTTAAAAACTTTAGCATACAACAAAAAAACATAAAAAAGGTGTGAGAAGCGAGAATGAATTTCCCTCGAACCCTCCAAAATATTTTTTGAGTTGGGTAAAGTTCGGCTCATAATTTTCATAAATCAAAATGGCCTTTTCAATTGCTTTCTTTTGTGATGAGCACACAGGCAGAGTCAGCCGTTCTCGCGATTCTTTATAATTAAATCATAAATTATATATGAAAAATTATATAAGCTCAATGGATAAAAATGGGGAAAAAGTTCGGAGAGCGACTAACAAATATTTCTTCATTTACATGATTTATTTCGGTGATTTCCTTTTTGGAAATGGAAAATTTAAATGGAAAATCTGGTGATTGTTTTTGGGTAGAAAAATACAAAAATAGTAATGTGGGTGAAGGCTTTTGTGTTATTTGCATTTGGGATAATTTTGATTACGTTTAAGGTTAAATGGCTGGCAGAATTCGTTTTATTTTGGGGATAACTTTCACAAAGCGTAATTATAATATGCCATTTAATGGGAATTCAGATATAAAAAAAATCAATTTTCATTGCTTTTGTAGCTGTAAAGCCGGCAAAGTTTATAATTAATGTGCAATTAAATTGTCGCCTTGCATGAAACCGAATTTCGAGTGAGGTGACGAATGCTGTGGGTTCCCCAGGGGTTGTGCTATATCACGCATACGTCATGTGGGCCCGGGACCGCCCAATAACCCCCCAGACTCTCGTCTTGATTTGATTTGATTTATGCCCTGCTGAATGCAAAGCGAGCTGGCAAATGACTTAATATTTATGGAAAACATTACCGCAATATCCTGCTTGCTAGACAGACAGACAGACACATATGTATTCATATATATATTCCTGTTGCAGCCGTTTTATGTTCTTTTAATTTGCCCTCCCGCCGAGGAAAAGGGGAAAAGCCTTTTCAGTGGGTGGTGGTGGGTGGTTGCAAAGGAAAGCGCCTGTCTCAAGGGCGCCGCAAAAACCGCGACACACGAAAAGTGGGTGGCAAATGGCTGTGGTGGAGCTAGGAGATCGCAATAGCAAATTTTCGTGCAAAAATCAAAAAGTTTCACCACCCGCCAGCGATTCGTGAGAAATTCGCATAAGTCCTCAGATTTCCAGGCTCGGGGGTTGTAATAAAATATTTATTACTCCACTTATAGAAATGCATATACACCACAGCTGGGCAAATTCCGCAGAACATTGAACTGCACGGGAGCAGGGATTTCAAGTTAATCGAAAATTCAAGCTCCAGATGTTGGGGAATTTATAGAAATGCATAACTAACACGAATTTAAAATCTAAAGACTTTACAAAAGTTTAGAGGAAAATTTATATTTTCCCAACCGCTGATGACTAATTTTTAGACAAATAATAAAAAATTCATACTTGAATAACCCTTATATAAATTGTTTTATTTTTTACTTTGTAAAGAAAAACAATGGATATATTTACAATGCTTTTCTCAAAAAAAATGTACAACCTATTTAAGTTTTCACACAATTTAAAAGCAATAGAAATGTTTGAAATATCTAAGCTTCAAACTTTTTTTTGACAATAGAACTATGTATATCCAAACAAAAAATCCTATTCTATTGTCTTCACGCACATATTTTCAACCAACCCAATTTCTTAAGAGCCTCATAAATAATCCATATATTTTTGTGTGATTCCCCAAAAGGTTTTTGCATCAAGTGGTGCAAAATATGTAAAAAAAAAAAGGTTAAGGAGATGCAAAAATAAACACTTCAGGCGTTGCTCACAATTTCTAAATACTTGGGGGAAATCAATAATGCAATGCAAACCATTTTTTAAGATAAAATTTTTCTTGTTTCATTTATATTTATCCAGTATCTGTATTTCCATCGTCTTTAATCGCAGTCATCGAAGAGATCCAACTAAATATTTGCAAAATTCGCATGCTCCTTTGAGCGACAAACAGACGAAGGACAAACAAAAGCAAACAAATCAACAAACACACAATATCTGCTGTTATCCGAGCGCTTACAAACGGACTTTATACTGGGTACAATATCCATGCACCGACCCCCCAGATCCGTCCCTTAACCCACAGCACGTCACCCCTTAACCCACAAGTAGCCCCGAGTCATTTCTAATGCGAAAACTATCGACAGTCCATCGCAGGGAGTCGAGTGGACTGCTGTAACGCTTGCTGCTACTATTTACTGGCTGGTGTTTGCTATATCTGTAAACGAATCAAATTGAAAAAGGCAAATGCGAGTGGCAGTGCACTGAGCGAAAAGCAGCGGTCGACTCACTGGGGGACTCCAAGAAAAAAAACCAAAAAACTTAAAGATCAGTCCGATTATAAACTTAAGATATACGATTTCTGGGCACTCAATTTAAAATAAATCTTTAAAAACACCTTAA
The DNA here is from genome assembly GCF_043229965.1 of Drosophila suzukii. NCBI lineage: Eukaryota > Metazoa > Arthropoda > Insecta > Diptera > Drosophilidae > Drosophila > Drosophila suzukii. The sequence goes on along the minus strand of NC_092084.1, from coordinate 2,114,845 downwards.
TTATGATCTCTGAATACATAACAATTAAAACATAGTCACTATGTATGTCACTTTGAAACCAGGTAATACACCCAAAAAAAATGTCCCTTAATTTTAAACATTCTTTTAATTTATAAAAATATATATTTGAAAACGATTTTTTTGAAGATCCTTTTTTAGTTAGCAAAATAACTTACAAATTTCTAAAATCTAGTCAGAATGTATTTTCGATTACAGGTTATCGAAATAATATTTTGGGTCACCTTTGCACGCGAAAGCAACTTTACCCAAAAATCGTTTGGAAAGTTTTATGTTAAAGGTTGTAAGTCTTTAATGTCTATACAAAATATGAAAATATTTATGTAACTGCGACAATTACACCAGTTTTTTCCAAAATTTGGGGTCACCTTTTTTAAAATTATATACATATTCTACACATAGATAGAAATTATTAGTCTAAAGGTTGTTAGACCTTTAAAGGTCTTTACAAAATAGGGAAATATTGATGTTATATCTTTTAAAATGGTACATTTGTGATCTGTTATTTTTGTCTATAAAAGAATCTCAATTACTTCGCCCAGTGCAGGCAGCACTCCCCTTCTGAGCTTGCTGCCCCATTGCAATCCAATCCGGCTCAGAAGTGAGCAGATGACATGACAAATTTCGCTGAGCTGCAGTCAAAGTTGAAGTTGAAGCTGAAACCGAAATCCTAAATCGAAAACCGAAAATCTGAAATGTGAAATGTGAGCAAGAGCTGGGATTCAGAAATCGGGAATAACAGTATACGGTGCTGACAATTCAATTGTCACATCCGCTTATAAAGTTGGCAACCGTGGCTAAAAAAAAAAACGAAAGAGAGAACATTTCAAGGTTAACTTTGGCCAAATCATGGCAAAAAGTCCGAAGGCAAAAAGCCAGACAACTTCAATTTCATTTCGTCTCGCTGTGCTGGTGATTCAGATACCTATTCCGATTCAGAACCAGAATCAGATTGAGAATCAGATTCAGATTCAGTTACTTGTGCCATTGCTATGACTGTTTCCTGTCTGTCTTCCACTTCCTGCCCTCGATTTTAATTTGGCCGCCCTTCAATTTCACAGATACTCGACATCGCCATCGCCATCGCCATCGCCATCGCCATCGACTGTGGAGATTGCGAGGGGCGATTAAGATGGGGCCACTCAAAAAATTGAAAATTTCTCGCAGTCCCCCAACCTATCGCTCATATTTTTTTTTTTTATTTCATTTCGGGCCACAAAATCAAGTCGAGCGTCAAATCACTCAAACAACTTTTGGCGACCCCCTCATCTCCGCATTTGAGTTATTTCTTTTTCGGTTGTGTGTCGTTTATTAAATATTTAAACATAATCCCGTGGGGGAAAATTGAAAGCAAATAGCTTATGATAAACAAACATTGTCCTGTCAGTAAACGACTGGAAATAAAACTCTCGATAAAGTACATTCGGAATATTTATTTGCCCCCGGGCTATTTAATGTCGAATCAATTTATATGCATAGGAAAAATAAATAAAGTCAGCAAAGTGGCCCTCAAATTACAGTTTAATAGTTTCCTGTTTTTTTGTATCAAAGTTTCGCATTGCGTTTTTAGTGCGGTCAATCCAAATGATATTATTATTTTTTTAGGCACTAACAGGGAATATTTTAATTGCTTTTTAGTTCTAACATAATATATTTGAGACCTTTCAGTTCATTATTAGTATATGCTTCTCCCATTCATGACCTTTAAGTTAATTTATTGATCTAATATACATATTTATACTCCAAAATGAAGTTACTATTTTAGGCACTAGCATGGAATATTTCAATTGCTTTTTAAACTTCCCTAAAATACATTTACAGACCTTTCTCTCATTCATGACTTGTTAGAACATATATTAGAGCTGTAGCATATAGGAATTAATTCAAAAATATATAATCATTCCTGATAATATATATGAAAATAAATAATTATTGTAAACTTTTTCCATTCATATTTCTAATGCGTATTTATAAGACAGCTTAATTCTATAGAATTCTAGAGAATCGTACATATAATTTTTGTACTTCGCGTCTCATCTTCTCGAAAGCTTTTTATAATTATACATGGATTCGCCCTTCCCCTCTCGTGGGGAAATATAGAAAAAAGAAACGAAAAAGCGAAGAGTGTTGGAGATAATATTATTCGAATGGAAATCAACGAAACGACCTGAAAACGCGGAGACTGTGCTGATAGCGATAGCCTTTGGGGTCAGTCCTCTATCTAAAAACGAGTGCTTATATACGGGGCATACACTATATACCACTATATGTGTTTATTCAGCTCCGTTGCTGTATATTGCATGTATTTATGTGCGGCATCTTAACCAATCTACACGTAATCCAATTTGCCCTCGTAGCCGACGAAGAAGCTCTCCAACAATTGTTTTTGATTATTTAATTTGCCAGACTTTTGCTTTGATTTAGTTTCGTTTTGGCTGGGTTGTTCAGCGGCTCAGAGGAGATCCCTATTTTTCCCTATTTTTGCTGGCCAAAGCTCCATTCTGGAGGGCCTTGAGGCGGGTTCAGCCGACCACAAGATGTGTCCTTAGCCCCTTGCTTTGTCTTTGCCTATGATTTACTCCTGCCGCAGTTCGGGGACCTTGAAAATATGGCAGCACATTGTTAGCCATCGTTGCTTTTGGCCCACAGACAACAGTGGGCGACAAAAGCAGGTCGCCGAGTGGCGAAGGGGCTGCGGAAAATGCCAATGGGTAATTCGAGTATATCCGCTGAAAAGTCCAAGAAACAAAAAATGTTTTCTGGGACTGGATCTCAGAAGTGCTTCAAATACCTAACTGATAACACCAGTTTACAAAAGAAAATTGATGAAATACGCCTTTCAGGAAACCTTTGTTTTCCGGTAAGATACATCTCCCTGATTAAGAAAAGGGCACTTAAAATTTTTTCTATGGTACCAATTTTTTTTTAAGTGTAAAAAACGTTTTTCGCACTTTTTTATTTTCTAACTCGAGTTGTGATAAACCGAATTCGGTCATTAAGGACTCATTTTACAGGTAATAGAATGCCCTTTAACTTTCTTATACACATCATTAAGTTCCATTCATTAGTTCAAAAGCTACACTTCGTCAAAGTTGAAAAATTTGGAAAAAAATCAAAAACGCTGGCATAAATGGCTTCTTTAAAAATACACGCGTAAAAACCGAAATTAGTTTTATGTTGTTTTCTTGAAGGCTGGACCATAACGGAGAATATGCGCCATAGATCACGACAATCCGTTGGTAAATCGATTTTTAACAGATTTTTAAACGTATATACCCAAGTTCAGTATTTGGGAGCAGCGGCCGTTAAACGTTATTTTAAATTTTCAGTGTTGGGGAACGTAAGAATTTGGTGCAAGTTGTTATGCATAACGTCAGTTTCCTTGCTAAAAATATATAAAAATGATTTCCTCGTAACTGCAATCGCATACTTTTTAGCTTGCCCAGCGCTAATAGCAAGGAAACTGACGTTATGCATAACAACTTGCACCAAATTCTTACGTTCCCCAACACTGAAAATTTAAAATAACGTTTAACGGCCGCTGCTCCCAAATACTGAACTTGGGTATATACGTTTAAAAATCTGTTAAAAATCGATTTACCAACGGATTGTCGTGATCTATGGCGCATATTCTCCGTTATGGTCCAGCCTTCAAGAAAACAACATAAAACTAATTTCGGTTTTTACGCGTGTATTTTTAAAGAAGCCATTTATGCCAGCGTTTTTGATTTTTTTCCAAATTTTTCAACTTTGACGAAGTGTAGCTTTTGAACTAATGAATGGAACTTAATGATGTGTATAAGAAAGTTAAAGGGCATTCTATTACCTGTAAAATGAGTCCTTAATGACCGAATTCGGTTTATCACAACTCGAGTTAGAAAATAAAAAAGTGCGAAAAACGTTTTTTACACTTAAAAAAAAATTGGTACCATAGAAAAAATTTTAAGTGCCCTTTTCTTAATCAGGGAGATGTATCTTACCGGAAAACAAAGGTTTCCTGAAAGGCGTATTTCATCAATTTTTTTTTGTAAACTGGTGTAATACAACAATGTTTCCTGGTAGGTACTATATTTTAGAAAAACTGAAATCAAAATACTTGAAATCCCATCCTGATAATACCAACGAATTAATTTTCTAACAAACAACCATGTTTATATAAAAAAATTTGTATACCTATTAAAAATTGTAGAAAAACAGCTTTAAGTTCAGTTTTGATTACTTTAAGCACTTCAAATATTTCCTGTTTTTAATAAGCAGTTACTCTTCCAAAATTAAAAAAATACTGCTTTACCACATAAGCTAAGATTAATGGTTTATGACTTTGTTGAAGTGATTAGAGGTAAAGAAATGATTTTATAAAACGGTTTGTGTGTTTTGCAAGCCGTTTTGTTACTAGTTATTTTGGTTAAATTTGTCGATCACCCAGATATGAATTTTCTGGTTTTAAAAAGTATTTTTTGAAAAATTTTTACAAAAATTGGATACCTAATGGTCGACTCTCGAGAGTTCGGTGTTGCATTTTCGGAAAGGACGTCCAACATGGCTGGCAACATTTCCACCTCAGATGGCTTTAGCCCCCTTCACCCCCTTCACCCCCTTTCACCCGCTTTTCACCCCCTTTTAGCCTTTGTCTCTGTGCATTTGGCTTGACAGTCGCAGCAACCAAAGTGCGCTATGAGCTTTTGTTTTCGCCTTTCTCTTGATTCTAGTTTTGTTGCATTTCATTTTCTTATATTTCTGTTTTGTTTCCCTTTTTGTCCTGCCCAATTTTCTTGGTTATTCCTGCGGTTTTCCCGACTTTGGGGAACATTTTGGAGCAATTTCAGCAGGTTTGCATTATTCAAACACGTTTACAGCCCAGAAGAAATCTGAAATGCCAAATACCTTCGGACACACAATTATCTTTTCTGTGTGTTTCGGGGCATAACTTCTTTCAATAGCAGCTAATTGTTTGAGTCAGCAAAAACTTCCAGAGCACCCCCGCAAAATTCACGTTCCTCGCCCCCACAAATTAAATTTCTCCCAGCCAACAAACCCCAAAAAAGTTGCAAATAATTTGCGGATCGGGGGATAATCGAATAGAACTTAGCCTCATAGAAATTATTTGTTGCGAAAGTTTCGCCTGTCTAGGCAAACTTTGCGACTCGTTTTGCATAATAGCGATATAATTTTCGAGCATTTTTCCGACCCTGACACGGTAGCATTTAATTGATTTTGATCGATAGTGGAAGACTAATTGAATTCGGTCTCAGTTTTGGGATGATTCAGATTATGGACTTGACTGTGATAGATGGGTTAATTGTTGAAATGTACTTTGTGGGCTGTAGATTGTTGGCTTAGTTTCTTCAGCAGCTGCAATACTTGGTTTGCTCTTTAAAAATAACTACTCTTTACAGTTATATGACATCTTAAGCAGGGAACAACAATTTGTAAACTCAATTGTAGACCCAGATTTAATAATAAGACCACAAATATGTTGATCACCCAGTAAAAGCTTTAACCAGAAACTGCAAACAAAACAGCTCAAATACATAAATGCAAGTGTTTCCTCCGCAAAAACATAAAAAATTCAACAATGAAAACCAACCTCAGCTCTTGCAGCAGAATTTTAAACCAACAAATAAATATTAAATCAAGTAATGTTAAGAAATAAATGGAAAACAAGGAAGAACGCTATAGTCGAGTACCTCGACTATCAGATACCCGTTACTCAGCTAAATAGAGATATGCAAGCAGCAAAGCGAGATTAAAATGCGCCACCTACCGGCGGTATACAGAATTAAGCGTTATGGGCGTTAGAGTGGGCGTGGCAAATTTTTTTTTGGATCAATCGATAGGTTTTGACGAGACCAATACATTTCAGTTGAAATTTTTTATCTAGCATGAAAATTGTGGGCGTCACAGGTTTTCGCGGTTTGTGGGCGTTAAAGTGGGCGTGGCAAACTTTTTTTTGGGTCAATCGATAGGTATTGATGAGAACAATACATTTCAGTTAAAATTTTCTATCTAGCATCAAAACTGTAGGAGCCACAGTTTTGGGCGGTTTGTGGGCGTTAGAGTGGGCGTGGCACTCTGCTGAAACAAACTTGCGCTGCGTAAAAAGCTCAGGAATCTGCACGCCAAATCTCAATAGCCTAGCTCCCATAGTTTCCGAGATCTCAGCGTTCATCCGGACGGACAGACAGACGGACAGACGGACAGACGGACAGACGGACAGACGGACAGACGGACAGACGGACATGGCTAGATCGACTCGGCTAGTGATCCTGATCAAGAATATATATACTTTATGGGGTCGGAAACGCTTCCTTCTGCCTGTTACATACTTTCCGACGAATCTAGTATACCCTTTTACTCTACGAGTAACGGGTATAAATATATACTCAATTTTATGAATAGATTTCAATTCAATTAAGGGATGGTAAATAAAAAAGTTAAGTTAAGAAATAAATGGAACAAAAAGATGTCCAGTGAAAAGACTTTTGTTAAAGGGATTTTAAATAAAAAGAATTTAAAATTTCTTGGCAAATATAAAAGAAACTAAAGTTAAGAAATAAATGTAACAAAAAATAGTTCCAATGAATAGACTTATTTTCAAAGTGATTACAAATACATAGCATTTTAAATTTCCTGGTAAACATCAAGCAGGGCTATAATAAACACGTTAGTCCCAACGATTGTCAAAAACGTTTTTCCTGCAGCCTTTCAATCAGTTTCCCTTAAGTTTGCCTGATTGATTTGTCGGCAGCCACAAGACTTTGCCGACTTTCCCAGCTGAAAAGCAGCGAAACAAAAGTCGCAGTAAGTTAATAAGCCTGCCGCACACGCGGGGGGCACTTGGGCCCCCGGAACCCCCTTATGACTAAATAGTAACACATACTGACCTGACCTACTCTCCGGTTGGGGGTTTAGAGCACGGGATCCAGAACGGGAACGGTAACGGCAGCACAGCGGTGGCAGTGGCGAAAAAATAACAAAGAATAAAACACAAAAAAATATATGTAGAAAAAAATATAGAAAATTTTGTTATAGAAAAAATGGTACTCTATGCGGTATAGGCTTATAAGTACGAGTGCTTGAGTGTACACTGAGCGGAAAACGCGCCAAGGCGAGCATTGCAAGCAGATCATTTCATGTATTTATAAGCCATTATATTAGATTCAGTTAAAAAAAAACCATAAAGTTTCATCACACATTTGATTTAATTTTAAAAAGTGTTTTACTTTATTTCGGGATTTCTCAGAAATTTGAACTTGGGTAAGTTTAACCAATCGATGACAGAATTTAGAACTTGGGTGATATTGCAAAACTGGACATAAATAAATGTGGAAAATCAAAAACATATAATTTGATACATTTAGAGCCATACTAGATTTATGATCAATAATATTTTTTAAAACCTTAATAAATATTTTGTTCAATATTATATTTGCAGCTCAAAAGTATCTTTAGATGAATTTGAACTTGGGAAAGTTTAACCAATAATTTATAGAATTTACATAATATCGCAAAACTGGATCATAAATATTATATATTATCGAGTAATAGGCTTTGGTAACAACTGATCTGCAAGCAATATCGAAGTTGGTCGAAGTTTTCAGCCGTGTAAAGTGGAGATTGGGAGCCTTTGGAGCCTTTGTGGCCCTCGCTGTTTGAAGCCCCCTGTGCAGCCCCCCGATCCCCGGCGAGGGTTCTTCATGCTGGGGCCCCCGAAACACGCGATGTTACTGGAGGGGAATACCTACACATATATATGCAGGGAGTAGGGGAGAAGTAAGACCCTATATATGCATTTTCCAGGGGGTCTGCAAAGGGGGTCTAAAACGACGACGGTGGGCATGGCTGACTTTACTCTGACGGACTGTTGCGTGTTTTGGAGCCAACAACTGCGACGTACTCGTTGCCATTGTTGTTGTTCTTGTTGTTCTTGTTGTTCTTGTTGCTTCTGTTGTTGTTGCGGCTTCTATATACTTTCTATTGTATTATATTTTATATGGTTTGACAAAGCCCCAAGCCACTTAGACAAACTGCTTCAACTTTCTGCCCTGCCCGGCTCTTGTTGCTGTTTATTATTGTTATTTAATGTTTATAGTTCGCCGAACAAGACGCGATATGTGGGTGGTTTTCAGTGCGGGGAATCCCCTTCACTTTCGTAGAAAGAGGCGTAAGAAAAGGCATTATTAGCCATGTATATTAGATGACGTTACACGACTCGGCCTAAAAAAAAAACAGAACCAGAACCAGAGGACCTCAAAGGAAATTGCTCGACGAAGTGGAACACTCAACACTGATCATTGTAATTATGTTCCCATTTAAAAGTTGGCTTTTATATTAAAGAGTTGAAGGCTCGTTACATTTTTTAACTTATCCTATTTTTTATGCTGTGCTTTGATAGGCCTACATACATGTTTAGATACCTCTTGCTTACTTCGACATTGAAAACCTGGTTTGATTTGTGAAAAAATGATTCAGAAAACATATCTCCTGGATTAAGTGAGCTTACTATGTCTTGAACAGTTTTGATTTTCTTTAAAAAATTCAACACAGTAATTAAAGTATTTTAAATAAATTTTGCAATAAATAAGAAAAAATTAAAAAAAATTTTTTTTTTTATTTTCGAATTTATTTATAAATTGGGTTGACATTGGACATTGGGCAAAAAGCATAAAAAATCCACTCTTTAGAAGTATTAAATTTGCATTACAAGTTCACATTCACTTATAAAAATATTACTTTTTTTTTAAGCTGTACTTTCTATTTTTGAACAAAGTTCAATGCCATTACTTGGAACTCTAAAATTAGGCTGCCAGAAAAGGTGAAAATTAAATTCAGACAACGTTTCCTGAATTTATGCACTTGGCACGCTATTTTTCGAATTCGAATCAATCAATTAAACAAGCTGCAAAAACAACATTCAAAACGCTAATTAGCCAGAGAGAGAGAAACAAATAAGAAAAGAAGGCAAAAGCGGAGATGACGATCACGATCACGATCAATGCGGTCTCGCACACTTGAAAAAAACGGTATATGCAAAATAGGTTTTAATTGAGCACAACAACAATGACAACAACGCAGATTGGTTTCACTTTGTATTTAGCACTTTTCGCTGGAAAGATGATTTAATGGCACACAAACGTAAAAAAAAGTGAGCACACAATTAAAAAAATGTTTAAGTTGTGAGAAAAAATCCCAAATCATTAGCACTTTGATTGTGTTTAGGGTTTTTTAAATATTTTTTTTCGTAAGTTTATTAGTGGGTTTTATTGTTATTTTTGTTGTTCTTCTTGAATCGAAACGCGTTTTGTGAAATCACCGGTTTACGTACGTTTGAAATTTGCGTCAAATTCGCTGAGAGTTGCGTCGGCTGTGGGAGCTGAGAGTAGAACCGTCGGGAGCCAACTGACACCTTCAGTGCGTCGATTTGCACTGAGCAAGTGGCGTAGCGCCATGTAGCGCCAAAAGCCGGTTCGGCTCCCCGTCCAACGACTCATGCTCGTTCGGGCCCCTTCGGCGAACTTGCCTTCGTGCCCGCATCTTCGCTCTCTTTCCCGCGCTACCCCACAGTTCCCCAATTCCCCAGTTCTCCGCTCTCCATCTCCTCTCTCTCGCTTTCAATGCCAAGCGCCAAAGCAGCTGTTTCCAGCGTGGATTTTGTTGTTTTGATTTTTTGTCGCGCTCGCACGTGAGCGAGTGGGTGTGTGTGTGTGCGTGTTTGTTTTGTAAGCGGCAAGTGCAACGCTTTGGCTACCGTACGCTTTTCAAAACTGCGGTGGTATTGGTTGGAGCACCAGAAAACAAAATGGGAAATTACAAGACCAAACGGTAATTCCAAAACCAAATACTTCTGAGTTATGTTCATATGCATATGTATAACCATGTGTATGTGTATGAAACAAAGAACAGCGTGTTTGGGAAAAACAGACAACATAACGAAGTGATTTGAAAATCACTGGAAAAGAGAATTGAAGGGAATTTTAATAGAAACCGTTATTTTCGTTTCAATTGAGACAAGCCTCAAAATAAAGGGTTTACAAATACCATAAAAAGGCCGTCCAAAATGTCCTATTTATTAAATTAAATATGTTTGTGTTAATATTTATTGTACGTATGTGCAGCCAAACATCAGACCCCTGAATACCCTGTATTTTAACACTAACTCAACTTACCCACGCCGAACAAAGAAGAGGGCAGCTGGCAATAAAGAAGAAAGAGCAGCAATCCAGTTGAAAGAAAGTTAGCAGCGCAATGATTTTAATTGGGAATCGTTTATGGGACACAGATTTTTCTAATCCAAATGAGTTATTCGGCCATTAGTAGGGCTATTACTGTTCTCTGCCTTCCGCGATGCCGCACTCACTGCTGATTGCACTCTGGTCCACGTGCTTTTGTTTTGATACCCTACAAAAGAGTTGTGTTGTGTTATGTGAAAAGAATGTCATCTACTTTCGATTGTTTTCTAAAACTGTTTTTTTGAAATTATTTCTATGGAAAGTTAATGTTTCTGTATTAAAAATAAAATACACATTTAATATTTTTGTATCATACGATTTTAGAATTGTTCATTAGGAATTTATTAAAAATGATTGCAATTATTAGTAAATAAAAAATGAACCAATCCATATTAAAGTTCCGAAAATTTTCGCTAGACGACCTTCTTCGTATTTTGTTGAAGGAAGGCTTACAAAACCAATATTTTTTAACAAACATTGAGCTTTAGCTAGTTTTCGTAGGGCGTCTGAAGATTCGGTGATTCTTACCTTATAACACTAGTTGTTTCTCCTAGTGTTGCTGTTATTATGATGATTACTGTTGTTGTTGTCACAAGCAACGCACAGCGAATTTTTCAAGTTCAACATGTCGACGCTTGTTTTAATTTTAATCACACAAACACAAAACATGAGCCGTGGTTGTTGTTGTGGCTTTTTGTGTTACATTTTAATGTTATGCGGCCTTTGTTTGTTTATGCACACAAAACACAAAACATTCATAAAAGTAACCCAGGGTGGACTACAATTGTTCCTTAAATTTAAGGTCACGCGGTGAATTTTAAAGGAAATTATTTCAAGAAAATAAAAGTGTAAGCCACAAGGGGGTTTTGAAGACATAGCAAGGGTTTTAATAACATCGTTTTATTGTATTTTATTTTAGAGAAATATTTTCGGATATATCATCGAAGTTAAACCAAAATTCTTGTTATTTGTTCAAAACTAGGTATTCCTTTATTTACTTTCAAAGTCCACCCCAAGTAGCGTATATTTTATGGGATATTTTTGGAGTTTCTTTATTCCGACTTTCGGGCCGCTATGTCCTATGAGATATTATGTTCCACACACACAAACACACACACCAGCACATATCAAAAGATAACTGTAATGTTGTAATGTAGTCCATTTGCGACAAATATGCGCACCAAAAAATGCTCCTCGGACAATGGCTAAAATTGTTCGCATATTCATGACCGAATTACCCACATTCGGCTGGCGAGTGAGGGAGAGGGAAGATGGAAGGGGCGCGGGGTGGGGGGTGGGGGGTGGGGCAGATGACTGGACACAGCAGAACAAACAAAACCATTGGCAAGGCACGCAAATCTCGACTATGACCAAAATATTTGCCAAAGTTCGTAGAGTCCTAAAAAAAAACAGAAAAATGTACACTGAAGAAAACCCGATAAGCAACCTTGAACCCCAAAATATTGAGCATTTTCAGGTAACAAAGCTAAACAACTTTATTAAAAAAAATAAACGTCTGATGACGGACATCAGTACGTATGAGTGATGTCGTATGAGTGATGTACATACGTATGGGTAATGTACGTATGAGTAATTTACGTATGAGTAATGTACGTATAAGTAATGTACGTATGAGTAATGCGACTACTTAAATTTGTAAAAAAATAAAAATAGTAGTAACAGTAAGAAATAAGCTCAAGCCATGGTTCATAATGTTAAAATTTTATTGTAAGCAGCTATAAAAAACATAATTAATAAATGCCATCTCACTATAAGTATAAATTTTATTTTCTATGTTATTGAACCACTTTGTTATAGATTATTCAGAAAATAATTTCCTTTAAGCTATATTTGTATTAACATTTTTCCAAATACCATTTTTTTGTATAAAAAAGAATCCATTTCTTGGCAATCAATTTTTTTTTCGAGTGTGCTAGATGAGTAAAAAAGCGTTGCCAAGAAATCAAAGTGAGAGAGTGCGAAGCAGCGGGGTGAAGGACGAAAAGGATGAAACCAGGCCGGATATATTAGCCAAGACAGGACAGGGCCAGCATCATCGTTCCATTTTGCTGCCTGCGTCAATGACAACAAATTCGCTGTAAGTCCCTCTTACCAAAAAAAAAGGGAACACATTCCCGCCATTGATGATGGGCTACTAATATTTGCCAAGCGTAAAGTAATAAAATATTTCTTAGGTCAATAAATGCAATTGAATGTGAGGCTTAGAGCCGAAGACACGAATCGAAATGGAAACGAGTCCGAGGAACGCGAAGGGATACAACTTAAACGACGAACTTGGTATGCTCTAGTGAGAAACAATTTTTTTTTTGAAAATATATAAAAAACTGTCATATTACACATTTTTAAGGTACAAATTTAGAAATATTAGCTAGGGTATTATTTATTATAGTTAAAATATCATGTGTTATCGGAAGAACTTTGAATTGTGTTGATAATACCCTGTCATCGCATCTACTAAGCCTCCCCCACACTTCGTCTGGACTTTAGAACTACTTTTTCTGATTTTTATTTGATTTTTTTGGAATCACTCTCGTGTTATTTTAATGCCCACTCTTTCGCTTTTCTATTCGGAGGAATATATGTACGTAAAAGCTTTTATTGTCATTTGTTTGCTTTAGAATGCAATAAAAATGTTATGCCAAAGGATAAATAAATACGCCAGCATGTTGCCAAAAATCAACATGCAACTGACACGATATATCTATCGCCCTATACTATATACATACCGTATAAAGGAGGCCACATAAAGCAAAGATGACCAGCAGAAGGAGCAAAAGAGCTGAAAAAAGAGTGCTCGAGAGCGGATATGACAATAGTGGCTGACTATAAAAGGACTGTAAGGGAATCTAACAAAATTGAGGGGCTTATGCTATCCAAAGGATTGTGAAATCAAGCGGAACAAAAGGGGAATGGAATGTTTAAAACTTAATTTTAATATTTTCATCATTTCTAAATGGTGTCCATAATTGATTTAAATATAATTTCAAGAATTCATGAAGAGCACTTTAAAGCTTTTAAGGTCGACACTGACGGACACTTTTTCTTTCGAACTTAAACTTGAACTATTTTTAAAAATACCTTTGGAGTCCGGATAATATGCAGACTTTGGGATCCAGTTCCGATAGTCCTTTTATAGAGTCAGCTCAAAAATAACGGATCCGTGTTTAAGCAGAACAAATACTAGAAAAGCTGCAATCAGTTGTAGGTCAATCCCAATGTCAGCATGTCAAGAGCCAACCGGAATCTTATCAACCACTTCCCCAGAAGCTCAGCGCCTGCATGGAGATAGTTTCCCGATGCATACTCCCCCATGAATTACCCAGACATCACATACATTACATTTAGATAAAATTTAATTCAATCGTATAGTATACATTTAACATTATTTGTAAATTCTCATATGTATCGTAGAGTTTGTGCCACAGTTAAATTGACTTATTTACACGCTTTGGTTAGCCGGTCTAAGTACATTGAAATAAATACACATATTTAGTACTATATATGCAACAAGTTTCCTTTAGGCGCTGGGAATAGTTTCCGGCCAAATCCGGCCAATACTTTTTGGGGGCGAAAACAGAATGATGAAACAAAACTAAAGGATCATTGGAACTTATCGTGCAAGTCAAGCAGATATAACCATAGGTACATATATATAGGTATGTGTATATAGCAAACATACAATTTATAGATAGATATCTCTTCGTTATAGTGTAAATTTTGCTAGATGATCACAATGAAAAAAGGCATAATCGCTGCTATCTATTGTCAGGTCGAGCTTAGAAACTATTTGTTAGCTGTTCAGGCATCGGCGTTCTTTTGGTATAAAACATTACTATCTGTGAGTGTTTTTAAGATCAGGTCAGGATCGGATCGGATCAGATCGGATCGGATCGAAACGGATTGGATCGGATCCGTTCAGGTATTTGGTTCAATACTCGTTAGCTAGCAGGCACTTGCACAGCTTCCTCAGTTCGGAGAGGCGGCTGGATATTGTGGGGAAACATTTAGAATGGGAGTAGAAAGAAGAGACATAACACGGTTAAAATTAGCTCGGGATTCAGAGTGTCGAGGATTTGGTTAGTTAGTTGGGTATTGTTAGCTCCCCAAGGTATATACGCATGCAGCGGAGTTAGTTTAGCGTTAGGGTTAGGATGTTGGCTAATACTACAAACAAAAATTCGTTAAACAAAATTCAAAAAAATACAGATGAACTACGCCGGGTGCTGTCGTGTATGAGAAATATGATGTTCTGGCGGTGCTGCCGTGCTGGTTTTGTGTGCTTTTCGTGGTTATGCGATGCGACAGGTAGAAGATGATGCCAAGAAGCAAGAAGCCCGTTAAAAGCCAGGTGGTGTTATCAACTGGGTTTCTGTGTCTTTTTTTTGTGGGGCTAGCTCACTGATTGGCGCGCGTGTCCTCGCGCTGGTACTTGGCGAACTCCAGAAAGATCTCCTCCAGCGTCGTCTGGCTGACCGAGTAGTCCTCCACATTCAGCTGGTCGCGATTGCTCTCCATCAGGCCAAAGATGCGCGACCATTTCACCCCAGTCAGTGGAATGTAGAACGTCAAAATGCCCTGGTACTCCTCCCTTTTAAATAAATTAATAAAAATATTAAGTATATAAAATGATATTAAATAAAACAACAAAACTCACTGGAGAATAGAGTGTGGATACTCGTGCTCCACAAACTCCTTGACGGCATCAATGTCCTGCTGGGCCATTTGGGCCGGCACCGTCTGCTCATCCGGATTGCGAGCATAGCCGCCACTCAAACGCGCCTGCCGCAACGCCTCCAAATTGCGACGCACCTTGATCTTGAGGATCAGCCCCTTGGAGAACTTGTTCTTCAGGTGCTGCGTGGAGCCAATGCACTTGAACTCTCCGTTTACCATAATGGCCAACCGGGTGCAGAGCGCCTCGCACTCCTCCATGCTGTGCGATGTGAGGACAATGGATTTGCCCGAGTCACGAATGCGGCAGACCATGTTCCATAGCTGACGCCTAGCGGCCGGATCCATGCCGGTTGTGGGTTCATCCAGATAAATAACGGACGGACTTCCGATCACAGCAATGGCCGTACTCAACTTTCGCTTATTTCCGCCACTATAGGCGTGCGTTTGCTTGTCGATGTGCTTCATGAAACCAAATGACTTGGCCAGATCCTCGGATAACTGACGAATGCGTGCCTCCTGGACACCGCGTAGCATACAGAAAATGCGGAGCACCTCGCGACCCGTCAGATCATCCAGTAGCGCATCGAACTGCGGACAGTAGCCGATCATCTTGTAAATGCTGTTCATGTTCGACTCCAGGCTCAGACCTTGGACGAAGGCGGCTCCCGAGCTGATTCGCTCGTCGCCGGTCATCATCTTGAACGTGGTGGTCTTGCCTGCTCCGTTCACGCCCAGCAGCCCAAAGCATTCGACTCTGTAAAAGGCGAAAGCAACGAGTTCCATGATTAGAAATTATCTTAAAAATTGAATTTTTTTAGAAAAAAAAGTTTGATGTTTGATTTAACACTCTAAAAAAGTGAACCAATGAAATCTTATATTCAAAGGGTACTGTTTATAATTTAAAATTAGACAACATTTTAAAATCATGTTAATATAGTTATTTATACTCACACTACAAAATAAAAATAATATAAAAAATCTTAAACTATGTAGTTCTATTAAGAAAAAAGTTTAACGATTGATTAAATACTTTAAAATTGTAAACCGGCGAAATCCTTAATCAAAAAAATTTAATAAAGGTTATGATTATAAATTTATAATTTAATTTTGATTAAAAACATTTTAAAATAATATAAAGGTAATTATTTAGAGTTGCATTACAAAATACTAAATTATTATTCACACCTGCTTAACAATATATTTAATTATCTAAATTAATTGAACATTATTACTTACTCCTGTACGCAGAGCGACACCTGATTGACGGCCAGGAATTGGCCGTAGTACTTGGTGACCCGATCAAGCACCAGATTCTTGGTGACCAGCTCATCGGAGGACATGTGAATGATGCGCTCCCGTTCGTTGGCCACGTCGTCATCCAAATGGCCCTCCGGCGGTGGCGGTGGGGGCTTACTAAACAAGATTCACCAAGTTATATGGGGTAAAAGCAAGGAGGTGATTTAACTTACGAAACCATTTGACGTATCTTAAACATCAGCTCGTTGATTAGCCTAAACTCCAGCACTATGATGATGAGGAAAAAGACGACGCCGGTGACAGTCATGTAGACAGTCTCAGGCAGAACGCCGGGCTCCTCCCAAGCAAAGAATGGCTTGATGTCTGGAAGTGTACATTTTTGAAAAGCACGTATTGATTTTGCAAACCCTAAACCTATGCTAAAGTCTCTAAATTAAAAATAAAGCGAAGTCATAAGGATCTCCTATTAATCTATGTTAAAATCTCTAAATAAAAACAACGATAACGCGAATTCTTCAGGATCTTCTTGGCAAACAAACGCTCAAACCGCCAAAACCCGACTAGCACTCTCATTTTTTATTATTTTTGACAATTTTAAATATTTTTTTTTTAACTTTATGTCCATCTACATGCCAAAAACTGTTCAACTCGGACCATTCATTAAAAAGTTATAAGCAAATCCACGCTACTGGTATCTCTATCTCCCTCGCACTCCCCTCAGCTAATTGTCGATGGCATGAACGCATGGCGCTCTCTCTTGTTTTACAAATAAGCTTTTTGAAATAACAGAAAAAACAATATCACAGATTCTGGAATACTCACTGCAGCATTGTGGAACCAACTCGCAGAGCAGAATGGGTGGGATTGCTCCGGCCTTGGCACAAGCATTCCTTGTGGCCGTGTTGGTGTAGACCTTGTTCAGACTCATGGCCAGCGAAAAGTGTGGGAAGATGCGGAAGATCCAGCCCAATATGTCCGCCGTATCCTTGGTGTCGAACAGCTCCGAAGACATTACCACAACCACAATGAACAGGGCCATTCCGCAGAAGATATTGACAATGGAGACTCGAGCGAAGCCAGTGGCTGGTTCCTTGAAGAACAGCGACATGATGTAGATGAAGGGCAGAACGGCGAATCCAAATAGCAGCAGCAGCAAGTAGTATCGGCCCAGTTCCGCGAAACTGGACAACCCAGGCTCCTGGAAACACACGATCGTGATTACCACGATCAGAGCCGTCACAATGTAGGTGGCGAAATCGCAAATGAATTGCGATAACCAGAAGGTCCACACTTTCACGCCGCCCACAAACTGTAGCAACTTTGCTCTGGACTCGCGCTCCTTGATCAGAAACAGGATATAAATCGAGCTCACGAAGCACATACAGAAGCACAGATTGGAGGCCAGTTGCGTGCCCAGATTGTTGCCCATGCTCAGCTGGGAGAGCAGGGTGTTGGTCGTATACGGCAGCGGTGCATTGGTCACCTCGATCCTCACCGATGAACCCATCAGCCGATCGGCAATGGCATTGTGCACCATGTTGACGGTCAGGGGAGCTGTGTGCAAGGCCTGATTGTTCAGCCAGGCGATGATCATGGTCTCGTTGATGGTGGCTGCCACCAAATAGCGCGAGTTGATGCGCACCTGTATGGTCTTTCCCAGATCCAGGATGTATTCCTAAAAATATATTGCGTAAGATAATGAAAGGGCAAGGACTAAAGCACACCTACCTCGAAGCCCTTGGTGCCCGTTAGTTCCAGACCATAGTTGCTGCCATAGGACTCGGCCAACTCCGCGTACTTGTTGGCAATCTCAGAGCTGTTCGAACCGGTTACCGCTTGGGAGCGATCCAAAACGGTCACAGCCAAAGGATATTGGGTCAGCGACATGGTAATGGGCTTGAGCTCCTGGAAAGTGCCCTGTGTCTCGATGATCAAAATGGTTACCACCACGAAAAATACGGGCATAATGTTCTGGATGAGCAGCAGCAACTTGTTGCGCCACGAATAGAGGAACTTCTTGAGCAGCATTGCCTTCCATTGATTCGATAGCAGCTGGAATCCCTGGAGCAGGCGACGATTTTCCGAGAAGATGCCATCGGCTGCAAACAGTTAATTGAGCTTATCAGGAGTCCAAGATCCAAGATCGAGTTCAAACACTGCTTACACTGCACAGATTCGTTGTCATCCTCGCCACGGAATCCGCTGCCGCCGTTCATGATCTCACTTTGGTCCTTTAGGTTACCGGTACTGTCCTTCTCGGCGCCGACCTTCATGAACACCTCCTCCATCGAGGTGATGCCCACGCCGTAGCCATTCAGGTGCAGTTCATCGGACTGATCCTCCAGCTGGCCGAACATCTCCTCGAATTTGGAGGAGGCGCTATCGGGCAGTTGATAGGACAATTCAGCGCCAATATCGCACTCGGGCTTTAGGCCCGGAATGTACTTGTTCAGCAGG
Source organism: Drosophila suzukii (assembly GCF_043229965.1). Lineage (NCBI taxonomy): Eukaryota > Metazoa > Arthropoda > Insecta > Diptera > Drosophilidae > Drosophila > Drosophila suzukii. Next base: position 2,096,189 of record NC_092084.1, on the reverse strand, counting down.
GCAGTCACCTCATTTGTCTCGCAATCCTCTCGCTTCACACAAATCTTAAAGGGATTTAAACGTTGCATAAGTCATCTTTTGTTACTATGATATATGGATCCCTTTCCCCACTTACCAATCGGTAGCCCGATCCATATTGTTTTTTCAGGAAAAAGGAGGTTCCATGGCACTTGAGCTCCCCATCGCACATGATGGCAATCCGATCGCCTAGCACATCGGCCTCGTCCATAAAGTGAGTGGTCAGCAGCAGGGTGCGTCCCACCTTCTCCTGCTGCAGCAGATCCCACAACTGCCTCCTGGCCGAGGGGTCCATGCCGGAACTGGGCTCATCGCACAGCACCACCTTGGTGTCACCGCAGAGGGCACAGCAGACGGAGAGCTTGCGCTTCATGCCGCCGGAGAGCTTCACTGAGGCCACATCGGCCTTGTCCTCCAGCTCGATCATCTTCAGATACTTAGCCACCTCCTGCTCTACGGCCTTGCCGCGCAGTCCCTTCATCCGGCTGAAGAAGCGAATGTGATTCGACACACTCATCTCATCGAAGAGGACATTGTGCTGCGGACAAATGCCGAGGGACATGCGAGCCCCTTCGATGTTGGTGCGGATGTCACTGCCGTTTATAATGGCTGTGCCGCTCGTGGGGGGAAACATGCCCGTTAGCATCGATATGGTTGTCGTTTTGCCGGCACCATTGTGACCCAGCAGGACCGTGATCTCATCCTCGAACATATTCATCGAGAGCCCCTTGACGACCATCTTGTCGGCGAAGCGCTTCTTCAGGTGCCTCATCTGCAGGCCGATATGCTTGCCTTCCGGCTCCGTTTCGAAGGCCTTGGGATCCCGCTGCTCAACATGTCCGTTGGGTATGTCCTCCACGCCCGTATACTCCCGCTCGCCGCACCAGAACTCCCTGGTGAACGGAAAGTTCCAGGGACGCGGCACACCAAAGCTGCCCGGCATCACTTGCTCCACATACAGGCAGATGGTCATGCAAATGACGCACGACACCAGCATCATGATCATCACGGCACCCAGCGTCAAAGTGTCGTCCACGGAGACGGGTGTGAAGAAGTTGCTCCACTGCAGTCCCTCGCCCGTTCCCTCGAAGCCCAGGATAAGCTTGATGCCAAAGCCCATAGCCGTATTCGAGACCAAACTCCAGCCCAGCTTGGCCGTCAGGCTCAGGTCGTCGTAGGTGTTGATGGTGAAGGAATACGGGATGTAGGCGATGAACCAAATCAAACCAGTCACGGCGGCCGCTGTGCTTGCTCTCGAGAAGAAGGTGGCCATCATGAAGCAGAAGCAGATGCTCGCTATGATGTAGATGATCAGGAAGAAGACCAAAGCGGTGAAACTTGCATGCGTCAGCACGGCCACGCCCTCCGTCCAGTTGATCTTGACCAGGACGGCTATCAGGATGGCCGATATGGTCAGCATGATGAAGGACTTAACGAACCAAGCGGTCCAGTGCAGCCAGTTGCTCAGGCCCATGATCTTCATGACCTCCTTAAGCTGTTTCTCCTTCTCGGCGGTGATGTACTGCAAGTGAATGAAATGCCGTGAGTGGAGAAGGAACCTCTAGTCAGACCACAATCCCGGCATGGCCACTTACCTTGGTGATGTACGTGCAGGGATAGATGAAGCTCAGCAGTATGATCAGCGACATGATCGAGGACATGCCCTCCAGTAGGGGATCGTAAATGTAGGCGGGGTACGGATAGCGTTGCATCATCACTTCCGGCAGACTCTGTTCGCCCGACTTTTGCCGTATGTAAGCCATCGAGAGGCTGTGCTGCAGGGGCAAGAATCCCTCGCGCAAATAGCCCGGCGGTATGCCACCATCCTGATCCGGCTCGTTGCGCGGACCAGTCAGATCGATGGTGGGAAACAGACGCATGGTCAGCCAGGTGTTGGCTACCGCCATCGTCGCCGTTCGCAGTTCCGATGGGAAGCGCAGGGCGAAGTGAAAGTCATCGGGCAGGTCATCCGACTCCGTGAGATTCGCCCAGGCATCGTCGAACTGGATGCCGGCAAAGGCGCTCTGACTGACTGTATCCACCTCCAGTTGGGTCGCGTTTTGCGATGCCCAGACATCTGTCATCCCGAGGCTCTGCCACGCCTCGTCGACCAGTTTCCTCAGCACGGGATTCACGGGGGAGTAGCACACGGTAAACTTGAAGTTCGACAATCCGCTATTCGCCCAAAACATTTCACATTAAACGGCATTAGTACGGCTCTTAGGAAAGGTAGGGCAACACACAATATAGCGTATGGGGTTAGTTTCATAATGGAATTATATTAGATGGGGGTGCAGTCGTTATTTTGCATTATCTTGATATCAACCCTATGAATACGTGAGTGTTTGTTCTTTTAGCAGTTAGACCTTCATCTTATTTTGAGTAACAAGGCCTTAAGCCCTAGTTTTTAAAGTGTTAAACGTTGAATATATTATAATCTAATCAAAAATGCAAGGCAAATGCATTTTCACTTCTGTTGATATTAAAGATATTTATCAGGTACCATAACGAATATAATTTTTATTTTAAAACCACCAATTAAGAAATTTTTTTGTATTTTATACAAAAATTAAAGTTAAAGAATTATTTTTGATTTTTATCTCGAAAGATCTTTGATCAGACTTATTAATTTTGGATGGTTGTTCAAATGTGTCAATTATAAAAGTTGTTTGGGACTTTTATTTATAATAATCACAAATTATTTTTATACCAGACCTTTTTAAATAAAAGTCCTTAGAAAGTCTTATAAAATTAGCATTTTAAAAACCCTAAACTTTCCTTTATCTTAATATGTGTATGAAGGTATTAACTTTATTTCGTGTACACTGTGTTCTGAGTTTTGATATGTTATTCTATTTCGAGGGGGTGCCAGTGAAACATTCAAAGTTTTTGCATTTAGTTAATCGTTTTTTGTTAGGTGGCCAGTTAAGTCGGTTAAACGTTGTATATTGTGCTGTTTAGTTTGATCTTCTATTTTTGATTTGTTTACCTTCGTCGATTGGGTGCAATCAGCGCTATGAGCTTGCCAAGGTAGGACGATCTATGCAACGAATGTCTTCAGGTTTCGTGGCCAGAACAAGACGAAAAACATTTACATATTGGATATTGGATATACGAAAATCGAAAAGGGTGGATGATTAAGGGAAAACTGCATAGTCGTAAGCCAAATATAAATTCGCATCTAAGTATTGACGAAAGTAATAAAAACTGGATAAATATGTACATTGTAAACATTAGTGATGAGCAAATCAATCAAAATTATAAGTATAGTAAAAATGAATAATAATAAAATACGAAAATACCAGTAAAAGCATATTAATTAGCAGCATATACAGATAATAAGTAAAGCAGCAGTTCCTAAATAAATAAATAAAGTAGCAGACTGGCAAAGCAAACAAACTTAGATTATAAGTTTTTTAAATGAATATGCTATAGAAAATCTGTACACATATCAAAAAAAAAAATTATTTGGCAATTAAAAAATTAAGCATTGTCAGTTTGGAATATAAAGAAGCAACTAGTTATGAACATAATTTAAACATGAAGGCCTATGAAAGAAAAAACTTAATAAAAACTAGGTCTAGCTAAAATGTCCAAAACTTAATAGGGACAACAGCAACAAATCTCTGGAAACTCAAACAATGGGGTAATAAACATAAAATGCTAGGACAGAAAGCACAGGCATGGCGATATCATGGCTAGAACTCACTGCAACAGACTGAGGTCGGTTAAGTTCTGCGGGTCATAGGTTTTAATTCCCCGCTGCTCCGTATCGACCAAGGTGCGGACCAAAACCAAGAGCAGGGAGAATATCGCCGGCAGCACCAGCTCGATGACCATTTGCCACTTGTGGTTCCATTGGAGCGTCCAGTTCTTCCACAGGAGCAGTACAAACTTATCCCAGTTCGTGACTTTGGCCATTTTGCAGCTTTGTTCGATTGGCTTTTGGCTTTTTGTAGATTATCTCGACATTAAAATTGCTTAAAATTGGGATCTGTAAATAAAATGAAAATGTGTTTAAGTATAACGTTGTACCAAAAACGTTTTTCAAATTCAAAGTTGTGTAAAATTAATACATAACGTCAACACAAGAGCACATTGACTTATTGATTTTCTGACAAAAAGTAAGTGTTTACAAATTAAAGCGAAGAATTTTTAAGGAGGAAAATAGTCTACTTTTTATTGACTCTTGTCGACCTCGATTGCTACGTTCAGTTATTCATAAGGTTTGGGTGTTTACCTAAACCTTTTCATGGGTGAAGTTGAACTAAAAGTGAAACTAGAACTAATATCGAATAATATATGAGGTGTACCTTCAAAGATGGAAAAGTAAAATCAAAAAAGGATAGAATTATTAGTTCTGTTTTCTTCCAAGTTTTCAAATTGAAACGATGACTTTTATATTGATATTTTAATAGCTAATATGTCTTATTTCCGGTATTATTATCGTTATCTTAGTACGCGAAAAAATGTATATGACTTGTTACACTGGGAAGTTAAATGACCCCGTGCTCAAGTGGAAACCATCGTAGTAAATAAACAAAAATGCAATGTGCAACGTCAAGTGCTTCTATCGATCTATGCGTGTTATATAAAGTATTGCCAATTATCTAATCATCGTCGGTTATGTTAGACTGATAAGGCTGTGTACAAGCCAAAAAACCCAATAACCAACGTAAATAAATCATTACTCTTGTAACATCATCGTTACGGTTATTTTGCGGTACGCCCCCCGAATCATTGGAATTTTCGCACTCCAGCTAGACCCCATTAACGAGCTTATCAGTTTACAAAGCCCATGCCAATTTTAATGTGCATATAAGGAGTATCGAAAACTACCACGATACCATACTATATAATATAATAGTATAGGTAATAGTATTTTTTAAATAAATATTGAAATCAATATCTTGTATTATAACTAGGGAAACATTTTACACCCCATAACCTTCGTTCCCTTTTCGCTATCCGCCCATAAATGTAGAAACTTTATTGACCTGAAAATACACTTTTATGGCCTTGATTTCAGTTTGCATTATCAAATGCACTTAAATCGTCTGGTATTTTAATCTTTCTATGGCCTGATACTCTATGTGTCTATTAATAAAAGGGTTGGTTAGTCCCAAAAGTTTTCTTTCTTTGGATTACCAGGGAACCCATAGCTTGACTAGAAACAATTATACAGTTATAATAAGATCCACCGGCAGCTGGCAGTTAACTGAAATTAAAATGGAAACTGGAAGTCTGGCGACTAACTGGTTCTGATAACCATTCAGTAACTGGGTGTCAATGGAAAAAAGTTGCTGATCTAAGGATGATTCGCATAAAGTAAAGTTGAATGTACACACGATTCGATAAGTCGCATGCTTCTGAGGAAGTTCCTCTATGACTGTGGAAATTACGACTTCGTTTTAAAGATAAATCACAAAATAGCAATTATTGATAGATATTTTTAGATATTTTCTACTTTAAAATTATGGGTCACCAATGAAAATGGTAAGTTTTGAGTTCTGTTTTGAATACATTAACCAAATTTTAATTTTATGATACAGACTGCACTTTTAAAATATTTTTAATCTGGCTCTAATTTTCTTATCGGAGTTTTCTTTCAGATTATCATGATCAATAAAGATTGTAAGTGGGAAGCGAATCATTACTGTGGATGGCAGTACACGTAGTGACGAAGGACACCAGAAGGTGTGCCAAAAAAGAACATCTGCTATGATCATCAGATCATAATGGAAAGGTCTGATCACCAATCGAATGTTACCCAAAATACAAAAACTGAAACTTTAAACATAGTTATTGGAAAGAGCAGTGACAGGGAAAAATTTAAGATTAGGAAAATTACAGCTGTTGTTCATCAAAATCGTATTGTATTGCAGGGTACCGAATAAAAACCATTTAAAAGGTGTGTTTATTTAGTGAATCGTGTATACATTTTCATCACAAAAGTTGATATCAGAACTTTTGTATGTTGAAGGTGCGATCGTCACTAGTTGGTGTTTTTGTTCTATATTGTTGATAATCTGAAATCAACTTCGAGCTTATTTTGCTTCATGCTTGCTGTACAGCATAATCGATGAGCTTTTGATTGTCGGGAAAATCCAAGTTATTTCGGTAATGACTGTTGGGAACCACCCACGTATCCGGGTGGAGCGACACTAACGCACGAACCCGTGTAGACCAGGAATAAACAGAGATAGATAAAGGGGCATAAATCCAGAAAGCCTCAGCGACAGCTATACTACCAATATGATAATCGGAGGCGGGCAGGGCAGTTGACAATGGGCGTGGCATATCCACCTGCCAAGCACCGGCACTTACCCGAAGCTTAGCCAAATACAAAGTGTCACACGGCCACCGCACAAGAACAAATAAAGAAAAAACAGTCGGTATATACAATATACGTATATGGGTGCGCGGGAACTTGGGTCTCGGGAACTCGCGAACTCCGGCGGATACTCGACCGTTTCGACGAGCGGACTATTTCGAACTGAATCGCAGCGCTGGGCAATCTTCCTTATTTATCAATAGACCGCAATCTAGCCCTGCTCTATGGAAGGCCAATAAAACAAATAGCATTTATTGTTTTGGCCGGGCTAAAAAATGATAAGCCCCCATACTCTCTATTCTCTCGGTACAAGCAGACACATGTCCGCGTTCGATTTTCGGCTTTATCGGGGCAGGGATGTCTGGGGAGTGGATCTATTACTCACGGAGTGCCCGGTATTCATTGTCATGACTGTCAATAATTGTTAATTGAAGAGTTCATTATAAAGTTTGATATAAACCATGGATTATTCACTTCTTTCAATTAGTTTTTTAAAAAGTATATCGAGCTCATTGGCTTATAAAAGAAAACTGTTGGCTCTTTAATCTATTTATAAGTGTTTATTGGTAATGGACTCTACAAACAAAGATAAACATTTATTGTGAGTCAATTCATTCATCAGTTCATTCATTCCGTTATAAAATGGATATACGGTCGCTTCAGGATTTCAACCAAATAATATGGCTTATTCAAAAACTTAAAAGTATCAGCTGAACAATGTTAAATTTTTTTGTGCTGTGAAGAAAATAATATTTATAAATGCAGTTAAATTCTCTTAGAAATCGTGACTAATTCTAAGCCCCTGGGGTTTCAAGCTCCAGTTAAATGGATCTCACACACCCAGAGGTGACTCATCCGGGACGCGTGGCCCTCGTCCTTATCTTTGGTCAACTTTCTTATCGACTGTGATCACTGTTGTGATTCCGGAGTCGCTGAATGATTCAAGTTAGTTATGGTTAATAGCTTGTCTGTATTATGCGAGTCTTGAGTGGCCATGTGATGGTTCTCAAGGAGTCTACTCTTGCCCATTGCGATTAAACAGAACGTCTTTTTGGCAACATTCTAGGGAGTCGTGATGGCGAGAACTTTGATTATATGCGAAGAAATTCGCAAACCTTATCGCAGAGCAAGTTTACCAGTAACTATGAAATCGAGGAATTATATCGCTGCCTTAAGTTTATATTGACCGCTCCGGAGTGCAAACACGTTTTACTTTCGCCTGGGCGGGCAACCACTTGTGCCATAAACGTTGGGGGCGTTGTGCACTTAAAGTTCTCAGGACAATGATTGGCTATATACTAACGACTTTACAAAGATAATTATAAGTATCCCAAGTATATTATAAGCATTTAAAAAATGTAACTGGCATATTTTACTAATGTTAACTAAACCTAATCATAGTTATAAAAAAAACATTATTTCTATCATTAAAATAATAGTGTTGCTTTAAAAAATTTTGCAAAGAATGTCTGATCTCTAAAAAATATGATTATTATATATTTTATAAGACTTGTATAAGCATATCAATGCATATCAAGAGTTTAACACAAAGTTCTACACAAAAGATTAACAGTCATAACAAAAACAATTTTGTAAAATAGGTAAAAAAAAATCCTTCGAGCCGGATTTGAACCAGCGACCTATGGATCTCTGCTGTTTTGATTACCATCTACAGTCCACCGCTCTACCAACTGAGCTATCGAAGGGGGCGATAGGGGCAGCGCCCGAATAGCTAAACAAGAGCTACGAAAACCGAAGCCACGCGAACTATGAAAAGTGAAAGGTAAGCTATATAGTGCATATACATATGTGGCATATAGTATAAAGAAATTTTAAATTGAACAATGTCGGGGGCACAGATGATGACACAACCTTCGATAGCTCAGTTGGTAGAGCGGTGGACTGTAGATGGCTGCATAATGAATGCAAATACTAAGCAGAGATCCATAGGTCGCTGGTTCAAATCCGGCTCGAAGGATAATTTTTTTTGCTTCTACTTCATCCGGAAAACCATAAGTTCTTTCAAGCGATCTTGATGAATAAAATACAAGTAGAAGTACCAGGGGCGTGCTCCCACTGATATGAATACGATGCGAAATATTTGATATGGACTTTTTCGCAGAATGCACCGAAATCATTTACACATCCATTCATTACGAGCACCTCCGCACCTGCTGACTAAGTTGGGAACTGGGGTTATGAATCATCGGGAGTCGGTAAGGGCGCCTGACATTTTAACATGTGACGCATATAAAAAAAGGAGCACTGTACTATCGCCAACTGATTGGACAATCTATCGTTCAACTTAGCATTTCTCGTGGAGAGTGGATTGCGGTGATAATAGTGGTATTATCATGCCTTTAAAAAACCCACGGCACGCAACCTACACCACCACCAAAGGGATTCGGAAAGCAATCTTTTAATCTTACTGTTGGTAGCAATAGAGATACTAATACCTCTGATAAGTTTTAGCATATACATACTTTTGTAAATTATTTTAAAAGATTTAGTAACTTTTTGGTTCTAAAAGTTAAGATAGGATGATGTCCTTCAAGATAACGAAGTTTTTTCTCTAAGTATGGTTTATAAGCTCCGCGTTTACGAGATCTATTGTACATCTAAAGGTTTCGATATATTATATATAAAAATTTTACTATTGTACTTATTATTTTAAAGATTAAAAACTCTTGGCAAATCGGAAATAACTGCATATTTGCCCTAGGATCGTGAGTCATATTCTTAATAACTTTGAACCAGCCAATGGGCTCCCTAGAAAATTAGATAACGTTCAATTATATTTGCACTTACCCCTGGCACGTTTTGCAGGCAATAATTGAAATTGTAATTCCGTTGTGTTCTGTTTGCTGTTCGTGCGATTAAGTGTGGGCCCACTTAGTGATAAAAATTAGATCGGCGTCGAGCATTACTGCATAATCGATTGGCAATGTACTTGCGGCGAGGGCAATTAATTATTTATGCTGACGCGTTGCCCTTTCTACACTCTTATTTGCAAAGTCACTGCAATTGGAATATAGTATATGGATTTATTATAATAACAGGGCTACACAGCTTAAGCAGAGCGAACTAGAATTAAACTTGATAGTGACAAACCCTTTTTGTTCACTAAATCTATCGGTTTTTGCTCTGTGAACAATGACAGTGTAGAAGTTCGAGACCCTGCGATCGCTCCCTGCAGCCCTGGAAAGTAACGGTCAAAGTTCAGCGTCAATGAAATGTAACTGCATCACTTGCAGATGCGCATGCAACACTTTACGCCCGGGGAAAATGTGTGTATGCACCGTTATACAGACATTTTTGGCGCCTCCTAAGAACTAGATTTCTGGATGCGTGTTTGTGTGCGTGCATGTTGGCCAAAATATTCGGAAAACTTTTCACGGGCAGCCCGCATCAAGAACAAGAAAACAACGAGCCGGCATATCTACGGCGATAACTCCGATTCTACCCACCGTGCGGCCGTCTAATGATTATTTCGCACCAACACCTCGATACGTAAACAATATATATGCACAAATATAGTGCTGTTATTAGTTTTTATCTCTCGCTGCGTCATCGAGGGCCCGAAAGTTCATAGTTTATTCGATTCACTTGGCAGAGTGCGCATTGCCTTTTTTTCCACACAATCTATTAGTTTTTGCTGAGATTTTATTTTTTCAGGGTTAAACAGCTGTTGCCGACACAAACACACAGTAAAACAATGATAAAAAATAATAAGTTGTACTTCTAACGCCGCCGGAGATGCCAAACAAAATGAAACGAAACGGTTAGGCGGGCAATAACAACAATCAACGCGGAGAGAGGAGAGCACAGAACCGTGCTGCTCAGGCGGATTCTAGCTTTTTACAAGCTGGCGGGAAAACGTACATTCTTATTAGAAAATACAACCCTCTCTGAATTAAAAAAAATTTTTTAAATTTGCTTTAAGGACTATGTTAAAGAGCCAATAGCTAGGGTAATACTCACTCTCAGCGATGAATTTAATTTAAATTAATACAATAAAATAGTTTCTTAAAACCACTTTTTCTAACCAGAATGGCATCACTGACGGATAACTGTTACGTCAGCTGGTACGGAAAGCGAGAGCGAGAAAAATTCTAACGCTTAATCGTCTATCGATTAAAATGGCGCGCGCGGAGCGATAACTTTTAAAACTTAATTTAAAATGGCCTTTACTTTTTGTTAGTTTTTTCTATACTATGCTTTTAAACATATCTGAACATTTTTTAATTTTAATTTTTCACAAACCTTAAAATCGATGCCTAATTGGAAATGTGTCATTCGTGGTTTTTCTTATTGAGCACGCAAATGAAATATGAATACCAGCACGTGGAGAACTTCCCAGAGCTTGTTAACTCCCCAAGGAACTCGCATTATTTATGCAAAACAACACGTGTGCAACCAGTAATTTATTGAAAGCGGGAATGCCCACAATTCCGAGGTCCTTAGCCTGGACAGCCGAGGCCAGACATTGGCCTTCGAGTCGGCAGTGTGGACTTTATGCAAGTAAAGTTTAAACTAGATTCGAATTTGCATTTAATAAATTTTTAGGGTTTTTTGAAACATCAAAGACGGGGTTACATATGTATTTCCATTCCGGGAAATAAAAAAAATGAATCCTTTGCATCACCGTTTAGAAACGTATAATGGTTATAATGTATAAAATACACCTGGCGATATAGTGGGTTTCCCATTTTACTTCTTGCCCTTGGCCTTGGCGCCCTTTTTGGTGGTCGTGGTGTCCAGGGGCAGCGGACCCTCCGTCTGGACGAGATGGTGTTTCAGCTGGGCCCGCGTCTCCTGCACCTGGGCCACCACATTGATCATGTCCGCCTGGTAAATGCAGTAGTCACTCACGTTCAGACGCACCTTGTTCTTCTCCATGGCGCCATAAAGAAACGAGTAAACTATTTGACCTACGGGCACGTAGAACTTGAACCAATTGTGCAGTCGAGCCCTGAAAGATTAGTATATATGTAGATATTTAAAGTTATATTACACACAAAAAAAATAAATCAAATCAACTATTAACCACTTACACCAGCTCGGATCTGTTGTGCAAGAAGTTGACAAACTTGGCCAGGTTATCCACATCCTTGCGCAAACTAAGGAACAGAAAACCTGGATTACTAAACCTAATAGAGAGATGGACAAAACCCACTTCTCCTCCGATTCGGCGAGGGTGGCTCCGTCTCGGATGAGCCGAACCTCCAGGTAGAATCCATGGCTGTACTTGTATCGCAAATACTGCAGGCTGCCGATCGCCAGCATCTCGCTGTCCTGGAACAGGATAATGAAGTCGGCCAGGATCTTGCACTCCAGCTCATCGTTGGTGGCGAAAATGATAGTCTTGCCGCAATATCGAATGTATCGCAGGATATTCCAGATTTCCCGCCTCGTAGTCGCCGGCATGCCGCACGTGGGCTCGTCCAATACGAGGATCTTATTGTAGGCCACCAGGGCCAGGGCGATTTTTAATTTGGTCCGCTTCTCCGCCGTCAGCAGACTGCACTTGCGATGCATCCAACCGGTCATGTTGAGCATCAGGCACAGATCGTGCATCTTCTCGCCGATCTTCGCCTCGGGAACACCGCGGATCATGCATAACAACCGGATGTGCTCCCGCGGCGTCAGCTCGTTGAGGAGTCCCCAGTGCTGCGGACAGTAGCCCATGTATGTGTGGATGCTCTCCAGGTCGTACTTGAAATCCAGGCCCCGCACGTAGATCTCGCCAAAGGCGAATCCGTCCTCGCCCACTAACTGCCGGATCAAATGACTCTTGCCGGAGTTACGGGGCCCAAAGATGCCCATGCTCATGTATCTTAAAGTAGTAAAATATACAGATAAATAAGTGTTAGTAAGGGTTTAAGTTGCGATATTTTACAATTATTTTGCATCCTTTTTAAAAACAATGTGAATGTAATGGAATCTACTTACTTGTTTAGGGCAAAGGAGACAGTGTTAATCCTTTTGCCGGAAGTGGGAACCTTGGCCTCCACCTGATCCACCAGGAATACGGATTGCTTGGCCTTGGTATTATCCGCCTCAGCGATCTTAAGCTTCACGTCAGCCACATCGCCATCGTCGAAGGGATAAGTAGCGGTCCTCATTTTACGCAGACTGCCGAAAAATTATTCATGTTTAAGAGATACTAAAATATCATCCAAACTCACTCTCTGGGTGTGTGGAACTTCTTCTCCCTGCGGTGCAGCTCTATCCAAAAAATGAGCATCAAGAAAATTAGAGCCGAGACTAGCATGAAGACAATGGCGGGTAAAATCCCTGGAGCAGCCCACTTAAAGTGTGTGCCAACTGGAAAAAAATAAAATGTTACAATGGTTATAGGAATTTTTTAATTAGATAGTTTTTTTAATATGTTTGATAAAATATTATACATAGTTTAAGCAAAATAAGTAAAATTTAGTGTAGGTTATTTACAAGGGACATCTTAATGTTAATGTTGTTATGTGATATAAAATATTATACTGACGTTAAGGAAAATACGTATAATTTAGAATAGAACACTGTATTTACGTAAATTGTAAGGGATATTTTACCGTAAAAGTTTGTTTTATTTGACCTCCAAATATTTTGTTTTAAATTGTCAAAAATATATATATATATCATAATAAAATATGTACAAAAATAGGTATAATGATCTTGTTCATCAAATCTTTCATAAGATCTTATGATATTGTATGCCTGAACTCACATCTGCAATTGGGCACCACCTCGTGCATGTTCTCCTTGGTGCAGCTGATGTGCGCCTGGCACTTGGCATTGCAGATCTCCTGCTCCAGACGCTGGGTATAGACATTGCTGACTCCGTCGAGGAGCGAGAATCCCGGCGACATGCAGGCGCCGTAGAAGAAGATCGTATTGCTGTTGGCCACATCCCAGTAGATCATGTAGAGCACCAGGCCGGACACACACTGCAGGAGCACGGAGACCAGAAAGGCCCGCACCAGCGACTTGTTCACAAACATGGACACCAGATAGGTGAGCGGCAGGGCGGCCAGTCCAAAGATGCACAGCAGGAGCAGTAGAATCGCATTCTCGGTGAACCCAAAGCCGCCGATGCCCATCAGACTCATGATCACCACAATGATGACCGAGTAGATGAAGAAGGTGAACCAGTCCCAGAACAGATTGACGCCCCAGAAGACCTTCAGGCCGAGTCCGGCCATATGTTGCAGGAACCGGACATTGTAGATCTGCTCCTCCACCAGAGGGATGACGAAAACGGATACGGTCAGGGGCAGGATGCAGCCGATGGTCAGCGGGGCATGGATGTGGGCGATCTTGTTGTCCAGCAGATTAATCTTTCGCGACAGCTGCGTGGGAAGCGGATGATTCTCCACCAGGGCAACGATGTTTTGTTGCTCCGGATAGGAAAGTCTGGAAATAAAAGTAAAATCATTAGTATTCCCCACACAATATAAGGTGAGTACCTTAGTATAATGTTGTGCAGCAGATTGAGCATCATGGGAGCCGAGTGGAAGAAATCCTGACTTATGTAGCCGTTGAGCTCCTGCTCTCCGTCCGCCTCCACGGCCCCGTAACTCCTCATCTCGTTCTTCTTCTTCAGATCGTTCCGATAGCTACCCTTCTCGCAGGCAAACGACTTGGCATTGAAGGTCCTAGAGGTTTCGATGGGCAATTTCTTGACACCCTTCACCGTTGGCTTGATGTCGATGTAGCCACATTTCTTCAAATTCGGTATGATCTTGGACACATCCTCTGCCTCCATGAAACCAATGTGTATCGTGTTCTGGCGCACTTTCGGCATATCCAACAGCACCGACAAACGAGCGATGATGGCGATCAGGACAAAGCTGGTGAAAATCATGATAATGGGCCACACATTGGGCGCCGTGTGGATCATCTTCTTGTAGAGCATGGCCCGCATCCGTTGCCTGGTCAGCTGCGTGTGCGAAACCACCTGGTACTTGAATGTTTGAGCTGTGGATATGAGTCGTAAATATATATTGATATTATTGATATTTGAGCATTTCAATTTTAAGATGTCCGACAAAGGTGAACAGTTCTCAACCCCACCTGACTTTAGTTATTTCTTTATAAAACTACAGCCCAAGTCGGCATACCAAAATTAAGTGCTTCACCCACAATATTGCGCAAGATCGTATAGTTGGAAACTTACTGACATCCGGAATCATTTGCTGCTGCAGTCGAAAGGAGGTGACCAGCTTCATATATATGTCGGAGAGTTCCGCACCCACCATTCTCACATTCTCGATGCCCAGCATCTTACGATCGATTTCCAGGTGAATCAATAGCTTTTGCAGCCTTGGACGGAAAATTACAGGTATTCGGTAGGTTAGAGTATCACCGATTTCATTCTCCGGTTCGATGTTCGCCACAAACTGGTTGATATAGTCAGTGATGGGCTGATCGGGCACGTGTGGCTTCTTGATAAGGACCTGGGAATATGTAAAGCATATTTGAAATTATAACTCCTTGTACAGCTAGTGTAATCTGTGTAATATTTATACAATGATCAACGTGTTTATAACTTTTTTAAGAGTTCCATAAATACCAGATCCACACTGCTGCTGAACTTGGCTCGCAAAAAGAAGGGGGTGCCACTGGCCTCCAGGACGCCCATGCTGAGGATCCCGATGCGATCGGCGGCGTGCTCCGCCTCGCCCACACTGTAGGTGGCTATGATGAAGGCCCGATTGTCCTTCTCCGCGTTGACAATCGACCAGAAGACCTGTGCCTCCCGTCCCGTCAGCGGAATGGTCGGCTCCTCCAGGATAATGATGCGCGTATCACCGGCCAAACAGCAGCACAAAGCCACCAGCTTCATGGCGCCCGAACCCAGCTTCCCGATCGTGGTTCGCCGACTTTCGACATGCTGGTCCAGGATGGCCAACCATTTGCGCCGCTCGATTTCGTAGCGATCGGATTCGTTGGGAGCCAGTTTTAAGCGGACATGGTAGTCGATGGTCTGCTCCACGGTCAAGTGCTTGTTGAGTCCATGCTCATCGAAACGGAAGTCAACCATGCGCCGGGTGTCTCCTATATTTTGGAATAGGTATTGTATAGCAAAAACTACATATATATATCCCTACCATAGGGCTGGAAGGGCTTCCCCAGAATGGAGACGCTGCCGCGGAGGGGGAACTTGAGGCCGGCCAAAATTCGAAGAAGTGTGAGTTTACCGGAACCAATGTGGCCAAGGATCACGTAAACCTCTCCACGATAAATCCGCATGGATATGTTCTTCAGGATCTTTCGTTCCGAGTCGCGATGTGTGGTGCTGACGTGACGCAATCGCATTAGCTCCTCGCTGCCCACATCACCGAACTCGAAGTTCTGGAAACTTGGGGCTCTGCCCAAGTATATGATGGTGGCATCCGATTCCTTTTGCTTCCGGGGTCTATTGTTCACTATCCGGCGACTGAGAAATGTGCCCGGCATTCGCCACTGTACGGCCAACAAAATCAGTAAATAAATCAAGGCCGAACTAATGGCCGATGTGAAGAGCACTACGAAGTCAATGGTTTGCACTCTATCCGGGTCATCGATGCAGTTCTTGAACAGGCTCATGCTGAAGTGCATCTGGCAGTTGCAGAAGGCCACCAGGATGAAGAACACATAGTACTTGTGGATGTCCCAGTAGCGTTCCAGTATAATGCAGAATGCCGCATACATGAAGAGCCACAGGAGCAGGGCGAAAAGGACCGCATTGGTGGGATTGGCAAAAAGCTTGGCCACCACCATTCCGGTGATTACGATCTCCACGGTATAGACCACGATGAAGCAGATAAAGCCTATCATTCCCTTGCCAGAGAACTCACCGTCTCGCCCACCAAACGCCCAGAAGAGCTAAATATATCAATATAATACTTTACATTTTACTATGGTTATGAGGCAGGAACTTACCAAAACCATTATTAAAAATAGTGCACCTAAAATGAGCATTCTCAGAAAAAGCACCATAAACTTAAAGCCCCATTGCAGGCCAAACGAGTAACCATAATGCCACTGGTGCACCATAACACCATCCTCCACCTGGGCAGCCACGTTCTGGGGATGACGCCGAAATCGTATTAATATCATGGGAATGCCCTTATATGTTTGCATACTAAGTTTTACAACTTTAAGTAAGATCCCGAGGTCAATGAGCTTAAAGTTATATATGATATTTAAATCCCGATGATATTTTCGATATGTAGTAATGTTTTAATAGATACTACATAGGTTTTTGGACACTCACTCTGATAATATTCAGGAAGGGCAGTAGGTATATGAAGTTATATAGGAACGTGGGCAGTCGGGCGATACTCATCACGGAGCACGGTTCGTCGGCGGCGTTTAGCAGGATGTTGTAGACCTCGACATTGGGTTCCGGATAGGTGGTGATGAAGTCAGCGCGCAATCGATGGTACCACTCCACAAAGATCTGATGCTGCAGCTGCAGAAATCCCTCGCGTATATATAAATCCTGTTGTTTGAAATGCTTGGCCTGATCCCGTCCGGGATTAATGCGACCCGAGCAGCGGGTTATCCACAGGCGATCCTCGGTGAGAAACGGAGCGATTGTGCGAAACTCGCTGGGGAAGCGGATCGAAATGGAGAGCTTTAAAGGAGTGCCCCCTCGACTGGCCCCATGGAATACGATGCCCGCCAGGGTGGTCCGCTCGTCAAACTGATCCTGCATCTCGGACTCGAGCCTGTAGCCCACGGTGGAGTTCAGTTCCAGCGTCTTGGCCACGCTCCTGGCGACGTCCGTTGTAAATGGTGTTTTGGGCGTGTAGGCCAGGCTGTACTTGGTCTTCTCCCGCTTCGAGTCCGCCATTCGACTGCGGAATGTAGTGGATGAGAATACCGCATACCAATTTTGCAGTTTGGAACTTTTAGTGATCCTGAGATCTTTGTGTTTTTCATATACCCACTTACGTTAATATGTTTATATCCTGAAGCTTGTGTGATACGATGCTCTGTTCATTTTCGTGCTCGTGGCTCGTGTAAAGAAGTCTTCTGGAATGGGCAATGGGATTGAGAAGGATAACCAGGACCATGATCAGCATGGTGATGATCTCGAACAGCGTCCTTCGCCACAAATTTAGCTCGATCCGAATGTAGCGCTTGAACAAAAGTCCCTTGGTAGCCGGCATTTTCGACTTCAATGTGTACAATAACAAAACCAAAGGAATATTGACTATGTGCAGACCTCTCACACAAAATAGAGGGTGAAAAGGTGTAAAATTCAATGTTCGGCAGAGGATTTTGAATATATTGTTTAGTTTTCTTAGCACTAAACAGTACTTTGTTCTCAAAGCACATGTTGATGGAGGCCGTCAACTCATTTGGATCTTTTGACTGCCGATGTGGAGAGTAATGAGGATTCACTGTTTTCTTTTCATGTCCACCATTAGTATTTGATTAGTATTTTTAGTTTCCAATAACTTTAACTAAGTTTGAATTCAAATTTAAATTTCGAAATTAACAGTGATTTCCAGCTTATTGTTATCGATAACTCTATAAAATATAGCTTTTTTGTAAAATATATAAATTCTTCTTGAAATTATATAGTGAATGTTTTTGTCTACAAATAAAGAAATAAATAATCAAAGTTATAACAACCATTAAAATATATTTGTATCTAGCTATTTTATTTAGCTATTTCTATCAAATCCGCTACTTTAAGAAACCGATACTAGCAATATACCGGGTATTTTATCGTACTATCGCCTATCACTAGAAACGGTCACTCTAAAAATACTAAAAACGAAGCAAAGTGCCGAGTCATACGAAAAATCAAAATTAACTCGAAGTTTTGCATGGTGGAAGAAACAACACGAATAAAAACAGGTTAAAGCGCAACAAAGAGGACACGGGCAAAATGACGGTCACGAATCGGGTACGTGGTTTCGGACCCTTTGGTTTCTTTGGCGCGAAAGGTCTGATTTACTGTTTTCGCAGATGGAAATCGAGTCGGCCTACCAAAAGGGCGAGGGATTCCGGTCCTACTACATCCAGAAGATAGAGGAACTGCAGCTGATTGTGGCCGAGAAGCACCAGAATCTGAGGCGTCTGCAGGCTCAGCGAAACGAGCTCAATGCGAAAGGTAGTTATGGGGGAATGTAGACGACATATCACTATTCATGGGCATATTCATAGCATGTTAAACTAGTGTATCTTCAACAAGCCTAATCATTAATTTAGACAATGTGGAGAGAAACCGATCCTAACAAGTCCTTTCTTGCAGTTCGCATGCTGCGGGAGGAGCTGCAGCTGCTCCAGGAACAGGGAAGCTATGTGGGCGAGGTGGTGAAGCCCATGGACAAGAAGAAGGTGCTGGTCAAGGTGCACCCCGAGGGAAAGTTTGTCGTGGATCTGGACAAAAACATCGATATCAACGATGTGACCCCCAATTGCCGTGTGGCCCTGCGAAATGAGAGCTATACGCTGCACAAGATTCTGCCCAACAAAGTGGATCCCCTGGTCTCCCTGATGATGGTGGAGAAGGTACCCGACTCCACATACGAAATGGTTGGCGGCCTGGACAAGCAGATTAAGGAGATCAAGGAGGTGATTGAGTTGCCCGTAAAGCACCCCGAGCTGTTCGATGCCTTGGGTATTGCACAGCCGAAGGGAGTGCTGCTCTACGGACCTCCGGGTACGGGCAAGACCCTACTGGCCAGGGCCGTTGCCCATCACACCGAGTGCACCTTCATTCGAGTCTCCGGCTCGGAGCTGGTCCAGAAATTCATCGGAGAGGGTTCGCGCATGGTTCGAGAGCTCTTTGTGATGGCCCGCGAGCACGCACCTTCGATTATCTTTATGGACGAAATCGATTCCATTGGCTCGTCGCGTATCGAGTCTGGATCCGGTGGCGATTCGGAGGTGCAGCGTACAATGCTGGAGCTGCTCAACCAGCTGGATGGCTTTGAGGCCACCAAGAACATCAAGGTGATCATGGCCACCAATCGCATTGACATCCTGGATCCAGCTCTGTTGCGTCCCGGCCGCATTGATCGCAAGATCGAGTTCCCGCCACCAAACGAGGAGGCGCGTCTGGACATCTTAAAGATCCACTCGCGTAAGATGAACCTCACGCGTGGCATTAATCTGCGCAAGATTGCCGAGCTGATGCCGGGCGCATCGGGTGCGGAGGTCAAGGGTGTCTGCACGGAGGCCGGCATGTACGCGCTGCGCGAGCGTCGTGTTCACGTCACCCAGGAGGACTTCGAGATGGCTGTGGCCAAGGTTATGCAGAAGGACTCAGAGAAGAACATGTCCATCAAGAAGCTGTGGAAGTAGGCGAGGACCAGCCACTGCGAATGCGAACCTAATTTCATTGTCAATAAATACATATGTTAGTAACCTAAATCTTATCTTGTTTTTCTTGAATGGTAAATTTACGCTTCGCAAGAAAAACTTCTATTGTATTTACAACATTTTTAAGCAGAATTTAATAACATAACTTAATTTTGACAAAACCTGATCAATTTGAAAAGCAAACTTGAACTTCTTAGCCTGCAAGACTGCATACTTCTATCTCTTTCATTTTCAAATCGAGCTAGTCCCATATATTAACGAAAATATAATATTTTTAATAGCTTACATATTGTGCTGTATGTTTATTGCGTTTCCAAGGAAGATCTAACAACTTAATATGTTAAAAAGCGTAGCATTTATATGGATATGAAACCCCTAGTGAAAACAGAAACCAAGTTTACAAAGGATTTATCGGTGAATTTCAATGGCTCACAACACTTTACAGGGTTTCTAAGCAAAGGAGCACCTAACAACTTAAGATTTAATGGCGTTCAGCATCAAGAAGCGGATCCGCTGAGGCGCTCTCTTTCCGTCTGGAGCACCTGGCAGATCTGTTCGTCGTCGGCCACGTCGTAGCAGGTCTGTCCATCCGAATCGCAGAGCTCCAGATTGGCGCGCAGCTCCAGCAGGCATCGCAGAGCCTCCAAGTGGCCACAACTGGCGGCATAGTGCAGCGGCGTCTGCTGGTCCGCATCCCGCTGATCCACACTGGCTCCGCTGCGCACCAGAAACTGAATGATCTCGACAGCATTGCGATCGGTGGCCCAATGGATGAGGGCCATGCCGTGCTCGTCCAGCTTCACCAGATCCCCGGGCGCCAGCAGTTCCCTCAGCCTGTCCAAATTGTTCTCCTTGACGTGATCGAAGAGGGTCTTCTCGCTGTCCGAACGCTGATCCTCCAGCGGGGCAGACTCAATGGAGTGCACCACCCAGCCGGGATTTCGTCGCGAGCGCCAGTTGGGCTGCAGCTCGTCGAGCTTCTGGACGTAGGCCTGCCTGGCGGCGGAGGGGGACATCTTGCCGAGATTCCGCCAGGCCTGCCACTTGCTCCTGGCCCTCAGCTGGAGCAGCCCGGGACTGGGCTCCTCGCAGGGACCTTCGCCGGCCTGCTTGTAGTAGCCGTAGAAGAGCAGTAGATCCGCGGAGCCGATGTTGGTCGTCTGCCGGGCCACATGCTCGGTGGCCAGGTGGAAGAGCTCCTCCTCGGGATCCGTATCGCTGTCCGACATGTCCAATAAAATAAAACTAAAAAACTTATGAACTAAATGACAAACTGGAGCGACTGGGGCGATCTAAGATTTCTGTATGTTGAGGTAGTTGCCCTCCAGTATGTGCTTCTGCTCGTTCTCGATCTTCTCCAGCGCGGCCAGGCTGTTGAAGCTAACGAAGCCGTAGCCCTTGGAGCAGCCGGTGCGCTTGTCGAAGATCACGTTGGCGGACACCACGCGTCCGAATTCGCGGAAGTAGCCGCGCAGCTCCTGGTGGCCCACTGTCCACGGCAGATTGCCCACGAAGATGCGGTGCACAGATTTTCCCACTTTTGCTACAGCTGCGGCGGTGGCCATGGATTCGGTTTTCTTTAAATCAGAGGGGGGTTTCTATCTTAAAAATTGGGGGATTGCGTAAATACTACGGATGTGAAAAATATCAAGTATCAATACATCGATATTTTTGAATAAAAATTAATATAAATAAATATCGGTATATTTTTTACCCGGTATATCGATGTTTCGTGCGCCTAACAGCACAATTTCTCAACTTGCAACACCTGTTAGGTCAAGCACCTTGCTAACAGCTGGTTAGCTACAACATTCTGTAAGGCTGTAAGGAGGCGCCAAATTCAAAAGGAGAAAAAAGAAGACACATTCTTTTGATTTTGCATGGTTTTGTGGTATTTTTTGTAATTCTTTTTCTGCTTTTGTGTTCCCTTTTCTCATTTATTTCATTTACGTTTCATTTTAACAAATTTGCTACAAACTACTTAAAATTAACAACATCGCATACACGTATTATTCTTGTTTTCCTTGCAATAAATAAACAAATAGTGATTGTTGTAAATTTACAATACGATAAAAAGAACAATTCGATAGGGGTGGGGCAGAAGGTAAAGGTAAAGGTAAGGGCGTGTGCAAGCTTCTGTTGATTAGTTTAGATTTAGAGTGGTGTATTTATGCTTTTGGAAATAACATTAACTATGGAAGCAGATTTCTCTTGTTGCTCTTTCAACTAACTTATTTGCTGCTCTCCTGAATCCTGAATATCCTGTGATGCCTCGGATGATGTGCCACGATTTCTCAATTCTCAGACTAACTCGGTTCTCGTATAATTAGTGATTTGGCTCTCTGAACTCCCTATCTATATTTGTCCCAGTCTGCGGCTTGTCATTAATCTGATCCGATCAGAGTTAATGTGATTTTTAATGCTCATTGCTTCTTGGCTCGCCTTACAAAATATAACATTTGCCTTGCTTGTTGTTCTTGTTGTTGTTGTTTACTTTAATAGTAGTTCATAGTTGTTGGTTGTTGCTTAGTTGTAGATTTATATATATATGTATAAATATATATAACTCCCTCGAAAGACAAAAATCTTATCCTTAGAAAAGTGTTATGTTTGGTTTGCAAGCAATGAAACTCTTGAAAGATTTTCCGTCCGTTTAGTTTTGTACAGGAAACGAGGGCAGAACAAATATAAGTCTATACAGAATCGGTTACATTTAATAATTATCCATAATAATGATGTCCAGGAAAGTTTCGTAATCAACTAATTTGTATAATTATAAGTATTTTGCTTCGCCTTGTTATCTTCATAAAAAACAATTTCAGTTTTATAATAACTAATTGTAATCATGGGTATAGAAATTACAAATTACAAGACTCTTGTTGTAATTGGCCTTAGATTTAATTTATAATAATATGATATATAACTTGACAAATTTGTTCTTACTGTTGTTTACTTCACTTCCTCTCATATTTATATATATATACTGTGTTCAAGAGTTTCCATTTGATATTATAATCAAAATATACACGCACAAAGAACAAACGAAAAAAAGAACAAAAAAAATACAAAAAAAAGTAATAATAAAAATAAAAATAGCTGGTCTACATATATCGACAAATATGCATGTATAATTAGATTGTTACAAAAACTTTTTATCTTAATACACAAAAAAGAATAAATCCATCGATTTCCAGATCTCCAAATCTCTCCTCCACTCTCTCTATTATCTCTGTGTGTGTCTCCTCTCCACTCCTCTTTTCCACTCATCGCTCCTCTGACTTGAATGGTAAACGTAATAGTAATAATGAAAAAATTCGTTAATGTGTCACAGCACCACCATGTTTGTTGTTAATTTCAGAAGGTATCCTCCTCCTCCTCCTCCTCCCCACTCCGCTGGCCTACGTGGCTCCTCCTAAATAGATAAACTACACTAGCGACAGGCGGCCCACCTGCTACCAGAGGCGGTGCAGGTGCAGGTTCCTGGACAGCACCGATCTCACGTCGTTCGTGAACCTCAGCGCATCCAGCATGGGCAGCAGCGACAGCAGCGCCGTGTCCATCGGGTCCGAGAACCAACTCTTGATGGGTATGGCATTGTTGGGGAAACAGCGGTAGGCCCCGGGCGAGTTGTCAATGATGAATATCTGCAAGAAGTGCGAGTCCATTAGCGTGGGAACAGACAAATGTAATGTGTAGTTAGATAGATTTATGATAAATAACCTTCTATTTTCAAATTTTACTTATAGAGGTGTCATAAAAACACTGCCAGTAATGTGTGGTACGAACATATACAACTTTACATTTAAAAAGTGTAATTGAAATGGTGTTATGACATGATTTAGAAAAAAAATCACTTTGGAAGAATTACGAAACTATTAGCCAAAGAACATAGCAATCGAATGTATGGTTTGGAGGTGATAATGAACATTCAATTTAAAATTTGTTTTTAAAAGGGTGTTCATATCATATTTAGAAATAACATCCGTCTGAGAAGCATTTTCCATTTCATTTTAAATAAATATTAATAATTGGAAAGGAAGTAGTAGTTGTTAAATTCATTTCTTATTTACAAGTGCGCTTTAATAGGTATTATTACAAGCTCTAAAAAAAAATACTCAAGCAAGCACATTTTCTTTTAATTTTAAATGCAATCATAGTGTTTGTTAAATTACTATTTAATTTATAAGTATACTTTACTTTAATGAGATATTACTACAAGCTCTATATATTTTTAATGAAATCCTAACTGCTATTAATCAAAATAAAAGGCTGATATCGAAACACATCTCTGGGCTCCCCAATCTTACCCTATTTAAATCACTGCAGATGGCCGACAGGTCTTTGGTATAGGATCCGTAGTCGGGCGTGCAGTGTTGTCTGTAGTATCGCCTCCGGAGAATGTTCCGGCCGTTGTCCAGCTTGTCCGCCACCGCCGCTCCGTAGATCTCCATGCTGGCCGTGAAAACCACCAGGTCGTACCACTGTGAGACCTGCGACAAAACCGAGAAACATGAGTCCAAGTTTCTGATATTATATATAACCCCATTTAAAACTTACCACATCCAGGAAATAGTCCACATGCGGTCGCTTGTGCACGAAGAAGCGCACTGGATTCCGATCGATGGTCACTTTTACGGTGAAATCGTGCGGCGTGCCGGGCTTCACCGTGTTCCGGGGCATCGCATTATGATGGGAGTGGATGAGCGTCTCGTCCAGGTCCAGAACGAGTGTCTTTCGCTGCACCAGGCTCAGGCGATGGCGCGAGACGGGCGACAGCGGGAAGAGTTCATATTTAACCGGTTGATACTGGATAAACTAAGAAAGTTAATACATAATCAACGGAGCAGTACTTGAAAGGCATTCAACATGGGGTCTATATAATGGGCTCACAAGATGGGTCGTTACTAGATCTCTACTCTCTCGGGGGCTAAAGTGCGAGATGGTATTGAAGGTGCGGGAGATCTCAAAGCGGAGACGTTACTGCATACTACAACTACACATATCTTTTACTGAATTCATTTTGTAAGTCATTAAGTGTTTAAAAAGTAAATTCATGTTAGAATAATTATAATTAGAAATTGTGTCATTAAGTAGTTTTAGCTGTGAGTTAAATGCTATGGGGTCAGATCTACAAAGGTGTTTATAAAACAAGAACTAGGAGGAGGTCGAAGGTCATTGCTTCTTGCCGCGTCACGATTTCGAGTCAAAAATGCCGGCACTGGGGAGAACTTAAAAGGCGGGTGGTCGATAAGGCGGATGGGTGAACAACGGTGGAGTGCACTTGAGGAGGGAACGGGGTTACAGTAGAACAAGCCCCATCAAACGTGTTCCGGAAAATATTGATAGAGACTAACTTTAAGACAGCCGCCTTTGGGTAAGGGCTACACAGAAACCACAACTTCTTCAAAGACAAAAATATGCTGCTCTATTTTCAATTTAAGAATTCAAAAAGAAGAGAACTGGACTGCTATCATTTTAATTTAATAAGAATTCGCCTGCTTAAAAAAAATCAATCACATTTACTGTTCAGAACTATCTTTAAGAAATCCCCACATCAAAGTAATAAATACCAGCTTTTCTGATAAGATACTATATATTATTTCAAGAGCTAAAAACACTTCCAACTAAAATGTTTTTTTTTCGGATTTTTCAATGAGGCACCGTAAATGTTTTTGCTTACTACCCCACAATGGTGAAATGTTTTATATGCTTTGTGCACTTCAGCGAGGGCGGACTGTATTATTGGAAGTCTTATCACTGCGGTGGTGGCTTTTATTATTATTATTTTGTAGCAGTAGTACTTGTGTGCCGGTTGCGGGAGCGGGTTGGGAATTATTTCAGTATTTCAGGGTTTCGGGCGGTTAAAAATAAAAACTATTTTTGTTTTTTGACAGGCAGTAGGCATAGGCATAGGCATAGGCATATTCATTCCTTCTCTCTTTCGGCTAATTTCTGTACTTACAGCTCGCACTTGGCGATTGAACATGAAACAGATGCATGTCCAGACTTTTGATAGCAACAACAAAAGCGCATGGAATTTCATTTGCAGCAGCGAAATCATTTGAAATAAATGAGTTATGGTGTTTTCCTCCGTTTTTTGGTGTTTTGTTCAGTGGGAAGGGGGGTTGGGGGTCGATTAATTCGATAACTCGACCACGATCCGCGATTGAACGCGGTGCGAGCGAGATGGCGCTATTTGCAACCGGCTAAAAGATCTCTTCCTCTTCTTCAATTCTCCTTTTGCTGTTACTTTGCAAGCAATTGTTGTTGTTTTTGATAACGCGCCGAGAGCACACACACACTCCCGCACGCGGGCGCGCTTCACACACACACACGCACACCCTCCCCTCGAATAAAATCGATAACAAGGCTTCTAGTTTTCTTTTTGGTGGTAAAAAAAAGTTTCTCCCTCTATGCACTTTTCGCGGTCTTTTTAGGCTCCACTAATTATTTGCCGATTAGTTCTGTTCCCTTTTTCTAGGCGAAGATTTGGCTTGCACTTATTTGTTGCCCTTTTTGTAAGCTGGCGTCTGCTCTTCTTCTTCGCTTCTGTTGTCTTGCACACGCGTGTGTGTGCGTTGTGTTTTTTATTTGATTTTACTTTTCGGCAAAAAAAAAAGCAACACACACACAGTAGTAATCGGAGGCGATTTTGGGAATAGATTTTGTTTTTGGCCGAGCCGAGCTGAGCAAAACGAATCAATTGATTGAGCCAGTTGCACTTGGATTACAGTCGATCGAGCGGTGCGTTCGCCT
This sequence comes from Drosophila suzukii, assembly GCF_043229965.1. Classification (NCBI taxonomy): domain Eukaryota; kingdom Metazoa; phylum Arthropoda; class Insecta; order Diptera; family Drosophilidae; genus Drosophila; species Drosophila suzukii. The sequence goes on along the minus strand of NC_092084.1, from coordinate 2,069,755 downwards.
AAATAGTCCGTCCTAGTTGTGGACTGCTCATAACTCTTTGGCGCTGCTTTTATTACATAAATATAGTTTGTCCGCGTTTCGTTTTTGTTTAATAAATTCCCACACTCATGCACCCGTGTGTCCGCGATATCGATAAATCATATCGTCCAGCTCCGAAAAAAAATACTTTTGATACCATTCAAATATACTGAAGGAAATACCAAATGCGGTGCCACTAAACTAGCAGTTCTAGCTTAGCGGTGTCATCCACCACACATTTGGGTGAGACCGTGTGAAAAATAAGTTATTTCTAATTGGAGTGCGGTGGCTTGTGTCCGGGGTATTGTTTATAAAATTTTTTCCGTGATATAATTTGAAGAGCAGCTAAACTTTTTAAAATCTTTTGGCACCAAACAATACTTTAAAAAAATATTTAAATCAAAATTGGTACCAGGTACAATTGGATGAGATTGCTTAGGACTTCAATACCAAAACAAATATGATATTTTCTCTTATTAAAGACAAAAATACCGCTTGATAACTCAAATTTAGAAATAACAATTTCGGTTATTAATATTTCTTTACATTGTGGCCCACTAGTAAATTGATGACCAATTACTTATCATAACGAATACTTTTTTTAAAACCACTTTTATATAAATTACGGTACCTTAATTACATTTACAATATTCAAAAGTTGATAATTTCAGTTTTTGAATATGATAACTAAATAGATTAGTGATGGCACATGATCAGCATGAACATTAAGATAATTAATTAACAAATCGTTCGATTTAAATTAAGGCGCCAATTAGTTTCATCACCACATCATCGTATAAGTAATCGCGCGACGGTCACACCATTCCTCACACACATCCGCACCCTCGCGCTCACACTCACACACACAGACGCAGTGGCTCGAAACGAAAACAATTATTTGAAGATAAAGTTAAAAGCGATTTAGACCGCATTGAAACCATGTCAGCGGCTGGCAGATCGGACGACGATCCCGGCCAGAGTCCGGCGGTGGATCAGGAACCGGATCCGGGCCAATCGACGCCAGCGGTGGCCGAAATCGCCGCCTCCAGTGTAAGTGTTCTCTTCTCTCTTTTTTTTGTTCTTCCGTTTTTGCTGACGACGACGGAAGACACGTCAACTTCTGGAGCTCCGTTGTTTACCCATCCAACTTGAACCACTTCATATCCAACCATGTAGATTCGATCCGGCCTGGCCGAACTGGAGCTGCGATCCTCGCAGGTGCTGCAGCGCTTGGAGAACGTCAAGGTGTCGTCATCGCCAGAGAAACCCAAAGCGAATCCCAATCCCAATCCCGACGAGCATCGTGAGCATGACGACGACGACGAGGAGGAGGAGCCGGGGCTGCAGGAACGGGTGCGGCGGTTAACCAGCGAGGATCTTTTGCCGGCGGAGCACCGGGTGCCCTCCGACATCCTCAAGTCTTTGGAGCAATTGGTCTCCTACACGGACAGCGATGACGATCCGGAGTTCCCGCTGCCCGCCCTAGATGACGTTTCCCATTTGGCCCTTATCTCGCACAGCATCGTTGCCTATCTGTCGCACTTGGACCGCCAGCAGCTGCTCCGGGTGACCAATAGCATTTCCGGAGACGCCACCAGATGGCTGGGCTCGCTGTTCCACTTTGCCCATCCGGCGAGCAGCTTCCACGCGGACAACGCGGACGCAGTGCTGCGCACGGTGCGTCTGGCCATTGTGGCCAGGTGTCCGGGTTACTTGGAGGGCGGCATACCGGCTCTGGCCCAGCCCACGTTCTATATATCGGAGAACACGACGCCGGTGAGGCTGCAGTACGCCTGCCGGCAGTTGGGCATACCGGTGGAGGCGATCAAGATCATACCGGAGCATAGTCAGTACGGGACGATGGATGTGGCGCTGCTGCAGAAGCAAATCCAGCTGGATGTGGGCAACAACAGGACGCCGCTGCTAGTGGTCGCCGACATTGGGGCCTCGCTGTGCGGCTATGTGGACAATCTACTCCGGCTGCGGGACGTGTGCAAGGCGCACAACATGTGGCTGCACGCCAGTGGCCACGGACTTGCCGCCTTGGTCTGCTCCCAGAGCCAAGGCCACGTGGAGGAGGTGCTGCACTCGATGGCCCTCAATTTGGGCAGCTGGCTGGGCGTGCCCAGTCTGCCCATCGTCCTGCTGCACCGCCCGCTGCAGAACAGCGCGCTGAGTGCCTTTGAGTCCGATCCCATCCTGTCGCGTCGCCTCAACGCGCTGTCCCTGTGGACCAGTCTGCAGGCCCTGGGGCGCAAGTCGATTGCCGAGCGTCTGCACGTGGCCTTCCAAACGTGCAGCATCCTCTTCGAGATCGCCTCCAAGTGCGAGGGCATCCGGGTGCTGAGCCACACGCCTGGATCGCAGACCGGTGCTTCTTTGTCGGACATCATCCAGAGCCCCTTCGATGTCCAGGCTCTCTTCGATGCCGCCGCCCCCGTGGTCGCTTATCAGTTCGATGGCAGCGCCACCATTCCACTGGGGAGCAGCGGCTCGTCCGCCTCCGCCGCCGCTGCTGCTGAGCGGGAAACGGCCGAGGGTCTCCGGCCGCTGGAGAAGATCAACAATGCTTCCTACTTCGACCGTCTCAACTCCTGGCTGGGTCAGATACTGCAGCGCGACTGTCCCAATGTGAGGAATACATCAAATTGACCATGTATCCATGTACAATGTTACCTAATCGCCCACTTACTTTCAGTTTGACTTCGAGGTGATAGAGCATCCGACGCATGGCAGCTGCATTCGCTACTGTCCGCTGGAACTGGGCCTGGGCGAGCAGCCACCAAGCTCCGAGAACCTGGAGAGCTTCGCCCAGAGCTTGGAGGCTCACGTGGACATCCTGCGGGCGACGATCAAGCACAAGGCTCGCTTCATCCACCTGGTGGAGCGCAGCGAGGTGCTGCGCCTCGTCCCGTTGCCCGAATGGGCGGGCATGGGAGGCGTGCGCTTCGTGCCCGAGGGCTGGGAGTCCCTGCTCACGGACCAGGCAAAAACCGAGCTAAACAAGCTCAATATTGATTTGGTGGAGGCCCTAAAGTCCACGGACAATGCCTTCTCCCTAGGCGAGGGCACCGATGGCCTAATATGTGTGCGATTCGGCATGGTTACCCACGAAACGGAGGTCGAGGAGCTGCTGGACTTGGTGGTCACGGTGGGCAAGAGCGTGCAGGAGAATTCGCGTGTATTGGACACTATGTCGGAGATTGTGAAGAAGGTTCGCTGGTCTGCTTGTGCGGTATCCATGTACCACTAAGTAATTTGATTCCAATTTTTAGGGCATTGAGGCGGTCACCGCCGATCTGCAGCGGGAGTCGGAGGAGAAGCTCTGGCAGGAGGGTATCCTGCGGCATGTGCCTGTGGTGGGGCGCGTCTTCAACTGGTGGTCACCGCCGGCCAAGGAGTCGGGCATCAAAGGGCGCAGCCTCAATCTCACCCAAGGCGTGGTCGAGAGCACAGAAAATATTTACAAGTGGGTTTTGAAAGCACGGCCCATGTAGAATTGTTAGACTTAAATGAATCTTTCTATTAAAAGGTATCACATGCAGATGACCGGAGCCACTGCCCATCAGTTGCCAGCGAATCGTTCGCCACCCACGCCCATGGTGCAGACGCCCGTGGGCTCGCCCTCGTCGCCGCCCGTCTTTCCCACGGTGGAGCCCGTGCCCGGAACGGAACGGAACGCCGGATCCGGATCGGAGGAAGCCACGCCCCCGGCAGCTGAGGCTGCCGGATCAGGAGCCCCGGGAGCGGGAGCGGCCACAGCATCGGCTTCTGCGCCCACCCAGAACCATGTGGATCATGGCCGCAGCGTCAGCCAGAGCAGTGCCGCTTCCTCCAGCGTTCCCGAGCTCGTGGCCGCCGCCAACAGTGCAATTAACAATAACTAACAAGAGTATAACAATTCAAAATACCTATAGATGAACAGCAGAGGAAACATTTAGATCAAGGCAGAGCCAGCAAAATGGATTTCAAAGTGGGAGAGGCCTTAAAAGCAGCAATATCAAACAAGGCTTAACACGTAGTCAAAAACTGAACAGATTTACCATATACACATATAGAAGGCTTCATTTCCACTCCCCTACTTAAAAAAAAACGAAAACAAAACAATTCCAAAGATGATTGTTCGCCCGAAATGATGATAACACAAAATCCAATTTAATTGCTTTTATGTATATTTATATTGCTATTCCTATGATCTTTTATATATCTCTACTATATATATTATATTATTTTGTCTTATATATATATCTACTATATATATTATATTATTTTATCTTATATATATATACTTTATTCCCACCATTGTTGATGTTTATGATCAGAAAGAAAACGCTCGCTCCACTTTTCTTATTTGTAATATTTTATTTTATTTTTTTTGTGTCTATTTGTAATTAATATTCAGATGCAAGTACCTTTGAGAGACATATTATATAGGCAATTGTTCAATGTTCAATTGTGCGAAGCAATAAATTGCGCTATTCTTATTTCTTAAGAAGCTAGGTGACAACAAACTAAAGAAATTAAAACAAAAAGTATAAATTTAAATAACGAAAATATATTTATTATACAATTTGCTGCTATAAGAAATAAAAAACTGCACAAATATGATAATATTAAAATGAAACTATACAAAATAAAATGTGAAATAAATTAGAAAGGGCTTGTGTTTTCGATTATGTTTTATATTATCCAAGGGTTTTAGGTCAAAACGATATTACGAACCGATAAAGCTATAATTTGTTGATGACCTCAATCCAACCTACCTTGAATTCGTATCGTTTCAGTGGCTCCCAATAAAAACAACTTTTCTCCATCTAACTAATGCAATTAAATTTTATATTTTTATTTAATATTTTTGTTGGATTTTTTTTTAGCGTTTTACTTTGCCGCTGTTTGCTTTTGAAAGAAATTCATCTTCATTTCACGGGAATCTCGGTTCTTTTAATTACCCGATTCATTTCGATTTTGCGCATAAAATATTTTTTCATTCCAGAAATTTGGTTTTCCCCGCTTTTCGGAACAGTTCCAAAAAGTTTGGCGGGTCAAAGCGTGTTCTCTGGAACTCACTTATTTAGTAGATCTTTGTATTTCGTACTTCTTACAAGAATTTTTAAACTGCCCTTACGATTCGTTAGAATTACCATTTGTCGTTCATTTTTGTATTTTTACTCGTTAATTAATATGCCACTAAGCGCTTCGATTTATGCCTCTGTTCTTTACATTTTCTTTAACTATGCATACTATATATTTATATATATATTTTATATATATGTTGTACAACTCGATCTTAACTTGCCTTATTGCTGCTGCCGTTGAGCTTTCGAAAAAAAATGCGAATTACTTTTTGGATCTTGTTTAGCCCATTTCTCGGTTCTTCTGCATTTTGAGTTAATCTTGGTTTTTTTTAGGGATTTTCTTTTGTAATAACTACAACGCGTACGGAGACAACATTTAACACAGAAATATATTTACGAACTAATTGTGTTATATTTATTTATACGTGTTAATGGAGTTTCAATCTGGGTTCGAAACTTTTAAGACCAAAACATAGCTTCCCAAGGGGTTCGGGGTCGGTTTTTTCGGTGTTTTCCAATCCATTGTTTGGGGCTTTGAGAATCCTTAAAGGGTTCCATTCATTTAAGTATTTTCCAGAACCCCTGAGAAGTTGTGTCTTGTTTTTTATTACTGGTAATTGTATAATAAGCGAATAAAAAACTTGATTAGTTTGTTCCGTTTCCGTTTCTCTTTACACCATCTTTACATATTTACTTTAAAAATGTCACTTGTTTTTTTTCGATTGAGTTAATTTCAATTTCGATTCGAGTACCCGATTGTTAATATCTTACAATTGATCATTTCAATGAGAGTACGCTCTAGTTAGGGTCGTTAAGTGTATATTACGGCTAGATCGATCGATCGATCGATCGTTAAATGTTGAGAACTTTCGCTGTGTGGGCAGTGTTCGGGGCTCGACTTAGTTGATTGGCCTCGTCCTCCTCGATGGAAGTTGGCCTCCGGGAATCCCTCTAAAAATGCTTCGATTATACTTGCTGTGTGTTGCTGGTGTATATAGTTGTCGATAGGCTTAAGTATCTTGTCTATAACTATTTTATTATAATATCTATTTGTGTATATATCGTTTGTGTGTGTGTATATATCTATATAACTTTGTAGTTTGGTTCGTCGGTTGTTCGGCTGTTATTTTTTATTTTCGTTTTGGTTTTGGGGGGCAGTACTTTGTGTTAGTTTCATATTGCTATCGGTTCCATGCCAAGTCGAATGTTTATCTCTCATCTCTCATCTATTTGGTTATTGTTTACGCTAGTACTATATATGCCTTTCGTTTAGCTACTAAATATACAGTTAGCCCACTAAATATCTACATATATCTGGTTTATGTTTAGGTTTAATAAATGCATTCCATGTTAAGCTTAGGTTAGATACACAATAAAATTGCAGGCTCAAATCCTCGATCGATTTAGCCCGCCAGTCCCGGACGATCCCGATCCTGATCCCGATCCCGTGATGATCCTGATCCAGTGACCCTGGGATCGTCCGCAGCACAACCCAGACCCAGGACAGAGTCGAGCACTAAACGGGGGATCCACCTGAATGGCTGTGGCTCGGGCATCGCTGATTCGATTCGATTCCTTTTGGGGTCTTAACAATAGCAGTACTTCGTGTCTTTGGGGTGCTTAAATAATTGTCCATTAACTAATATACGTTTGGCATACTCGAGGTCATATCGGTTCGATTCTCTTATAACGCAAAATAAGGAATGGCTTATCTGCGCCACTGCTATGCGATTTTATAAACATTTATTTTAGGAGTAGTAGGTATAAATGCATTCAGTCAGGAACTTAGGCCATTAAAAGTGATGATAATGATGACTTCTACAAGTAAATATTTTAACCCCTATATCTTGAGCATAACTTTTTAGGGGTATTTTAAAAATTTGAATGACTAGAGTTCGAATATATCACATATTGAAGAAATTTTAGAAATGCATTGGGTTAATAAGAACTACAAAAAAAAATTATATAAAATGCAATGACTTCTAGAAAAAAATGAATAGAGAATCCTTTTCGAAAATCAGTTGAAAATATGTAAAAGGAGACTCTGATTATAGGTATGAAATACGTGTAAATCTCCAAAAACCAAACAAGAACCTGCCACGCCCCTCTGCCCATCCATTCAGTTGCCCGTTGTCTACTTAAAAATTGACTCCCGACAAGTGCCTAAAAAATCTTTGCTATCGTTTCTACTACAGTTCGATTCTGAAACTTATGGCCTACGATCCGAATTCGATTTTCATTATTTGGTGGTGGTTGGTTTTTAGGTTCAAGTGTCGGTCTTTCGTTTTCAGTATGGTATCGTTTGGTTTTTTCCCCGTTCTTCGGTTGTAGAGGATATACAATTTATATATACTTTTGTAGATTAATGTTGTATAATACAATAAGTTAGCCCCCGTAAAATTGTTTCTTTTTTGACAATTTAGCGCATTAAAATTGGTAAAAATATGCTATTATCAAAAAGAAATAACCGTGAGTCCTAAATGGAGATATACATATATTTATATATAAGTAATAGATCGCTGATATATGTTACATATCCGTTCGTTTGTCGGTCTGTCTGTCTGCTGTGCGTGTCTAGTATCTGTGTATTCATATCCGCTGTATCCGCTTTCTTTTGGATGCTCGGATATACGGATATAGTCCAGTGTATAGTATGTACAAAAGTCGAAAAGCAGGATTCCGGTCTAGGATACGATTACGCTACGACACGTTAAATGCAACAAATCAAGAAGGAACACTCGCCGCTCCAGCAATCCATAGTCCCAATCCCCCGATTCCATCGATTCCCACCGATATATAAGTATCTATCCTACATTCGAGTTCTAGGAAGACGCCCCCAATCTCGAGTCCTGACCAATTCCTGTCTTATTTTCGGTTTTCTGCCTTCCTTTTCTGGGGTTTTGTTCCGTTTTTTCGTCGTTTTTGGCCAAGGCCATCTTACAGCTCCGTCACCGCATAGTTGCTTTCGTCGGTTATCGCTGGCGGTGGCGGCGGCAGGTCATCATCATCGTCCACCGCTCCACCGCCGCCGCTGGCCACGCCCCCACCGCCTCCGCCGTTGTGCAGGACCTTGCCATTGGCGGCCGCTCCTGGTCCAGCTCCTGGTCCCATTCGACCCTTGGTCCCCTCCGTTTGCGCCTCCAGCGGCGGCGGCGGCAGCGAGGTGTCTTCGTTGGTGTTACCACCTCCGCCTCCTCCTCCTCCTCCGCCTCCTCCGTTCTGGAGGACAGATGGTACTCCTCCATTTGCCTCACCCAGGGACTGGGCGACGGGCGGTGGCGGCGAGGTGGGCGTTCCAATGCGCGGCGGCGGAATCGCCTTCATCTGCGGCGGCAACTTCATCGGCGGACGCTGCAGGGTCCTGAACAAAGTTAGAAAATACCATTAGAGCTTATAACAAAAATAGCATTCTAAAATCTAACAAAGAACGATTTTTAAATAGCCATTATTATAACTTACAGCCAACAACAAAAAGAGAAGCTGATAAAGCGATAATAGTCATTAATATAGCTAAAAATAAATTGTTATAAAATCAATAGATAGTATATTATTATATACTGATTTTAAAAAACTGAAACACTCTATTAAAAACTCCTTTATGTGTTCAGTTACAAAATTAGTTACTACGCAAGCTATAGTTTTTTTAATATAATAAGAAAAAAATTCACGAAATTCAAGCTTTCTGGATAGCATTTTAACCATTTCTAGCGCAGCCATGCCAGGAACTTTAAGTTCCCTTGTTTGGCACTCGGGTTGGGAGCCCTACAACACCTACTTGGAGTAGTTTTGGTGATGGGCCTGCTGGCGCTGCTCGTAGATGGACTCAACCTTGGGCTGCTCCGCATCCTTGGGGATCTCCGGCAGCGGGCAGTTGAGTATCGATGGCTTGTACTTGGGATCGAACTTGCCGCCCTGCCGCAAAGTGGAGCACTTGTAGATCTGCTTATCCCGGTCATAAATGGTGCCATCCATGGCCGTGCTAATGGGTATGACGTCCGATTCGTTTTGCTGTTGCTGCTGCTGGTGATGTTGCTGCTGTGGCTGCTGATGCTGCTGGTGGTGTTGCTGCTGCTGCTGGTGGTGTTGCTGCTGCTGCTGCTGCAACTGTTGCTGGTGTTGCTGCGGCGACTTGAGCTGATGCAACTGTTGCTGCTGCTGCGAGGGCGGCGGTGGCTGCTGCTGCGGATGCAAGCTGGGTGGATGCTGATGCGCCGGAATCTGCGGACCACCCTGGCTATTCTGCCGCCGCATCGTGGCCAAGTTGGATACATAAATGGAGCCCTGGCTGACGGCAACTAGCGGCTGGTATATGGAATGCGGGTTCCCATTGGCCGCCAGTTGGGGCGCCAAATGGGCCGGGATCTGCTGGTAGATCTGGCTCTGGCCCGGCCCCAAATGATGCGGGGCGTGGTGGGCGGCCGTGGTGTAGGTGCCATATTGCTGCGCCTGCTGCTGCTGCTGATGGTAGATCGCGTGCTGGTGCTGCACTGCAGCGGCCACGGCGGCGGCCGAATGCGAGTGCGGATGCTGGTGCGGATGCGGATGCGGATGCTGATGCGGGTGATGACAGTAGATGGGCTGTGGTCCTCCCAATTGCTGCTGTGCCTGCTGTTGTTGCTGCTGTTGCTGCTGCTGTGCCTGCTGTTGCTGTTGCTGTTGTTGGGCGGCCTGCGTGGTCGGCGGCATGTTGGCGGCGGCGTTTGCTGCTGCTGCGACTGCTGCTGCTGCGGGGGGTGGCGACGGTTTTCAGTAAAAGTCATTCGCTTCCAATGTCTTGCATTGTTTGCTTAGGGTTGCATATTTACCATTATTGGGACCTACAAAAATGCACACACACACAACGATTAGCAATAGGCGCGGGTTGGGCGAAGGATGTGGAGTTGGATGCGGATGCGGATGCAGGATGCAGGATGTCGACGCAACGATGGTAATGGTGATGGTGATGGTGATGGTGGTTATGGTGTGGATCGTTGGATGGGCGCGGGCATTTGGCATGGAATGAGATTATATAGAAGAAACGTACATAATGAGAGCGAAGTGAGCGGTTGATTGGCAGTTAGAAATAGCTGAACCGGTTACGAATCGGTTAATTATCGGTTATGCATTTTCGAAACCAGGCTATGAAGCGGCTTTCGTCACGAACCGTTCAATTACAACTTTTATATCAAAATTATTTCCATTTAATTGACAAAACATTAAATATTTTTACGGATATACCCGTTTCACAGACATATGGTTAATTTAAAGTTTTACTGTATTACTGTAAACGCGATTTCCTTGCAAGTCCTTTTCAATTGCCAGCTCAATTTGGTCTCCGGGTTTTATACACATATGGACACAAAGATTGATATAGATATGTAAACATACACTGAGAGAAAAGGCGCCTTCAACAATTTGCTTTACGAATTTTCAATTTTAGTTATTACAAGATTATAAATTACAATGTTAACCTTGAAATATATTATATATATATATATAACTGTCGCGTTTGAATTAAGTCAAGTTTAGCTATAATACTCTAAATTGTTGCATTCCGTTTTGTTGATTTGTTTAAATATTTTCTTTATCTTTGATATTAACTATCATATATTTTAATCATATTTCATCATATTCTAAATATTTGAATTTAGTGGAATCCCATTGATATTTCTTCTGTCTATTTTTGTACTACATTCCATTACTTAGGTCGCTTTTCTCCCAGTGCAAAGTCAGATAGAGAAGTGGGCGTGTGGTTCGAGATTCGAGATTCAACTCTCGGGAGTGGGTGGAGTGGGTCCCCACTTACCGGTCATGTGGGTGGGGCTGTGGTTGTGCGACGGCAGCCGGCCCAGCGTGTGGGTGCCCATGGCGCGCATGTTCTGCTGGATGTGGGCGTGGGCCATCATCTCGTGCTGCTGCCGCTTGCTGGGATGCTGGAGCGTGTGGGAGCCGCTGATCACCGGCGGGCTGAAGTGCCTGGAATGTCAGATATGGCGCAAGAGCAGAGGAAACAGAGAGCAGAGGGACGAGAGAGAACAGAGAGAGAGAGATCGAGAGAATGGAGGCGGGAATCGGGCGGCGGGACGGGTCTTCTATGGAGGATCTTCTATAACATACCCATTATGGTTTCGCGGCAACGTCCTGGCGGCATTCATCATCTGCTGGTGATTCTGCGGTGCCGGGTGCGAGATATACGATGGCTCGTCCACCTGGGCGTAGTCGTTCCGCTTCCGTATGTAGATCCACGTGTGCGAGTCCACCCACACCATGATGGTCAGCAAAATGGCCGCTATGAAGCTGGCTATCAGCATTAGGACCAGTCCCAGGAGTCCTCCCTCGCAAAGTCCCCGAGCGGCGGCCAGGAAATTGTGATGCACCGCCTTGCAATCCACCAGGGCCGTCAGTTGGGTCAGCAATCTCTCGCTGCTATTCAGATCCGCATTCACGGCACCCAGCTTCGGCTGCAGGCCCGAGGACTTGAAGAGCACCAGCGATATCTTCATCACCGTGGCCATGGCACTGCGTGCATTGTTCAGCGAATTCTGCGATTCCCTCAACCGCTGGGTGAACGGATTCGTGTGGCCCGGCTCGCATTGGGTGTAGTGCAGCAGGACGTTCGTGGGCAGGTCCCGGGGTGCCGTGGACACGAGGAAATCCGCTGGCGAGATGCACAGATCGCCGACGGCCACCGAGGACGAGAGATACAGACCGGACATCAGCCAGGAACCGGTGACGGCCAGCAGGCCGCAGACGCTGAACAGGATTAGGGCACAGCGCGAGTGCCGGGCGACGCCCACCAGTAGCACGGCGCACAGGACAAGGAGCAGGGCCAAAGTGGCCACCGTTCCCGGCCAGCGTATCAGTTCCCATTGATCGCCACGCTAAAGAGGATTACAAAATGGTATTTGGTGTTCAGCATTTTTGGTCTGTAATAGGGCGTACCGTGAGGAAGTGCGTCATGGAGATGCCCATCAGGGGTCGTCGGATATCGCTGGCCGCATTGGTGGCCAAAGTAACATTTCCCTGGACAATATTGAGCGATACAAAGAGCTTGGAGAGGGCCGTTTGATTCGACACTGGCTGATCGAAGATGTCCGCCAGTTCCACCAGTTGCGGCCTTATTCGATTCGTCAGCGTGTTCTCGAGGATGTGCGTCTGGTTGCGGATGGTGGTGACCAGGTTGTCCACCTTCCTGCCCGCCGTCAGCACCTCCAGCAGTCCGTTGTGCAGATCATCGTTGCCATACAGTCCCAATCCGATCGCCGCACAGCACATGACCGTCACGATGGACAGGGCCACCTTCAGGCTGGTGATAGAGTGGGCTGGTCGGGGCTTCCGGTCGCAGCAGCGGGTCATCAGATAGAAGAGCAGTCCCAGCAGCGAGACGATCAGCAGGGCAGCCGGAACCGAGCCCAGGATGCCCAGGCTCTATAAGAGAAAGCGAGGGAAAGCTGTGGTTACTCAAAAGTTAACTAGACTCTCTTTTTTTCGATGTTTTCAAACGGTTTTTAATGTACTTATAGTGCAATTATTATTATGTTTATACTTTTGACAAGTCCACCAAACCACTACTTAAAATAATATATAAATATATACAAAAAAAAACTACACTTTCTTGTTTTGAAGCTGAATATGATGGAAACGTACATTAAGTAGGCTTTAAACATAGAAAACACACGAAAATTTGGAGTTTAAAAATTGTGCTGCCTAGAAAACGGTCGTATGTCACTATAAAGATTAGAGCCAAAAGAAATCGCGTTATTTATAACAATTTCGTGGCAAATCAAAATGATATAATGAAAAGCACTTGTTTAAATACATAAGCATCGGGCCATTAAACGTATATTATAGTAGATAATACCAGTTATAGAAACTCGACTATACTTTTAATGAGAGATTAAGTGCGAGTCCTTGAGTATACATAGTTCACTAACCTCCAGGTAGATCTCATCGTTGGGCCGGAACGTGCTGTTGATCTTGTGGAACGTAATGTTGTAGTGGGGCAGGGCGTGGAGTAGCTTCGCTATCACCGGCACCTTGTACTGGTCCGTGAACTCGTGATAGTCGCCCATCCTGGCCTGCTTTCCAACGGCTTTCCCCCTTCTGGAATCGGAATGTGTGCCTGCTCTTCCTGTCCTTTGTTGCTCCTGACGGTTTTCCTTCCCTCGTTGCTGCGCGTTTTCCTGCTACGTGCTCACGGGCCTGAGTTTCCTAACCTCTTGACACCGAATCCAAATTGACGTGCACTGGAGAAGGAGCGAAGAAAGCAGGGGGAGAAAGGATATTAAGTAACCAGAAGTGCACGTTTCTTAATTAATATAAATTTTCTGAGGCACCGAAGGCTCCGGTTATTGTTTAATGTTAAAAAAGCTTTCAAAAACTCTTCTAATCAATTCTATCATCCAAAGTACTCTTTGGAAAGATTTCACTTGCGACAGATAAGGGTTTAACCCAGTGGTCGGCACACACATACCATCACAAGTTTGCCTTGCATTAGTGTGAGTGTAACAAACACGAAGTTTGCGCGCGGCGTGCTGAAGCGAGACGTTTCTCTGCTTTGCACTGAGATCCTCTGCCGCAGCAACAAAAAAGCGAGCCGAAGTTGAGAAAAAAATGACCCGAAGACCCATGCCGAAGTCACACGAACATGTACGTTATACGTGAGCGAGCAGAGGATGGGCAGAACACTTCCCTATGCTCACCAGATAGGCCGCTGCCGACCACTGGTTTAACCTCTATAAGCTTAGCTCTCCCAGCAGATTAGAGATTTAACAATTAAACGTTAAAATTGAATGAATGAAAGTGTAGGAAACGCTAAACTTTATGAGTATGCCAAATTATAATTTTAAAGAAAATGGTAATTTTTTAATAAACAGGATAAATGCTTCGTTTCAGAAAAAATGTAGCATACCAAAAGGAGTCGTCTTTGTGAGCAGAAAACTATAGTATGTAACTTTACTTTAAAAAGATTTTGTTATATTCAAAACAAATTTGTAAAGACAAAAAAATGCATCTTCTGTTAAAAATGAATGTGGGCGTGGCAAATTGCTGCCAAAAAAGCTATTTATTCAATCAGAATTCTCGAGGTGTTACAGTTCTCAAGAAATCGACGGCTATGTGGGCGGACCGACACAACTAATGTTTAGTTTTAAAGAACTTTAGAGGGAATATGAATTTAAAAAATTGACTTCTAAACAATTGGTTTCCTAATAATGTGTTTCAGATTTTATTGACTATATGATTGAAACGCTTTCATATAAAGCTATAATAAGGTTGAACTTAATTGTTATATTTTATAATTTTGAATGCTACACAAACATTACACTCCAATATCTGCATATACATATGTATGTATATTTAAAAGTTAAACTCAAAAAATTGTGTTAATTTAAATTGCGATAATTTAAAAACTCGCTAAAATATGTAAAAGAAAATAGTGTTATTTTCTTCTTCTTCATGCTCTATAGGGATCTGCGTTGGCGATTTTAACCCCACTTTTTGGCATACTCGAAATAACGGCTCCTGTATGTACACACACATACATACATATGTGGGCGTGCATGCGTGGGCATGGCCTTAATTGCTCAATAAGTAGGTTGCCCCCACACTTGCGGGCTCTTTTCAATTAAAAAACAAACTACTGGGATTGCCGGTTGATGGATTTGCATGTTGGTGGTTACGTTTAAAAATTTAAGGACACGAACGCGGCTGTTTTCTCTTATTCTTTTTTGTATTTCTATCGCTTCCTAATTCCGTTTTTTACATGATTTTGATTGAGGACGAACGATGCTGCCCAGCGCAATAGCAACTTTGTTCACTTGTCTTCCTCTTCCTGGTTCGTTTTGTCCAACAGTGCAGCAACAAAAACAACAAGAACAACAACAACGACAAGAAGGATAGGGCAAAAAGAGGCGAGTGTGCGAGTAACGGTAACGCGGCTGCGCGTGCGTTTGTATATCTATTGATTATAAGTTCGCTCTGGCTTTGCTTCAGCCCGCTCCTGCTGCTTCCTCTTCCTTATCCTTATTCCTTTCGCAGTTCTCTCGTAATTGCTGCGCCCACTTTCCGCTGCCACGCCCCCTTCCCCTATCATCCGCCTCCCCCACCCACCCACACGCACACTAACGAAGTGCAAAATGCGTTTGCTACGCAACGACAAATGCAACAATAACACTCAGACACACATACACAAGCACACAGAGGGAATAACGGCAAAAATTAAATTCGCCAACTATTTGACATTTAAACTAGTGACGAAGGAACGCCAACTGAAAACACTCCCTTTTTTCGGGGGTACACAATTTTCCACAACAAACAAAGCCCAGGGAAGTCACTTGACAGAAATTCGAAATTATTACTTTTTGCTGCACTTTTTCGTTTTCAGCTGTCAGACTCTCGGTCTTTTCGCATTAAATTGGGTAATAATATCTTTTGTATTTTGTATCCAACACTTGCAATGCAATCGGGTTTGTAATGTTCGAATCTATTAAGAGTTTTAATTTCTTGTTTTTTCAATTTCGGGGAAAAGGCAACACAACACACGAGCAAGGACCTTCACATTCCGAAGACTGGGCAAAGTATGAAAATTTCGTGTCGTTCAATTTGGTCACACCCTCTGGATTATGCTGTTTTTTTCGCAGGACGAAAAGGACCTCCGAAAAAACCGAACCCCCAGCAGTGTGACCGGCAGTTGCGCGCTAGCATGCACTAAAAAAGGCTGTAGCCATTTTTCTTGTTAGTCAAAAAATTAGCTTAATTTTTTATGTTTAATTTTAAGCCAGAGCTTAATAAATTTAATTTAAATTTGGGTACACAAGTTCTATGAAATCAAAGAACGTTTTCGTCTGTTTATTTGTATTTTTCATCGATATCTTTAGTGAACTAAGAGACTTCTCAAAACTAACGTTATTTTCATTAAAGAATTCACAGCTACTACACATTCAATTAAATTTAAAAAATTAAAAAAACAGCGCGCGATAAAGGGTCACACAGACTTACACCCTAAGTTGAACAATGATGGTCAATCAGTTAGCAACTGTGAAAAACTAATAAATACCCTTGTTGATAACGTTTAAGTGTGAGGTCTAAGTAATGAATTACTTTAAAAAATATTGGGGCCACAAAAGACGTATTCTCGTGACCAACTCCCTAAAGTGCTATGTATCCACACCTATTTAAAGATACGCGAGTGTGCCGCATGTGATTTCTAACACTCCAGTGTTGGCTAACGCGTTCAGTGTGACCAGGTCTGCATGCTGCATACACAGGGGCGTCGCGCAGTCAAGCCGTTTGCATGGCCGAGCGGCGGACGGTCACCAGCTAGTCTTCTTCTTTTTTTAGTGCAAAAAAAACAAAATAAAGAAGAAGAAACGAAAAACAGGGCCAGCAGCTTGAGCCCAAAATATATAACAAATATAACATTTTATGTGGTCAAAATGAGCGTGCTGCCGTTCGTGCGCGGTGTGGACTTTACGAAAAATGATTTCAGCGTGAGTACAACAAACAAGATCCGCCCGCAGTGTTGTTGTTTTTTCGGAGATGGGGTACGGGTTCGGGTTCTAAAAGAAAAGAAGAAAAAAGCAAAAAAACAGGTCACCGAAAAGCACACACACGAAAACACACAAAACCTGGGGCATTAGTCATAACTCCGGTGGAAGAGATAATCCTGAAATATGATCGATTCGATTGCAGGCAACATTCCCCAGCTCTATGCGGCAGATGTCGCGGGTGCAGTGGCTCACACTGGATCGCACGCAGCTGGCGGAGATTCCCGAGGAACTGGGCCATCTGCAGAAGCTTGAGCACCTGTCGCTGAACCACAATCGCCTGGAGAAGATCTTCGGCGAGCTGACGGAGCTGACCTGCCTGCGTTCCCTCGACCTGCGGCACAACAAGCTGAAGAACAGCGGCATACCGCCGGAACTGTTCCACCTGGAGGAGCTGACCACCCTCGACCTGTCGCACAACAAGTTAAAGGAGGTGCCCGAGGGCCTGGAGCGGGCCAAGAACCTGATCGTGCTCAACCTGAGCAACAATCAGATTGAGACCATACCCACGCCGCTATTCATCCATCTCACGGATCTGCTCTTCCTGGATCTGTCGCACAACCGACTGGAGACATTGCCACCGCAGACGAGACGTCTAATCAATCTGAAAACGCTCGACCTGTCGCACAATCCGCTCGAGCTGTTCCAACTGCGCCAGCTGCCCTCGCTGCAGAGCCTGGAGGTCCTCAAGATGAGCGGCACGCAGCGCACGCTCCTTAACTTCCCCACCAGCCTGGACAGCCTGGCCAATCTCTGCGAGCTGGACCTGTCGCACAATTCGCTGCCCAAGCTGCCTGACTGCGTCTACAATGTGGTTACCCTGGTGCGGCTGAATCTGAGCGACAACGAGCTCAGCGAGCTGAGTGCCGGTGTGGAGCTGTGGCAGCGCTTGGAGTCGCTCAATCTATCGCGGAATCAACTGGTGGCCTTGCCCGCCGCTCTCTGCAAACTGCCCAAGCTGCGGCGATTGCTGGTTAACGACAATAAGCTGAATTTCGAGGGCATACCCTCAGGCATTGGCAAACTGGGTGCTCTGGAGGTCTTTTCGGCGGCCAACAATCTGCTGGAAATGGTGCCCGAGGGTCTCTGCCGATGCGGTGCTCTGAAACAGCTCAACCTGAGCTGTAATCGGCTGATAACCCTGCCCGATGCCATTCACCTGCTCGAGGGACTGGATCAGCTGGACTTGCGCAACAATCCAGAGCTAGTGATGCCGCCCAAGCCAAGTGAGGCGAGTAAAGCCACAAGCCTGGAGTTCTACAACATAGATTTTAGTCTGCAAACCCAGCTGCGGTTAGCTGGCGCTGCTGTGCCCCCTTCAATGCCATCGTCGGCCACGCCCAAGGATTCGACGGCAAGGAAGATCCGCTTGAGGCGCGGTCCGCGCAGCGAGGGCGATCAGGATGCTGCCAAGGTGCTCAAGGGCATGAAGGATGTGGCCAAGGACAAGGATAACGAGGCGGGTGCTCTGCCCGAGGACGGCAAACCAGAGTCCCTAAAGCCGAAGAGATGGGACGAGTCGCTGGAGAAGCCGCAACTGGACTACTCCAAGTTCTTCGAGAAGGAAGATGGCCAGCTGCCGGGCCTGACCATCTGGGAGATCGAGAACTTCCTGCCTAACAAAATTGAGGAGGTGGTGCATGGCAAATTCTATGAGGGCGATTGCTACATAGTCCTCAAGACCAAGTTCGATGACCTAGGCCTGCTCGATTGGGAGATATACTTTTGGATCGGCAATGAGGCCACCCTAGATAAACGTGCCTGCGCCGCTATCCATGCAGTGAACCTGAGGAACTTTCTGGGCGCCCGGTGTCGTACGATTCGCGAGGAGCAGGGCGACGAGTCTGAAGAGTTTCTGGCCCTATTTGAAACGGAAGTCATCTACATCGAGGGCGGGCGAACGGCCACTGGTTTCTATACCATTGAGGAGATGATACATATCACCAGGTTGTATTTGGTGCACGCCTATGGCGCCACTATTCATCTGGAGCCTGTGGCTCCTTTGGTCACGTCCCTGGATCCCCGGCACGCCTTCGTCCTGGATTTGGGAACCCACATATACATTTGGCTAGGCGAGAGGTCGAAAAACACGCTGAACTCCAAAGCCAGATTGATGGCGGAGAAGATTAGCAAAACGGAGCGGAAAAACAAATGTGAGATCCAGTTGGAGCGGCAGGGCGAAGAGAGTCCGGAGTTCTGGCAGGGGCTGGACATGACGCCGGAGGAGGGAGCCGCCGCCGAGCCTCCAAAGGAGCACGTTCCAGAGGACTATCAGCCAGTGCAGCCACGCCTCTACCAGGTGCAACTGGGCATGGGATATCTGGAGCTGCCGCAAGTGGAGTTACCTGAGCAGAAACTCTGCCACACCCTGCTGAACAGCAAGCACGTCTATATACTCGATTGCTATACGGATCTGTTTGTTTGGTTTGGCAAGAAGTCGACGAGATTGGTCCGAGCGGCCGCCGTCAAGTTGAGCCGGGAGCTCTTCAACATGATGGATCGCCCGGACTATGCGCTGGTAATGCGTGTGCCCGAGGGCAATGAAATGCAGATCTTCCGCACCAAATTCGCTGGCTGGGACGAGGTAATGGCCGTGGACTTCACACGGACAGCCAAGTCGGTGGCCAAGACGGGGGCAAATCTCACACAATGGGCCCGGCAGCAGGAGACACGCACGGATCTGGCCGCCCTGTTCATGCCCCGGCAGTCGGCCATGCCCTTGGCAGAGGCGGAACAGCTGGAGGAGGAGTGGAACTACGATCTGGAGATGATGGAGGCCTTTGTGCTGGAGAACAAGAAGTTTGTCCGGCTGCCGGAGGAGGAATTGGGTCGATTTTACACCGGCGAATGCTACGTGTTCCTGTGTCGCTATTGCATTCCCATTGAGGAGCCAGAAAATGGCCCTGAAGATGGTGCTAACCCAGCCGCGGATGACAGTAAATCCAGCGCCAACAATCAGCCAGAGGATGAGATCCAGTGCGTCGTCTACTTCTGGCAGGGACGCAATGCCGGCAACATGGGTTGGCTCACGTTTACCTTTACGCTGCAGAAGAAATTCAAGGCGATGTTCGGCGAGGAACTGGAGGTGGTGCGGATTTTCCAGCAACAGGAGAACCTCAAGTTCATGTCGCACTTCAAGCGCAAGTTTATCATCCACACCGGCAAGCGGAAGGACAAGGCGCTCACGGCGAAGGGTAAGTCGCCCGTGGAGTTTTTCCATCTGCGATCGAACGGCGGTGCATTGACCACGCGCCTTATCCAAATTAATCCGGATGCAGTGCATCTCAACTCGGCCTTCTGGTGAGTATGGCGTGGCTTAAATTTTACTTAGCTTGTTTATTTTGTGACATAGCAACCCGTGGGACCCACTTTCTTGTCTTATCATTGTTTAACTTTGAAATTTTTTAAGTCTTAAGAGATATGTGTGTCCAAGTATTTTTGTGAAAAGATAAACAAAACTAAATATTGTACGTGGCGAACACCTTAAGTCATTTGTTGAAGTACATGTATCCGTTAACATATGTAATATTTTGTATCATTTTCATTTCAGCTATATACTCCATGTGCCATTTGAAACGGAGGACGATTCGCAGTCGGGGATTGTATATGTGTGGATAGGTAGCAAAGCCTGCAACGAGGAGGCCAAGCTGGTCCAGGATATTGCCGAGCAGATGTTCAACTCACCCTGGGTTAGCCTGCAGGTAGGAGTTCTATTTAGTCCTATAGTTCACCCAAACATCCTATTCAGGAATGTTTGTTATTATACATATAAAAGTAATTGCGATTTGATCGATTTTTTTACCTAGCGGTGAAATATAAAAAGTATTTCGAACTGAAGAATTCGCGGGTCGAATTTTATTTAACAAGTGAGATATTCTTTATTCACTTACCAAACACTTTTTCACAGATTCTCAACGAGGGCGACGAGCCGGAGAACTTCTTCTGGGTGGCGCTGGGCGGTCGCAAGCCCTACGACACGGACGCGGAGTACATGGACTACACGCGGCTGTTCCGGTGCTCCAACGAGCGGGGCTACTACACGGTGGCCGAGAAGTGCGCCGACTTTTGCCAGGACGATCTGGCCGACGACGACATAATGATCCTGGACAACGGCGAGCACGTCTTCCTGTGGATGGGGCCGCGTTGCAGCGAGGTGGAGGTGAAGCTGGCCTACAAGTCCGCCCAGGTGTACATCCAGCACATGCGGATTAAGCAGCCGGAGAGGCCGAGGAAACTCTTCCTCACGATGAAGAACAAGGAGTCGCGCCGGTTTACCAAGTGCTTCCACGGCTGGAGCGCCTTCAAGGTGTATTTATAATTTCAGGCAACTGAAGGAGCATTGTCGAGGGGTTCTTTAATGTGTTCTTAATTTATGCACAGCCCTTGTGGTGTGAGCTTAGTTTCTTAAATCAAAAAGACCGACTTTAAGGTGTACTTTTAACTTTTATAACTTAAAGGGAGCGCCTTTAAGGCCTCGAATTCATTTGTATAATTTAAAAACGCGACTTAGAGTGTGCACTGCATTTTACAGGAGCTAAAGAAACGCCTTGCGGGTGTGCATTTATTATTAAGAACTTAAAGAAGCGCCTTTTAGATGCTATTTTAGTTTTGTAAAATGGATGAAAGCACCTTAGAGGTGTTAACTTAATTTTAACAAGTTAGAGGAGCCCCTTCGAGGTGTAGGTTTATTTTAAAGAATTAAATTGGACATCTGTTGGGTGGCTCGCGGGAAGGGGCTTGGGCAGCTGCCGTGACAGAGCAGCTGCCCCAACACACATGACAAAGCAAAACCGTATCGAAAAGAATCAGAGACAAAAACAAAAACGAACAGAAACATAAGCATAAACAGAAAAAGAAAACAAAATACCCATCAGATCGCAAGAAGAACGTGTTTGTACTTTTATAAAATGTATTTAATTGTTTTGTATAATTAATTTAAATTTTTTTATTAGCTCACTTGCTCCCGCCCTTAACTAATTAGCTAACAACTCCAACAACGCCAAGTATTCGCCCACTCTTTACGAGAAAACCTTATAGATATATATAATGCAAATATATATATGCCTACAAATACGCAATATTTATATACGCTGAGCTGAGAGGATTACTATTACTCCTTGTGCTAGTCCTTTTAAAATGTTAACCTACTTAAAGCTAGCCTGTAATAAAATCGAAACAAAAAACACTAAAACTAATTGTACAAATGCCACGTATTTATTTTATTTTTATTAATCCCCTGAATAAACATTTAGAAAAATTGCAGTTCGTTCGTGTTTCAGGTTGGAGGATAAATTGTTAATAAACAAAAAATAAATCAGTTTATACATATATATACTGATTTATTAAAAATAAGTTTTGAATAGTTTAGGGGGTATTAAATTGAATTTTAATTTTACTTAAAAAAATTTTGAAATCATACTGCTTATAACCGAATTCACAAATTTTTAAAACTTAATTTGTACGTGTATTTCTTTAGTTAGCCAGTTCACACACCGTAAATAGTGGGTACACCCTCCCATGATGGTGCTATCGACTATCGATACATGTGGTATATTTTTGGTATTTTGTTGTTGTATCTTAACATTGTTAAAAATTCCCTGGAATGTAACACCTTGATCGCGCCAATGTGGTGGAGAAGGGGAAACTGGTTTTTGGAGACTGGAGCGAATTAACTAATATGTATAAATTTAATTAACATTATTATTAATGCTTAATAATTATTATTAATCGATAGTCGCTTCTATCGATGTTTCCATCTCATGATACCTGAGACTGAACCGGCATCAAATATCGATAACCGCTGTTACTGAGCTTACATCTCTAGTGGAGTGTTGAAACAATTAAATATTTGCAGTTTTATTGTAAAATATAGCCAAACCAGCATGCCAGACGCCGAACAACTGCCCGAGGGCTGGGAGAAGCGCACCAGCCGCTACACAGGTAAGCAACGTAACTCGGCGGCGGCGGAAAAACCGCTACCATTCGTTCAGAGAAATTCGCAACCGGCAGGCCACGCTAAAATGTTGCCAATTTGCAGGTCTGAGCTATTACCTGAATGTGCACACCAAGGAATCGCAGTGGGACCAGCCCACGGAACCGGCCAAGAAAAGTGGCGGCGGCGGATCCGGCTCCAGCTCCGCATCCGCGGCCGGGGGAGATGCCCCCGACGAGGTGCAGTGCCTCCATCTTCTGGTGAAGCACAAGGGCAGCCGGCGTCCCAGCTCGTGGCGCGAGGCGAACATCACCCGCACCAAGGAGGAGGCCCAGCTGCTCCTGGAGGTCTACCGCAACAAGATCGTCAACCAGGAGGCCACCTTTGACGAGCTGGCCCGCTCCTATTCCGACTGCAGTTCCGCCAAGAGGGGCGGCGACCTCGGAAAGTTCGGCAGAGGTAAGGCTTATGCATTGTAATTGCTCCCTAGAGCTCTGCAAGAGCAGCAAGTAGTGCTCTCTAGGATCTGTTAAACATTAAGTTCAAGGGAGTCTCGGTTTTGCAAGGTTTATCTTCCAGAGTAGAAATTGTCATTTGCAAAATGGCGGATTTTGGTAATAATTCTGTTATTTTCCTGATATATAATCGCCTAATTTCTGTACATTTTTATTTTCAAAGATGTTCGGCAAGAACATAGATTTTATTTACCTTTTTTGGTCAAATTCATGCAACCGCAATATAACTAGCATGATGTTTCTTATCGAACTATATATATATAACCCACTATTTGTATGGCCAACTTGGTTATTTTAACTTCTACAAAATAATGCAGGGAACAAAGTCCTTTAAATGTATTTTACCTATTTGAGTGTTTAGAGAGGGGTTTTTGAAAGCATGATCAACCCTTTTAACTTCCATTTTTTCCCATCACAGGTCAGATGCAGGCTTCATTCGAGGACGCCGCCTTCAAGCTGAACGTCGGCCAGCTGTCGGGCATCGTCGACAGCGATTCCGGCCTGCACATCATCTTGCGCAAGGCCTAGACCCCTCAGCCCCTCGACCACCGACTCCACAGCTCACGCGTCTCTTCACATGAATAAAACGGAATATACAGTCATTTCAATATAGATTTATGTATTTTAAAGTGTTAGGTTTGTCTAAGCTAAAAGGGGTTTTCATTTGCCAATGTTCAACTTGGCGGCCAGCAGTTTGGCCCCGAGCGTCTTCTGTTTTACGAGCGTCTGGCTCAGGCTCTTCTCCGCCGCGATGGCCTTCTTGCAGTCCTCCAGCAGCGCGGGACTCTCCTCCACCAGCTTCAGCAGGACGAAACAGGAGCGGTTCACGCCCAGCCAGACTTTGAGCTGCAAAAGGGAATCGTAGGTAGAGTTAGGGAACATAAACCTAGGCAACTACTTATTGATAAAATAATATTGAAACATTTTTTAAATAAAGAAGTACTCAATTTATCAAAACGCATTCTAAAGCACTGATCGATTTAGCATACATTCGATGCGTTCTTTATAATAGTAATGTTATCATGTCCTTTAGAAATAAATAAAAAATTTCTTGAACGCAATTAGAGTGTTCTTATTTCTCAGGATTGAAAGATGTTTATAGGCTTATTGATCTGTAGAGTTGGATATATGAAATACAAGTACTCACCACATCGGTGGACAGGCTTTGCAGGAGCTTTTGGCTGAAGGGATGGCCCTCGCGTTTGCCATCGTTCTTGAGGATCTTCTTTAACACAATGTGCATGCCGGCCTCCTCTATTCCGATGACCAGAGGAGCCGACGGCTCCTCCACCTTTGCCTTTGATTTGATGGCCTCCTTTTTGGTCTTCTTCAGCTCCGGCTCGGTCTCATCCTCATCACCCGTCTGCGGCTCCTTCTCACCATTTTCTTCTTCATCCCCATCTTCATCTCCTTCGTCACTGCTACTGCTGCTGCTGCTATCGGCATTTAGCAGCTTCCTGCGCTGTTTGGTGGCCTCGGCTATGATGGCCTCCACGTCGTTGTGGGGCTTCTTCTTATCCTGTGGCACGGGCCCAGCGGCGTCGGCTGAAATGCGCCAATCCGGCTGGGCAACCACTTGGGCGAGGGCTGCAGCCGCCTTTTCATAGGATTCGCCTTGAACTGAAGGGGAGAGAAACAGAAAAACAAGCGATTTGAACACATTTTCTCATTTTTGTTCCCAAAAGAGCTGTAGGCACTCACTGTGATTAAGAATGTCGGCGGTGACCAGGCCAATGTGGCTGTTGGACAGCCAAAAGTCCGCCTCCTCGGCGATGGCCTGTGCAATGGGCGCCTCGATCTGCTCGAAGATCTCCTTGCGACGCAGCTCCTTCTCCTTTTTGCCAAAGGCCAGGCCCTCGTCCACCACGCGAATGAACTCAGGATGGAAGCATGTGGTGTCGCCCGGGGCCACTAGCCATTGGACCACTCGTCGTCCATACTGGTTGCCCACCAGCGTCTTCAGATCGCCGTGCAGATGGTCGTAGATGGCCTTCTTGGTGGCCTTGGTGTCGTCCAGGGAGTTTAGCAGCGAGATAAGAAAGACGTGGCCATGCTCGTGGGTGGCGATCTTCAGCAGGTGCTCCTTGATGTTCTTGATGATGGCCTGCCGGGGAATGTCAAGTACATTAGACTTTTTCTATAACATCTCTGACTTACTGTTTACTCACTCGCCGGTTCTTGGGCGTGGACTTGTAGAAGCAGATAACGCCCGCCTCGCTGCCCTCCTTGGTGGACAGCATGTGGGGCACAAGGGCCGCAAACGCAGTGACCGTCTCCTCCAGCTTCTCCTCATCCTCGTCGCAGGCGCGCAGGTATTCCAGCATAACGGCGTGCACCAGCGAGCTGTCCACCAACTGCTTGTTTGCCACATGGTCCAGATTCGCCTTCACCGAGCCCAGGATGGAGGCTTTCATGTTTGTGGCCTCCTTGTAGGTATCGCTCAGTGTCTTGACATTCGAATCCTTGGCCTTTCGATACAGATCGCCGTAGAACTCCTGACGCATATGGATGCGCTGCTGAGGCGTGGCACTCTGGTACATCGTGTCTAGCAATCCGCTGGCAATGCTGTGTCCGGCCAAACGGACAATTTGGCCGTACAGGCTGTCCACCAGCTTCGATTTGGTGGCCGGCGAGCCGTATTTGAGCATCCGCTGTACGCAGAACTGGGCGTACTTCGACTGGCACATGATCACGGTGAAGGGCAGCAGCTGCTCGGAGATCTCGGCCCGCAGAGCCGGCGAGGCGTACTTGAGCATGCACTGGAGCACGCGGGCGGTGTCGTGGGCCTTGACCACCTTCGAGATGGTGTCGCCCACGTTGAGCACCTTGTATATCTGCTCCACCAGTTTGTCCTTGTTCTCCGTCTTGCGGCTGCATGATGAAATGTTAATAATCATAATGAATGCTTTCATAATTCACAGAAAGGTAATAAAAACTATATATATATAATCTTAATTATAAGAAGAGTAGATTGGGCAATGAAAGGTAGCTGCTTATGAATATGGAATATATTGTTGTCCTGTACTACGTTTGGCGAGTCAAGTAAACTTTGCGAAAATGGAAATAGAAGAGCCACGCCTGTAGTTTTTAGAAATCTGATTTAAATGTCCCTTGTGATTTTTTTGGGGAACCTCACCATCGCAGCTTCTCGTAGATCTGCTTGGCCTCCTTGGTGATCTCGTAGGTGTCCTTGGAGCTCTTGCGCTTGAGCTTGAGGTCCTTCTTTTCCTGCTTGAACTTGTTCCAGTCCTGTTTCTCGCCCTCTGCCGGCGCCTGTGGCTGTGCCTGTGGTTTTCCCCGGAACTTGTTGCCCTCGGCGAACTTGTTGCCGCCGCCCCCAAACTTCTTGGCGCCGTCTGGCCCGGGTTTGTCGAACTTCTTGAACGCCCCGGATTCGGACTTGTCGAACTTCCTGGGACCATTTGCACCTGGTTTGTCGAACTTTTTGCCCGGCCCTCCACCGGATTTGTCGAATTTCCTGGCGCCACCAGCTCCGCCGGGCTTAAATTTCTGTCCATTGGCGGGCTTCCCCGGCGTAATCGTTTTGGCCACTTTGGCAGGTCCTTTCGGCTCCGAACTGACCATGTTTTCTGCGTTTTTCGGCACTTAAACTAGTAGCAAATGTTGTTGCCACACAAAAATACACGTGCAGATGCAGAGTGACCAGAGCGCGCACATATACCACGATCTGCGTAAGTAATACCAAAGTCATTATTTTCGCCTGGACTACAGTAAACACTAATCAAGTATTGTAGCATAATTTAAGGGATGGAACGATGGTGCTGGGGAACATAAGCGGTTTTTATTTAAAATATTTTGGCAAAATGGAAACTCAATGAGAAAACAACAAAGAAACGTTTTCAAAAAATGTTTTGAAAATATCTTTATACTACAACAAATGGATTGAAGAAGCCCCCAAAAAGATTGCTACTCCGGTTCCGAGAGCTAGCAATTGGTATTTTTATTTTGACTGAATTACATTTGTTCCGAACTCTTTCGCAACCTATATTCTATTGGTTAGTTGAGAATATATACTATGCATAAGAAGCCCAACAAAAAACAACCCCAATAATATCATAAACTTTCTTAATAAATCCAAAATCATGAAAAAAATGTAAAAAATATAAATACCTGATAATAAATGTAAGCAACAAAAACATGTAAATATATATCCATATAAGACTTAGTCAAGCAAGTCAAGAAGAACAAATGCTGCTACAGCCTAAGTAGCTTGCAATTAAAATAAATAAATTTTATTGTTATTTGCAATAAGCTTTTTTATTTGCAAAGATTACAAAATAAGCTCCACTCGTTCCATATTCCAGTGTTTCAAGGCCCAGTGGAATTTAACAACACTGGCCATGCGGGTTCACACACTCGGATTCGGGCAACCCTGCAGGTGCGGGTATCCGCGCACCTCGACAACCCTGGCGGCAACAGTTAAAAAATGGTGTGAAACGAAACGAAACGGAACGGCGACGAAACGGAGAACGCGGCGTGCAACTGTTGGAAGCCAAAGCCATCGCTTGGTTCTCGTTTTGGTCCCGGGCACTGGTCCTCCTAATCGATCTCCATCTCCGCCCGGTCACCACTTCCATTGGCAGTTCCAGGCACCACTTCCACAGCAGCCACATTCGCATCCACATCCCCCGCATCCACTCCCCCCGCCAGCCAGCCAACAACAACAACAACAGCAGCAGCAGGATAAGCTTAGCTTGCAACATAAAAAAAACCGCAGCAATTCCCCCGCGAAATGGGCACCATCTCATCCGTGCTGCAGTGGTCGTGCACCAAGTGCAACACGATCAATCCCACGGAATCGCTAAAGTGCTTCAATTGCGGCACCGTTCGCAAGGTGTTCCCCCAACAACAACAACATCAGCAGCAGCGAAGGGTCACCGCCTCCTGGACAGCTGATGATGCACTGGAGCACGAGCAGGCGGAGAAGGAGAAGGAGCAGTCGGACAAGGACAGGGACAGGGAGAAGGAGAAGGGCAGGGCGGCGGTTGCCAGGTAAGCGCAGCGGTCGCCACAAAAACAAACAGCCTGTGCCCCCAGTGTACGTGTGTGTGTGCGTGGGTCCCCGTGTCCGTGTGAGCGCCAGTGCTGACACCCAGTTGTAGCATAATAATGCTAGCTAATGGTATATCAACCTATAGGAAATGGAAAACACATAAATATAGAATATGCATCACTACATCTTGACTTAATAGATTTTTTTAAATTTTAATTTAAAGTTATAAATTACTGCAGACTGAAATATGTATGTATGAATGTACATATTTAAATCCATTATTTTCAAAATGGCCAGATTTTTACCAGAGCTTTTAGAGGAAAGGATCATGTTTTAGTTCACCTTTGACTATAAAACTTGAAGTCTCTATAAGTCGCATAGTTTCATTGGCATAAGAGAGTTTGAAATGTGTTCTATAGCTCGACCTTATTTTTGGTGGAAAATGCTGGTTCGGCTTGTGAAATTTCTCCTTACATATGTGGATATACCATATTTCTTAAGTACGCAGTACTTAATACTTCGTTAGCTCGGCATGGAAACTATAAAAACCAGCTTGTTTTAATGATTTTATGTAGATTAGGGCTACTCTGTTATAAATATAGGTACCTATGTATACAGAGGTTGAACTTTATCATTGCTTTGAGTTCGAAAACCCTATTGAATTGTTAGGAGAGAAATGGTGGAAAACGAACAGTATTCGCACAGTATTTTATATTTATCTTAGGCCCATATATAATTCGAATAAGGATTGTTAAAATTTTTTTTTGTTCTAATCGAAACATTTATTGAAACAATATTATTCTTTTAATCTAAAAAAAGGAACCGCAATTGTTGGGTGTGAGTTTGCGGAAAAGGCTTTCCGGTTAGGCAGAATATAAAGTTAAAAAAACTACCATTTGGTTTTAATGACTAAAAAGAGCTTATTAAGGCTAGTTTTTAAAGCCAAGACGTCGGCACTGGCGATTGTCCCTGAGCGTGTGTGAGTGTGTGCGTGAGAGCATGTATACACAGCAGCGGCAGAAGCAACAACAAAACAGCCGAGCAGCGAGAATTGGGGAAAATCGATTTGGATAAAGAAGCATTGTTTACAAGTTTATCGATTCGATTCGCGAACTCGCTCGCAAAAGAACTCCACTCCCGAGGCGAACGGACGAGCGGAGTGCAGCAAAAATGGGCAGTCATTGAGATAACCTTTGCGGTCAGAGCTGAAAGTTAACCAAAATCAAAGATCCAAAATCCGAAACCCATCCAATCCAAACCAAACCCGACGACAAAAAAGCGAAAAACCCCATTTACCTATTTTGCAGGAGCGAGTACAAGCATGTGTACAAGTCCCTGCTGCGCGGATGCTTGAAGAGACCACAGCGGAACAGCCAGAACCTGCCCGCCAATTGTGTCGACTGCGAGGACACGCGGAAGTACATCAAGAGCTCCATCGAGCTGTACCGCCACTTCTCGAATCCGGCCCTCAACCGGCGGTGGGTGTGCCACGCCTGCGGCACGGATAACAGCTCGGTCACCTGGCACTGCCTCATCTGCGACACGGTCAGCTATCTTGCGCCCATCTACAAGGACGCCATTGCCGCCGACCGCGGCAGGAGCCAGGAGCTGGCCGGCAGCCTGGGCAATCGCGGCGAGCTGCTGGCTGCGGACCATCCACATCCACATCACCATCATCACTACCTCCATCAGGAGCTGGAGGAGCAGCACCATCAGCATCAGTTACATTCCCAGCACTCGCACAAGAGGCACCTCAAAGGTAGATCTGGATCGGGATCGGCATCTGGATCTGGATCTGGCTCCGGGCTGCGGCGCACTCAGAGCCTGAGCACCGCCATTGACAAGAGCGCCTCCGGGCGCAGCTGTCACATCTGCTATGCGAACAACCAGAGCAAGGACATATTTAATCTGCCGCAGGTCAAGCCGGCGCCTCAGCTGACAGGTGCGTTCCTCAGAGGGTTTTCAGATACCCACACCTGAGATCATTAACACTCCCAGTCCATGATACAAAGAGATCTTGCATCACAGATCAGAACTTAGTGGTATATAAGTAGATAATGGTTAGGAGAACAAGAATTTAAGTCCTATGGATAGATGCTAATATTATGAAAACAAGTAACACTTATACAGATCTAACTATAACGACAGATTATAGTTTCATACAGTTAGTCTCATATAGTTAGTATAATATATGATATATGTAAGCTAAGGAAATAATATATTTATAGAACATTTTCATCAATAATTCGCTTAATAACAGATATTGTATAAATTAAGAGTTGGGTTCTAATTCGAAGAACAAGAGTTATATATGAAAAGGGAGACAAAAAATATAAAGCTTATAAAAGTTATAAAATTATATAATTACTTTTGAAATTAGCAAATGGCAAAAATACCTAGCTTAGTCTTGTGAAATAGTTTTAAGTTAGAAAAAAAATTATATCCAAAAATCCATTTAATTCCTCTCCGATTTCTCGCAGGGATTCCCCCCATTGCCGCCTGCAGCAACTCCCGTTTCGCCATTGCCAACGACACGTTTTGCCGGCGCAAGCAGAACAACAATAACAAGAACCAGAACCACAAGGTGGTGCGCGAGAGCGGGGCCAAGCGGAAGTACAACTTCACCATCACCACGCTCTCGCGGTCGGCGACCAAGGACGCTGGCCAAGGACAGATGAAGCCCCTGCGTCAGCCCCTTAATCTGAATCTGAATCAGAATCTGAACATCCAGCAGGAGCAGCAGCAGCAGCAGAAGTCGCCGGCAAATCCACAGCAGCAGCTGCAGAGGAAGAACCAGCGGGAGCCAGCAGCAGTGAGTATGAATCCAACGCAGTTCACCATTCCGCGGAACGGCGTCTTCATAGCCGTCAACGAGTGGTCGGAGCCAATGGCCAACAGCTCCTCCGGCTCCTCCAGCTCCAGTCATCACCATCATCATCATCATCACCATCATCACAGCAGCAGCAACAGCAACAGCCACAGCAACAGCATAAACAACAACAGCAGCAGCTCCGGGAGCAGCAACAAGTTGTATGAGAACGAGTGCGTGGCCCTGGCCCAGCAGCAACTAAGAGCAGCTGCTGCCCAAGCGGCACAGGCGGCCGCTACGGCAGTGGCCATTGTGGGCTCGCCCTCGGCCTCTGGGAAGGCGTCGTCGTTGGAGCCAACACAACCACCACTGGCCACCATGCCCATCTACGCACAGGTGAACAAGCAGCACAAGCTCAAAAAGAAGCAACAGATTGCCAACGCAGTTGAAACGCAAGCGAACAACAATGGCAGTGGGGAGGTCAGCGGTCAGGATGCGGTCAGCGAATCCCTCACAGGACTGGGCACCAGCACCAGCACCGATGGCAGCGGCGAGGCCAGCGACTCCGAGTCTCAGGTGGAGGAGCACTCCATCTACGCCAAGGTGTGGAAGGGACCGCGCAAGACGACCGAATCGAAAATGTAATTGCCAGCAGGCGAGCGAGCGAGATTAGTCCACACCCATCCAACTTCCTATCCCTCCAAACAAAAACACGCCTTTGTTTCGCTTATCAGTTGACTAGGTTTTTCTCTTTTACTTGTTTGCTGATAATTTGCGTGGCGCTTAGTCACTCGGGGCTTTCTGTTTATATTTCGCGTTTTCTTACCCGGCTGCCAGGTTATTATTTCTGCCTGTTATTTGTTATTTATTTAAGCAAATTTTTGTAACTATATGTCTATGATTTGTACTGACGATTAACTTGCCCACAGATTGTCATAACTCTTGTGAGGTAACTGCAAAGAAAACATCCTTGTAATGAGTTATTTAATATAGCTTTTGAATATTCTGGTTCCTCTGAGTTATGACAGCTCGTGTGGTCGTCTATGATTTCGTTTATCTCCCATTTTTTATGAATTTTGTACTTGAGTGCAAGATAATTGATTGTTTTGTTTTCGATTTGCAGTACGCATGATCCAGGGAGCAGCAGCAGCCGCCTGATAATAGCCACATCCGCAACAGCGGCGACAGCATCCTCTGGAGCGGCGATAGTTGCAGCAGCAGGAGCCGTGGCTGCCACGCGCCACGACAATAAAGCACAGCTGGGCAACAACAACGGCAGCCGCAGCAAGATGTGGACATGCATTAAATGTTCCTATGCCTACAATCGACTTTGGCTGCAGACCTGCGAGATGTGTGAGGCCAAGCTGGAGCAGCAGCAGCTCCAGCAGCAGATCCAGCAGCAACTCCAGCAGCAGCTGCAACAGCAGGCAGGTGT
Source organism: Drosophila suzukii (assembly GCF_043229965.1). Classification (NCBI taxonomy): domain Eukaryota; kingdom Metazoa; phylum Arthropoda; class Insecta; order Diptera; family Drosophilidae; genus Drosophila; species Drosophila suzukii. The sequence goes on along the minus strand of NC_092084.1, from coordinate 2,037,432 downwards.
GTCCTCCTTGGGTCAGGAGAAAGGTAAAGTTAGCCGCCTTTCATGTAAATCCCAATCGTAACGCCCAATTGTGCTTTTCCAGAAACTCCCCGAGACGAGCCATGGACCTGCAAAAAGTGCACCCTGGTAAACTACTCGACGGCCATGGCGTGTGTCGTCTGCGGCGGCTCCAAGCTGAAGAGCATCTCCTCAATCGAGGACATGACGTTGCGGAAGGGCGAGTTTTGGACCTGCGGCCACTGTACGCTGAAGAACTCGCTTCACTCGCCAGTGTGCAGTGCCTGCAAATCGCACCGCCAGCCGCAGCTCTCGATGGCCATGGAGGCGGTGCGTGAGCGACCGGATGGCCAGTCGTATGAGGATCAGGATGCAGCAGCCGTTGCGGGAGGAGGTGCAGGCGGTAGTGGCGGCGGCAGCGGAGCCAGTGGCCATCAATCGAGCGGCAGCGAGGTCATCAAAGCACCCACAGCTTTAAATCTTCCGCTGGCGTCGGTGGCGTTGCCCATGCCACTGCTGCAGATTCCAACCACATCGGCGGCTGGGTTGCGTGGCTCACGCAGTCCCTCACCCAGGATGCAGCCACTACCATCGCTCCAGCAGCCGCAGCAGAGGAGTTCCAGCTCTTCAGGCGCAATACCTAAACGCCACAGCACCGGCGGCTCCATTGTGCCCAGGAACATTTCCATCGCCGGCCTGGCTGGCTACAACCTACAGCAGGGCCAGGGTGTGGGCTCCGCATCGGTGGTGTCGGCATCGGGAGTCGCTGCCGCAGCCGCAGCCGGAGCCGGAGCCAATTCCAGCTCAAAGAAGTGGCAGTGTCCGGCGTGCACGTACGACAACTGTGCTGCTTCCGTCGTCTGCGACATCTGCTCGAGTCCGCGAGGCCTGGCGAGTGCCGTGCTGGGCGAGGCTCTGGCCAGGAAATCGATTCGAGTGGCCCTCACCCCGGCGGACATTCGGCAGGAGAGCAAGCTGATGGAGAACCTGCGCCAGCTGGAAGAGACCGAGGCGCTAACCAAGTGGCAGAACATCATCCAGTACTGCCGTGACAACAGTGAGCTCTTCGTGGACGATTCGTTTCCGCCGGCGCCGAAGAGCTTGTACTACAATCCGGCGAGCGGAGCGGGCGACGGCAATCCAGTGGTGCAGTGGCGTCGACCGCACGAGATCAACTGCGACGGCGGGGCGTATCCGCCGTGGGCTGTGTTTCGCACCCCGCTACCCTCGGACATTTGCCAGGGCGTCTTAGGCAACTGCTGGCTGCTCAGCGCTCTGGCGGTGCTGGCAGAGCGCGAAGATCTGGTCAAGGAGGTGCTGGTCACGAAGGAGATATGCGGCCAGGGGGCATACCAAGTGCGCCTCTGCAAGGACGGCAAATGGACGACGGTGCTGGTGGATGATCTGCTGCCCTGCGACAAGCGTGGCCATCTGGTCTACTCGCAGGCCAAGCGCAAGCAGCTTTGGGTGCCGCTTATCGAGAAGGCGGTGGCCAAGATCCACGGCTGCTACGAGGCGCTGGTCTCCGGCCGGGCAATCGAGGGACTGGCCACGCTGACGGGAGCGCCCTGCGAGAGCATACCGCTTCAGGCGAGCAGCCTGCCCATGCCCAGCGAGGATGAGCTGGACAAGGACCTGATATGGGCCCAGCTGCTGAGCTCGCGCTGCGTTCGATTCCTCATGGGCGCCAGCTGTGGCGGTGGCAACATGAAGGTGGGTTCTGCATATTCATATACATATGTACTACAACTATTCTTACTGCTCACCCCTAATGCTAGGTGGACGAGGAGGAGTATCAGCAGAAGGGGCTGCGCCCACGGCACGCCTACTCGGTGCTGGACGTGAAGGACATCCAGGGACATCGGCTGCTCAAGCTGCGCAATCCGTGGGGTCACTACTCGTGGCGTGGCGATTGGTCGGATGACTCCTCCCTGTGGACGGACGACCTGCGGGACGCTCTAATGCCACATGGCGCCAGCGAGGGCGTCTTCTGGATCTCGTTTGAGGATGTGCTCAACTACTTCGACTGCATCGACATCTGCAAGGTGCGCTCCGGCTGGAACGAAGTGCGGTTGCAGGGCACCCTGCAGCCCCTGTGCTCCATCTCCTGTGTGCTGCTCACCGTTCTGGAGCCGACGGAGGCGGAGTTCACACTCTTCCAGGAGGGACAGCGCAACTCGGAAAAATCGCAGCGCTCGCAGCTGGACCTGTGCGTTGTGATATTCCGCACCCGCTCACCGGCGGCGCCGGAAATTGGTCGTTTGGTGGAGCACAGCAAGCGGCAGGTGGGTCTCTCCCCTACCCATTGCATGGGTCTAGGCTAAAGCACTCTTGTACTCCAGGTGCGCGGATTCGTGGGCTGCCACAAGATGCTGGAGCGGGATATTTACCTGCTCGTCTGCCTGGCCTTCAATCACTGGCACACGGGCATCGAGGATCCGCACCAGTATCCGCAGTGCATCCTGGCGATACACAGCTCCAAGCGACTGCTGGTGGAGCAGATTAGTCCCTCGCCGCACCTCCTGGCCGACGCCATCATCAGCCTGACCCTAACCAAGGGCCAGCGGCACGAGGGGCGCGAGGGCATGACCGCCTATTATCTGACCAAGGCAAGTGCTCCACAAACTTCGTTGTTCCACGGAATTTTCGGTCTTACCCCAGATGGCTTTTCTTTTGCAGGGTTGGGCGGGTCTGGTTGTGATGGTGGAGAACAGGCACGAGAACAAGTGGATCCATGTGAAGTGCGACTGCCAGGAGAGCTACAATGTGGTGTCCACGCGGGGCGAACTCAAGACGGTGGACTCGGTGCCGCCGCTGCAGAGGTAGGTCCTCCCTTGCCTGCCCATCGAATGTGCAACTAGCTAATTGTACATTTACTTGCAACACCCACAGACAAGTTATCATCGTGCTCACCCAGCTGGAGGGCAGTGGTGGCTTTAGCATCGCCCACCGGCTGACCCATCGGCTGGCCAACTCGCGCGGCCTTCACGACTGGGGGCCGCCCGGCGCCACCCACTGCCCGCCCATCGAGAACGTGCATGGACTGCATGCGCCACGGCTGATCACCTAGGATGGGACTGGGATCGAATGGGAGGATGGCGGGAGATCTCGCGATGTCGTATCCTGCATCCTGTATTCAGTATCCTGATGTGCTTGCCTCTCCGCTCATTTCTATCCGTACTCTAGTCGATATTTTGCAAACGTATCACATCACAGCGAAGAAAACCAAAAGCTAAGACCAACCATCAATCGAATCGAACCATATGTATGTGTATAGATCCGTGCAGATATAATATATGTGTTTATGTACTAAGGCGCATTCGGAGCGGCGGAGCAGATTGGTTGGGATACGGCAGAGTCCGGAAGCCGGAATACGGAATACGGAGTCCGGGGACCTCGGCACAATTCCCTCAAGATCAAATGATATATGTTTTGATTTGAGCGCCGATGATTATGGATTATATAGATATGTATTGTAAATTTAAGTGCATCCAATATTAATATGTGTATTGTTTTAAAAATAAAGACTACAAGTTATGAAAGCCGACAGTTCGAGTATTTATCAATGTTAATAAAATAATATTTGTAATTTTCAGTAATGTAATATTTTTAGTGCTGACATCTTTATGGGCCGAATCATCACTTCCACAAAGGTAAGCGAGAATTTCTTGTTATGCCAGGGAGTCCAAGAAATTCCATTTATTAACAGTACTGCCAACTCAAGGAAAAAAGGAAATGGCCCGCGAAGCTTAAGTTGGAAATTCACCTTACTCTTTGACCACAGCATATCCGGTGGACGGCACTCCCTGCAGTGGTGAATATGTTCAGATCTGCGCATATTCACACGTTCGCTGGCGAATGTTGGGTGGGTGTCTCAGCTATCGCTGCTAACACTTTGGTGTGACCGTACTGTCGATATATACCATCAAATACCAGATATACCTATGTTAGGTGGGTGTCTCGGCTATCGCTGTCAGCACTTTCCACCGATCCTAAATCGTCGTTAAATTGCCGCCGCTAGCTTGACGCATATCACATGCCAGCGAACGGTGGGAACTATCGATATATCGATAACTTCGCGGTCGCACTACACTGTTGCATTTGCATTCGCCAAAAAAAAAGAGAGAAAAAAAAGCTGGGCGAAAATGCCAACCGAATTGGTGGGCCAAAATCAAGTGAATCCTATCTAAAGCAGAGTTTAAGCAACCGAGGCGTGCCTGAGCGAGGAGCAGCAGCTGACCACCAGCGGACGAGGTAGCGAGCGGTAAGAGAAGTGCATCGTTCAGCGTTCAGCATTCTGCATTCTGGCGGACATGAACGAAGAAATCGTGCGCGAGCAGCGCGGCGGCGAGGAATCCTCATCTTCCGTCTCGCCAAAAACTGCAGCGGCATCGATGACGTTGGCCTCGGCGGCCTCGGCCTTGGAATCGCAGGCGCACTCGCACTCGCACACGACCAGCCCAGCCGCCAGCAGCGCCAGCCCCAGCAGCAATCCCCCCACCATTGGAGCAGCTGCCTCTCCGTCGCCATCGCCATCTCCGCTGGCGTCCGGCGGGCAGAAGAAGCACCCGATGCAGCTGGAGCAGCAGCAGCCTCTGCCGCAATTGAACGCCACCGATATGCGCGAACTGCGCGAAATCAAGCAATTGCTGTGGGGCGACAATGTGCGCGAAGATGTATTCAAGCGTTGGTCTCAAGGTAACCACCCAATCAACAGCCCCATCCCCTTCACCATAACCACCACCCCCCATTAACATTGTGCACCACCCAGTGCAGGCGAAAAAGCGCGCCCTTTTTTGCTCCCAACCATGGAATGCCCAATTGGAGTGGGAACTGGCATCCGAAAACTTGACCCAGGTCATGTTCAAAAGGGTTTGCACCCATTTTTTCCCAATTGAGGAAACCATTTTCAATGGTAATCCTGAATAATGTAGCTTATGGTCAAACAGACTAAATGGGGCGAATGTCTCATCCTAGAATATTTCCACTTATCCCAGGTGTCATGCTCATTAAGGTCTACTTCTATTTTCTTTTATCCAAGATAATTGTTAAACATATACTTAATCTTATTCCAATTGATTGTTCTGAACATTATCCTTGGAACTCAAAAATTATTCTTGCCAAAACAACAAAAAACTCCTTTCAATGTATAAAATTGATTCCTGACCCACTATTAGTTTCATTTACAACACTAGTTAAACTTATCGCAGGTCATGTTCATCAGTGTTCACTTTACATTTTCGAGTTAAAGAACTCTTCTTAAATAATATACTTGAGTAAAGTAATCCGGGTTAATATTTCAATTTATCCCAGGTAATGTGCAAGACTGATTCTTTTCTCTGAACTTGGAACGTTTTATGTTTTAGCAGCAGAAATTCTATATCAAAACATTCCCTCCTTTTTTATGTTTCAATATTTAATTGTATTATTTTTCTTGTAAAAAAGATTCTTTGATCTTATTGTTTTATTATTCTTTATTATTTATTCTTTGTCACGCTTCAAATTACCTGCTAGTGCCCGAGAAAATGCCTTCAAATTGGATCAATTCCCATATAAACAGTTTATGGAGATCAAAATTATGTATTGAATCGTTTTGTTTTGGAACAGGTTATAAATCAAGAGAGCTCAGTTGTTTGCTTTTTGCTGTCTTAAGATGGTTTACTTTCTTGTACAACTCTATGATTATAACTTTCGCAAAGTTGGGAGCTTCTAAACATTCCAAGAACCATTCCTTGTTTAAAAATTGAAGGCAATAATTCGATTCCAATCAATGAATTAGTTGCAAATGCTAGTATATGAAATATAATATAAACGTTATCAGGATGCTGGTGAAATACTCATTCTCAGATTTTTATCTTGGACATTATGACCTTATCACTAACCCGCAACTTATCCCCATCCAGGATTCGAGTTTAGTAAAGTAGAGCCGTCGGCATTAGTCCAAAAACAGGGCGGCCCATGTGCTGTGATAGCGCCGGTGCAGGCGTACTTGCTTAAGATAATTATCATGGACATGCCGGGCGTCAAGCTGTCGGAGGTTGGTATACTGCTGCTGCCACTCAATGGAGCCCCAGTTTAATCACTCTCTCTCTTTCTCTAACCACTCAGATTCCCTACGACAAATGCCAGAACCTGCTGATCCAGGCGCTGTGCAACATCCTGAAGAACTGTAGGGCGCCACGCTACCGCATCGTCCATCTCTTGCGCCGTCGTGGAAACGCCACGGAGGATGGTTCAACCAAAGAGCGCTCGCCAGCTGCCGAGGCAGGATCTGCTGCTGGTGCTGCGGCTGGCCCAGCCGGATCGTTCGAAGAGGCAGCCGGAGGCGTGGAGCTGGCGGCCGAGGCCACACCCGGCTCGGTCAACGAGTGGCTGCAGGAACAGCTGTCCAATCTGGATCCGCATCGAGAGCTGTCGCCGGATGAGTTCCACGAGCGCCTCCACACGCTCCATTTCGAGGACATCGCCGCTGTGGCCCGCTACTATATGGAGAACTACGGCCAGCTGGCGAATACCTACGGCGTGCTGCTGTTTATGTACTCGGTGTTCCTCACCAAGGGCTCAGAGCTGGTGGCCGCCGACATATCGGACACGTCGGAGCCCCTGATACACAGCACCTATGGCTACGGCGGCCAGTCGCTGATCAATCTGATGCTAACGGGTCGCGCCGTCGCCCATGTCTGGGATAACGAGCAGGATGTCGGCGGCCTGAAGCTGCGCGGCATCTGCGAGCAGAGCGACATCGGGTTCATAACGCTAATGGAGCAGATGCGCTACTGCACAGTGGGCTCATTCTTCAAGAATCCACGCTACCCCGTTTGGGTGATGGGCTCCGATACGCATTTAACCGGTGAGTCATCCCGATAATCGACCTTTTGTTGATAGCACCTTAAGTGCAATCGCCTTGGGTTGCCTTCCCCAATAAATCTTATCTTATCCAACTCCCATTCCCCAGTTCTGTTCAGCAACGAAAAGAGGCTTGTCTCGCCAGAGACGCCCTCGGAGACGGGTCGTCGCATCTTCAAGTCCTACGACCCGGAGGGCAACAATTTCATATCGACCACAATGCTACGCGAAGTTCTTGCCGCCTTGAATTTGGTCAGCGAGCCGGCCTAGTAAGCTAAAACCCCTGTCGTTCCTTAAAGCCTGTTTTTTAATCGATGCCCTTCGCAGCGTGGCGCTCATGCAGAAGCGCTTGGATCCGGAGAACTTGGGCATCATACTGCTGAACGCATTCATGGACGAGTTCTTCCCACTGGAGCGCCGCTCCACGCCGGATACCTTCGAGCTGATGCACTACAACGGCATACCGGGCTCCAATGAGAGCAACAGGGTGAGCTAACTAATCTGTTTGTGAGATATGTTATATTTGAAATTAAAATGTCAACCCGGCAGGTGCGCTACTATTGCGGATCGGCCATTCTGCTGGAGGGCGATCTGAAGTCGATCTGCACCTCGAACCCGATGGTCACCTGCCTGCAGACCAAGTGGCCCAACATCGAAATCAACTGGCACGACACCCACATGCCCTCCTTAAATTGACGCCGTCAAGGGGGCCAGGGGAAGTCGCAGCCGCAGCAGAAGCAGAAGGAGGGCAGGAAACCAAAAGGACGTGGGGGACGCCCAGGAGTGGAGAAGCCACCGCTGTAGACACAAGAAGAAGAAGCGATTGCACGTTTTTATTTCAAACACCCTTCAGTTTTTTTTTTATTTATTTGATAACAATTTTGAAAACTGCTGACACAACAAGATATTTAAACACAGCAGCTAAACACTAACAAATGCGCTTCAAAGAGCTGCAGCCATGTTGATGAATCCGCAGGAGAATATAAGATTTACGCCAAGCGTTGACTCACACAAAACCCACAAAAAAGGTATATTCCATATGTGCATAGCTCTATGCAGCGTGGAAAATAGAAAACACAAAAAAAATGTAAAAAAAAAACGAAGGGAAACGAAAGAACGTACATCCAATAAGAACTCAAACTTAAATTCAAACATTGTACGTTTAAATTTGCATTGCAAAACCGAAACTCAACTAAAAATACAGGCAACACAAATATACCTTTATGAATAAACTAAACTAAAACTAAAATAAAAACTAACAGAACAGAACAAATTTAAATTGAGAATTAGGCAAAGCGAAAAAACGAGGCGACCCAGGCGGATGTATAAGCGAAATTAGTTTTTTGGCCTTTTACCAGATTACTTGTAGTGTTAAACCATTTAATGAAATTAAATAGACACAGATCACAGATGCATGATGCATGGTAGACAGGGCTAAGAAAAGGGCTACTTGAGGACTAACATCAAAGCGATAGAGACAGGGAAACAGGAAGAGAGAGAGAGAGAGAGCAAGCAAAGATTACTTCGACGTGAAACAAAAAACTAAGCATAAATTAACAAGAAAAACAATTCAATTTAAAATAAACAAGAAACCCAAAAATCTCACTAAAATGTTGTGCATTTGTTTTCCATTGCAGAGCAATTTCTCCGCCGAGTGTTTGCTATATTCCCACTTTTATTCCAAAGGTGTCAAACATAAACAATATCTAAATGTGTGTTTAAATAAGCGTCCGCAACTGGCTTCAATGTCCCCCTTGTATAACACGCCCCCATCTGGAAGCACTAATTGCATCCCCACTCCATTGTATGTATTATAAACCAAATCAGTTGAGATATTAGGGCTACGATAAGAACATTTGGAACCGTTTTGTTTGTTCATTCTTTTGGAAGAACCTTTCCCTCATATGTGATAAGCCAACACCAAACCTAAATTGATTCAGTTTAAGATCGTTGCACCTAAGTATTACCACTGAAAATTGGGTAGAGTTAATCTCACATTAACCAAATTAGACTTGAGATCCTGGGACTTCTTGAGTTCTCGTAAAACGTTTACAAATTATTCCAAGTTGCCTGAGTTGCTTATTACAAATAGCTTAAAACATTAACAATAGCCATTCTGAATGTATTTATTGAAATAAAACTGAACTTAACATTATTTTCGGCACTAGGTTTCTTATAAAACTGTTCCCAACAACGATATAATAAATCTACTATTGAAAATACCAACAGTTTCCTATCCTTTCTTCGCTCTCATGATCATGATCCCATATGATTTTCAGCACGCCATACCTAATTCCAAATAAATTCGACTCGTTTAATAGGACAGTAACTTTTATTAAGAACATTGTATATATGTATATGTATTTATGCATTGATATTCACAATTTTCATAGAAGAGGAATCCACATCAAGATGTATCTTACAATTATTAAGCTTACTTCAAACAATCATCTTCTAGTAATGCCCCCGTCCGCGCTCCTTGCCCTCCTGGCCACCCATGAAGATCTGTATGTCCAGTCGATAGTGACGCGGCTTGCGGTGCCGCCTCGCCATCTCGCCGGGCATCGGATCTCATTTGACATCTAGAAGCCGGCGCTGGAACATCTGCATGGCCAGGTTCCGCAGTCCCTCGCCCACGATCGGCACACTGCGCGGGAACTCGCACTCCCGGGCCGGCAGACCGCACAGCTGGCGGCGCAGTCGCAAGTCCTGGCGAGCACTCAGGGCCCGACTGCCCGGACCGCATACGTTGCCCACCAATCGTTGGCGCTCTGCAGCGGCACTGCGCAGACCCATCTGCACGCATGCCAGTGGCTCCAGTTGCTGCTGACTGGCCAGAAATTCACGGTAGTCGAGCAGCGGCGAGGACATCTTGGCCGGCGGCTCGCCGTCTCCATCCAGTTCGCGTTCCCGTTCGCGCTGCTGGCACTGCTCCTTCTCCTGGATCAACTGCTGTCGGGCCTCCTCCATCACGCGGCGGGCGTAGCTCTCGCCCGCCATCCCGAACGAGATGCCCATGTCGAGGAGCACGCGATGCGGCTGCCATCGCTGCTTGGCGGAGGTGCCGCGGTCCACGCCCTGTTGCGCCGCCTGGGCCTCGGTAGCCTGCTGTCGGGTCTCGGCTATCAATCCCTGCCAGTCCACGCCCAGGGCGTCGCCAATGCCTGTGAAATGATGGATGGGAAATCGGATTTCAGTACGGATTTAGTGGCTGAATCATGTTAGGTGACCACAAATCTACGTCTACATACTTAGAGCCTAGTGCTTGAAGTGATATCATCAGCAGAAAATGCCTTTCTAATACTAATAAACGCATTACGGCATAGTAGCTGTATGTCACGTTCGTGGCTAGCAGACTGCTCACCTTTGTGCCGAGCGTCCTCCTCCAGCTCGCCATCGGATATCTCCTCAAAGTCCAGCACCTCGTCGACCTCCTCGCCCTTGATCGGGTGCCCGGCCACGCCATGCAGGCACTCGTTCTTCGTCACCTCCACTCCGTTGGTGTCCATTTCCTGTTCCCTTTCTGCTGGCAGCTCGCTCTTGGGCCGCACCTTGTCCGTCTTGTTGAGGATGTCGTCGTCGCTGTCGCTGATCTCGCTCAGCTCGCCCTCACCGGCGACGGTGGTGCGCATTGGCTCCAGCTTCACGGGATTGCCCTCGGAGGTCAGCGACTGGTTCAGATTTTGCGTAGGCGAGTCCTGGGCGCCCAGCTCCGGTGTGCCTGCCGAGTCCTCGGAGGCGTCCTCCTGCTTGATGCACACGGTGTTCAGTTTGCTCACCTGAAAGAAGGATTGAGGCACTTTAAACGACATCGCTCTACGATATGTAGTTGTTAACTGGCTGGAGACACTCTTTGAATGAGCGAACGATGTCTACAGTTGAGGGGAGCCTATGCATATACTTATAAACAAAAACGAAACCATGGCCAATATGATACGATGGGATGCATTTGATATCATTATGGGCTTGGACCTGGGCAAGGTCCAAAGTATATGAAAAACTAAACCAACCTGAGCTAGTATTCCGGGATTGGTTGTGGCATTGGCGGCACTCTGGGCCGCCGCCTTGGCCGCTGCCACTGCAGTAGTTGCGGCAGCCACAGCGCTCGCTTGAGCGGCAGCATTCGGTTTGCCGGCGGCGTTCAAGAGGGGATTCAACAGTGGTGTCTGCGTCGGCGAGACGAGCGGTGCGTGTGTGTGCTTCTTGAGGAAACCAGAGGAGCCGGCCAGTCCTCCGTCCCGGCCGCCCAGACCACCTCCATCTCGGCCACCGCCATAGGGTAAGCGTTTGTGAGGAAACCCCCGGGAATAGCCGCCGGGTGGCTGCACCGGCAACGTCATCAGCGGAGGCGGATGGGACCTGTAGCCGGGCCGATCGCCGTGATCGCCATGACCACCGTGGCCACCGCGCCGGAAGCCCCTGCCCGATCCACGCTCGCCCCTTGGATGGACATGGTGGTGCGGAGAAGCCGGATGCGGATGGGAGGGTGGTGGCGGAGCATCATCGTTATCTCGCCAATCACCGCCAGAATTGGACGACTGCTGCTGCTGCCAGGCGCGGGGCTTCTCCCGCTGATCGTGCTCCAGCCAAGCTGGCTCGTTTTTAATCGACGGTCTGTCGCCACCAACGCCACCGCCGCCTCCGGTGTCCGGCCGATCCTCGCGATCTCTCTCGCGTTCCCGTTCCCGATCGCGCTCTCGTTCTCGCTCCCGTTCCCGCTCCCTCTCACGCTCGTCGGCATCCCAGTCGGGCTCTGAAGCTGAGTGGTGTTGCTGCTGCGAGGAAGGTCCTCCGCCCGTGTGCGTTGGGGGCTTGCCACGCTTCGGTCCGCCCACAAAGCCGACGGGCCGACCCGGGGTGCCACTGGGGCCGCCGGGACCGCCACCGCCGCCACCCTCCTCCTCCCAGTCGCGCTCCCATTCCGGCCGGAAATCGCCACGTGGCCCAATATTGCGTTCCCTCTCCCGATCACGTTGCTCTCGCTCCCGATCCCGCTCCCTGTCGCGGATCAGACGCTCCCGCTCGTCCGGATACAGGCTATCCTCTGTCTCGAGTTCGCGGTACTCGCGTCCCTGCAGCTCCCGCTCCCGCAGCTCACGGGCCTCCAGCCAGGCTTCCCGTTCCCGCGAGGAGTAGCGGGCATCCAGATAGGCGCGCTTGTAGGCCCTAAAACAGGGGATTTCAAAATATTGGATTAGAGATTTGTAGGGCCATAAAAAGCAATCAAAAGGGTTGGTTCCCAGCTACCTGTTAGTTCGAGGGTTAGGTAAAAAGCAGGTTAATGTTTTCAAAATTACCACTTCCAGGAATGGAATTATTATTTATTCATTTACCTTTCCCGTTCTTCCTCCGAATACATTTCCCGGGGATCCCGCATCCTGGGCGCATAGTGCTCGGGCAGGGGACTGAGATCCCTGCGCCGGTACCTTCGCATCTCGTCTATCAGCCCGTGGCCATGTCGCTCCTCCAGGTACTCCTGCTCCCGCTCATAGGGATCCAGCTCCCGCTTATCGCGCACATGACGACCGCCACGTTCGCGCTCCCGTTCCCTTTCCACGGTGTCAAGGGATCGCTCCCGGCTGCCGTATGGCGGGAGATCTAGGTCTCGTCCCGGACCGCCCCGCTTGCCGCCCTCCTCCTCCTCCTGGCGGCGCAGTTTCTCGCGAGCCAAACGTTCCCGCTCCCGCTGACGCTCCTGGCAGCGGGCCAAGGCCTCTGCTCGCTCCTTGTCCCTGGCCGCTTCTCGTTCCGCCCGCTCACGTTCTCGATCTCTTCGATCCCGCTCTCGAAGGGAGAGATCATGGCGTTCGCGTTCCCTTTCCCGTTCTCGCTCACGCTCCCTTTCACGTTCCCGCTCCAGGGACGGAGTGCGTCCACGTGCTCTGGTCTGGATGATGATCTTCTCCCGCGACATCAGCTGGTGGTGCATTCGTGAGGACGAGCTGCTGCCTCCGCCTCCAAGTCCAGAGCCCAGGCCTAAGGATGCAGGTATGAATATTATTCAATTGACACCCTTTATATGGATGGTCACTAGGACTACATGAGTTTCTGAATTTGAGATTTTCTGGTCAATAAATAAATTCGATTTTGAACACTTTGACATCTCAAGCATGGAAGCTAGATCAAAATTTAGATCATTAAGATCAGAACAGATAATTAATTAATTCAGGTTTAATCAGTTTTTGGAACCCAGAAGGACCGTGACCGTCATAATCGACTCCTTGAACACAAAAATGGGATATTCCCTGAGGACTTCATGATGATCTAGAGGATTAACCAGCGTTTATACCTGGACTCTTTTGCCGCTTGCCCACGATGTCCTGGTGGATGCGTATCTTGGTGGTGGTGGTGGTGCTGCTGCTCGGCGGACTCCTGCTGCTGCCCAACCGGTGATGGTCGCGCTCCCTGTCCCGCTGGACGACGCGCAGCTTATCCCGCTCCCGCTGCTCCTTGCTGGCGGCCCTCAGACGCTTCCGTTCGGCCAGCTTTTTGAGCTTGGCCCGCGTTGTGGGTGACAGGGAGCGATGGACATGGCCGCTTAATGCGGCGGCAGCCCTCTTCTTGAGGCGCGCCTCCTTCAACTTTCGCTTGATGTGATTCCGCTTGGCCACCAGCTTCTTTTGCACATGATCCCGTTTGTCCCGCTTGCGACGCGATGATGGCTCATCACCCGATGAGCTCCCACCGCGCCGGGAACTCTTCTTCTTGCGATGATGGCGCTCCGCGGAGCGCGGATGATGGCCATGGACGCCATGGGCATGGGGATGGCCATGGACGCTGCCGCCGCCGCCCCCGCTGCCGGGACCACCGAGGCCGCTGCCGGGACCGCCCACCCCGCCCACACCCACGCCCTGCTCGCTGTCCGTGCTGCTGTACGAGCTGCTCCCGCTGTCCGAGTCCGAGGTGGAGTCCGAGCTGCTCGAGTGCGTCGCACTGTGGCGGGCGGCCTTCTTGTAGCGGCGCAGCGACGCCTTCTTCTCCATCGCCGCGATCTCCGCTAGCCTGCGCGCCTCCGTTTTGGCTGATTCTTTGATTGCGTTTTCCGGGAGATTTGTGCGGATATTTTTCTTTTTCTCGCGCCTGCTTTGTTGTCCGTTTCGCGTTTTCTTCCTCCTCCTTTTTCGCCTCCGCTTTTTCCCTTTCGAAAGTTATCGATAGCTTATCGACATGGCTCGCGGACCATCGATAGCAGCGGCGGGAGCTATCGATAATGAGCGGTCTTTTTAAAACGTTCATCCCTATTTATTTTAAAATTGGTTTGTAATAATCAATAATTTCTTGTATTTTTATTTTTATTTTAGACAATTAAAAAAACGAAATTTTTATAAATTTGTTTGTCTTATAGTGCGTCGTGTATAGCAACCTTGTCGGCCACTCAGTTTGACTTGGGTTTTCGCTTCCTAAAATGCTTGCAATCCAGCTATCCATGCTCCTTAAATCGAGTCGTATTGGGGCCTATTCACAGCTAATCCTCACTTTTGATACGAAGTTCGACATAACAACACCTAACAGCGCATTCTCTAGCAAACTAAACAAAATAAAAGTATTATATTTTAATCTAAAGCAAGTTTAGCTACGGCTTTTGGTGAAATACCAAATCGAGGTCTCATTCTGGTAAAGCCGATGATTTTAATGCGCCGGCAGCCTTGGCTGCTGAGTAGACCAGGCGCCTGGCTGCTGAAGGGTCTCGCGGCTGGCGAGGATGTGTCCGAACCCGTTTCCCGTCTTGCGGCGGCTATGTCCACAGCAGCGATATCCGGACCAGCGATGGCTACCGCCCCCACAGTATCCGCAATATCCGCCGTATCCGTGGTATCCCAGTCCTTCCAATCCAGGGCCCAAGGAGCAGGAGGAGGATGGCAAGGAGCAGGTGGGTTCCAAGTTAAACTATATTTGCACGGGTATATTTGGTTAGCAAATCAGTTGTCAGAAACGTAGCTGGTTTCCAATTTACTTTAACAGCACCATTTCTTGGCTAGTTATTCATGAGTTTATTGCCTTTTTTCCTAACCGTACTCACCAGGAGGAAGAGCCCTCGGAGGATCGGCCGCCGGAGGAACAGCCCCAAGAAGGCGGTACGGAGGAGATCCAGCCCCAGCCCCAGCAGCAGGAACAGGAGGAGGAGGAGCCGCCGCCGGAAAGCCACCTGCAGGCAATGCCCCACCTCCCCCTCCACCGTCTTCAGCTCCATCACCTCCTCCAAAAGCCAAGTCCGCCAATCCGAGGATGAAGAGCTTCGAGATCTACCGCTGGAAGCCTGGAGAGCAGCCGCAGACGCAGACCTACAGCGTGGACCTGGAGAAGTGCGGCGCCATGGTGCTGGATGCCCTGATCAAGATCAAGAACGAGATGGACCCCACGCTGACCTTCAGGCGCTCCTGCCGCGAGGGCATCTGCGGCTCCTGTGCGATGAACATCAATGGGACAAACACCCTGGCCTGCGTGTCGCACATCGACCAGGACGAGAGCAAGTGCTGCCGGATCTATCCGCTGCCCCATCTGTATGTGGTGCGGGACTTGGTCCCGGATCTCAGCCAGTTCTACGACCAGTACCGCTCCATCCAGCCGTGGCTGCAGCGCAAGGATCTCAAGCGGGAGGCCGGGTCGGCGCAGTATCTGCAGTCCGTCGAGGATCGCCTAGTGCTGGACGGGCTCTACGAGTGCATCCTGTGCGCCTGCTGCCAGACCGCCTGTCCATCGTACTGGTGGAATAGCAACAAGTATCTGGGACCCGCCGTCCTCATGCAGGCCTTCCGCTGGGTCATAGATTCCAGGTGAGCGTGGTTTTCCTACTTTGTTTTATATATACACATAAATCGCACCACATTTCGGTTCTTATTCTGAACCGTACCGGTTCAGCAACAAAAGGATTCCAAACATTTGTATATCGACTCGACTAGTAATGATGGTCAAAAATATATTTTCTTTTTTAATAAATTTTTTTAATTCTTTCGGTTATACCAAAAATTTGTACCAAAATCAAAACGGTACAAATTTGTAATTCGGTTCTGGATCGGTTTTTGTCGGTTAATCGTTCTGGTTGTGTTCCCTGATAGAAATCTCTACTTTTTTCAGGGACGAGGCCACCGAGCAGCGTCTGGACTTCCTCAAAGATCCCTGGAAACTCTATCGATGCCACTCAATCATGAACTGCACGAACACGTGCCCCAAACACCTCAATCCGGCGAGAGCCATCATCCAGCTAAAGCAGCTCCTCGTGGGGCTGAAGAAAAAGGAGAAGCCCCAACTCCAGACCGATGCCCTCTTCAAGGGAAAGTAATGGGAAGTGGTTACACTCGGGATTCGACATAACGTCAACGGGAGTTGTATATGCAACACTGCCCCAAGCCAAACTGATCTGATCACTCACCTACAAAAAGTGTGGGCAAACTCATTACAAAGCTAGAGATAAGAACACTGCGGGCAATATAAATAGAAAACATTCAAACAAATTTCAGAACACAGAACTAAATTTTAACACAGGACCTTGTGGACTTTACGATGTAGCTATGTTTAGGGAATAAACGCGAAATAATAATAAATAATCAAAAAAAATGTTTTTTTGGTAATTATCATTAAGAGTGAATATTATTTTTATAATTATAATGATCCCAACATCATATATGAAAGTATACAATGCTATGTAATAAAATGAGAATCCCAAATAGATGAAACTGGTTTTTGGTATTGCAAAGAAAGAAATTAAATAAGTAAATATTTTTCCCCAAAGAGTGTAAAAAATCAAGACATCTACTAATTGATCAATTGAAAAACAATCTTTGAAATGCCAGGATGGGTAACCAAAATAGAGATCGTCAGGCAGATGGATTGCAGTTGGACAGACGGATCGAACTGATCCCGATTTCGATCCCCAGCACGCCCAACACTCCAACGAATCCCCGGAATTTCCATTTCCCTCGTCATCGCCAGCTATTTCTGCACTTCTCGTTGCAATTAAGTGGGAAAATGCTGTAGCTATGTGGATGTTAATGTTCGTGTCTGCACCAGACCAATCCAAACAAAGAATGAAATCGGATGAAACGAGCCACTTCCTACACGAGAAAAAATAGTTTGTGTTAATGCCATAATGAGATTATTAAAGAAATAATAACAATTCGTTTTAATAATTAAAATGTGTGTATAAAAAACATAAATTCAAAATTAGAATTAAATTAAAATACTATTAAGGGCATACAAATTAATTTCTGTGGAGGCAAAGGAGATTGGTTTTCCAATTGGCCCCAGAAGGGAGTTGCGGAGGGCAGTGAATGAAGCCAACTGTGAAAACGGTCCAAACGTCTCGCTGGGCGTCTAAAAATAAGCCACTGCAAATCTTCCGCCTGGTAGAGGAATTGGAAATGGAGTGACGCGAGTTCGGAATGGAATACTTCGATGTTGTTTTCTTTAAAAATAACAAGGCCCTCCGAACTTGTCAGCAGCCGTCGCGAAAACGGGAAAATGAAAGCAGGAAAAGCGGGAAATCTTGTCACGCTCTCATTTACACAACTTGCACTTTTCATGATGTAGTTTTTTGGATTTTCTTAAAATACCCTTTGAACATGTATGTATACTCTAGTGTCTTGAACCTTATAAAAATAAAAGATGGTATAAAACCTCTTACAAAAGGGCCAATAAAAGGATAAAACTTCCGGGTTTCAATTATTTTTATTGCATACTTTATGTCGCCTGTTAAAAGGGTTTCAAGTCACTGGAGATTTCAGTTGATTTTTACACTTATTTACTTTTAAGCATATTTTTAATAAATATTTACCTTGACAGAGTATCAAAGAGTACGGCTTGCACACTTGACATATAGCTCGTGTTCATTTCTTCGGGCTGCGACAACACTCAATCGAGCTGACAGGCACAAATCAGATGAAAAGCGTTCGGCCAGAGCCCTAGCAGATTACCCAAAGCCAGTTGATCCGCAGCTTCCCATTCTGCCGCCGCTGGAGAATCGTCCGGGCCATTCTCCAGAAGCTTAGGCCCATCAGGAGCTGCAAGGCGAGGAGACAATTAAAAGGCAATTCCAGCAATGCGTCTGCTTGCACCTGCCGGCCAGATATCAGCGACAAACGACAAACGACATTGTCAACAATGAGCCAGTCGAGCACGATTAGTTCACTGGACCACAGAGAAAAAGTATTTTTCGAAGATATTCAACATTTTTTTGGAATATCAACGTTTTACATCGAGGAAATTGTGTCTAAAAGTATGTGAGAAAAAAGTAATACACCAGACATTTTGGAGATATTCGAACAAGCGTTTTATAAAAAAATGTTTGGTTGTTTTGAAAGAATCACAAAAATCTCTAAAAGTTTAAAACCACTTTTAAAGCTGTTTGTGAAAAACCAAAATATATTTTGGCATACTTTGAGGCATCTTTTCTGGAGTTATAATGTTAAAAATACTAATAAACATCAAATTATTTTAAAAACCGTTTCCTAAAATCCATAACTTGTAGTCCAGTGCTTTGCTTTAAAAATAAATACATCACACACATGCAGACGGTCTCACTCCGAATAGCTTGGAGCAAATTATGTTGGGCTGGAGTCTCCGCTCCTTTGTCGCATTTCCAAGGTGTTGAGGCCGTTGACAATGTGGAGCATCCCCATCCCCCCATCGTCTTACAATTTAAGCTGCTAAGCCGCCGCTGACGTCTGACAGGTGGCAAGTGGAATCGACGCATCGGAGGGCGAAGAAACAGGCGTTTTCCAAACACATTTCGTCATAGACGCGTGCTGGAACTAGCCGACAAGAGACAATCGATCCCGAGATGACAACTTTCCCTAAACAAATATAATGAAGCCAAATATTACTAGAAAAAGGTAAAAGTCAGACGACTTTTTTAAAGATTAAAAATGTGTTGACCCCGATCCAAAAAAAAAATTACCCTCCGACACTTTTCAAGTGTTTGTCTTTTTACTTACTTTTTTCTTCAGTTTCCTTGCCTTACTCAATGGTGTAGTGACCTCAACTATTTAAATTTCTCTCTTTTAGTTTTGGCTACATTTTTAGACTCCAAAATCTTAAATAAATATTTTTTGAAAATCAGGGTCTTGGAAATTCCATCGAAATTCGTCTAGAAAAAGCTAAGTTAGCAACACTACTGGGGGGAATTGTTTCCTGCTTCTTGCCAGTTAATTTGATTGCAACGCTGTTGTTGCCATAGTTACAGATGATATAAAATCCCCAAGATTTATGGCTTTTAAATTTCCATTCATGCCGGGATCTGGCTGATTGCTGGCATCCAGAGCCAAAAGCGGATGCACAAATCAATTGTCATTTGGCAGGGAGAGTTGTCGAGGAGAGTAAGTTACTCGTAAAATGAAGTTTTCAATAAAAAGTGCCCACCACTGATTGTCTACTTTAAGTCTTGATAGCTTTCTTAGTGGTTCGTTTTCATTTTCCTCGCTGGCAATCACTTTCATTTACTCAGTAGTACCATGCACAGATTTGAAAATATTTCCACTTCTGCATCTACCGCAATAGCCAAGTTCAATGAATATCAAGGCGAAAAGTATTTATCGTGATCAGTCATCGCTCGACAATTGAAAGAGTCAAACGCAAAAGCTATTTAATCTCTCGTCTTAAATTATATTCGCAGTTCTATTTTTGATTCTCACAGTCATATTGCTCAAAATGGGAGAATCGTTTCCGAATAATAATGAAAAAGCTTTCATTGAGTTTTGCTCAGAGTATTTTGTTATAACGAATCACAGATGTCCGATGGATTTTAGGATTTTGAAATATTTATAAAATAACACTAACAGCCTAGGCTAAAGATCACCATTACTTTTCGTAAAATGTATTTTTTTGACAAATTTTTTCAATTTTTTGAAAATTGGTCACAAATTAAAGTTTTCAGGTTTAAACGCCAATCGATTGGGAATTTAATTATGAGCTTAACAAGGTATGGCATTCCTTATTCCGACCTTAATTTGCAAAATGATTGCCAAAATACCTAGTTTCTTGAGGTCGAAAAAAGGTAGTAGGATTTCAGACTAAAATACCATTATTTAATGCAGTTTTTCAGTCATAACTTGGGCAAATCGAGGCACACAGCTGAAAGACTAACTGTTTTGAGCAGCTAACAACTTAGGCTTCCGATCCCTATCACATTCCGGGAAATTTATTTTTTGACTAAATTTCACATTTTTCATAAGGGGTAACATCGTTTATTTTTGCGAAAATCGGTCCAAAACTAAAGTTTTCGGGTTTGAATGCCAATCGATTGGGAATTTTATTACGAGTTCAACAAGGTATGGCATTCCTTATTCCGACCTTAATTTGCAAAATGATGGCCAAAATACCTAGTTTCTTGAGGTCGAAAAAAGGTAGTAGGATTTCAGACTAAAATACCATTATTTAATGCAGTTTTTCAGTCGTAACTTGGTCAAATCGAGGCGCACAGCTGAAAGACTGACTGTTTTGAGCAGCTAACAACCTAGGCTTCCGATCCCCATCACATTCCGGGAAATTTATTTTTTGACTAAATTTCACATTTTTCATAAGGGTCTATTTTTGCGAAAATCGGTCAAAAATTAATGTTTCCAGGTTTCAATGCCAATCGATTGGAAATTAAATTACGAGCTCAACGAGGTATGGCATTCCTTATTCCGACCTCAATTCGCAAGATGATTGCCAAAATTCCAATTTTTTTGGTTGAAAAATAGGTAGTAGTGGTTTTTTAGACAAAAACACCCATATTTTTGTCGGTTTTTTTTTCGTAAATTGGTCAAAACGAAGCGCACAGCCGAAAGGCCGACTGTCTCGAGCAGCTAACAACCTAGGCTAACAATTTCTATCACTCTTGGAAAAATTTATTTTTTGACCAATTTTTGCATTTTTCATAAGGGGTTACCATCCATCCATTTTTGCGAAAATGGGTCAAAAATTAAAGTTTCCAGGTTTCAATGTCAATCGATTGGAAATTAAATTACGAGCTCAACGAGGTATGGCATTCCTTATTCCGACTTTAATTCGCAAAATGATTGCCAAAATACCTATTATTTGGTTGAAAAATAGGTAGTAGGATTTCAGACAAAAACACCCTTATTTTTGGCGGGATTTCAATCATAACTTGGTCAAAACGAGGCGCACAGAAGAAAGACTGACTGTCTTGAGCAGCTTACAACCTGGGCTAACGATTTCCATCACTTTTGAAAAAATTTATTTTTAAAGCAATTTTCGCATTTTTCATAAGGGGTTACATCATCTATTTTTGCGAAAATTGGCCAAAAATTTAAATTTCCAGGTTTAAATGCCAACCGATTGGAAATTAAATTACGAGCCCAACGAGGTATGGCTCTCCTTATTCTGACCCTATTTCAGAAAATGACTGCCAAGAAACCTTTTTTTTAGGTCGAAAAATAGGTAAAGGTATTTCTGACAAAAAAGCACCCCTTATTCTAACTATTTACACTTTAAAGTGTTAGAGTTTTATTCAAACAGATAGGTGCCAACAACTCATCGATAAGTTGAAGATTTACCCTAAACACGACGCTCAAATCCCACTGAAAACGATACCCAGCTCTCAGGTGGGCGAGGGCACCTGAACTTGGCCGATAACTTTTGGCTTAAAGCTTTGGCCCCTGTCAGGGCTGTTCTCTCTGCCTCTCTTGCCAATTTTGTGCGACTGAAACATGAATTACTCGTAAATAGCTAATGTAACTACGAAAATATTTACATATGCGTAAGTGGGTGTCGGTAACCCACACACGTATTACACTCTAAAAAAGAAATCTAAATCATTAAAACTATATAGGATTTTTTGTTGTGCGGAGACTCCTTCTTTTTTTTGAAACATAAAATAATCAGTTTCCATCTGATTGTATTTATCCAGGTAGTAATTAGCTGAACTTAAGTTTTGGTGTCCCAAAATGAACCGACTTTAAATATATGGTTTTATTTTTGGATAAGTTGTTATTAAGCTAGTTATATTTGGAATGAGAGGTGAGATATCTTAAGAATAATAATAAACAATCGTAATTTTATATCCTGATTTCGAAACATAGAAATCGTTCGATAACTTTTGATGTGGATTATAAGGTAATTTCTTCGAGTGTACGGAGCGCAGTGCCACGTGCAGAGCGTTTCAAAAGCTTCAGCCCGAAAGAGCGAGCTTTGTTCGGGCGCCTACGTCACAGGGCCGCTTTTGGGGGGCGGACGAGCTTTCGGCGCCTAGAAAACAACCCCAAAGCGGCACCGCGAATCAGTCGCAAAAAAGTGCCCGTCGCCAGAACGCTGAAAAACAGCAAACAATTAAGACAAATAAACAGATCCGAAATAGAAATAGTAATTGAGTGACAAGAAGCAGCCAAAAGTGAGAGCTGCCGCAGAATCGAATATTTTGAAAGGGAGAAAAGAGGTAGCTAACCATTGTTTATTTTATTTTTTTTGGCTGTGAGTGAGTGATTTACGTGTCCGAGTGTGTGGGTGACTGAAATCTTCTCCCACTTCTTGGTGGTTTTGCATTTTTGATCCTAATAATTGTTATTACCATTTACCTGAATCGATCAAGGAAACCGCCGAGAGGATAACGAAAGCGCAGCCCCCGCAAACGTGCGACCCCCTCCATCAGTCCATCAATCCATCAGTCCATTCAGCCAGCACTATTCCCATATCCAGATAGTCCGAATATCGAGAAAGGCGACGAAGGCGCAGGAGAAAGGAGCAGGATCCAAACACAACCGAAACACAACAAACCCAAAACACACACTCCACAAAGATGTCATGGAGATATGCGGTAAGCGGAAGGACAATGGGGCAAAGCGGGGAAAGTAGGGTTAAAAAAACAAAGAGAGTGGGCGGATAAGGGTGGCGATAAAGTGTACAGAATACTGGAAAAAAAATCTGCATTAATGATAGAGATCTTCTTTCAAAAATCGAAATTCGGAAATAGTTTGCAGCTAAACAATGATATATCAAACAAATTTGTTTTTTTTTTAAATAGAAATTGTTTTATCTCAAATTTCAATTTGAATATTTTTGTAAACATTTTTTAGCTCTAAAGCATAAATAAAAAGGCCACTTTCCTTTCTGGAATACGTACTATTTAAGTTGTTAACGATAAAGATTTTTACTAGATATTCGCGCAGTGTAATGACGGGATGGGGGCGTGGCGCAGGCTGGTTTGTCAAGTGCCGCGTGGCAGACTTTTCGACGCTAGCGTCGGGCATCTGTCAAAAACAGCTGATGACGATGGTGACGGCGAGCGCTGATGACCTTGACTCGCCTCAATCTGCGGCCATGTCGTCCTCCCGCTCGGCTGACCCAATTTGGCCACCCTCTTCCATACACCCCCAACCTCAAGCCACTTCACCTATAACCCACAAGGAACAACGACACAAAAATCAGGCTAAGGAAAATATAATTTGTTCTATTTTCTGTGGGACTGAGGCCTTGGCACATGTGTGCACCACCGCCTACCACCCACCGCCCTTTTTGAAGGCCTCTAAATGCAAATGCAAAGTTCAAGTGCCTTTCCAAGGCGTGGCAAGCCCACCACACCGCCCCATGCCACCCAAAGAGCACCACCGAACTGTTCCCAACATGTGGGTCGTTAAATAACCATCTTTGTCTGTGGCTTTTATCGGGCGATTATCCGGCATTAACTCGGTTTTGGCGCCTCATTTTTTGGGTCACCACTGCACATGGTCCTGGGTCGGGGTCACTTTTAGAGTTGGGCATGTCCTTGCAGGGGTAAAGATTTTTCCAAAAGCTACTGCAGCCTGTTTAAATCTAAAACACTTCAAGTTTTCTGGAATTCTTGGCATCCTAGCGATGTTATCTAGTAAAATTAAAGTAATTAGCTTTTCTAGTAAAACATTAAAAAAATAATGTGGCTTAACCTTTTAAGAAATGGGTTATTTTTGGTGGACTTGCTGCCCATTCCTCGAGTTTAATATTATTTCAATAGTTGTATAAAGAATAGAATTTACTACGAGTTCCGTTTGACTATTTTGTCTGTTGTTTTCTGATATCTTTATTTAAAAATGTGATTTATTTAACTACTACATTTTCCTATGGTCTCATGATGGCCAATTAAGATAACAAATGTTTTCAAAAATCAATCATTGCACATGACAGGCAGCCTTACATGCGTGTCGCAAAAATATGCCGATGAATGGAAAGCCCTCCGACTAATTGAAAACTCCCACCCGCGGCAGTTAAACCATCGGGAATTAGCATTAGCCTAACCAAATTAGTGACGCTGCACTGGATTTGATTGACCCAAAAATGCGGATCGGTGGTAATAGGCTTTCGGCTCTTGTGGGCTGGCTAGAGGAGAGTACTCATACGCCGCTTGGACCAGTTGACTTGATTATAAAATGAAAAAACGGAAGAATTAAGTGGCCCAAACCAGGAACTTGAGGCCCCGAAATCGAATGCAAAAACCTAATGAATTCAGGAGGCAGTGAAGCGAAATAAGTTGGTGGCTCAAATTAATTGCTCGGCTTCCGTGTAATGGCCATTGTGAAGTGCTGTAAGGCCCATGGCAGATAAACATATATAGGTGCTTACTGTACTGCCAGTATATAAGCCCCCGAGCTTAGCAAAATGTCAATGTCATCGCCGTTTTCCGCTGCCAGTGCTGCTGGCTCAGTGTCAAGCCCATCGGGAGCGCTAATTGAACAATCGATAGAGCACTGTATCTGTGTAGACCCACATATTATACGTGTATCGTAGGTAAATACTATATATAGCCGCTTTGTGCCGATATTGTGGGCGTGTCGCATCGCAGCTGTTGCGCCTGATTGAGCAGAAGGCGAAAGGCAAACGCTTGAGCTGCACTGCGAAAAAAAATTCAGATCTCCTGAGACGGGGTGTATTTCAATTCTACAATAGGAGAGCCTATACAGTTTTAGAAATTACACAAATGTAATCTATTCATAATATATTTTTAAATATCAAAACTTAATGTCTAGAAATATGCATTACAAAATTTAAAAGCCGAGAAAAAATGGCTGATATTGATCGTATAGCTCTAACATACCATATAAAATAACAACAATTAATGTACCTTCATTCATGAAAGTACAAAGATTTAAATTCACCTAATAAGGCGTATAAACGTATGGTGAAGTCTATTCTTATTTCTGTAAGATGTCCAGAAAGCATTTTTCATATACCTACATGTTGTCTTTAAAATTATTCAGAAGTGTATAAGATCCTAGTTTCATAAGCACGTAGATATACACGTAAACATTAATATCCAGCTAAAAGCATTTGATACTTTAATTTAGGCAGCGTATTATTAGTTTTTAAATTCCTGGAAAATATTTGGGTATTCAAAGAACTCAGAAATGTTTTTAAGCGAAATTTTTCTCAGAGTGATAGCTGCGGCAGAAGCTAAACTCAAAAGCGGCAACTTGAAAGCGTTTCCCCATTTGGACCGAGCTAGAAACCCACCCAAAATGGGGGAAGCGTTATTCTCAAGCTCAAGGTCAATCGGCGATCTGTTGTCGGCCTTGGGAAATGGGAGAGATAATCGTATATAAAAAAGTATGTGAAGACAGATACAATATATCAAAAAGTCAAAAATCCCCACATATTACTGAACATTATAAATTTATAATATAATTTATATAATTTCTATAACCCATTTATTAAGTTAACTTTATGGAGAATATATCTATAATGCAATCCCTGAACCTTTAATTTCCCACTTGTAAGCTGCATAAGTTTGTGAATGACAGGCAGACAGCTATTTGATGGGATAGTCGCATATATCTTTCCCAACCCATAAACGTGCCCGCCTTAAAAGGCAAATTAAGCATCCTCTGAATTGCGCATTTAATTGAAATTTAGTTTTGCAATGTGGCAAATTGTTTTGTTTTGGCTTCGTTTCTTGATTTGCTGGCTGCCAAAGTTTTTCGCGCTCAATGTTGGGAAATCAGCTGAGGAATGTCTCTTTCAGTTTTCTGTTTTTTCATAATTATCTGGGGAATTTTGTTTACATTTTCCTCTGTTTTTCGGGGGATCGGGGGCATTCCACGTTGGTTCGTTGACTGTTTAATCAATAACAAAAAAAGTTACTGCAGAACACTACTGGCTTGCATGTCAATGCGATTTGCATTTGTCGAGTGCCCAAAACTATGCAGATTATGCAGATATACAGATAACTATGTATCTATACTTTGTATATGTGTCACACTTATATGTATAGATTTATCAATGCCATTGGCCAGACGAAAAAAAGAAGGAAAGCTTGTAAATTTCCTTTTGGTCGAAAATTAATTGTTGCTCTTGATTTTGCTTTGCTTTAATTTCCAACATTTTCAGCCGAGCATTTTCACACTTGAAAAATGATTTTAGGAAAATTGTTGTTCGCCTTTTTTTTTCTCGCTCTCGTGTTTCTATTTCTGGGAATTCCTCTGCCCAAGGCCAAGCAAGTAAATCGCGAATGAATTACAAAAAGTTTTAATAAATATATCGATGGAAAATGTCCGCCGATGCTTGTATACTGTGTTCCATTAAAAAAGATAGTAAACAGTTGTTGTATACTAAAAAGTTTTGGAGAATTTTTGATTTTTAATTACTAAAAAGTTTTTTCATTCAATAAAAAAGTGTATATATAGTGTTTATATTTTAAAACCATCTACTTATCCTAAATTTCTGTAGGTTTTTATTTTGTACTTTGGAAGTTTGGATTTGTAGTGACAGAAGAAAAAAATATTTTATTTAAAATATTTAATTCTGAGTAATAGTAAACGCAACGTTATATTTAAAAGAATTGTGTTAACCTAAAGTACTTTTGGCTTATTTTTTATTTTGGTATTAAAATTATTGGAGATTTGTTCCGATCAAATGTTTAACTTAAATTGTACTATCCTGAAAACCTCGACAGTGGTAAAGCTTATATTCAAACAACCTTCTTGTCCTAAATGGTTTTTATTTTATTTCGTGTTTTAAATATTACGATCTATTACAGAAATGTCAAATATATAATCAAATACTAGATTCCATATCCCTTCCTAGAAATCAGGATTTATGATGGAAATATCATACATAACATCGAAAATTCCTGGTTGTAATCCTTAAAGAGTGGTTTTATAACTAAGGCAACCCCACTTAATAATAGTAAAAGGCGAGCTCGCAAGGCTGACCGCATAATTTTCTTTCGCGTCCTTCCTTAGTGGGCTTAGTTTATTTAGCTGATTGCATTGTCTAGCCTCATTCCCCTCCCCCGCCTCCATGAAACTTTCCATCATGCCCCACATTGTTGCACTGTGGCATTGTTTTTCCATTTTCCATTTAGTTTGCTGCACTTCCTGCAGATATCGAAGGCAAACGAGAACTGTGTCAGCCCAGGGGTCAAGCAGGGGCCCAACTGTTGCCACCTGCAAGCCGCAACATGTGGAGCGGATGTGGGTCAAATGAAAGCCGTGGCTGTGCATGTGGCTGACCTGACCCACCCAGCGGTGCCAAAGGACATCAATCGCAATCGAAACGAGATTATGACGTCCTTAAAGTGGCTGCAGTGTGTGGGAGCCTCCGTTATGAACTAGTTTATTTTGCCCGGGGGTAACAGAAATTAAAACGAGATTGATACAGTCTTTGGAAAAGAACTCGATACACGGGAAAATATTTTTTAAAAAATTCTGATCTTTAAAATATTGTTGTTTTTCAACCCGAAATAGGTTTTGCCATTTTTAAAATCATTAAAATTTGTAATGAAATTGATAAATTGAAATTATATTTGTAGCTAATTAAAGATATTTAGTAACTGACTGATTTAATTTAGTAAGGCCAGAGGCAACATAAATTATTTTAATATCTGAATTACGAAAATGTTGTAAGGATTTTTTTCTAGATTGCCATGACTTTTAGTTAGTCAAAAATCAAACAAGTGTCATAAGGCCTTAGTCTACTTAGATGCATTTTACTTACATTTATTAATCATTCAAAGCAAACAAATTGAAACTGGTAGAAATGATTTAAGTGGCCCTCTCCCGGTTTCCTCCTCATATAGAACACACACCTCTCAGGTATTTTGGCCCCTTCGCTGTCGACTGCTTTCAATGCGGCTATAATAAGATACGAACACTTTCAAAGTTGCCAATAGATTCACTCACACGAATCGCTCAGACATCGGGGGCGGGGGAATATCGGAATGGGAATGGAAATGCCATATAGATGCCACGACTATATATCTGTATATGCTGGCGATTAGACGGGCCACCGTTCCAACAACATTCAATCATGCCAGTGTTTTCCACTCGCTTTTCGATTTTGTTTCCATTTGGCTTGCATTTTTTTGTGCTTTGTTTCGTATCTGGTATTTTGTGTATTTTCCCCCTTTGGATTTGTCGTGTCCAGCTAATTGTCTTGTCATGCGGGCCTCACTCATCTTTATATATATCTATATATGCATCTATCGTATATATTGGGGGGATCTGGTCGGGGGCGTGGGATGAGTCACAGACAAGAAACTCGTAGCTGGGTTCCACTTGCTCCAATATATCTACGTGTTTTCTCTTTACACATTTCTTGTTCGTTTGATTTTCACTGTATATCATCGGTGAGTAATTTTTTTTCTTTCTATCAAGTATTTTTAGATGCAAATCAGTGGGCGGGGAGTGGGCGGCTGGGAGTGGGTGGGCGGTAGCGCATTTTTCTTGGCAAGGGGGACAAGGTCAAGGCGCGCAGCTTCGCACTCACCTGAGCAAAAGCTTTTCCTCTATTTCCGTTTCCACCTAATATAGCCCAGGTTTCTCTCTTTTACCAGATATTTTCCGTATTGCATTACCCTTAGCAAAAATATCTATTACTAAAGGTCATTAATTGATTTGCCAAAGGGGATCTTAACGAGCTAGTTATTTTATATATTTAATACTCTATTTACCCTATTACACAATTATTTATAATCATTTTTTTCAGCTTCTCACAGACAGATACAGCAGCAGCATCGGTGATAGATATAGTCCCCACTATTATCAGGTTTGTCCTGTTGCCAGAGAAAATAAAGCTTTGCATGAGGTTTTCTAAATGTGGATACCATGTATCTGTTTTTAAATTGTGCTGTCTTGAGTGCTTCCAAAGTTAGAGTTCCCGTATTTCCCAACTAACCAATGTTGAAAACTAATTTCGCGCACACTATAACACTCGTATCTGGCGGATATATGGGCCACGGCGAAAATAATGCTATACATAACCGCCACATTTTTCGCGCTTTTCATCAACAGATTTAGAACAATTAACCCACACACACCTTGCGCCGACCAGAATCTCAGAAGCTATATATAAAAGACGTGTTCGCCGAGAGCTATATGCCATAGATCAGTCACAATAGTCTAGCGACAGATGCTTAAAATGATATATATATTTAATTTTTTTCTCTCGATACCGCCGTCGTTTCGCTCATTTTCATTTTCAGGGTCGCATGCCGCGACAAAAAGCAAAAGTTTCCGAAACGTGAACACCTATCCACCGCCCCCTTGTCCTCGAGATTATAATATTATGACAAGTCAGACAGTCGATAGCCAACAAAATGGTATCAAAAAGGGAAAACAAAATATAAGATACAAAGCAACACAAAAGGCAAGACAAAGTTTTCACTTTCTGTCCCTGAAATTGTCAGACAACGAACTGAAAATATATACATATAAGGCGGAACCCCCTGGGGCGACCTCCCCTTATCCGTCTGATTTGTCATCTTTTGTAACCAAATTGCGACCTTCGCCTTTGCCATAAATCTGCAAGGCTAGGCATTTTAGTTCCTGTTTTTTTTTTTTTGGCAATTGGCGCTAGGACTGTGATGTCATATGAAGTAGGGGGACTCCTTAGAAGGCTGCCAAAAATTTCCACAAAATCTAATTACCGAAGGACTTTTAAGTAATGGTAAATCGATTTTCCAAATACATATTTCCAGAGTTCTCTTTTAATGAAAAGCTCTAATGACATCTTAAATACAGTGATTGGTCTCAGGATATTTAAAAGCACTTTGTATGATCCTTAGAGCAAAGCTGCAAATTACACGATCTTTACTTTTTTTAAACTTTGATATTATTTCAAAAATTAGTGTTTAGTTTTCAAAAATTGGAAAGCTCTGTATAAAAAATGCTCCCACGGGAATGACCTACAATGGTATAGAAACTTTTGCTTGCCGAAGTTAGCTTTCTTTCTTGTTCACTATGAAGTGATACAAAATAATACATTTGAATTGATTTTATCCTTAAAGGAAGGGAAATCGAAAAATGCAATTGATAGTATCTATTTACATTATTGGATGGCTAAAATTGTGTGTGTACATTTTGCTGTTAATATGAAGCGGATCCGGCACTTTCATTCTGGTTGATGAAATTGGATAGGTCTTCGAATCAGAGCTGTGAGTTCCCAGGACTGGAATAGTTTTCAGGTGCCTAAGAGCTTTGTCAACCGAGAGCTTACTACTAACACCTGGTTAGCCTGTGAATTGTTTGGTTTCTGTGTAAACATGTCGCTGTTATGTAGAATACTTGGGTTCCACTTACTGATCTTTGTGTATAATTTGGACCCCATTGCAGTCGCCCAGCCGCATGGAGACCTCCGAACAGACCACTGGCCGTCAGCTGCAGCGAGTCCTGCACTACTCGATGGCTCCTAGCCGGGCACTCCCAGGACTCCGGCGCGCCGAGTGCGCCATCCACGACGTAGACTGTGATGAGGTCTATCCGGGCATCTACATTGGCGATGCGTAAGTGCTCTGTCCAGCTCCAAGAAAAATAATCTTTCAGTGATATACCCCCTATTCCAGTGCGGCGGCCAAAAACAAAACCTATCTGAGAATGATGGGCATCACCCATGTCCTGAACGCGGCCGAGGGATGTCGCTATGGTCAGGTGGACACCGGACACAGTTACTACCGGGATATGCCCAGCATCAGGTGAGTCCCATGCTCCGATCTATAATCCTCCAATCCCAATTGCTGGACCGACAAGAGGCAACAACATGAACAATCGAAAGGAATGCAAATTCTCGAAACCTTTCGCTCAAAATTTGTTCATATTTTGTTTTGACTCGCACACAGTTTGAATTTTAATTTTGCACCTACACTATTTATGTCACACATTTCGAAATTTCTTTGAAAAAATATTCCTATTTTTCTTTCTCTTTTTTTTATCTCTCCTACGCACTCGTAAATACCATTTTTGTACCATTATTCCATTGCACATTACCATTATATTGCAATCAAAAACATCATCTCATCTCGATTTTGGCTCAACTTTGTTGTTGCTGTTTGTTGTGTACTGTGTGTGTTTGTTTGTGCGATAGACGCAACCATAAGGATTGTGTTTTTAGGTACATGGGCTTCCCCATGGTCGATGCCCCAACGACGGACATCTCACGATACTTCTACGTGGCCTCCAAGTTCATCGACAGCGCCATCAGCAGTGGCGGTAAGTGGTGTGGTAATGGGTCCGGAGTAAGCAGCGTTAATAAAAATCTAGAAAAATTCTCTAAAGATTACACCGCAGTAATCATTGAATTCACAGGCTCAAGCCAAAATCAATTTATGAGCTGCGGAAATAATCTGTCTAAGTTAAAGTTCAGACTTCAAGAATTTATTGACATTTAATTATATGCGAGCTTGTTCTGGATCGTTTAGGCCAGCGGTCGGCATGCAATACCGCTGTTGTACACTGTTTGTGTGGCGGCACGGAGCGACGAGAGCTATGCCCGCTTAATAGAAAGCTGCCGACCGCTGGATTACTCTAGTGACAATCCTTAGAAGAACTCCCTACTAATCAGTTTTCTTTTCTAACAGGCAAGATCCTGGTGCACTGCCTGGTGGGCATGTCCCGATCGGCCACCTGTGTGCTGGCCTACCTGATGATCTGCCGGAAGATGTCGGCGGTGGACGCGATACGCACGGTGCGGATGAGGCGCGATATCCGGCCCAACGATGGATTCCTGCAGCAATTGGCCGATCTGGATATGGAGCTCAAGCGCAAGAACCTATATCCCTATTAGTGGACTTACTGGGCAATTGACGGGGAGCCTGAGATACAACCAAAGATCCAAGAGAGGAACGGTGGGAATGCGGCGCGGTTCTTGAGAGGATCCGGCAACTAAACCAAAATAAGAATATTATTATGAAATGCAAAATGAAATCGTTGTTCTGAAAAATTGAAGCCTACAAAGCTAACGACTTATAATGGTAACTTGGTCTTCTGATATATAAACTGTTCATCCCCAAAACTGTATAATCGCGGCATACCCATATTGTAGGACTAATAAACACATATATATATACAACCAGCCAGAAGGGAATCAAGTTATCTCCACTCTCACGAAAAAGAAAAACACTCACCCGATGACACACACTTAGAGACCTAGATTGGTAGAGCCACGATCGAAGCAATACGAGGCGATCGACCTATATACCTTGCCTATACCTAGAAATACAGATTTATATACATGTATTCCGGACCCACATCCATCCGTATTTTTTCTAAGGCTCATCTGTGTTAACGTTCTGTTCCATCTCCATCACCACCCCCATTTCCATACCAATCCCCATCTGCAAAAGCAATCCCGACTCTTCCATCCTCAACAAATGTCTACATATATAGGAAGAAAGAGCTGAAACTAGATCATGAACAATGTTTGCGGACACAAACGTAACCAGATGCATATATACTGATATATAACTGTGTAACGGATATACAAGCATGCGTTATATACACCTATACCATATATACTATATACACCAAGTGTGGACAATGTAATAAAACCAAATTCATATTTTCTAGAAAATGTACGATGTTTAAGAGCAGACGAAACAAATAACTAAACCAAATCAAATGAGCAGAACAAGTAACTAAAAACTAAAACTATACTTAAGAAGTGATTAATAATAAAAAACAAAACAAAACTAAAACAAAATCATTTGCAAATTTGTGAAATACATTCGGCTTGCAAGCGTTGGCTGTTTTCGTGTGCAGTGGATTTTAGTGAACCATTTAAGGTAGATATGTTTTTTACTTTTGGTGGGAAATTCTTTTGGTGTACAATATTCAATCATCAGAATTTTAATCCTATCTTTTTCTTTTCCTAATTCTAAAAAATGATGGCACTCAGAACTTTATCTCAAAGCAATCAAAAATCCTGAAAATGTATTTGGCATACAATTTTTGTAGATTAAAATTGATAAATTGGAAAAAACCAACCGCAATATGATGGTACAAAATATAACCGTATAGTAATTTACAAAAATACCATTGTATTTGATCTAGCTTATGTTTACAATAGAATAGAGTATTGTTTGTAAACTTGTTGAGTATAGAAATGGATCGTATTACTTAAATCGTTCCAGTTCTTAAATCACTTCGAACTCTCTCGGCGAAGTGTGAAGGAAATTGAATTCGATTTCCCTCAGTTCCCACCCATTCTCCACCGATCTATCTATCCGGTGGTGTTGTGGGGTCTCGGGCATTAGCTGCGCCTGCTAAATGCCTGGAAACACCTGCAGAGGCATCTTCTTATCGAGGCTCTGGGCTCACCAGGCTCACCTCTGTGCGTAATTAAAACAGATGATATTGGCTACCTGGAACTGGACTATGGCTGCTGCTGCTGCTAACCGCATAGTTGACCCTAATTTGGAACTATCAATAACCGAGGAGAACTGACCCAAAACAGTGGAGAATTCATCCAATGAAGCCCAACAACAAGAGCCGCGAAGATTTCGATCGTGCGCACAGTCAAAACAATAAAATTAATGTCTCCGCTCGGGTTCACGGGGTTCACGGCTAGGCCGGGATCAGCGGGTGCCACTTAAGTGATCCCAAAATGGGATTCCTCTAAACCCTAAACAGGTAGCAGTTGTTAAAAGTCGTTGAACAACAAAAGGAACAACACCGTTTTTAAGGTATACCTTGATCACTTCTGCCAGCCATAAGACTCCAAAACCGACGGTTTAGAGTGCACAAATTGCTCTTAGATGCATACTAGTCTGAAGGAACTCGACTTTGGCTGATACGATATCGAAGAAAAGTGGTATGCAGGGTGCTAATACATTAAAATGTGTTATAAATAGTAAATCAAAGCACTGTGTGTGGTAGTCACTAAGGTAAGGAAAGTATATTCCCTGTTCGTGGTGGGGCTACCTATGTATGTTTTTGATCAGGTCAAATGGCAAAAGAGACGATGTCCAGCGGCGTTGTTGGTATTTTTCGACTCACTTTTTTGGGGATTGGAAATGGCTAAACTAGTTTCTTGGTTTCCCAGGTCCCGAACTAAGCTGCTGAAAATCATTTTTCAAAGCCCACACTTAAGACCCGCACTTCGTGGAACAGCTGCCCCCCTGAACCGGCGATATAGCCCATATCCGCATCCCTTGGCTCCAGAGGGTGACACATGCTTGGGGACTGGGTAAATAGATGAGGACTCTATATGTGTATATGCGCATGAAACAATTATTATTATTAATAAGTTAGTTTTGCTCCACGTGCCACCACCACCCCTCCTGTTCTATCCCGTTCTATCGTTCCTAGGAATTACGTTATAAGATTAAGCATGAAAAATGTTACGAATTTTCCTCTCTCATAATTAATCTTCATCTGGCGCTATGTTTGCCCCTCCATGTGTGGAATGGTGGTAAGGTGGTGTGGTGGGGAGAAGTGCGAAGGATTTCACATGCAAAAGAGTTAAATAATTATAAGTACACACACTACTCACGGGGAGTGAGGGTGGCAACCCTTTGCTACACAGAACAAAATACAAATTTATTTATATTTAACACTACTCTTTTATCCATATAATAATTAAATATTTTTGGTAGTAATAAGCAGAATAAATATTTAGTCTTACCTTATAAAAGTGCTTTAGCTGCTTTAAATGTAAGGTTTTTTAATAGTTATTGTCGAAATAGATTTTTATATTTATATATCTTTAACACTACCATTTGATATTAGATATTTAAATTACCCGCGGTGTCTTAAGGTCCTCTAAATATAATGTTTAAAAATAATGTAAATATTTTTAATTTATGGTATGATATGGTTACCAAACTTGTATTTAAAATAACGTATTAAGCAGCCACAATTGGGAGATATTGAGATATACTGCACAAACTTGTTGGTATTACTTTTTTCCAGTGTATTTGTTCCTCTGTTTCCCTTCGAATTGTCCTTTTAAGCTCTACAAATAGTTGATGGCCCAGCAGCTGTGTCCTAGCGAATCAGGAGGAGATAGATTGCGATGGTGAGTCCAGGTTTCCGTTGGCACAGGGGGAATTACCTTGTTACGGGTTTGTTTGAGCACCTGTAATTGTTTACGAAACCAGCATGTTATGTTATTTATATCTTAACATGCGCAGCATCCTTTAGGTTTTATTTGGGTGTGTTATTTTAAAGTGCTGATTGTTGATCATATTAATAGAGCCAATTAAATGGTCCGGTTTCATTATTAAAAAATGTATATTATATATATTTTACCGGAAAATCGCAAATAATCAGATCAAATGGAATCATAATGGAAGATTTAATCCTTTACTTTGGCTTTTGCAACCTTTTTGTTCGTATATTTTATTAATATCCCCAGCATTTATTCACACCCAATGCTGAAATGTTCAATTGAAAATGTTTAATTAAATTTACACACAGAATAATAAAAGTTAAGGAAATTCCAATTCATTTTTACACTCCAGCGCTTTGTAAAGCGTTATTATTTTTTTGTTCTGTTCTTTTTTTCGGAATTATTAATGAGCTCAGGAGCTTTGGGAGTCCCAGCAATTTGGATGGGCTTACCGCACCACACAAACTCACGCAACTTAAGCAAATATTAAATGCATTTTCGGTTTTCAACGAAACGGGCAATTCCAAAAGGGAAAAGGCCAGATGGAAGTGCAGAGATGGGAAATTTGTGGCTGCTCGACGGAGTGAAAAACAATAAATAATGCAGCCAATTAAAACTTTGGCTGTTTGGCTTCAAATTCAACACCAACAGCAATAACAATGCGTTTGGGCAGCAACAAATGAACAAAGAAACATACAAACAAATAACAACAAATGCAATAACAACTAATTGACAAACAACAGAAAATTGAATGCAATAAAGCACATGGCATGTAGGTTAACTTGTATATGTGCTATGTGTCGATAAATACACCTTAAAAATATTTTGTCAGAATTTAGAATTGTTGAGTTAATTTTTTGTATAAAGTTGAAAAACCAACTACTCCTAAGCAACTTTTTATTATATAGGAAAATGCGTTTTCAAAACTATAAAATTTTGTTCTAAAATTTCTAAAATTCAGGGTAAATATTTTTTTGGGTGTATAGACATACAGGAGTTTGTCAGGATATATGCAATGTTATATGGTCATCTATCTGTTCGGTGTGATGTGATGGACAGACAACAATCAATAAAAAAAGGGAAGAATAAACGGAGTGGTAGAAATTAGTCGACTGTGGGATACCTATAAGAAAATATTAACTTAACGGATTATAAAATTATTTAATTGCCGGTATTATAAATGATAAAAAAGGATTTCATATTTTGTATATTAGTATCCAATCCATTTTTCTCGATTTCTATTTAAACCAAGTGAAAACAATTTAGTTTGAGGAATTTATTTCAAAAAGCTCTCATACTTCTCCACTAATTTATAGTCTCTCTTTTTTCGAAAGGGTATCGAAAAAAAAGGAATGAAAACCAGAAAAATCAATGCAATTTGACAGGAACACGGCGATGCAGCAGCATCATCTGACCGAGAAAAAGAAATAAAACCAGCTACATGCGTCCAGCCCCTCGGCTACTCGAAATTATTATTATAAACTTCTTCACTTTTAATGGAATTGTTATCAAAACACATTAAAAACGACAGACAAGCAGAATGAGTGAGTGAGTGCCGCGTTAAGGGGGCGGGGACGGGGCAAAGGGGGTGGGGGCAGAGGGCGTTGGTGCGGCAAGGGGGCGGGGCAAGAGGCAGTGGAAGCTGGGCGGCCGGACACGCAACCCGAACGCATCGCAACGAGAACCAATCAAATGCACTTTGTCAATGCCAATTCACACAATAAATCTACAGCCAGATAGCAAAGTGCCAGACAAGGCCGAGGGGCGGGGAGGGGCACGGGTTCCAGGGGGTCTCCAGATATGCACAGAGAAAAAAACCCAACTCTAGATTGTGTCTGATCATTCTTGCAACATATAAATAACTCTCCTAATACGTCACGAATATTTAAGGAGATTTTTTCCAAGAACATCCAAAGCTTCTTCAGTTTTCTGACCCCGACTTGTTATTATTATATTAACTAAGAAGTCTTGAAGAAGTCTCCTCTCCTTATAAATTTTATCTGATCATACTCGGAACATTTTGAGTAAATCTTCTCATATGTCAGGAATATTTAAAGGGATTGTTTCTAAAATTCTTTTTTGAGTTTGGTGACTGATCTGTAAAAAGTATCCTTATCCTTATAAATGAATATGATAGTTTAGGTTTCGCTGGTGACCCCGACCATAATAATCTCTAAGTATACAATTTTGAAATACCCTGTTCTTTTTATAAATTTGATCATATTAATGGGATTAATTTGATCAGATTTTTAAAATAAATATTCTTATCGTGTTATACAGCAAATATTCTCAAGACCCCGGATCTAAATGTTAAATTTATTTTAGCTGGTGACCCCGATTATACTAATATTTATGTACCAAATGCTGGTACAGTAACTCGGAATAAAAAAACTGATTTCCAAGTATAAGGCAAGAAAAAAATCGACGTTGGTTGGTTTATTAGCTTGAAAGATATTTAGATTATATTATGATTTTTTTTTCTGAGTGTAGTGTAAGGGGATGGGTGATGGTTTGACAGAGAGAAGAGCAACAAAAAAACGAAACAAGAGAAACGATTTGGTGGAGAAAAATAAAAAAGATCACCAAAAAAATGAATGGTAACTTAAGCGCCAAGCAGGAATGCTCACAAAAACCTTTATCACTGATGTTATAATGTTATATTAAGTTTTGTATTGCTCAAATATCGTAAATTGTTCTCAAAGAATAGGACCATGAAGTGCGAAGATTTAGTTGGCTTTTTAAGAGTCTTTAAGGTCTTTTAAATTTTGGGGCTAGAATCCCTCGTAAGCAGGGATCCAAAACAATCGCCAGGCATTGACCCCGAACCCAATGATGGCCACGTGCCCCAAGGCTAAAGTGCTTTTGGGGGAGCTGGGGATCGGGGATAAGCGATCCAGGAGGAGGAGGCTGCCACATGGCATGGTTGCCAATGGGACTGGAGTGGAGCTTTCTACCTGAGCCGAGTCCCCGGACCGCGTAAATTGCGACCACGCCCTCTCCCACCTGGGGGAAGATCAGCCTGCTGACACCTAACTTCTTTTGGGGATTCGCATTCGGGATTTGGATCCAGGATGTGGATCCAGCTGGCACTGCCGGTACCATTAGAGCTCATTATGGTCTCGGGCCTCCAGCCTCCTTTCGTCTGACACTCTGTTGATTTCGGCACTGACATTTTGTGGATTTTGCACTGCTCATTAATTTCTTTTTTTTAGGTGTCTAACCAAAACTAACAAAAAAAGAGAGAGGGGAACAAAAAATTGGACACGCTTCGTCGCCTTGGAAGGGGAAGTGCGGGGTTAGAGACAACGAATTGTCTCTGAATTAATGCTGAAAATTAAAAACTTCACACGCACCTTTCTCGACCATGAAAAAACGCGTGCGACAAAGCGATATAAAAAGTGAGGGAGAAATGGGAACAAGAAAAATGGAAAAAATGGGAAATAGCAAGATAGATGTTCTGAGTGAACCCACCGAAGTTTGATCGACGACACCAGCAGATAAGACCCATAAACACAAGAGCCCCAGAGAAACTAACAACGAAGTAGGGGCATAAAATTGAGATGGATATCTAAGTTTAACCAGAATCACACAGAACTTTGTAGACCCTTCGGGCGAAACTGAAAATACTTAAAGTAGATAATGGAAGCCGAAAAGGGGAAAGTTTTCGGAGGAATGACTGAAAATGTATTTCAGTATTTGAAAGCTTAAAGAAAAATGGGGGTTTCAAAATACTTCCCTTTCCAGCTATGCTACCTGTATCCCCCTGCAGAACTAAGCAAAAATCAACTTTTAAGGTTACTTGCTAATTTTATTGTTGCTTCTTTGGCCGTAGGCTTCAAAAACCCTCTTACACTGAGACAAATAAATTATGGAATGTAATAGAGAGAGATTTAAAAATGGTTTAAATGGTTAAAATGTTTCAGTAAGAACTAAGCAAATACTTAAAAAACATTCGTTTAATAAAATGATTTTTTAATTTTATTTTATTTTATTACATTATATACCAATTATAATATGGATTTAAATTACAAACTGTAAAATGATGATACGTAAAATGTATATTTTAGCAGAATTTTTTTTTATATTTTCCATGTGTAGGCCTCGAGCCTTCTTACGCTTACTAATTAAGCAAATCGACGCCAAGTGCGTGTTGCGCGTTCACATCCGTCGGTGGCAGCGGAGGGTGGGTTGTCAGGGGCATGGCAGGGGGGGGGGGGGGGGGTCGGGAGCACAGGTGGGGGTGTCATGCGTCAGCGGCGTGGGGGAGGGGGTGGCAAGTCAAGGAAGGGAAACAATGAGAATGCGTGGCTGATGAATTACTTGCGATGTGGAGTGTGAACCGAAGGGGTGAGTGAGGGGACTTAGAGGTTGGTCAAGTGTAAGCTCCCCCCTGTGACGAATTGCCAAGCTGCCCCTGAAAATGCAGTTCAGCCTTTGAAAAGTGCAACAAACGAAAAGAAAAGAAAATAAAATAAAAGGGCGGGTCTTCCAATGGTGATCAATCTTGAGGGCTTTGACTGGCTTCTATACGACATACCAACATTTATATATTTATAAGCACGTATACCCTTTTTTAAGGAA
Source organism: Drosophila suzukii (assembly GCF_043229965.1). NCBI lineage: Eukaryota > Metazoa > Arthropoda > Insecta > Diptera > Drosophilidae > Drosophila > Drosophila suzukii. The sequence continues at coordinate 1,997,727 of NC_092084.1, read as the reverse complement.
CGGGATACTGTTTAATAACTAAACAAGTTGGTATTGTTTTAAATTGAATTATAAACTCTTAAAGCTTGACAAAAATGTGATAAAATAGAATTCACAAATATAACTGCACAGAATAAACTTAGTACTTATTTGCTTTTAGGAATTTTCCTTAAACTTCAGTTTAAAAATTATTTTTTACATTTCAGTTTTCATTTTTTAAGATTAAGATATACAAAACACAGGAATATTTGTCAGAAATAAGGGTATTTAAGACCCTAACAAATTTGATTTCCAATCCTTGTGGGTGATTCCTTTTGGCCAGGGCTTCTGGCATATTTCACATGTCCGCGTAACGCTTAATAATTTGACAGCTCGTTTGACAGATGGGCCAAAAGCGCAGAAGAAAGCGAGCGAGCAGCGCGGACCCTCAATAATAAATTAGCTAAAAAAAGGAGTCAGACGAGCGAGGGGAAACCAACAAAATGTAAACTGTAAATGGAACAAGAACTCAACGAGCGACAAATGCAATTTGGGAACGCATTTCAGCATTTCAGCATTTCACGAGGACTTCGAAGGCCCAATTCGAGTTTGCAGTCTGCAGTTTCCAGCTCGCAGTTTTCAGTTTTCAGTTTTCAGTCTGCCTTAATAGCCATTAGCTGGGCAATTTTCTCAGCGCACCAACACACTGCCAGACGGACTCACACATGTATGAAAAATTGGCAGAAACGCATAAAAAAGAGCGCGAGCAAGAAGCAGAAATTTAGCGACAGGAAGCGGAAATTGATCGAATTGTCTGATGCTGTGTTGCAAAATCACAAGAAAATCATACGCCATGTTGGCCTCTACTTTAAAAGTAATAATCATTTTCTTTTTCATTAATATATAATGTTATAATTTCTTTAAAGATGAAAACTCTTTATAACATTTTAACGACCATTTTTGATATTTTACATAATAAGTTAACTTGCTGTTGGAAAGAAAAAAAAGTACTACACAAAATCTTATATGTAAGTTAATGTTATGTTAAATATATGAGATACATTTACTCTCCCTTTGAAAAATTAAATGGACAAAAATCCATTTGGATAATTTGATAGGTCCAGCATACCCTTCGACCAGTCTTTTGACACTGGGTATGCAAACAGTTGGGCAACCAGATACAGATACCCTCGACCAGCTGCAATCTATCAACCGACAAAACGCCTGCAGACAGAAACAGAAGGAAGCGAAATGCACACAAAAATTAAAACAAAACAGCAAATAAATACCAAAAAAAAAGAATGAAAATATAATAAATGAAATAAACAAGCGACCCGAAAAAAATTGCGGGCAACCAAATAAACGAAAACTGAGCAGAAATGGATTTATGTAAATATTAATAAAAAATGCGGCCATAACAATTTGTATTCAGCGTCCGTCTGTCTGTGTCTGTGTGAGTGACAAATATACCAATTAAATAAATGCCAAAAAATAAAGGGCTTAATGCCAGAAGAATATGCAAATAAACATTTATTAAGCCAAATCACGCAGCAGAAATAAATCGAAAAACAAAGCGGAGAGCCATTAAAAATTGAGCGAATTGTGAGCACAAAATATGGTTCACACAAAGTGGAGTGCAACCTCCCTACGAAATAATTTTGAAACCGGGCAATTTATATTTATTGATTATGCCCCATACTGGTTGTTTAAAAAAAGAAAGGCTTACGAAATATTTTTAAAGGTTTGCTATCTAAAAACATGTTTCCTGCTTTAATTTGCCAGCTGATATCTCTCACCAATTTAAATACCTCAAAAAGAGAATGAAATCAATTCTAAATTCTAATTCTAAATATATCAAATATACATTACCATCTAATAATTTATAATAACAAGTGTTATGAAATAAAAGAGAACTTTAGTTTGCCAGCAGATATCGCTAAGCCACCTAGAAATAAATAATTAATAATTTGCTTTATGCCATCTCATAATCTGTATTAATTTTATATTGAAGTAATGAACTTTAGTTTGCCACCAGATATCGCTAAGCCACCTAGAAATAAATAATTAAGAGAAAAAAATTCGAAGGTATGTTTTTGAAATATTCTATTTTTAATCATTTATTATAATATAATAATTATGAATTCAAAGTGAACTTTAATTTCCTAGAACTTATTTCTCACCTACATAAACAAGGTTTGTTTTCTACGTATGTTTGCTTTATGCCATCTCATAATCTGTATTAATTTTATAATGAAGTAATGAACTTTAGTTTGCCAGCAGATACTTCTCACCTACTTAAACCGCCCCGAAAAGAAACAGACCATCGAAATTCCTCGATGCCAAACAAGGGCTCATCTTTTGGCCATGTCAGCATCTTTTTTTGTCTGCAGTTCATTAAGAGTCAACTTGGAGTCTTTTGGACCAGTATCTGCATCTAAGTGCGGCTATAGCTTTGGCTGTATCTCGGGATGTGTGTGGGTGTGTGTGTGCGGCTGTCATTTGAGCGCCATTTATGCGGCACATTCAACATTATCAGCATTTATTCGACTCTCCTGGCTCCTTCTATATTGTCTTTTTTCCTGTTTTTGGTTTTTATTTCGCTATTTTTGCAGCGTAATTTCATAGCCCAGTTAACGTGGGGTGGTGAGGTGGATGAGGGGGTGAATGTGTGGCATGACAAGTGTTGTTGTTCTTGCTGTTGTTATAGCCGCCAACACTGATAACAATGTTGGATGATGAAAGCCATTGATGGGACCTGCAGCAATGACGTCCACGATGATGAGGATGACAAAGGGGACGATGATTAAGCAGGCGATGATGCCATGATGATGATGATGATGATGATGATGATGGCTTTGGCGTCTGGTTCAGAAACACTAGGAGAAAAGGACCAGTACTCAACCAACCACATTTTTTCCAAAACAAAAAAAACTCCTTTACCCATTTTAAGACATCAATGCTTTCAATAAGCACTGTGTTTTTTGCTTTAAAGGAGATTTTCTCAGCCTTTATAGTAATAATAAACTATAAATCATCTTCTATGGCATTATAACTTTACTTTCCATATTTATTTGAATAATACCTAAATTACTTTGAAATAATTTTAAATGATGACCCAAAAAATACCAAAAAATATACCTAAACTAATTACATTCTTCATTGTAAAATAGTTGTTGGCCTCCCCCGATTAAATGTTCTATTATAAAGACTACGGCTAACTTGTCCTGTTGGTAACGAATTTGGATGGATGAAGTTAGTTGATGTTTTTTCTCCGTGCCCACATAGACATAAAACACACACAAACCCACAGAAAGCTTCATATAAAGCATATAAAGTTGCGCTTTATCAACAATGTGTCCAATTTATGGTGGGCGAATGGCATCTAGGATCAAGTGGGGGGAGGGGTTGGTCACATAGCTGGCGATCCCCCTCCCCCCATTTAAGCTCACACCCCGCCTCTGGGCTCCTCACCACGAATCCCTCACTCATCGTCTCGTTCTTATTATTTTTATTGCTCGTCGGACGCACTTAGGCAAAGTGCAGTAACCCTGTCCCCTTCTCAGCCCCCTCTTAAAACCCCTTGACCCGCCCCATTGAAAAGGGGGAGGGGGCATGGCGGGGAGACCCAAAAAGATAAGCAAGAGCAACACGAAAAAATCAGATTTCATTGTAATTGATTTCTTTGATGCGCGAGGCAGGGAGACATTTTAAATGGAACTAGAGTAGTGGCGACTTGAAGATACCATATCTTATGATATTTTATAATATAGTTAACCTGTGGCTATGGAATATGTTTAAAAATAAATAAAGGGGAAAATAAAAAAAATGAATTACTATATGTATTTAAAGGATACTCTTGCAAAGGGTATAATGATTTCAGTCAGAAGTTTGCAACGCAATACAGGAGACGTTTTCGACCCATAAAGTATGTATGTTCTTGATCAGCATCATTAAACGAGTTGATCCGTCTGTCGTTTCTACACAAACTAGTCTCTCAGTTTTAAAGCTATCGGGAACGAGCCGGATCGTAAAACTTTATCCTATAGCTCCCATAGAAATGATAAAAAAAAATATTTTTTATAAAATGTAAGAAATATAACTTCGATGTTTAACTTCGATATTAACTTCAACTCTTGGGAATATCATTCCTTTAATATAGTTACCTATATAAAATGATATTTTCCAATGAAATATCTATAATGCTTATAATATTATTATTTTATTTCTGTATATTAAAATGCTAGTCCTAATAACCCTAGAACAGTATAGGGTACCAACGAAAAGCGCTGGGTGAGCAAAAGAAGAAGATAAGGTTTGGGGTCGCCGGTACTTTACACCTTTTTTTTGAGGTTACAATCAAGTGAGACAGACTAAAATTAGAGTAGCGTTAGACAAACAAGTCTTCAACGCCTTCGCTCTTCCGATATGCCCCTCCCTGTCTAACCCTGTCTTTCCTCTCCCTCTAACCCTATCTTCCCTCTCTTTCTGCGGCTGCTGCGACGACTGACAGATGCCGATGGCAGTTTGTCGTGGCTGCCGCTGTCAATTAAGTCAAATATGATCGAGTGCGCGGCGTCATAAATCTCATACAACTGTCAAATTTTAGACAACTTCAGACTGCGACACAATCCACAACTTACACTGGACAAATAGCCTTAAGTGCTTTTAATTTATAGTTGATTCACAATTAATAAACCAAATTATTGGAATATAAATTTCTCAGAACCGTAAGAGGTTGGAAAACTTTAATATTATAGATTTCCTGACAACAAATGTAGTTTGGTTCGAATACGAAATAGTTATCCCAACAATACAATATTACACACAACTTACAATTTTATGGTAGTTTAACTATTAAATAGTAACCAAAGCAACCATGAAATCACGTCACTTTTTATAGTAGTTGCTAACTATTTTTTAAAGTAACGTAACCTTACAAACTGGTTACGTTCATTCGAAAAATTGTATTGTGTGCAAAAAAGGTTCATATTAAATTAGCATATTTTCTCTCAGTGCACCTGTGTGCTAGTGTGTGTACTTAATGTCTAAGAGTGAGAGAGTGTGTCCAAGTGCAACACCCAACTATGGGCAGGCAATTGCAACTGCGACTCCAACTGCAGCCGCACATTTACAGCAATTAAGCCAAGACATAATCAAGGGTTATGGATGGGGGGTTGGGATTGGGTGGGGAGATCGGGAGTCAGGGGGGCGGAGTTATAGGGGGTGGAACACATTGTCTGGGAATCGAGTCGAAGAATGTTTAATTGTTCGCTTTTGATTTATACTCGCGATCCAAGCGCGTTGCGAATGCAGCAGTGGGAAATCAAAAATGGGCAGACAAAAAATGCAGATACATTTATTAAATATTATACATGTATGTTAAGTTCGGAAAATATAAAAATAATGTAAGCGTTTTGAGCGAGTATTTGTTTATCAAATTATTCGATTAATTCACTTAACAAAATTTAATTCTTTTAAGTGTCCATTTTTGCCACAGTTTGTAATTCACTTCTCTCAATTTACAAAAACAAAATAATCGCTAAATGTGTAAATTAAACGTAGGGTACTTCAACTTATATTTGTTTTAATTTTGTAAAAGTTTAATCCCTGAATGAATGTATGAAACACTTCAACCGCAAGTGCAGGTAATGTGATTACTCAAACACTCACTGAAGTTTCGGATTACGATTATTCATTCCATTTAGTTTTATAGTTTTTTTGCTTCCACTTCACGATTTCTGTTTCGTGTTTGAACGCCAAACTAAAAAAGAAAAGAAACCAAAAATACCACCAACAACTTGTCAGTCCGTGCCTCTATTTTTGGTAAATTTATTTATGTTTTTGTTTCCATTTAGTTCCATTCACTAAACCGAATCGGAAAGCAAATTTTGGAGCACTTGTCGAGCGACTTGAGGTGAATAAAAACCGCTTAACCCTCCTCCCCGACCGACGTGAATGGAGTTGGAGTAAATTATACAATTTAGTTGATAATCATATGGTTGGAATATGGTGGGCGTGACGAGTGAATGGCACACAGGTGAAAAAGCAGGAGTGAGAGTTCAACTAAGTGAATATTTGCTCTGAATAAATCAGCAGTCAATTCTGCGAGTGGTAATTATTTTTTATTTCCTATTAAGAACTAATTGAAAATAGAGTTTTGAATAAACTAACATAGGTTTTGAAAGATGTAGAGATTCATGAGATTCAAGAACAATTATTGTGAGTAAAGATTGTTCAGAATGAATATTTGCTTTTAAATAAATTAACAGGTACTCAGCATTTAGAGACTTACATTTTAAAGGTATAGGGTAGAATTTGTTTTTTGAGAGGGGAGACTTAACAACGAGGCCAAGATCACAGCAGCCACGATACCGATCGCCAAGTGAATAAGCCAACTCCATTGGAGAACGGCGGCAAATTCAGCTTTTAACCCAGGTAAACCCCGACTGCAGTACAAAATGCGATGAACAGATTGATTGAATCGCATTACACGAAACCAACTTCGCACCACAGTGGTTCTAGTGGTTCTAGTGGCAACCTAGAACCTGAACATGACCCACCGAAGGCTCCCAGTACCGCAAATAAAGTTCAAGCAATTGCGGTGGTAAATGTCTTTCCGTAATTGTTTCTGAGTGACATTAAAACCTTTTGACATTGGTTTTAATTCCAAATAAAATTTGATTGGCTAGAATTTAGGTTTTTGTTTTAAATCGTAAAAGGGATGCCCCAACGCAAGTTAAGAGTTTAGTTTCGGTGAAAGATAATATCAATCTTTGAACATAATGGAGAAAAATATAATGCATTTCACCTAGTTATGACTAACTGTAGAGCCCAAAAATTTCACTTAACGTTTCTTAACTTAAACAATTTAATTCCGAGTTTAATGCAGCAATCCCTCAAAAGTTTTTGATTCAATTCCTAGTTTATCTCTCTTGAATTTAGATCTTTATTTACTTTTAATTTAAAATCCATGGGCTTTAAATTACATGATGATATTATACAAGTCGCATGCCTCGTTTTGATCAGCTTTTATCTTTTCACTCAACTTGCCTCGTAAGCATCGTTTATGGGCCATATTAGGCAACTTTAATCTGGATTAAATGGGCTTATTTTGTCAAATACATTTCATCAGCGTAAGGTTCGCCTTATCCACATAATTAAATTTTCAATTTGGATTTTAGTGTTATTTTCGTGTTGTTGCTCGTTGGCGGTGGGTCTCTCTGTTTTTTCTTTTTTGGAATGTGTTTTTAATTTGTGCGGCAGCCCACTGTGCATGGTTAAGGCCACAAGCCGAGTGGCCCAATATGCATAGATCTCTGGTCCCCCTCCCTCTCACCGATCCCCAATCACCAGTCCCCCATAACCTCTCCGAATACTTTGCATCCAAAAATGTTTGTAGATTACTGCCGTGGCTGTGAACAGCGTGATGCCATCAGCCATCAGCCAGAAACATTGACCGCGACTTGGACTCCAAAGTCGGGCTTGAACTGCGACTGGAATCGGGCGGAGTTATCTCCGTGCATTGCTCAGTGGCCTTCAATCGCCAGACCGGACTGGCCCATGGAAATGAAATGAAACTAAATGAATTGTGGCCAAGAGAGCCGGCGGAGGTCCAAAAGAAAAGTTCTCCCATCGTGCTGGGGGTGCAGTCGACGAATAATATGATAATCAACTTGATGAAGTTAAAAAAAAATATAATTATTTTTAAAAATCGATGCTGATGGAAAAAATATTCTGACAAAATGTACAATAGCTTTTAAAATGTTGTTTAAAAGTGTTTAAAAGCATGCAATAAAATAATTAAATATTTTTGTTGCATACCTTTGGACACCTTTATACATAATTAGTTTCCAAGCCCCAGTGATTTTTCCAGAACTAGCTGATGAGGTTTTTAAGGTTAATATTTTTTAATACTTCGAAAGTCAAGGAAAGGCGATACAGATTCTTCTCTGAGTGTACCCTGAGGTGGGGCCCTCACCACTTGGAGTCGAGTCAAGGCTCCGTTATCGCCACGCATATTTGCATGGCTGCATTTTCCTCTCCATCTTATTCTTCTTCTGCATATTTCCCATAATTTCTCAATAACTTACCGTATCTTAGGGTTCTTTCACATCTTTTTAGGTTTGTCTTTATATACATACATACGTTCCACTCTATAGGTCTGTGGTCTTAAAAAAACAACAGGAAAACGTTGTGAGTAAACTCAATTTGAGTATTTAAAAAAGGGTACCCAAATAATAATTTCCACTTCAGTCATAACTTATTCATAAAATGATATTAGAGTGAATAATTTGCCATGTTACCAATTGCGCAATCACCTTTAGCAGCTATACTATATGTAAGTGCATAAAGCTCTAGGGGATATATGTATGTACATATGCATTGTAGGTGCCCATATGATTCACACTCCATGTGGTAAGTGGGAAAGAGAAAGCGACAGACTGAGCGAGCGAGAGGGCGAGGGGCCCAAAGCAATTTGCATTTCGTTTGGAACAATTGACAAATGATTCATAGGCTCGGCATCGGAATCAAAATCGGTACAGAGTACCGATCGATAAGCGTTTCAACGGGTTGGACAGCTTCAGAAAAACCCCCTTTCCTTAACTAACCCCCCTTGAGTACCTTAAAGCGAGACACGGAGTGCCCTTGAAAATGGCAAAAACACATGCTCCATGGAGCTGCAGCCATCCATCGATCCAATGGCTCTTTTGTGGCCAGTCGCCAGTCCATTTGAAGTTGAAGTTGATGTGGATGTGAATGTGGAGTGAGCTGGAGCTGGAGTGAAGTGAGTGGCACACAAAAGATGCCTGGCAAAATGAGCAACAGCTTTTGCACAGTGGGTCCGACAGGCAAAACTCAAATTGCACAACTGCGGTCTTAAAATAAATTCATTTTATTTCATTTCCAGTAATTTCAATAGTCTACACGCCTAGCAACAACGTTTCCTATCAATCCTATAAAGAGTTTGCGAAATATCCAGCAACTTCCATGATAAACGTGATGAAAAATATAAAAGACCACATATAAAGGCAACGCATTCAGAATAAGAAATATTTAAATTAGCCATATACTATGTACAATATCTGAGACATCCAAAGGCATAAAACTATGAACTAATTATGCAATAATCTCTGAATGATTGTTTATTAAGATCCATAATTTCGAGCCAATGTTCAGGCTGGCAACATACAACACCACACGAGCATCGTGTAGCAACGAGTGGAAACCACAAAACGGCAATTACGTTGCCACATTGCCATTGAGGCGACGTATCCGTTCGGCCGGGCACAGAACAAATACAATCATAAATAATATGATTATGATACCACATACTGCATGTAAGCCCCCTCCACCTCCCTCGAATTTTCCTCTGCGCATGCGCAACTTGCATTCTAAAGAGGAGACCCCGAAGACCCTGCAAAGTCGCAGTCGTTTGACAAATAAAATGGAAAAAACACAACGAAATATAAAGAATGTCTCTTGCGTTGCTGCACGTTCTTTTTAGCTGGTCTCCGTCCAAGAAACTATGCCACATAAAGTCACATATTCCAACTATATACAGAAACCATCTATACCGCATAAAGACAAAAAAACAAACAAACGAGCATAAGAAAAGAAGGCTCATTTCGGTGGGACGAAGTTTAACATACACTTGCATATAAGGTCAACTGAAATAATTTAATATATGTACAGAAATAAAGTTGGCTGTAAATTATATTCTAGATCCTAATAGAAAATTTATTCGTATGCTAATATACAAAGTAGTATTAAAAATATTTTTTGCGGTTTTTTAATCAGAACTTGGTCAAATCGAGGCGCACAGCTAAAAGACCGACTGTTCTGAGCAGCTAACAACCTAGCCTAACGATTTTCATCACTTTTGGGAAAACATTTTTTTTTGAGCAATTTTCCCATTTTTCGTTAACTATTTTTGCGAAAATTGGCCAAAAATTAAAGTTTCCAGGTTTCAATGCTAATCGATTGGAAATTAAATTACGAGCTCAACGAGGTATGGCATTCCGTATTCCGACGTTATTTCGCAAAATGATTGGCAAAATACCTATTTTTTGGTTGAAAAATAGGTAGTAGGATTTCAGACAAAAACACCCTTATTTTTGTCGGTTTTTCAATCGTAACTTGGTTAAAACGAAGCGCACAGCAGAAAGACCGACTGTCCTGAGCAGCTAACAATCTAAGCTAACGATTTTCATCACTTTTGGAAAAATTTATTTTTTGAGCAATTTTCTCATTTTTTATTTTTTGCGAAAATTGGTCAAAAATTAAAGTTTCCAGGTTTCAACGCCAATCGATTGGAAATTAAATTACGAGCTCAACGAGGTATGGCATTCCGTATTCCGACGTTATTTCGCAAAATGATTGGCAAAATACCTATTTTTTGGTTGAAAAATAGGTAGTAGGATTTCAGACAAAAACACCCTTATTTTTGTCGGTTTTTCAATCGTAACTTGGTTAAAACGAAGCGCACAGCAGAAAGACCGACTGTCCTGAGCAGCTAACAATCTAAGCTAACGATTTTCATCACTTTTGGAAAAATTTATTTTTTGAGCAATTTTCGCATTTTTTATTTTTTGCGAAAATTGGTCAAAAATTAAAGTTTCCAGGTTTCATCGCCAATCGATTGGAAATTAAATTACGAGCTCAACGAGGTATGGCATTCCGTATTCCGACGTTATTTCGCAAAATGATTGGCAAAATACCTATTTTTTGGTTGAAAAATAGGTAGTAGGATTTCAGACAAAAACACCCATATTTTTGTTGGTTTTTCAATCGTAACTTGGTAAAAACGAACTCAATATTGTCCAAAATACAGTTTTCTTACTATTTTGGATACCCTTGGTATTTACAAAATACATGGTATTATAGGTTTCGAGGTGCACAGTAAATCATCATTGTATTGAAATTTCGAAGGCTGTTGGAGTGTGACAACGTCATATGGGGAGTACCTTCGGTGAGGGTATGGAAATGTTATTTCATTATCGTGCCATGACAATCAGTCAGCACAACTTGAAGTCGGCTTTGGGCCGGCTTTGCTTGCCTGGTCGATCGCCGTTCGTTGTTCGTTGTTCGTCACGTTGTTCTTGGGTGTTAGCTATGCTGTTCAACATGATCGGGCCAGGCCAAGAGCCATGAGTAATATTTGTTCAGCACACAGGCCGCGGCAGCAGCAACGCCCTTTTTTGTCGGCCCGCCCCCGCCCATTTTGGTTAAGTTAACCCAAAGTCGAAACCAAAACTGAAAACCAAAAACCGAAAACAGAAACTGAAAACGAACCGGACCGAGAGATATAACGAAGTTGAGCGGCGAATGAGACCCATTAGCAAAGTCAAGCGCCGCCAAACTAAAAGTTGTACGTTTGGGAATTTTGGATACCCTATAAATGGGTATTGGGGAGTGAGCTGACACACATATTCACACGTACGCATCAAGTGGGTTTCTTCCAGAGAAATCAATTTAGTTACTGAAGAAATTCAAGATGTAGAGATATTATAATAATATCCTAATTAAACCAATAATTTTAAGTTTTATAATCATTCTACATGGCTTTATGGGTCACCAGTAACTTCTGTAAGGAATTGTATATTTTTTTAATAATTAGGGATGGTACACATATTGATTGATTTTTAATAAAATATATAAAACGTTGGTAAGACAACTTAAAATATTTCCGATAACTTTTAAAAAATGCATAATTTCAAAGAGTTAGGGATGGTAGTTTCCAAGATTAGGGAGGGTATCGCTTAATCTCCAATGAGAACTCTGCTTCTGATGGAGTCCGCACTTTTTGTTCTTGGAAGGGGGAGGTCTCCAATCGCAGCTGCTGCTGCCATTGTTGTTGCTGTGGCATTTTTCAAATTTGCGCATTTGTCTGCGCTTTGCATAATTTTCGTCTTATTTATTTTGCGGTTTTTTCATTTTGTTTATTTTTGTTTGCCGCCTGTCCTCTTCTCATTTTGGGTCATATTTTTTCGTGGTGCGCAGCAAATTTGCCCCAAGTGCCGGAGTGTTTTGCCTGGCGACTTCTAAGTGGCCAAAGAAAAGAAAAGCGAAACAATGGCGGGCACAGTCGATAGGAAAACAAAACCAAGACCGCAGAGCAAAAATGAGACTCGACTCGAGTGACACGAAGAAATACCAGCCAGCAGAAACAATAAAGATCAGAGTTCGGCCTCCAAATGGGGCCCAAATGGTCACCCAAAGTAATGGTGGGAAACGAAGGCGGGGGCCTGTATGCATGCCAATTGTGCAGATCCAATTATCGCTTTTTTAATTTGATAGCCCATTGAGTTTGATTTCGTTTATAGGTTGTTTCTCTCGAAGTGGTTTTCTATACGTATATTTCATTATATTATATTTTTAAAAATTACAGGTAAATAGGTGTAAAATGAATAGAATAGAACAACGATAACTAACAATTATTTTGGTCAAGGGTTAAAACCCGACACAATTAAGTTGCATATCAACATACGCATTGAGTTCAGCTAGGGTTCTCTGTTAAGCTTAGCTTTAATTATGCCTCATTAAACGAAATATGATATGTGAGACCCCAATTAAAACTAACATTGGTCACCATTTTTTAACTTAGCTTTTATACTTTTTTTATAGGATGGATACTTGAAGATAAAAAACATTCTGATTTAAAAAGAAAATGTAACTGAAATGTTAGATTAGTAGAAATATAATTACAAGATTATTCAGAATTTTCTTAAAAGCTCTAAGAATAAATTTATAAATTGTATATTTCTCTACTTACTGAACACATAGGCATAGATTGTTATTATATAATCCATTCTGAGCTGGAATCCGGTTGCTGTCGCCATCTCGCTCTTTCCAGGCCCCATCCGCTGATTGCTTCCCACCCATTTACCATATTTGGGGTGACTCGAGCAGAAGTCAATTCACCTACAAAAGTTCGCGGACTTGCCATTTGACCCCTTGTCGCTGTCCCGCTCGCTCCCCACTGCCCATCGTCGTGCCATTCCGCTTGCACCTCTTCGTGTAACAGTAATCCAGTTGCAGGCCTTTGCGCTTTTGTGGCACGTTCGTTGCCTGAGTCTTTTGTTTGCCACGCAGATTTATGTCATTCCTTTTGGTTTCCATTTTGCATGGGTGGCGAGGGGGGTCGGAGGGGTCGGAGGGGTCCTGCCAGCGACTCCAACTGACCGAAACTCTTGGATGACAGTGCAGTCTGGCTAAGCTAACCTGACTTAAGGGTGGTTGGAAGCTTGGGGAAATTGGGCAAAGCATGCTTTTAAAAAATATTAGTGTTGGTAATTTTCATTTATATCTTAATTCTTTTTAAAATATAAGTTATTTTTTGTTTGTAAATTTGAGGCTTAACTTTTTTTTCAAAGATACAAATTCCTTGAATGTTAATATATTGAGAAGCAATTTGTTATTAAGGTTATACACATTTTTAAAATAGTTTCATTTTTAGGGTAAACAATCTTGTTATATAAACAAATTGAAAAGCAAATTGTATATATATATTATTATTTTAAATATCTACACTTAGGTTCTTTTTTTACGTTTAGATTTTTCCACTTTTCGCTTGTGGAGGCCGACCTGTACTTCTTCAGTTTTTGCCTTGCGCATTTTGCTATTTTTTCTTGCCTTGCATTTTGCTGCTGTTTCTGTCCCTGTTGTTGTTGCTGCTGCTTTAGTTATATATATTTTTTTGTGCATTCCTTGGGCGAACGAACCTCAACCGGTTCTGCTTGCCATTTCAGATACATTTGGTCTTGGGCGGAGGGAGGGGGCAGAGAGGTGGCGAAAATTGTTGTCAGGTGGGTTCGCTCTTTGGCAAAATGCAAGAGATGGGCCAGAGCGAGAGGGCAGATGGGGGCACTCGCACTCCTCTCCTTTTTCCCACTTTTGTTTTGTTTTGGTAGCGATTTGCAGCTCTCCTGCATCCTGTTGAACCGGTTCACACCGTCCACTCCTGCCTGAAATAAAAAATAAATAAAGCCACAAAACCGACACAATTCTATGGTCGCTTTTTACGACTTTGAGTTACCCAGCAAGGGGATTTCAATTGATTGATTATAATTACGAAAAACCATTTATTTTCCTTTTTATTTGGGTTTTATAAAAGGAAATTTTTAGTATTTACATATGTATATTGTCAAACTATCTAGGGCTAGTAAACCCTTAAAAATATATTCAAGTTCTCAAGTTCTGAGTTATGAAAACAATATTGCACTTCCTTTTTTACAAAACTAGATTTCTAAAAATTTTTTTAATTACTTTAAAAAATCCTTTAAACATTTTTATTAAACTATTGCATATACCCTGCTGTGTAAACTTATAAGGTACAAAAAAATAACAAAAAACTGCGGAAAGCAGCTTGTTTTTCGTGTTTTCCGTTTATTCGGATTTTCTTCTTATTTTTTTTGTTAACAGCGCTGTTAACTCTGCTGTTAACTCTGCTTTTAACTCTGCTGCTAAAAGTTCCCAGTGGAAGTTCGATTCAAACGTCGCACGGTGGTAAAACCCAAAACATACAACCAATAAATTATTTTTAAGATCAACTACCTTAAACAGTGAGTTACCCAAGGTATAAATTTAAAATATAAATAAGGATATAAAATAAATAATTGTTACTTAAATAATTATTATAAAAAAAGTATTATAATAATGTGCGAAGATATAAAACAAATTATTATTATTAAAATAATTAGAATAACATTTTTTCTCATCGCACTTGTTTGACGCAACCTCGTTGCCAAAAACTGCTCGATTCGAGCGTGTCGCGGTTCGATTAGGCGGTTCGAGTTCGGTCTCGAACTCGGAACGAACCGCGCTTCGAAATCCATTCTCACTCGAATTTTTTTTTTCAACCCGAACGGTCGTGGAAAAGTGTCGCGCGCGGAAAAGCGGAACAGAGTCGTGGAAAAGCGCCGCGTTTTCGCCGATTTCGCCAAAGCCACTAAAGGTGCACAATTTGGACTTTGCAGTGGACGTTGTTTCCTCGGAAAAGGAAACGGGAGGGAAAATTTCGGCTTTTCCGCCTTTCAGCGCGTGTTTGTCTGTGTGTTATTGTTGCTGCTGCTGTGCGTCGGTGTGAGTGATTAAATACGAAAAAAATTGAAACCGGTTCTTTTTTCTGCTTCTTCTGCAATTGCCTTTTCGTAATTCGTTTTTCGTAATACCCAAAACCTAAATCGAGCATCGAATTCGTTTCGTCGCTTTTTTTATTTTATTTTCGGTTTGTCGGCTCCTGATTTTTCGGTGCGAAAATAATAATAATAAAAAGCAGAACGTAAACTGTATATTACCAAAAAAAAATATACCAATTTTTTTTACTGTGCCCTCAAAACGAATACAAAAATTCCAACGAATCAGTGAGTGAGCAAATCAAGGAGATAAAAAGTTGGGAATCAAAAGCCAAGTGCCAAAAAAGTGAGAGAGAAATACGAGAAACAAAACAAAAGTGGCAATATTACCGAAAAAATTAACCTGCGAAACGGAGAAAAAAGGAAGAAAGGTGAGCGAAAGAGGAGGACACGAAGAATACGGTAAAATCGAATTGTTGTTGCACCTACCATTCACTTGCATTTTGCGCGAGCGAGAAAGTACACCACTACAACTACAAATGCTCTCTTCCGAGAGGATCTCGGCAGATCCTCTTTCTCTTTGCTTCGCTCTTCACTATCCCAGTGTTCTTCCCTCTTTTGTGCTTTTCTTCCCAACAACACCCTTCATTTTCTCGATTGTCTGTCCCTTTTACACTGCCCTTCTGCACCGTGGATTATATTTCGTTCTAGGAGTGCCTTATAATTGAACTCAACAAATGTTAGCCCATGAAATTGAAAATCTCACCTTACAAACGACTTACACTACGTTTTGTATGTTAAACTAAAAGTAGGTTTTAAACTCTACATTTTCTACGTTTTATAGGCTTAATACCTACTTTTTCGGTCCCAACTACTTAAACCATAAAAATCATAGGTTTCAAAGATTTTCTTAAAAATAAGAGTAACACTAAAAGAGATTGAAACTCTGAATTTGCCACTAGTTTTACATGCGGAAGAGAATTCAGCCTTAGGTAGACGAAAATAATTATATATTTTTTAGTTTCTAGGATTGTTTTAAAAATGTAACAAGATATATTTCACTTAGAACCAGTTGCACAAAAATGTTACCATCGTTATACGTTTTTCATTTTAACTTTGAAATTTGTAGATTGTTGCCCAAAATTATTTTTTTAAGGATTTGGCTATATATATAACCATTAATTTTGGCTTCTAGCATTGAAATTGCTTTGATTTTGCTTTCAATTAAAATAAGAACAACTTCCAAAAGCCAATCTATATTTTCGGCTGTATAGTTATTGGTAACTTCAGTTGTTGAGCGCCATTTTCACTCCCATAAAATTCGATTTAGTCAACTTGGTCCGTAGTTTTGGTTTTAGTTTCGAGCGCGCCAAGTGCATGGCATTTTAATGGCCTGTGGGGAAAAGGGGGCGGGGGCAGGAGCAGGAGCGGGGTTCCAGGGGGATGCCGACATTGTTAAGTGCCTTGCAATGTGTTGCATAAGAGGGGCCAATTTCCAAAAGGCAGGGGACTAATGAGCCGCAGCCAATTCGAATGCCAATTAAGTGGAATCTAAATAAAAATTTCAATTTTTGCGGTCTAGTTTAGCTGCAGATCAATAATCCCCATGGGGTGTATAAAATTCCAAGGGAAAATGCATTTCAAATGGCAATAGATGTTCTCTTTTTATGAGTTTTCCGGGGTTCAAAGACTTTAACTTCAATGGTCTCTCAATAACACTGGTTTCCGTTTTTAAACTAAAACTGTTTTAGTTCAACTTTCGTTTTCCCAAAATAAAGTCGGTAACCTTTTTGTTAAACACTTTTGGAAGAAAGAACCACAAAGAATTCGGGCAACACGACATTTTTAAGATGCTCAAATAAATCAGGCACGCCACAAAAAGTTAGTTAACATCGCCATTACTGTAATAAGAAATTAAAAGAAGGTCCAAGAATTATGTGAACCTAGCGAGCTATAAAAACAAAAGGGGGAATCAGAATAAGAGAATATAAAAAGAAACCTATATAAACCAGAGCCAAATGAAGTTGGATGCTGATGATGGTAAATGTCGCTGAGAACAATGTCTGCGACAGAGGAAATCGAAAAAATAGATATAGGACAGAGATGACAGATAGACGTACTTAAAGACTGGAGATTAAAGATCTGTGGTGTATGTATATTTCCTCCATTTTTACCAAGTTTTAACGGATCTTGGAGTTTTCGATTAAGTTTAAATTTCCTTCATGGGATGCGAAGTATCTTCAATAACTTGGCCTCCTCTTTCTCCTCAGTTTCCCCTTTTAATAGCCGAGGGCCTCGACTGAGTTTCATTTTTCTTGTTTATTATTATTTTAATTTTTTTTCCTTATGATTTTGTACTGTTTTTCTTTAGCTTTTTTTGTTACTTTCTTGTTTGTTTTTTAGCTTGCTGTGGTGTCTTCCGTTTAAGGTTATGTTTATTCAACTTTTATTGCAGTCGCCGCGTGCGACAAATGAAAATAAGTGAAATATAAAGATGAAAACATTAGGAAAAGCTAAATGTGTTGAAATAGGAAAAGGTTGCTCTCTCGGTTTTTACTTTTGCATAAGTTTGAAGTTGATTTGATTACATTTTGATACTCGTAGAAGAGAAGAAAGGAAAAAGATATGGTTCTATATTATTTTGAACTGATTTTGACAATATATTTGTTAGCGGTCTGTACTCTTTGTTAACTTTAAGGTTCATATGACTTTCGTCGGAAATCCATTCCCTTATTTTTCCTCCAATCTTACAGTTTATGCAGACTAAACTAAACAAGAACTTGTTAACATTACTTGGTTTCCTTTTGTAGTTCCCGTTTTAATTGAGCGAAGAAATAGTAAACTCTTTGAAGATATTCAATTTCCAAATGATTTTTCAATCTAGGAAGGGGGTTTTTGGAGGGGGCAAAGATGGATAGGCAGCCACCCATGGTAACTTGACTTTGATTGCTTTGGGCTGATAAACGTTTGAACAAAAAAAAATTTCTGACTAAACGGACAGACGAATCCCCCCCTTAGAATTTTTCCCCCGTTTTTGACAAATTGTTTTGTGTGTGTGGCAAACTTTTCTCTTCTCGGTTCGCTAGAGAAAAGTAGAATAAAACAGTTTTGTCATGCTCTTGTTCATGTGTTCATATGACAATTGTATCTCATACACACACTTCCTTTTTTCGCTCATTCACGGTCAACCACTTGACCTGGCCAACAATTTCCACTCCTTCGACCACGTTGATGACTTCATGTCAGCAAGTTTGCAACGCTTTGGATCTCCGGATTGCCCGGGGAGCAAGGCAAATGTCAGTCGAAATTGTCTTCCGAAGAAATAAGTTTTAGTTCCTTGATATGTCTCCGAACCCGTGACATGCTGAGAACCCAGAACCCCGGAAAGAGAAATGTCTTATTTCCTTGACGGCGTGTGAATACTTGAAGTTTCCACAAAATTCTCGGCTCTTTGTATGGGAAAATGCTCTATAAACTGGTTATAACACCATCCTTGGGTGGAATTTCAAGATTATTTAGGAGATATTTGTTTTTATAAGCTGAAAAATACACAATCTTTGCACACAAATAATGTTCTGGGTAAAATTAACCAAAACATATGTTACGTTACTGTAAAAAAACGTTAGCAACTTTTTCAACTACTTTGGTTACTTTTTGGTAGTAAAACTAGCATAAAATGGCAAGTTCTGTGTATTTTGTTGTTGGGAGAGTAACTTTTTCGTTGGTCAAATTGACAATTTCATGGGTGGCGATGTGCTATTTAACTTTATATTGGTCAATTTTACGGTTATCGTTAAAAGCTATAAATTCAACACTTTACATTTATCTAACTTAATTCCACGAAATTAAAATGTTACAATAAGAATCGATAAAATTTGCAACGAGCTATCGAAAGAGGCTTTGCTCAACTCAAGTCAATCAAATGGAATCAAATCAAAGTTCTTTCATCTTGGTTTATTTGCTCGGCTCCCCCACAATCTACATCTTTTAGCATTGCCATCTTCTTTCCATATTAAACGTTTTTTCCCAAAAGAGATTTTAATTTTATGATGCTCGAATTAAAATTCAAAAAATCGAATCAAAACTCAAATCGATTAAACCAAATGGCAAATGCTAATGAGGGGGGAAGCTGCTTGGTTTCGCTCCGACTGACATTAAGTCAGTTTCCATATGATATATCAGCAAAAAAAAAGGAATATAATAAAGTATAAAGTAAAAAAGCGAAACAGCGGCGGAAAAAGGCAATGGACAAAAAAGAAAAGCTAAAGAATTTGGCCCTGACCAAAACGACATGAGAGAAATTCGGTAATTCGGAGCGTTTAATCATTTAAAAAGCATCTTTGTAAGCGAATCCCCACACCACTTCCTCAGGACCAAAGAAAGAAATGTCTTACGTTTTTCTGGTTTGCTCACAGGGCTTACACTCTTCAAAAGGGGATTATAATGTTCTTAGGGCCATGCCAATGCTGTGTTCGCTTTTGTTCTGGCTTGTAATATAAGAATACTTTAGAAAACATCATCATCATTTTGTAAAAAACATTTTTAGGCGAATTTCGATTTTATTCTTCTCAAACATATCTTAATTTTGTAATATTTCAAAGTTTCCTTAACTATTATAAAGCTGTCAAATAAATATTCAATCTGCAAGCGTATTCTATTATTCGGTTTCAGACCTCAACTCTTGTCCTTTTTTGGTATATTTGTCCTGTAAAACAGTCAAAAGTTGTTGTTGCCGCATAAAAAAGTCACAGTTGGCAAGATTCCGCCCCGAAAAAAGCACTGCCGTCCCCTTGACCCCCCTTTGGTCACGCATTGAACTAAAGATTGAGGTCACCAAAAATAAAGAAAAAAGAGACAAGGTTTTAAGCGGGAATGTGGAAGGAAATGCGTGGCAAGTAGGCGCGTGGCGCCTCGGTTTCAGTATCAGTTTTACCGCCCCTGTAACCCCCCTAGCGCCCGCCCCTGGAAATGCCCCTTCCCGAACCCCCTCGATTGGCCTTGCCTTGCCGGCGGGCAAAAGTTACAATAACTTTTGCCACAGTTTAAGTTGCCGCCGCCGTGCCATTTCGTATCTTTTGTATCTTTTCTTTGACTTTATTCTTCTCTTTTTTTTGCGAATTCTTTTTTTTTTGGGGCGGTAGGGGGGCGTGTCAGTGACATCGCTACTCGAATGCATTTTAATTCGATTGAGAATCTCACGCCGGTTTCGGCTGACTTTTCCGGTCTAAAATTCACCGAATGTGTTTGCTACACAGAGTATTTCGAGTGGTTCTTAAATATACAGATATTTAAAATTATATTTAATTTAAAAGTAAATTTGGAAAAATGTTATTACCCAACTAACTTATTTTATATTCTTACCTGACTCCAATCTTAAGAAGGCAATTAAGTCAGTATTTAATTATAATTTTAAACAGGGGTACCAAATGGTTCATCTACCTACGTCCAAAGCCCATATTCATTTTCATTTAATTCTTTTTTTGCAATGCCTACTACTTTTCTGCCAAGACTAGCAAAAGTTTGATCTTTTTTTGTTTGCTTGGCGCATTTAACTTTATTTAGTAGTTGGGCTTATTTTTTGGTTTTTAAAGAACAAAGGAAAATGGAACTTGAGGCAAGTTTGCAACGGTTGAACCCCGAAAGGTTTACCCCGGGGTCATGGTTCAGGAAATGAAAGGGCTTTAGGCCAAGAAAAAACTAATGAAAGGGCCTTTAAAGGAATAAACGGTTATAAAGGGCTAGCGAAAAATCCTCATATCCCCGTGTCATCCATAAGTCTCGGCTTGCGGTTGGGCTGCCATGACTCAGAAAGTTGTTAGTTCTGAATGGAATTAAAACTCTGGGTTGCCGCAGAACTGGATTATCCACATAAAAGTGTTAATTTCTGAAGTTTTTAAATAGAAAAGATGTATATGATGAATATTCATGGGCGTGTGAATCATTTGGTGTACGAGATTGGCTGTCAAAATAATTTCAGGGCCTACAAAAATCGAAGGTTTATTCTAATAACCATTTACTTGGAATTGGTTGACTTCTTAGCTCTTCAGTTATTTTAATTTTTTTTATTATTACTGAGAGTTACTTAAAATATTATTCCTTAATTCTGTGCCTAGCAACTTACCCGTCTTTTATTGTTTATAATTCAAAATTTGCAATCTTTTTGCAGCATAACTTTGGTAACTTGGGCGCATCTGTTGGATGCACAGAGTCCGGCTTTTTGGCAGCAGGTGGAAAAACAAACGTAGAACGCCGAAGTAATTGAACGGCAACATCAGCGGGCAGAAGAACAACAACTGGAGAGCGTAAAACATAAACAGACAGGTAAGTGAAGTGAGCTGAAGCCACCTGTTGTCAACGGAGACAGCCTTATACCATCCCGTTCCGTTCTATCCCACTCCACCCACTTTATGTGGCCACAACCCAGTGCGGACTATCCACTATCCGCTAGCCAAGCCTCCTCTGACTCATCCGTGTATCTGTATCTTTCGGCTCGTGTGTATCTTGGTATCTTGTCTTGTGTCTACTGTGTCAAAAGTGAGCGTAAAACTTTGCGCTTTCGACTTGTAAGATACTTTGCACCATGCCACCTTATATATACACCTAAAAACCCCCTGGAAAAAACCCCTCTCCTTCCATGGATACTTCCTCTGCTTTTGTTTGGCTTTCGTGCAGTTTGCTATCTTTAAGATACTTTCTTCGAATTTCGGGTATTGTTCTTTGCCCAGCTTCGGCTTCAGTTTCAGTTTTCCCCTAAATACTTTTCGCTGCCTGCAATTTTCCAACAAACAACAAGCAGCAGCAACAGCAACAACAACAATTGCAGCTGCAAACTCTTTGAAAATTTTCCTCCATTCGAATTTTCAGTTTCCCCTCCCCCAAACCGTTTTGGGTTTTCATTTTCGGGTCTTCTCCTTTCTGTACACTCGATCGACAAATATTTGCCACTACAATTAGCGCTCACCTGTGATTCTTGTCGTTTGTCTAGTTAGAGAGGAAATTCTCGATAGTTTGGAGTTTATTTTAGGTAATTTGCATGAAGCCAAAAAAGGTGTTGGAAAATACCCGCATTTTTTAGTATTTTTTAACATAAAGAGAGGAAAAACCCTTCTGAAATCATCTATTTAGGGTATTATCCCTTAAATATGCTCAACATATTTTTCCGGCTGAATAAACTTGAGCTTGACTGTAAATGAGACCCCTGAAAAAAGGAATCCAAATTCCAAACGGTCAAAAAATCAGAAACTACAGATAAGAAGAGGAGAGCAGAGTGAAAACTTCACTTAAGTCGAAAACAACTTATCGCTTTTTTTCTCACTTAAACCCCCCGCTCACCTCAGTTTCCCCCTTTTTTTTTTGGATTCCTCGCACTTTACCCGTCGAACCATTCAAATTTAAATCAATTTGATTCTGATTAGCCACACACGCAGTTTTTTCTACCTCGTCCGAAACCTTTTCTTCCTTCTACCTTTTACTCTCCTATTTTGTCGCCGTGGTTTTTCGGAGTATATTTCTCAGCCGTTTTCTTCGACAGGCCTCACTTGTTGTTGTTGTTGTTGTTCTTTGTACCTACAACTAGTAAATAAATTAGTTTTTATTATTGAGAAAACAGGTTTCCACTTTAAACAGAGTCAGAGCGAGAGGCAGCGATATAGGGAGTAGGAATGT
This sequence comes from Drosophila suzukii, assembly GCF_043229965.1. Taxonomy (NCBI): domain Eukaryota; kingdom Metazoa; phylum Arthropoda; class Insecta; order Diptera; family Drosophilidae; genus Drosophila; species Drosophila suzukii. The sequence goes on along the minus strand of NC_092084.1, from coordinate 1,975,030 downwards.
TGACTCTTGGGCACGCAGGTTCAAAAACGGGGGAAAAAATACAAGACTGGCACACTCGAAGAAATTCGAGTATGAATTATATTTTAGAGAGATTACCACATTTGATATTACAATGATAGCTACAAAGTTTTTGCATACAAATTACAAACATACAATACAATTTCAGGAATCTACTTAACATAATACCCCGTCAACATTTTTTTTTGCTGTGTACGAAAAAAAGAATTCTTCACAGTTCGCTGACAGAACCTGTTTAAACAAAAAGGGAGGGGTATGTGCACATGGGTAGAAAGAGAGAGATGGCAGAAAGGGTTCCGATTCCAAGAGTCTTTGGCTTCTTTCGCTCGATTTCTTAACACTTTCGTGATTTGAATTTTTTCTCTCCTTTTTTCGAATCAATTAAATCAATGGAATATGCACAGACCTCACTCCTTCAAAAAAAAAAAAAAACCGAAACCCAAACTCAAACCCAAACCCGAACCCCAGCAGGCCAACAAACACTTCATACAAACAAATTATGAACAAACAACAACGAAGAAGAAGAAGTACCAGAGGATTGAATGAATATGGATGGGGCTATATAGTTTAGTGTACGTCCATATATTCCAGGGAGTTGGCGAAGCGGTGAAATATTATTATTCAATGCCATCGATGCGCTCTGTTTGCCATCCACTTTAATTTTCGTCGTTTTTTTGTGCCTTTATTGTTGTTTCCCCAGTTTATGCGCCGTGTCTAATGACAGTTTTGTGGTCATTATTTGAAATATATATGTGTACGAAAATATATGTGCTCCCAGATATTTGGGTGTACGTGTTTATGCGTTGGATAACGCCCTAGAAAGCCGACACAAACAAGATAAATTTTCGCAATTAAATGTTGGTCATAAATTAAATGTTTGTTGTCCAGCATAAAAACAAAGAAATCAAAGAATTGGAATAGAGACTGAATTAAAGGGGGCTTGACGAATGCGAAATACTGTGGAGAGGTCAAATAAATATATAATATGGAGGTTCCTTATTAAATACTAAACAACTTTTTAAACTAGCAATCCTAACTTTTGTTTAAAAGAGCCCCAATTTTATAAAGTATCTTAACTTCAATAAACTATAAATCATTATAATATAAAACCATTATATTAATAATTCAGATCAACTGTTGTCATGAAATAACATATAATAAACCCCCGAATCACCAGCTGCTTAACCTTTTAACCATACCCATCTTAAAGAAATAGCCAGCTCTTAGTTCTATTCGATTGAATTCGACTTGATGCGATAATGGGCACCACACTATATAATCATAAGCATACGATTGTTTACACAGGCACACACAATTCCGAATACGGACTTATATGGGCAATGGTTATGGGCTATATAAATGATGATGCTGCTCATTTCTTGTTCGATATTGCCCCCAATGTTGTTGTTGTTATTGTTGTGGTGTGTGGGCCGCTGTTTTTGTTTTTGTTTGCTGCTTTTGTTGTTGAAATGCCGCCTCTGATAAATGAGTTTTGGCTTTTTTTTGTTAAAACGACGTGGGAAAATAATGCATTGATTTACATGGCAACACAAGCTGACCAACAGACGGCTACAAAACAATGGGCACCTTGAGACCCCGTCTAGACACTCTGGATTCGGAAATAGTCTTGGGATCGGGGGTTTGGGATTGGATTGAATTGTGGACTCAACTTCCATGGATCAAGTGGGAAGTTTTCCTGAAAATTGCCAAGGAAAAAGGTGTATTTTCAAGAGGGGAAAACAAAACAGATTTGCCAAGAGGAGACTTTTGTATGGTTGCTAGCTGTGAGGAACGGAAAGAAACTGGCGTATAAAGTGATGCATATATCATTATTATATTGGAAATCTAAAAAATACATTCTTGGTATTTATAAAGAAAACTTTGGCCTAATTTGATTTATCAAATCTCTATGCACCTTATTTCGCTTTTTCCTATTCCCGAATCTAGTCATGAGAATGCATTTTTCAGCAGCTCCAAAGCAACATTAACTCAGTGTGAAAAATAGCCACTCATTTTCAACTTAATCCCCGCACCAATCTCGATTCCCAATTACTTGACCATTTATTTTACTGCATCCACCCACATTTCTCTCCGCTTTTCCCTCATTGCACAGTCAGTTGGAACAGCTGTTAAACTATTCAAAAGTAATCGCTCCACTTCTGGTACACCCCCTCCCATTCACACTCACAGTGGCCCATTTCTCCCACACCTCGGACTCCAGCGTACCTCCAATACTCCAATACTCCAATCCTCCTCATTTCTCTGATTCACTTGTTTGGCTACTTTCTCAAAGAAAATGAAGAAGTAGCTGGAACTGAAGCGGAAATATCACTGAAAAAAAATTGGTAACAGCTTCTTCTTATCAGCATATCTTAAGCTGTTGATACTTATTGATACAATAGGTTGACATTTCTAAAAAATTGTGTTTATAAATCTACAAAAAGGTTTCTCACTGCTTTTATAATGATATGATATGATGTGATATAAATCAACATACGATAATACTCGTATTTTAACATTATCATAATGCATACGTATACAAGCATGTCTAAAAGTTTCTGTAAAATAGTTTATATTTTTTCATTATTTTTAAGATGATATCATATCTTTCATATTGGTATAATATTATGTGTTTGCTCCATTTTCTCTTCAAGTGCCCTGCTTACAAATCGAACAGCAAATCATGCCCATCACTTGCAGAACCTAAAGATCTGCACCTCCATTAGTTGGAAAATGTCAGAAAAGTTTGCATAACAAAATAAAGGCCAGAAAGGCGGAGTGGGGGGAGGGAAAGTGGGGCCAAACAGGTAAAAGTGGGCGTGGTGGGGGAAAAGCCAATGTTAATGAAGCGGGCCTTTGTCCGAGACTGTCGGACTTGTGATATCTGAACTGGCAATAAGCGCCTTTCCATTCATAATTCGATAGACATTTGGCCACTGCCAACCGCCTATAGAAATAAAACCCCCTCCCCCTTTCACCACCCCCCTTGGCCATTCAACAAAAACGGATTCCAAAACTGTGTGTAAAAAGTATTTTCAACTTTTGGCCACATGCTTCATTTATCACAAATTCATTTATCATTTGTCCCCTCTCACACACACACACACAGTGATACAAAATGTGAATGTATTGCTTCCTAACACCCCCCCCCCCCCACCTCCTTTTTTATATTTTTTTTACAGTCTTTTCTGTTGAATATATGTCGCTGGCAGTGCAAGTCGCCTTCGAACCCAAAAACTAAGCTTGGCCAAATATAAAGCGAGAGATATGGCAACAAAAGTGGGGGAGGGGAGTGGAGGGGGTGAGTTGGGGAAACCAGACGAAGAAAAATGATAAAGCAACGGCCAGGAACGAGGGGCGATGGTTTCCACGGGGGCGGGCCATTTTCCCAGGGCGGAGGCGACTAGCAAAAATTCGCATAGCTCGATAAAAATTGCGGGGCAAAAAAAGGAGAGAAAAAGTCAGAAAACTGCCAAAAGTAAGATGATACAAAGGAAAGAAAAAGTTCCTTAAATTAAATATCTGTAATGAATATACCCTGTAATTAGGAAATTCATTAAAAGATGTACATTAATATTAAAGTAAAGGTCAAAATGTACCATAAGTAGTAGTAGTTCTTACCCAAAATATTTTATAAATTATATACTATAATTCACTTTTTAATGAGAATTTAAAATAACCTTTAAAATTTAAAATATAAAATTTTGATATTATATTGGGTATGGAAGGAAAAGCCTTAAATAATGATAAGTTAGCAATATTCAGCTCTTCATAACACCACCTTTCTTTGCTTAATATAATGTTATTTATTTACTGGGTACCTAAAAGTTTAGTTTAAACTTGAAACCTTTAAACGCTTTCCCTTAGCGTTGTCAAATCGAACTGTAGACCAAAACTCCTCCCACCACGAGGCGACTTTCCTCTCTTCCGGCGTCCATTCAGAGGATAAGGTCAGGAAAACGCTTCACAAATCCTCGAAAGAGACTCGGAAAAGCGGATGGGGAAAAAATGGCCAAAAATGAAACGAAGCGAAAATAAAATTTCCCAGCTAATGACAAAAATTTCCGGTTTCACAGCAACAGCAGAAGCAGCAGCAACAACAACAGCGCCAAATGATAACAACAACTTTAGGTGCATGAAAAAACGCCTTCAACGGGCAAGAAAATTCCAAAAAAACGACCCCCATGTAACCGCTTGCAAAACGCCGGCAAAACGCTTGCAAAACGCCGGCAAAACGCGTGCAAAACGCGCGCGTTACTAATGATACAAATTCGTTTGTGTGGCAAGTGAAAGTGTCTCAAAAAAGACGTACTAGTGTGGGAAAAAATAATAAAATGTTAAAGCTATAACATTGCACTTATAATATAATAATGTTATAATGACAATATAATAATACTTTGATATAACATCGTAATATCATAGTGAATTTTTAATTTCTTGTTTAGTTTTTCATATCTTTCTTCCCTTTTACTTGAAATTAAATAGTATTTGAGTTAGGGAATTGGAAAACTGTTCTTTTCAAAACATTATTAACCATCTTAACTAATCAAGAAAATTGCTGTGCGGGATTGCTAAGTAGAAGTGTAGAAATGAGATTTAGATAGAGACAGCCGTAAATAACATTTTGAAGTTAACAACATTTTCTGGATTATTTCGAGTGGCTAACACACACCCACGCACACTCACACTCTCGAACAGAAATGCTCATTTAACAGTTAATTAGCCTTAACAAAAAAAGGAACAACTGAAAAAACAACTTGAAATGAGTTACAGCGCTTAAAAAAGCAATTTTTGCCCAGCGATCCGATTCCAATTCTCGGAGCAGAGGCGTAGAAGGCAGGGCTTTTGAGCGGGGTTTCGCAGGGGAGAGCCTTTTGTTGCGCATGCGTTAAGCGTTTGACGGCGATTTTTTTTAGCTGACCGAGGATTGTGGAATTTTAAGTGCTTTTCTCAGGTGTTTTTTTTGGGCCGTAGCAAACATTGGGCCAAAATTGAATGGGAGTGGCCAGCGGTGGGTTAAAGACCACGTTCGAGTCAAGCGAAAAACAGTTAAATCCGCGCAGGTAATGGCCCAAATGAATTACCACTGGCGCGGTAATCCCCGCCACAGTTCCAAAGTTAAGACTCGGACTCGGTTTCGTTCTAGGCCCTGGCGAAATTAGTTTTCCTGGAAGCTAAACCAAAAACCAAAAGCGTTTCAGGGATTGTATTTCACCGAGGACAGCGGCGGATGGAATGACATTCCAGGAACGCTCAAAGAAGCTGAGCAAGAAAAAAACCAAGTCCCCCAGACATAAATCATTTTTTCGCCTTCACTTCCAAAATAATAATACTAAATATTTGGAAAAGTGATTTAAAAAAAATATAAATGGTAATGAATACGTGAAGTTATCAAGAAAGATATGAAGAGGAATAAATGCCAATGAAGATTTTTCAAAGCTTTTCAAGTTTTGCTGTAGTCATAAATACTTGCGAGTTTTTTCATTCTCGGCCATTTTCTAAGAAACTTTGCGGTGATATCATTTATTCACACGAAAATCAGTATAATAAAATGAACTTTTCTATGGGGGTCTTGATTTATTATTAATCTATTACAAAGTTGTTTTTAAAAGATTGCAAATGATCAGAGTAAATTAATTCTTAAATTACAAATAACAATAACAATATTAGAGTTATATTTTATTATGGTTTTAATTTATTATTTATAATTTTAAAAGCATATACAGAAAGCTATTTTGATATTCAGTTTCATTTAAATCTTTTTTCTCTTCGGTTTTCCTTTGGGATTATTGCAAAATTCTGCAGATCCAATTAATGCAGCCATCTGTTTGCCAGCGACACTCGCATAAAGTCGACTCCCTGTGGCACACCCCCTCCGTCTGGGGCCTGAAGACCCCCTCACCCCAATTCCCGCCACCCATGTCCATGCATCCCCTATTTGGTGTCGCTTCTTCATCTCTTTGCCGTTCTTATGCTGCAGCCGTCGTCGCTGCACTTAATTTTCATAATTAAAAAAGTTTACCTTGGCGAACCTCATGTGCGTGCCACTGCTCCCCGCAACCCGAACCCCCTTCGCCCTGCCGTAACGAACCCTCCGCCACTGGCTGACTACGCACATTGGATCGACCTCACACTGGGAGAAAAGTGTACTACAATGCAAGCATATTTGTGATACATTTAATTGGCAAAAATGTATTTTGAAATACTATACAAATTAAAAAATTAAAATTTAACGACTTTCCAATTTCCAATTGTGATAACTTAAATGTTTGTTTCTCAATTTTTCTACAGTGTACGCACGCTCCTACGCTGCTAAGGGCAAAACGTTTTTGTAATTAATTTATGCAAATAATCAGAGACGCCGCTTAGGGTTGCCACCCCGTTTGAATGTGGTGCGGGGGGCCAATTGCAATCGCCCTGCCACGCCCCCTCTTACCCTTTTACCCACACCCCTGCCGCCCATGCGTGGCCAGCGTTGGCATATTAAAATGAATGACCCTCGCCCCACAAACAATATATGTATAAAAAATACGTTTTTTTATGTTGCCCTATTCCCCGTGTTGTATATATATTTTATGTTTTCTTTTTTTTAGCCACTCCCTCACGTAAGGATTAAGTAGACAAGTTGGCAAAACATAGCGCCATGCAATCCAACAATCCCCGGCGATACCCGCAGCCCCTTCTCTTGTATGTCATCATAATTCCTGCTACACATGAGGGGAAAATCCAAAGGGGGTTCGGGGTGGGGGTCGGGGGGTCGGGAAAACCCGAAAGGTTGCAAAGGGGGCTTTGCAAACTAGTTTTTTCTGCAATACTTTATTTTCCCGGCTCTTCGCTATTCGCCCTATTTGCATGTGTGCAAGTGCCTGCTCCTTTTGCCATTTTGGAATTTATTATAAAATATTTTGTATGTAATTCTCTTCTTGACTCGACTTTCGGCTTGCTTTTAGCATTTGAAACTCTCCGAAAAAAACAAAGTAGAGGTTGATATCAAAAAGAAATATAAGCCAGGACCTTTTAGAAAAAAAGGAAGCCGGCTTATTGCACGAATAAAAGTATACTTTAGGAAAGCTAATACTAGCTGGTAAGGAAAGGCATTTAATGCCGCCAATATATTTTAAAGTAGGTAACCCTAAAAAAGTGCTTCGCCTCTCAACTTAAAGCCTGAGGAATGTTCCTCTTTTCGAGCCAAGCCTTTCACTGATTTTCCCCCTGTTTTGGTTTGCCAGTTTTTGGCCAAGCCAAGACACAATGACTGTGTTTCGTTTCAGGGTTGGGGCTGGTGGGACCCTTTTCTCTTTCGAGGGACCCTCGCAGAAATTGTCAAACAAAAGCTAAAAAGGGGGAGGCATTGACTGAGCGGTGAGGTGAGGCGAGCCTAATGACTTGAGCCACAGTCACACAGCGAGTCACAGTGGCAGTCACAGTGGCAGTCACAGTTCCCGTTCCCGTTCCCGTTCTCGTTACCCCCGACTTTCCATTTTGCCGGGAGTGCCTTTTGTGACTGGGTACTCTCAATCAAAGCCCGGCCCGGGACTTTAGACTCAAGCTCCCCTTTTTGGTGGGGAGCGAAAGGGAAAAAATAAAGGGGAGTTTCAGAAACTACCGAAATGGGGGAGCACTACTACTTCTACGACTACTACTACTACTACTACTGCCACAGCCGCGGCGACAAAAAGATGAGGAAACAGTTGGGAACAAGGGAAACCAACTGCGGTTGTTGGCCCGATTTCTTTTTCGGGGAACTTCATGGCAGTTTTACCCGATTGCTGCGGTTTGACGGTATTTTTGCCGGGGGTTCTGAAAAAACCGAGTCGAAATTGGCCATAACCAATTCAAAACCGATTCATAACCGATACTTAACCGGTTCATAAACGTTTATTTTAATTTTAACTTAATTATAGTGAATAAAAACAGAAAACGAAACCGATTTGTCTACCGTAAATGATCAACAAGTATATTCGATTTTAAATATTGTACCCCTTACAATAACTTTTATCTGATAACTGATCCTAATTTCCCTTAAAGGGTACTGAAACTTCCGAAACATTTAAATACAGCTCCAGCTTCCTTTGGACAATAATTTTTTGCACCCCAGGTCGGTTTGATGGGGTTACAATTTTTCTGTTGTTTTTGCTGTTGATTTTTTTTGCGCCCCCACCAAAAAGGGGTTATTGCCCGACACTGGGGAACCCTTCTCACCAGTAAACAAAAAATAAATGGGGGAGCACTGTGGGAAACCCTCTGCCAACTGCACTGACTCACTTCGACTACTTGAGAGTGTGTTGCACCCGCAAAAATACAAAAAAAGGTTTTTTAAAAAATAACAAAAATTATATATATACCACTAGAAAATGGCGGGAATTAGGAGAGTATTATTAAAGTAAGAAAGGGGCGAGAAAGAGAGCGAGAAATGGAGAAAGAGTGGCAAATGTGGGCAATGTTTATTTTGCGTGTCGGGGCACTTAGCGCAATTTCCGCTTCTAGGCGAGGCCCAGAGACAAAGTAACACTCTTCCCATTTCTCCAATTCTCTGACTCTCCGTTTCCCCAGTCCCTTTCCTGTCCCTAAATTTTTCTCCCTGACTTTGTCTCGAGACATCTTTAATGCTTCATTAACTGCTTTTACACTTGGAGAAATGCGTTACCAACGGAATACGTTATTTTTTTGTTGTTATCTAAGGATTGGTTTAAAACGCAAAAAGTAGTTTTTCAGTTTTTATAGAAAATTTGCTAGGTATAAGTATTTTCTGTTGGTAACAAGACTACTATTTTATCAAATACAAGATACTGTCATGAATTCCAAAATTTTTTAATCGAATTTTTTTAATTCTGCCTCATGAAACATAATGCTATTACATTGAATATGGCATTTTATTTAAATTCAAATATTTGTTATTATTTCTCTGCCTGTATACATCCATAAAACATATTTATCTGTGCGTTTATCTTCTGCCTCCCTCGCAATGGTTCCTGGGCCCAGTAACCCGGACTCGGGTCTCGGGACTACCTGAGCTACTTTTAGGCAAATATCGAATGACAGTAACCCACGGAGCCCGAGCACCGCAGCCAGCGACCTTTGCTCACCGCTTAAGTGGCCCAATGCTCATTGAAATTTGAGGCTGGAACCGCGCAGATTCCTCCTCCTCAGCCTTCTCAGCCACCTCCCAAAGACCTTCCACCTCCCCCCCGCAGGGCTGAAACCGAACATCAAATGTCAAGCAGCCGCCAAAGGAGAAGAATGGAAAGAAAGAACCGAGGCTGTGGAGAAAGGAGACAGGAGAAAGGAGGTGGACAAGGAGGGAGCGAAAAAGAACAAATCCCAGGGAGAACCTTTAACGGTCTTACTGACAAAAGTCTCATTGTCTCACGGGCCATATGGCCCCGTAATCAAATATCAGTGAGATGGAGGCGGTACTATCATCCTTCACACAGGAAAATGTATCATCATTCTGTCAATACCCAAAGTTATAAAAATTATTATTATAATATAACAAAATAATCTTTTTTCAAAGCTAAATATAATAAGTGCTTTCATGATTTGAAAAGGTAGATATCATGAACACGCTCTTGATAATAGTTTTTCTTATACGTAATAAATACTGGATTTTATAGATCTCTATATACTATTTCCTCTGTATAAGACACACCCTCACACTTTTTTGTTTGGCCAAAAGTTCGCCTTAACTTTGCGGTCTAATTAAGCTTCGGGCGACAAACAAAACTAGTGTCGAAAAGCCAAGGCAAAAACCAAAAAGGACTTGCTTCGGAAAAGGGTTAGCAGGAAACATAAGCGAAGGACTTTCCAGGGGTTAAAAGGGAGCAGGAAAATCGGAGGCGGATGGAAAAACGGAGCTGGAAGCGGATGTTGCAAATGATTCAATCAATTTAGATTAGATGCCAATTCTTTTTTTGCGCGACGAGCTGCGGATGTGGAAGCGAAGAAATGTGAATTGAAAGCAATGAAATGAAAAAGAGTTTTCCACTAAAGATCCAAAAGATGAACCCTTTTAAAAGCAGTACATAAGACTTATATGTACAAGTTTTTACCTTATTTTCACACAGTTTTTATCATTTATAATTACAAAATTGGGCCTAGTATTATCATAAAATCGATTTTAAAAATATATCTTTGCCATAATATTAATAATATTTTGCTGATGGCAATCTTTCCTATTGGATTTTTTCATAGGTCAACCTACTAAATAAATAAATGTGTAAAATGCAAATGGCCAATAAATGCGGTTACGGCCATTTCGTATTCAACACGCGCGTATTTACATTCTTTATCGTTAATTAATTTGCGCAGATTCCAGCCGCTGAAGCCCTTTAAAATATGGTAGTGCCATTTTTGATGGGTTTTTTCCCAGCATCAACTCCGCAACTCCGTGGCCATTCACTCTTCCGCATTCCATTAGAGCGGTAAAAAGTAGTCCCAATCCCCCGCCCGCGAAGGGAACTCACTTAGAGACTTTCCATCCGTTTGTCTCGCAGCCAGCAGCTCATCCCTTTGTCTTGGAACCCAGAACTCTTCCACCGACCTGCTGGGTTTTTGTTGACTACGTCGCCGCCAGAGGTTCATTTTTACAACCCAAAAACTCGGGGGTCGGTGGGGCCTAGGCGAAAAACTCCCGCAAGTTCTTGGCTCCGCTGCTGAATATAAAAAAATATATTATCCCCACCGAACAAACGCTTTAAATTTTACAAAACTTTTCCCAAACAAAACGAAGAAGTTGCATGCGAGAGAAGTACGAGGAGGGGCGGCCAGAAAAAATTCCCTGAAAATTGCAGTCGTAAAGTTTAATTGTGGCCAACACCGTCGGCCCACCCAGCCCACTTGAGTTGCCACCCAAAAATCGCTCACCTCTAACATGCGGCCAGTGGCTACCCAAAAGGTAGAAGTTCGAAATGTACCTTTAAAGAATATATATACAATTTTTAACTTGCTAATTTTTTTGAGGATACTTTTTAATGCACAGATCAAATTCAGTAAATAAAATTTTCAAATATATAAACATTATATATAAAAGTATAGATATATAATAAATACAAATATCGATACTTATACAAAAATCGATAAATAAGTTTTGAAATTTTTAATCTAATCGATTATACAGAGATCAACTTAAATACCATTTGATTTTAAGCATTTTTAAACTCTTTAAAATATTTTCAAAATCGTTATATAGGTACTATAGTACAAAATAAATACACAATGCACTCTATCCACTGGCAAACACATGTACATATACCTATAGAAGGAACTGCATCAAATTTGCACAAGGAGTGTTAAAATTGTGCGCCATCTGCACGCAAATTTACACAGCGCGAAAAGGGAGAGTGAGAATAAACAAGCGGGGGGAAAAAGAAGAAGGCAAACCAACTTCTTCAACAATCCAATGAAAAATTGTCCAAATAAATATTTTTGCAATGGACTCAAAGCAACATAAAAAAAAGCAACAAGAAAAACTCGAAAAATTCGTAAAAACTGCAGGGGAAAACAAGGAAAAACGTCGAACAAGTCAACTGATGAAAGCCAAAAAAATAAAAAAACTCAGGAAGCTAGAGGAAAAGAGGAAAGCGGAAGTTCACACTCGAGTCAAGCATGAAATTGTAGAAGAGAAAGTGCAGCAGGGGAATATAGTATGGCAGTGTAAGGACCAACGAACTTAACCATGCTGGACAGTGTCCTCGTCAATGGCCTATAGAGCAGCAAGAAGAAGCAGCCGTAGTGCAGCACAGCACCAGCAGAGCCACAGAATTTCCCAGTGACATCAAAATTTACATTTTGCACTCAAAAAGAGTGCGAAGTGAAAGGCACAGAAAAAAATTAAAGGGAAAGAAAAAGTACAAAATTGTATAAAACGGAAAAGCAACTTCCAGTGGGGTGAAACCGAAAAATAGAGGGGTCCTGGATTCTAGGAGTTCACTGACGTAGGCAGGGTGGGGTTATCAAGGGGGATTCAAATGACTTGAGCCTAAAAGCTAACAATATAAGAATTCAGAAATAGCTACCAAAGATTTTCCAAAGTGTAAAGTTATAATAACGAGAAAAATAATTATAATAAAAATAATAAATCTTAAAAGGTGTAGATCTCAACGTAAATTATTTATGACTTTCTAAAGTATTTTCTTTTCATCGATAAAAAATGATTTGTTTTTATTTTTTTTAATCTAGGACTTCCTTAATCCCCCTTGCTTATATCCCGCCTACGCCTCTGTTTCAGGGAGTAGGTGTTGACTGTGCAACAACAAAGTTGGTAATAAAAATGCAACCAACCTAAGCGAGCAAGAGGGAGACCCCCGAAGAGACAAAGATAGATAGATGCAGGGAGAAGGGGCACCAGAAAGGGACTAAATCATAAATGGATGATAGTCCACACCAGAAAAAGGGCAAGGGGCCAGTCATAGGGGACAAGGGGGCGTGGCAGTGTCCTGGGGAAAAGGAAAAGCGAGTGGTGGACAAGGGACATGGTGGCGGAGCTGCTGAAGGAGCATAGGAAATGAGTTCCAGGACTTTTCCCAGCTTTCTGTCTAATGGCAACTCGGCCACTCGGAGGCAGCTCACAGCACACGGATTTCATTTTAAACTTTCGAGGTCTACGACATATACATATATTTATTTAAATTTATACAATATAGAAAGCCTTTAAGAAGAAAGCACTGTATTTTAACCATATTTTATTTCTGATAAGTGCTTTGACCTAAAACTTTTGATTCAAAAGTTGGACGTGTTCTTATTATTTTCTGATTACAAAATGATTTATAATACCTTAAGTTCTCTACAATATTCCTTCTTTCCAATATTCCATATGATTTTTAACATTTCTTTAGCTGAAAAGTTGTATCAAAAATATATGATTTAACAGGTTTTCTAATAATTTAAGTTTCCCTAATTTAAATGTTACCACTTCCTTTTTGCATAATTCCATACCACACATCCCTTTTGCCAAGAAATTTTTAATTTGTTCTCATTCGCTCTATATCTCTTATATTTTTTCTCCGTTTCTCTGTTTCATTTTAATTTCCACTGCCACTTGCCCCCAATTGAGTCACTTGCCATTCACCAAAAGACAAAAAATACAAAAAAAAAAAAAACAGATGGAGAAAACATAAAAAACTGTCATGTGTTTGCCTCTGAAGTTGAAAATGTCACTGTCTGCGTTTGTATCTGTGTGAGTTGTATCTTGTAGTGTTTGATTTGCGCTTGATTTATGCGCTTTTTAAATGGCAAAGATTAGACATTTGTTTAGCAATTAATTTTGGATGACACTTTTGCCCACGAAAATGAGGCGACAGAAAAGCAGAGGGAAATATGAAGAGGCGTGTTTTTTTTTGGAGTTGGGGCTCGGGTCATTAAGATAGAACGCCTACGCGGTCACAGTCTTGTGGTGTTTTTCTGCCACCGTCTACACTGCTTTTCCTCTCCACTTTCGTCCGTTGCCTTTCACTCATCCGCCTTTCCACTCCCACTTTTTTCTTGGCTTTTTTCTGGCAGCAAGCGAAACGAAGCGGGCAGGTGCTAATTAATTATAAACGCGAATCAGAGGGTAGCAGGGTTACTATAAAGGGGCTTCTGTACACCAAGAAAAAATTACAACCGGGAAATATTAAGTTTTCGTCACTTATTCGACAAGAAAAGTTCTTGATATCAAGACGAAAGTGCTCTGCTGAGTGTTTTTTAGCTCACCGTCAAGGTGTAGAGCAGGATTTTTTTTAAAATCTATCTTTCTACCATATGAAAACATATTACAACTGGATCCCATAGGATATCCACCAAGTTGAGCTGCATTTTGGTCGCCTTGTCCTCTGTTTGTGAAATGTAGGAAGGTGAAAGGTGTCTGGGTGAAGTCTAATGGTGAAAAGTGGGAAGTTTCGATGGAAGGGTGTCGCAAGTGGGGTCGAAACATATAGATAAAGACGGTGGTTTGGTGTCTGGGGAGCGCATCAAGTACCGCACCTCATCAATTTGGCTGGAAGTTGACTTAATTTTTTCACTTTTCGGCTGACAAACGTTGTTGTGACAGAATGCCGTGGAAAAATATAGGGGGGAATGGGAGATGCTCGTTTAGCCAAATAATAAATGGAATTTCTGCATCAATTTAATATCAAGTTAACCTAATTTTTCAATGTTTTAAGGCCAGATGACATTAAAATAATTCCATTTTAGCTTAATTAGCTTAAAAGCTGCTGGTATTCCATTCAGAGTTTTCTTTTCCTCCTTTACCAGCTGCTTTTATTGCTCTCTCCTGTTTCAACACAAAAGAATATTAAAAAAAACAAAGAAAAAAAGAAATAAAAATTGAAGAGTTGACGCTTTAGACAAAAGACAAACAGAACTTTTGTTATTGCTGAAAGTCATACAAAACTTCAATTAAATAAATTATTTTTATGAAATTAATTATGTATGAGCAAGGGGAAAAGCACAAGCACAATACATACAAGCACAATAAGAAGTGAGATAATTAAAATTTAAAAATATATATATATGTACATTAAAAAAACAATTGCATGCGAAATGCATAAAAGGAAACTCCAGGGCTTTCCTCCATGGAAATGCCAAATGACATTAACTAACTTTTGGTCTTCAGTGCCTTTGTTTTGTGTCCAGCTGAGAAAATTGCAAGTTTGCCCAGTTGAAAAAAGATATGGAAGGGGCAAGATTTTATAAAAAAAAGCATAGGGCATAGAAAAATGTATTTACTTAAGATTATAATAATAACAGTTATATTATTTCTCCAATTAAAAGCAATATTTTCCCATTATAAGGAAAGGTTTAACAACGAAGATTTCATCTGCGATTCTATTTGGCAGCCTTGCATTACGGAACGTTCTGCTTTGGTCTCTTCCCCAAAATCCCCATCTCAAAACTTTCTTGGGGCTGTATTTATTTTTAAAGGGATTTTGCGTTTGCCAAATTGTTGGATCGAGTTGGGCCTAAGTTTTCGGTTGGAGTGGAGTGGAAGGCATTTATGCACACACTTCTTTGTATATACATCTGTTCCTTTTGCCCCCTTTGGCCCCTCTTGCACCTTGATGTTGCATGTAGTTTATTTATTTCATAGTTTTTGTGCTGCATCATCTTCATTTCCGGCCAGAGCAATAGAAAGAGTGAGGGCCACGGACTGATGAAGAAAGCAAACAACTTCGGGCTTGGGATTTGGATTCGGATTCGGATTCGGGAGTTATAGTTAGAGTTGGGAGACCCCGCAAAACATTTTGTTTTTATGCCCCACTTGCGTGTGGCAGCTGCATTAAGCCAAATACTATGGGGCTGGGCCATGGGGGCTACGAAAGACCCCAGACCCCACATGAAGTGAGCCAAAACTGGGTGGGTGACAAAGTGGCTGTGATTATGGCCACGACACAAACGGGGCAACTACCCAAAAAAATATTAGAAACACCGAGGTAAACCATTATATACAAATAAGATTTTCTTTAGACTTTGGACAAATTGTACATTCGCATTTAATAATTTTACCAACCTGCAGCAATCGTAAATTTATTCATTATTCTCGTTTATTTGCAGGTGCGCTTGGATTTTTGTTAGACCTACTCCTATCAGTAAGCTCCAAAAAAGGTATCTATTGTAGTTAGTTTGTGTAGTGTATGTATTAAATATTATAATATTTTGCATTTTAAGCTCGTATGTATTATGTTAATAAGAGATACCCCTATATGTATTCATTTTTGTTCTGAAAGTTATTGATTTTTGATCTTGCAATATTAGCCAAAACCAAACGCTTAGACTTCTCTCAGTGCACCAAAACGTCGGGGAAAACTCCATCTATTCTGTGCGGCTCCTACTTGGACTTCCTACCGTCTCCCCGCCCAAATTTTTCCCCGGCTAGCCCCAATCATCATCATCATCGCAGACGTTTAATTGAAATGGCCCAACGCACGCCATGACCATAAAAACCATTTCAAGGTGCCGCATTAGTCGTCAGCCACAACGCCCCATCAACCAAAAAAAACCAAATAAATAAAAAATATGGTGATGAGAGGTGAGGAGTTTTAGTTTGGTCACTTCCCAAACCAACTACCAACTGGGGGCAAAAAAGATGACAATTATAAACAATTTTGATTTGCCCCCAGCGATTTATTATGGCCTCGAGAGGAAGACTGCCGGGGGTGTACTATATCATCATAAAAAACAGACATTGAAGGCGATTCTCAAGGACTTTTTACGCATTTTATTTTTTTTCAGCAACCATTTTTCACTTTTTTTGTATTCCTTCTCTGCTCTTGATGTCTGAAAATTACTCGCAGCGTAAGAAGAGAATGAAAAATTATTTTTAAAATTAGGCAGATATAATATATGGAGGGATTTGAGACTCAAATTGGCGAAATTATAAAACAAAGAGGGGAGGCAACTACATGATTTATTTTATTGATAAATTGAGATCAATAAATATAGGCTTGTAATTAAATAGGGCCAGTGAGAGGTAGAGATAATAGTTATAGGGTAAATGTGTGTTCCACTATTATAATGTTTCTTCCACTTACTTTGCGGTTAGCCGGCGAATGATGTTGCAATAAAATGTTTTCCACGATGACGATTATGAGGCGAATTCCTTGCGGTTCCGCATAAATTTTCAACAAAGTTTGTTCACTGGGAGGGTTTGAGGATTGGAATTGGGATTGGAATTGGGGTTGGGGTATCGTGTTTTACCCCGATAAGCATGCAAAAGTTGAGTTTCAGCATATTTTCGGCAGTTGGGAAATTCAATTAAAAGGCAACAAACGACGTCAGCGTGGAAAGCGGCGGGGAAAAGCGAGGAAAGCGAGGAAAGCGCGTCATGCATCAATCAATGGCATCATCAATCATAAGCCAACAAACAATATATGTATATAGGGAGCAGCCAATGTATGATATTCATATTATTCGAACAACTTTCCTTGTTGTTGCGGCAAGTCATTCATTGAGTTTTCGAGTTCAAAGCAAATTGATTAGAGCCCGCCGTTTCGCGGGGCTGCAAGGGGTTAAGCAAGATGATATGCTGGTGCTGCACGAGGGTTAAGGCGACCTAGCGAAGTGTGAGAGCGTCGCTGATAAAGATAAAAATACTATGACGCAGTCTAGTCATGAGTAAATAATTTTTGAAATATTTACCCAAATTTAATCTTTTTAGAATTTTTCAGTATAAAGTGGTCATAAATTGAATATAAGGGGCTAGGCTTTCAGTCAAGTCGTGTGTCACTCATATTTGTTTTCCCCTGTTTATCTTCTGCACACATTTAAGTTGTCATTAGGTCATCACTTTTGCCGGCTTAGATGTTTGTTAAATGTGTTTAAATACCTATATTCCGCAAATTGCAATGTAATCCTGAAACAATAATTACTAAAACGGATTAAACCAACAAGTAAGACCAAAAAGCAAGCCGTAATTCCATTAATTTGGGATTTTCTTTCTGAATCACTCGTAGGAAGGGCATTTTCGGGGTTAACCTCAATTATCATTGTGATTCTCCCCGCCCATTTTCCCCGCTATCCACATACTCGTATATTCGGTTTGTTAATGATAATTCATCGATGTGTGAATGGCAAACAAAATTGTTAATTTCTGCCCCTGATGATGGCGGCTATTTGGAAATTATTAACGAGAATTTCGTTATTATTACGTGTTGTAAATTTACAATTCCCCGGCACTGCGCCCCCCTCCATTTATTGGCGCTGACAGGGGGCAGTTAATGAGGCGTGACGGCCAAACATATAGTTAGCATTAACTATAGGCAAATCGATTCGATTCGCCCCGTCAGGGCGGCCTGAATTAATTGTGGAGCAGCGTAGTTCCCTGATCTCGAATCTCAAATTACGAACCACGTTTACGAATCACGAATCTCGCCCCCACCTGGAAATCATCTTAATTGCTTTTCTGACGATTAGCGGGTCACTGAAACGGAAGCAATTTGGTGTTGCCATCTTACCATATTAATAACTATGTAGCTGTGGTGTATTTATAACTGTATTACTTTTTTTCAGGTACGTTGGGACTTAAGCAAAAAAAAGAATTAAGGTAGGAACTGGGCTTTTCATATTTTTTGTCAGATATATTTTACAAAAGACGCTCGAGTTTTTGTTACCAGAATGCATTCACACAGGTCCCTTTTTTGTTGTGGTCTCTTTTTGGGGTTAAACACCTCATTTTACTTATGGCCATCCAAATTTTTTTTACGGAAACCATAAGTGAATATATATTTATATTAGAATTATAAAACAATTAGGTTGAAAAATACAGAAATGTAGGAATTTTTAGTGTATAGGAAAAAGTAAACATTTTATAAAAAATGCTATAGCTCATATAGGATATATAATTATATTGAAGAGTTCAGAGGAATAACTTGGTAAGGAACTGGGAACACTAAAAAAAGTTATTAAGAAATAAGTAGATGATAAGGTATAAGTCTCATTGAAAATTTGTATATCCCATATATTAAACATTAAGGGTAATAACATCCCTAAATTCAAGAAGCAAATGCATTTAATGTTTATTATGAAAATATGAAACCCTGCTTGAAAATTGGCATCAGTTGATGCCGTCTGCTTATCCAAATCCCCACTTTGGGCCTGTTGCCAGTTGGTATCGTCCTTATTTTCGAGCCCCATTCCAGTCTCCATAGTGTGCATTACTTTCTTTGGGGGTATTTTTTTATACTTTTTTTTTGGCTTTCGGAGGGATAAATCAACAGCAGACCAAGGGGAAGAAACGCATCTTTGTCGCTTCGCCTTGTGCACACAGATACTCCCATTTTCAACAGTCGAGTGTGGGTATTATACGTATATCTCTGGGCTTCTCACATCGCTTAGCTTTTGTTTGTTGTTTCTGTTGTTGTCGACGACTGGCCAGAAACTCGCGGTTTTAATGTGTTTTTAATGTTATTTCCATGACATGCCGCCAACATTTAAGCTTGGCCCCAGCAGTCCTGGGGTTAAGCGGGCGGCGAGGGGTTAAGGCGATACCCAAAAGCCTGCTGTTAGAGCGAGACGAACGCATAGTTTGTTGCACGTTTTTCGCATAGCTCGCCGACTTGTGGAAGCCCCCATTCTTCTTTATTTCTTCCCATATCGTGTCGCTCTTTCGTTTTTTTTTTCTTTGTTTCTTTATCTTTGCCCTGAAAGAGCGTATTACAATTTGGTATAGAAGTTGTAGAACCGAGATATTTATGATTTTTGTAATCATATTTTGGAAGATTATCCTCTCAAACTGGTGGATTTTTCCATAAAGATTACAATGTTTCTGGTTTTTCTATGATTTCTTATAAAAAAAGTGTAAAAGAATTATTATATCATATATTTGTGTATAAAGAGTCTTCATAAGGGTATTCAAAGATATGTTCTTGGGAGCTTGACTTTTTCTTCATTTTTTGTTTAATTTTTTTGTATGTTTTTAGCCGCTTCCTGAGCTATCTCGCCCACATTTGGCTGGGTATGAGTGATGTAGCCCAGCCAAGCGAGTCACACCCCAGAAAACCAGAACGCGTCCCCCCTTTTGCTCGACGCCTCTGCCCACTCCCTTTGGCTGATGCATTAATGTGGTACTAAGAAATATTTTGCATATTTACTTTGAAATCTGTGAGAAATAAGTTGAATTTATGCTGTAGACGTGGCGTCTTATCCTTTTGATGGTGTGGGAGAGGAGTGGAGTAAGAGGGGCCTATCAGAAACGAAAAACTACTTCAATTTATTGACCAGAACCAGAATTCTTTTACCGACATTTCCGGCTTTACTATTGCCAAATACTTTCAGAGCTCAAAGGAACAATTTTGCATATTAAAGAGGAACATTTTGTGTGTATAATCCTAGGAACTTGGTAACTTAAAGTAAATGAAAAATGGGAAGTTGCCTTATTAAAATATTTTGATTAGAATCCAAATACGTTAGATCATATATATAAGGCTATCGCCTAGAAACTAAGAATCAACGCACAGGAAAATCCACTCAAATGAGAAATGAGACTAGTATTTAAATTATTTCCTGAAAAACCATTCAATATTTTATGATCTGAGGTCATCCCCTATCTACCGCAGTACCGCATACCTCACAAAATATTTTGACACGAAACCGAACCCAAAATGTTTTCCGTGTCGGGATCCCTCTCGTATTTCTGTACAAATCTGGGCTGGGAGCACGAACACCTTTTGGCTGATCTCATTTCGCCCATCAAAGTGGGCGTGTCGTGTCGGGGCTGGGGTTTACGGATTACCGTTAAAATGAGGGTGAACGAGCGAGGAAGTGACAGCTGGTTTATGTCCCGGCTAAGTATGATCGATTGATCGATAAGCGAAACATTTTGTGCTAAAAATGTGCGGAGAAATCCCCAGCTACCACTCGTTCTTCTTTATTATGTATATGTACGTATACCTTTTTTGTGCCATAGTCTTCGATATTTTTTCCTTTTTATTGCAATTTACCACGCCCCTGGACTACAGAACTCCCTTTTCCCGTGAAACCGTGTTCTGTATCTGTATCTCTTGCTCTTTTAGGGTTTGCATCCTGCTGTTACACCTCCTTCCCTTTTTCCCAGCGTTTCCCGATTTTGTATTGTTGTTTTTGTTTTTCTTTTCTACCGATGCCGCACACATGTTCTCAAAAAAAAAAAAGCAAAACGGGAAAAGGCACCGGAGCATCAACTCGAGGTTCAATTACTTGTAATTTTAGCCTCAACAAAAACAACTTACAAGTCGGAGATCCTTTTTGATGCCCCTCATCTTCCACAGGGTGTTGTACATTTTGTTCAGACAGTTGTTACGAAATTGGTACCGGAAATTGATGATCATATACCTACCAACCTGTTAAAAATACTAAATTGACAAAAGTTTTTTAATATCACAATAATATGTTCCTGTGTTTAGTAATTTTCCTAGGATACTATGAGTATTTAACCAATGGTGACAAATACTGATGATAATATCAATGAAACCTTTGCTTCATGAGTCATTATTGCAAAGACTATTATAATAACAATAACACAATTGTAAACTACTCTATCTGTTATAATAATAATAATAACAACAACACAATAATATTTTCCTGCTTTTAGTAATTTCCCAATAATATATTTTACCAGTCATGATCTATACCGATAATAATATCATTACAACTCCAGATCCAAAAATCATTATAATTCCGGTCCTAAAAAGTATATTTAAATATTTCTCCCTTTCTTCCATTTATTCAATTCCAATATGTTGCGTTACTTCAACCCTCCCATTTTCCTTCATTTACCTCGATGTTCTGTTGTCTTTCGTTTTAAATTGTGATTTTCCTTGCAGCATCATTTACACTTCTCAACCTTTTCCCTTTGTTGTTTTTGCTGGGATATCCTTTCCAGCTGTTGTTGTACTTCACGCTTAAGTTGTTGTAATTGAAGTGTAAATTTTTACATCTGTTTAATATGCATTAAAAGCAACAACAAGCGGCGGCAGCAGCAACAACAACAGGAATCGATATAGTAAAATGATTAAGGCGAAGGATACGGAGACAGCGAAAAAGTTTACATTAAAAGTTGGGTGGAAATGTTGGGGTTGGGTTCAATGCGTTTGATGGTAAAAAAGCCAGATGGAAAAGTGGAGAAAATCCCGAAGAAACTGGAAAGTGAGAAAAATGCACAGAAAATAAATTGTAGGAATTAATAATCTAAATTTTGTAATCAAATTGCTTCTTATATTTTTGTAAATTTAAGGAAATACTCCATTAATAGTTCTTAAAAAAATCCTTTTAGGATTTTTGAAAAATACGAAATACTGAAATTCGAAGACTGTTTGAAACTAATATATAATTAATGACTCCTTCGACGTTAGGAAAACGCTATTAATATTGAAGTAGTTTTTTATTAGTGTGACAAATTGGCTGAATCCCTGGCGTGTTGGCCACCTTTCTCCTCCCTGTTTCTCCACTTTCTCCCGTAGGCCATCGCTTAATTTGGTCTCATTATCTCTTTCCTATGTTTTTGTTTTCTTCTGCTTTATATTTTTTTTCGGCTGGCTTTGCTGTTTTTCCTTTTTTATGTTCTTTGTTGATTTTTCCGCTGTTTTTCCAACCTACAGCACACATGTGTCTCTCTGTGAGAGTGGCAGTGTGTGTGTGAGAGTTTTCCCGCCATCCCCAACCGATTTTTCCGATTCCTTCGGGGTCTGTTATTTTGCATTCATCTGGCAAACAAGTCACGTAACATAAACGATGTATGATGGCTGGCAGTCGAGGGTTAAGCACTGGCGGAGGAGGTTAAGGTGGGTGGCAGGGGGTGGCAGTGGGCGGCAGTGGGTGGCTGGTCAAGATGGGGAAGGTGCAAACAAAGCACGGCAACAACAAGTAGCCGGGACAAAGCAGAGGAGCCCCAGAGTACCAACCATCAAAAGGAACAAGAAAAATATTGTGCATAAAACTTTTCTAATAATAACGATCACACGGCAGTTGGGGTAAAGGAAAACCGAAGGGCTAAGGAAAACTCAGATTTTCAAGACAATGCCTAGTAGTACTCCCCGGAAAAAGGGGTGTGGCAAAGGGGGCGGAGGTGGGCGGCGATGGGCGTTCAAGGCTATTGTTTCACACAGCCAACAAAAACTTTGCGTGCAGAAATTAATTGCGTGACCAAGAAAACAAAACAAAGTACAGAAAAAAAATCAAAGCAACAAAACAATAAGTGAAAGCAATTGAAAAAGAATGCTTTTATTTCACTTCTTTACATGGGCAATGGAAGGGAATGAAATATTAAAATTGTAGGTACAACTTGTAGGTACAAAAATGGGATAAGGAAAAAAATACCTTTTGGCTGGGATCCAAAATATATAAAATATATATATTTATTTAAAAATCAAAGCTCAATCTTATTAAGATGTTACATTGTAAATTGGCAAATTGAATTAAGTTCAATTATTGCTTTAAAAAGAATGCTTCTGTATCACTTCCTTAAACGGGCAATGAAGGTACATTAAATGGGCTCAAAAAAGGGATGTATCATATATTTACTTGAATATCAAAGCTCAAGCTTATTACGATTTTACATTGCGAATTGGCCAATTGAATTAAGTTCAATTAATCTACATTTCAACAATAGCAGAAATAGCAATTTCACAGAAAAAATAGGGATTAGCACCTGAAATGTTTTGACATTTGACAGAAGCAAACAATTAAATATTGAGAAAAATGTACATAATTCCAACGCTTATTTATGCATTTAATAATTCAGCATGAGGATTTAATCCGCTCAGGCCAGTTTAAAATTGAAGATGAGGATGAAAAAAGGTTGAAGTTTGCCGATTTACAAATTATTTATGGCATAAACAAATGCCAGGAGCAGAGCAGAGATAACATTGACAAAGCATTTTGCAGAAACACCTTGAATGTGCATTTTTCCCCAGCCTACCCCACCTCTGAAATATTTCACGCTCAATTAAATTTTCCCTGATTTTACCCAGCTGTTGGTTTTGTTTCTGTTTTTCCACTCTTTACATATATATTTATATTTTTTCTCTCGATTTTTTTGCACTGACGGAGTTTGGATAAAATATTTGCGGCCGAACTGCTGAACACTGACCCCAATCCCTGACCTGACCTGCGCCGGATTCGGATTCGGATTCAGACTCGCATTCGGATTCAGATTCAGATTGTGACTCTGATTCCAGGCACCCCCAACTTTCCTCGGATTTTGCCCGGCTTTTCCCCGACTTTTTCCCGGCTTTTCCCGGCCCGCCTCCACGGAAAGCTTTGTGCTGGTCCCAGTTGGGGAATTTAATTCACATTGATTGCATTTCGAGCGCCGCATTGCGTTGCATTTTAAATAATGCCAGCGGCTTCTGATTTTTTCACTCAGCCGCCGCGGGACGCAGTCGGTGCAGGGAGAGGTCATCACTTTAATTAAACAAATGCCAGGCGAAGGCGTCACTTATTTTTTTCACTTTCAAGATGGCACTGGCAGGGCAAATTAAAAAATAATACTAAAAACAACAGAAAATGGGCAAAAAATATGAGGAGGAAGCCTGAAAAAGATAAAACAGATGCATTGGGGGAGATTGATGGAAATGGACTGGTTCTGGGGGCAATTATGAACTGCTGTCGGTTTCGGTCCATATAAACAAGGTCTATAGATCGGCGGCAGCTGTTGCCGTTTAATGCCAGGTGGCGCTAATAAACACCATAGCCCCTTAAAGTCGGGAGAAAGTTTACAAAGTTCATGAAGAAATCAAAAATTAAGAATATTTATTGACCAATGAATCAGCCCCTGAAATTGCACACCCAAAAAGTATTCACGATATTATCACACAGCTTTAATCAAATTTATATTTAATGGTAATATCTATGAACAAAAACTTCACAGGTCTAAAACCTGGTTTACTAATTAAATAAGCTTTAAAAATTATTCAATAAAGAAATATAACTACATTTAGCAATTAGTAATTAACTAATAGCATTATACATTCTATTTGTGCATGGTGTGACTATATAAAAAATATTTAAGCACAAGAGCAGTTATCTGAACTTATAAAAATGTAAATTTGCCGGCAAACGGACGAAAAAAAGTATACATTAAATTTCAGTTTTTCTACTTTGCTCTTCGTTTGCATTTTATTATTTAATTTCCACTACCACCACTTTAGAAACATTTTCCGAAATCATAAGTTAATAGACATTTAATCTGGTCATATAATTATGTGGAAAAGTTTAAAAAAACTATGCGAAAGTGTGAAAAACAAAGTAAGGGAGAAACTTTCAGGGGTTGTGCGGGTTAAATCCAGACGAAGCTTCTCCGTTCCTTTCGCTTCGTTTTTAATTATGGACATAATTATTTAATGAATATGTGTGAATACATTATGTCTGCCAGCGGGTTCGTGCTTGTATGTGGGTGTAATTATATGTCCAGACTGCCATTTCTGTAAGGCAAAATCAATTTCATTTTGGCTGCAAACGAATGGCTGAGAATATAAAAAATAACATAGTCTTCTTAAAATTCAGGCAGCATAATTTTTGTTGGCATTTTAACACCAGCAACTCGTAGTTTTTTCGTCGTTTTGTGTGATCCCCACTGTTTTTTTCATAAATCGAGTCTCATTTTGTATAATTTTAATCATCGGCAGCAACAGCGGCAGGCACGCTGAGAAATAATAATAAATAAGCGTATAATAATTGAAAATACAATTAGCATAATTGCTGGCAAAAGCAAAGGCAAAAAAGTATAATTAACATAATTAGTGTTTACACATATTTAGCCAGCATTATGGGGTGGGTATATTTATTTTTTTTGCCCCCAGTTTTTATTTTGAATTTGTTTTGCACTATTATCTCTTTACGGAAGCAGCTTCTTCGGAAACTGCAAAAATAATCTGCGCACAAAAAGTGCGATCCAGAAATATCACGAAAAAGCTTATTTTTATATACATTAATTTTTTTTGACTTGTCAATGCCATTGTTTATCTGGGCTTATAAATAAAAACATAAAGTGCAATATCTGTTTTAAAATAAATACCACAAACTGCTCGCCATAAATTGTGTGTGTAGCAGAGTTACAAAAACAAAACAAGAAATAAAAATGATTTCAAACAAAATTTTTGTTTGCTCATAAATTTTCCGGTTGCTTTTTTCCTTTGTTTATGGGGAAAATGCTTATCAAACAATTTCCGCAAATGAAATCAAATATATACTTGCGTGTGTATATATATTCTTAGTGGCAGCTGAACCTGCCACATCATTTCTATGAAGATAAAACTTATTAAAAGGTTTTTGCGTGCGCTGTTTTATAAATATTTTAATCCAATTTTGTGCCGGTAAAAATTTAAATTTAAAATGGCAAGGGATTAGCTTTTCAATGAATTGTAACACGCGAGTTCTGAAAAGCATTTTGTAGGGATGGAAAAATGAAGTAAAGCTTGTGAGCACAAAAAAAATGAAAAAGGGATGATTTTAGTGAAATCATTACAAAGGCTTCTTATGATAATGATCTTTAATTCGGACCCATCAAGTCAAAACATTTATGTGCATTTTGTATATATTTTTTGCCAATGTCCTCTCATTTTGGTTAATTTGTTTTATTTCGACATTCCCTCCTGGCATTCCACTCTTTTTTCACCGTCATCTTAATGCCGAAAATTCCGGGGACGTTTTGGGGAATTTCGGAGTCCAAAATTGGATGCACTTTGCTGCTTTGGCTGGTCTTTAAGCACAAAACTAGGGAAAGAATATGCGAAAAAATCAAGCCAGTCTTTTCGGACACTGACTGCGTACGTGAGGCATGAAACGAGATGGAATGAAACAAAATGAAATGAAATCAGGCAAATAAAATAAATAAATAAAGGCACAGGCACAGGAGTACGGATTGCGGAGTGCAGAGCAAGAAACTTTTGAATAACAAATGAAGGCTGCTGCTTCGACTGCGGCACAGACAAAACCT
Organism: Drosophila suzukii; assembly: GCF_043229965.1. NCBI lineage: Eukaryota > Metazoa > Arthropoda > Insecta > Diptera > Drosophilidae > Drosophila > Drosophila suzukii. Next base: position 1,948,629 of record NC_092084.1, on the reverse strand, counting down.
GAGCGGACTTTTTAAGCAGCAGATTCCCCGGCATCAAAGACGGGTAGTTGGAGCTGGGAGCTGGGAGCTGGGAGCTTGGAGCTTGGAGCACGAGATGGCTGCCATAAGAAAGGCAGCAGCCCAAGGAGGAAAAGTGGGCATTTGTATTTTTGTGTTTCCCCACCCCGCCCCCTCGACTTTTGCTGCATCAGCATCCAGTAGGAGCAGCCACAGAAGCCGCAGTCAAAAGTCAGAAAGTTAAGCGTCCCCGTCTCTATTTCCCCAACTCTCCACCCTTTTCTTCAAGCTTTTTTCACGACAGAGCTGACAGCTGGCTCTTTCGGCAACTAGCTAGCTCAGGCAGTAGAAATAGGGCATGGGAAAAGATAATACGGTTGGGTATTCCATAATTCCATATAATTTTGAAAAATTGCATTTTTCATTATCAATTTAACATTAATCAATGATATAATCTTATACTATAGTCTCTATTACTTGGATACATCTTTTAAAATACTCTTTAAGCCATTTAAAATTGATTTTAATATTTTGGCTAGCGACCATTGAGCTGGCTTGAAGCTAGCCAAGTGGGCAGTTCCGTTCCTCCAACGCTTCGTATACGTAATCTGCGGCTGTCTGATCACTCACACGACCTGTCGCCCCGCTCTCCACTCTCCACTCTGCGCTCTCCACTCTCCACTCTTGCCGACTGGCTCATCCGTTTGTTTGTTTGCTTGTTGGTTTTGTTTGGTGGCATGCCTCGACTGCTGCCTTTAGCCTGATACGCCACTGAGTAGCAGATTAGTAGCGCTTATGCTTGCACCTACTACGTGGCAGCTCCAACGCACATGGGCATGGTCGAGCAGGGGCTAAGGCCGCCGAAGCGGAGGGGGGGTGAAAAGGGGTTTTGGGGAGGAGGATAGATGGATGGGTAACTACTCACGCATGGAGGCTAAAAACCCGCGTTACTCGTTCCTCGGGATGCTTTCTGCTTTCAAGTCCCCCCTCCCCGGCAGGGGGGTGTCCATCAACTTTGTCAGGGACTTTGGTTTGGTTGGTTTCACATATCTGCATATCGGGGGAGTCCACCAGATATAGATATGATCAGGAAGCGCTTCGCTTAAATCCATACTTAAACAGATATCATATCTTTAAGGTTACCTTTAAGTTTTCCAAAAGTAATCTATCAAAATGTACCTAACCTGGATAACTTTAGATTAACCTAAAATAAAATATTTAGTAGTATATATAATCATATTTTTCTTATAAGTATAAATTACCAAACTTTATTTACAGGTTTCTAACTATCATATCTTGTAGTGAAATCATATCGTTTTGGGATACCTTTAAGTAAAGCCACAATAATAATAGGATGTTTCCTTAAATACAATCTTGACCTTAAATTTCATATCAGTATAATCTTTAAAACATGATATTTAAATTTCTCTTTCTTAACTTTTACTAGCAATTAAATCCACAAGTTTTGATTTGGGCAGAGTATTCCCGAAACGTGTTGGCCTGCCTTTATTGGTTTTGCTCCCAGGCTTTTGGGCTTGGGTTTTGTTTTCGGTTTCGATTTGGTGATTTTTTTCTTTCCTTCGTTTTTTTTCAATTTTTTTTTGTTTGTGTGCGCCGTCTGTTATCCTGGTCGCGTCTTGGGCCGTCATCTGATCTGTGGCGTGGCTAAGTGGCCTCTCTGCGAGCTCCGTGTGCCCCTGGATGTAGGATCCCCCGAAACCTCAATCCTCCCTCCAATCGGTCCGTCCATCAGTCGTTCGCATCCATCCACAATCCACCCGCCATCATGACATGACTCGCTTTTGGCTTTCCTGGTCGTCTTCTCAGCTCAGTTTGGCTCCTCCACTTCATGGTTGTCTGGCGTATGCGTTTGGAATTTTTGATTTTGCCACATTGCAGTCTACAGTATACACAGTCAATATCCAGGATGGTCCCTGCTGCACTCTACACTACGTACTCCATACTCCATACTCCATACTCCAATCCATACCACACCATACGATACCATACCATTCCATTCCCCACCCGGACTACTGTGGTCCGCTCTTGCCGTGCCGTTTTGTTTGTTTTTGTGTCCGCTTTTTCCTGCTTTATTTTTGCTCTTCGCCAAGCAGATTGAATTTTGATTTGGCGGGTAATTGAACTTTTACTACAGCAGCCAACTGTCCCGTTTCCCCAGCCCCATTCCTTCCCCCACCACCAATTCAACTGGCCATGCCTCCTGCCTTCTGCCTTCTTGGCCATGATTAATGGCCGGCAATGCGCAACGCACGATCTACGTTTTTGGCCTCATCATAAATTATTAAACAAGTCCACTTGACACATGCACATGGAGTTGGGAGATGGGGGATGGGGGATGGGAGCTGGAACTGGGAGCTGGGAGCTGGGAGCTGGGGGGATTGAAAGAAACTCCACAATATAAATGACCAGAACGAGATGGCAGCCCCCACTTCCAGCTCCTTTTTACCCCGGCCAACAAAACTGTACAAAACGCTCTCAGGCTCTCGGGTCTCGATTCTCGGTTCTCTGTTCTCGCCACCGCCACCAACACCCTTCCATCTCCATCTCCATTCCAGAGCTCCTCATTCTCGGAGAGATCCACACAACATTTTTGGCATTCCCCAGACACCGAAAACGGTAAAAACGAGACATGTCCGAGCCGAGATGACAAAGACAAAGTCGCATCTACCATTCTGATTCTGACCGCCCCTCGCCATCTGTGGACAATGTTTAAATGATGATATACTTACTTATAAAGTGATCAGTGGATCGTCTCGTATAAATTGGCAAAGCTCTACAGAAATAACTAGGATAGTGGTGGGGATTGAGTGAATGTGATCGAAGCGGGACTTACCCTCTGGCATAAAGAATTTTTGCAGGAATGCAGTGATGAATTTTAACAGGAAAAAAATTAATGTGTTTTCTTACTCTGCCTACATATTTAATTGTGCAAATTTTACAGTGTTTCTCGATGGTCAAATGGAAACTTTAATGTGGCATTTATGACGTGCCTTTCCACTTGATTAAAGTGCAAATTAGGTGGCACATGGGAGTTGCAATTTTTTGGCATTCGTTTCGATTGTAGATATATATATATTGTCAAAGGCATACTTTAACAGAGCTTGGGCAATATGTTTGAAAAGATGCGTATGCGCTGTAAAAGAAGATGTGCAACTGTTGCTCAGCTATAACTTTTGAGAAGCGCGGAGAGAGGCTCAAGCGTTCATGAAGGTGCACAACTTAAGCACTCATTTATTGCCTTGACCAGCTTTAAGGGTATGTTAAAGCCGATGCTGATGTTGTTAATGATGGCATCTCTTGCCTTGATGGTCCCTCCGACTCTTCCAAGGTGGAAGCATTTATGTAGCTACAACACCCAGATAAGAAACGAAACGAAACGCGACGGATACCAGCGAAAGGTGCTAAAGTTGATAGCCAGGCCAGACGAAGAGCAGGAAAAAGGGATGCGATATATATATATGGTTAGGGATAGGGATAGGGCATTGGGACCCCGAGTACGGAATGCGGGCTACGAGGAAAGAAGGAGCCAGTTCAGACAGCGGAACAGGCTACAAAAGGCCACCGAAGCGTTTCAGGCCAGAGTTCCCTCTGTCTTGTTTACCCTCCGACGATGGGAACTGCAAGACACCCGATGACGATGCAACCGCGATAAGGAGAACAACCCAGAAAACCAGAAAAAAACAGAAAATATAGGGACTGAGAAGTGGTCCGATGATTTCAGCAATAATAATGACAACAGCGACAACATTTCATAATAATCAGCGCGCTGGGGAACGCATTAAAATGCCCCAGAGATGATGGAATTGATGATGACTGGACTTCTGCAGGAGTCCTTGTCCCCGAACCAGTTTTAATGGGCTGCTTTGGAGGTTAAGAATGTGTGTATAGCTTAAGTCTATTTATCAATAATTCCCTAGAAACGGTCTCTCGGGCAAAATCTTTAATTTGTATAGCCCGAAATATTTTTTGAATTCCAATTAAAAGCTTTAATTATGCTCTCAACAAATAAATTTAAATCCTTTGAATGTCCTTAAATTGGTTTTGTGCAATTAAAATAATTTTCCTTTTATAATGAATATTTATATATGGCTTTAGCCGATGAAAAGCGTTTTCCTTTTCATAAAGTGATTTCGTAAAATTTAATTTTTAATAAGTATATTGATGTTGATTAACCTTTATGTTGCACTCTGTTCTCTTCTCTCTTGTTCTTTTCTGCTCATGTCCATTATTTTAAAAGGCAGTTGAAAAGCATTTAATTAGCTCAACGCTCAACACTCAATAGTTCAATATTAAATTCTTCCATATAATCACTTTATCGTGGCTTAATTTCCCCTCGGAGTGCTTTTACTTTTACTTCGGTAGAAATCATAAAAGTTGAAAACAAAACGGAAAACTAATTTCCAGCAGAAACTTGAAAAAGCCAGCGCAGAAAAGCAACAGAAAAGCGTTTCCCCGATTCCGATTTCTATTCCGATTTCGATTCCGATTGCCAAACAAATCTCCTTGGCGGGAAAACTCATTATTAATGCATTGTTTACTGGGTGCCGGTTGCATTTAAGCGATAATTGAACGCTCTTCGCCGGCAAAGAAATTATCAACTCTGATTGCGCGATGTGCGATGGCTATTTTCCGTTTTCCGTTTCGTTTATTTTTTTGGTTCTGTTGTATTTTTCCTGCAGCTAAGAAGCTACCTGGTAGCCACCTGTCTGTTGGCTCGTTCACTTTGCCACACATATTGTCATGTGGAATGCCAATTTAAATTGTATACCCAAAGGACATTGCACATTGCACATGTCTCGACATTTTCGTCGTTTCTTGGTTGGGGCCAGAGATGAGGAAGGTAGCATTTTTTGTACCTCGCAAGGTATGGTATATATATTTATTTTTAGAACTTGGAAAAGCTGTAAGCTATACGTCACTATTTTACTTAATAACTTATTGTTATACTATATTAACTTATAACCAACTTGGTATACAATAGTCACCGAAGATATCATTACACCATGTCGCTTAAAACTAGCTCTTATACCACCATTTTACTTGGTAACTAAGTGTAAGTAATTGAATAGTACCTTAGGAAATATTGTTTGTTGAGCTATCTTATACCATACCTACTCTCATTGATGTGCTTATAATACAAGGAATATAATAGAAGCTTTAAGGTTATGCTGTTGTACCTTTGTACCAAGTACCTCCGTGGGAATACCCTGTTGGCGACCGTCTCTGTTTATTGGTTGTTGTTTGCGGAATCGCTGTTGTTGTTGTCCTGCCAAGAGATTTGCCATAGTCACCGTCTTTTTAGTTGTTATTTCCTTGGTTCGTTAGTTGTCTAGGTCTTGACAGGACAACCTTACCACCTGTCCCCTCCCACCTTCGTCTGTCATTTGCTGTCGTCGTCATTTACCTGGTCGTCGCCTCTTTTTTCTGTTACATTACCTCTACCGTGTCCTGCAGGAATTTATGGGAAAATAACTTGCTGGAAATTTATGAAAACTACGACGCCATAATAACAATAATCAGACTAAGTAGTGACCGCTGCCAGACATAAACTCTGACCAGATAAACTCGTCGTCGTTTCTCCTACCCCCCTCTCTCTCTCTTTCTGTTTCTGTATAAAAATGCTAATGTCTGGGCGACATTTTTAATGTGAGTAAGGAGCTGCCACGCCCCCCTGGGGCCTCCGCCCCTTGGTCACAGCTTAATTAGCAAAAATGTCTCGCGAACTTCAGAGACGACGACGACACATTAAGATAAGAGGTTCGCCTTAAGCTGATTGCCTGGTTTAGTGTTATCTGGACTATTTATAGGGCCACTGGCGGCAGTCAGACTGCCAAATGGTTGCCCCTCTCAAATATACACATATATATATCTATCTGTATATATAGCCGCCCCTTTTTGATGAAGCGAGCCAAGAGCACAGAGATTCATCTTTCGCTATCGCTTTTCTAGATTTTTATGCCTTCAGCGAATCGCTGTTCTGAAGATGTTCCAAAATTCCACTCCATTAACAATGTTATGGCGTTTTAGATAATTTTAAGGTTCCTTAAAGGAAGCATCGATTTAGTGTGGCTAAGCGCGATAGGTTGGGCTTAAAAGCTTTAAATATGACATATATTATTTATTATATTTCCAAGAATTTCAGGACTACTTAATTGTTTGTTGTATAAAATCTTACTGAAGATATTTCAAATTGTTCTTTAAAGGGAACATAACATACAAGTTTATAACAATATTAACTATATATACTATTTGATTATTGATTTTGTGTGGCTGTATTTATTCTCATTACACTTTTCAATATATGTTTTTAGAAAATGCTGTTTTCGAACCCCGTAGCTTTATGTTCTGGACACCTTCCACCTGCTATTTTGTGCACTTTTTCGGTTTAGCCGTGTGTTGTCTCACCTGTGCACCGCAGCTGCGTTCACCCCCTTTGGAATTCCCCCAGGTGACCATGCTCCGGTGACTTCCCTAAGCCTTTTCTTCTTCGGCTTTTCCAACGGCCCTCGTCTAGTGTGTGTAATGACCAAAATGCGAGGGGAGCCACGAATGGAAGGCGATGTTTGGGGTGGCCAACACATTGGCTGACAAATTTCTGTTTACACCCTCGAAAAATATGCAAAAATGGCGACAGGTCGCTGGCCTCTTGCATAGTTTTTCCCCTGCTCTTATTTCAACTGCATTTAAGCGCAAATTTTCACTCGTTCTTGACATTCATTTCGCCAAAAAGTGTTCTTTTTGGGGAGTATGAAAAAGTGGGAGGGAAAATGAGGGAAGCTTGGAGAAGCCAACAGAGTGACTGGCACTTGACATGCAGGCAAACGTGTTGACTTTGTCTAGAGAATTGGCAACCTGGAGGGCAAGGAGGTGACGAATATTGCCCACACTGCAGAAAATCCAAGCCCTGTACTAAGATGGAATTTATAAAAAAATTTACAAGGCAATTTTTTGGATTTTCTAAAGTTTGAAGTATTTAGTATTTCTTATAGGCATTTTATTTTGTAGAAAATGTAAGGGTTGATTTAAAAGAAATATGCCACACATCTTTTAAGATTGAAATAAATTTGACAACTCCTTTCTCTTTTAGCCTCTACCCCCCATCATCCATTATTTTTTCCCAGTGTATGCATTTGTATGTCTCGCAACTTTTTTAATGAGCGCACAGGCAAATGAAGTAGCAGTGGCAGCCACCGCAACGAAAAAGGGGGCAAGAGGGGCTCTTGCGCTTCGGTTTTTCCGAAGGGGGTTTTCCAGTGGTGAGAGGCAACAACCGCCAACGTGTCATGGCCACCATAAAAGTTTTGTGACACTTTTTCGCCTCGGCTTCTGGTCTTCCCTGCGCGAAAGTCAAAATCTGTGAAAGAAGTCGGCGAAAAAAGGAATTTTAATAGAAAGAAGAGACTATATGGTGTGTATGTAGAAAAAGAAATACACGAAAAAATAAAGGGGGAAAAGTGCAACTTTTTTGCAGCGCGTAAGCAAAAACAAAAGTTTTCAGCAAGTGTGTGTGCACTGGAAAAATGTAAGAATATATTTAAAACATTTTCATTTAACTTTTATATGTAAAATTAATTTCTTCAAAAATCTTAGTAAGTTATTAAAAACCCAATAAAATAGTTCATTTTTTGAAACCATATCATTATAGACAAAATATCTTTGAAAAAAAACTTTTTTTTTGCCTTATATTAGAACTTAGGAAGATATACATTTTTTCTAACGTGGGTGTGTGTGGCATGCCACTTGATGTGGCTTCTATTTGCCATTTGAATCCCCATCCCCACAATCTCCTCCAGCACTTTCCTCTCTATATTTGCCCGTCGTCAACATACGCGCAAAATGACAAATTAATGCGACGCTTGCCTCCCAGCCCCCGCCCATGTCCCCCTGCCACGCCCCCATTGCCACACCGCCCTCATCTGTCTGGTGTCGCCACTTGGGTGGGCGTTGCGTAAGCGCAAAAATTGTTTACGACATCCCTACTCTTTGCTCTCCATATATAACTATAAATACTTTATAAGATCTTGCGGCTGCTTTTGGGAGATTCGCTTACGTGGTGCATGTGCTGCGGTGGCGCCCTCTGGCGGCCTGAAATCAAACAAAAAGTCATGGCATTATATTTCCAACTAATTTGTAATGTTTTAATATGAGCTATATTTGGATTGCGGAATAAATGAAAATGGCATTGTTAACTAGAGACATGTGTGGCAATTTTTATATTTTTACTAAATGAATGAGTTCTATTTCAATTCCAATCCAAAACTGCACTTCTACAATCCATAACTTAAGTTATATGGTACCTATTTTCAAGTGGGATACCTCTATGAATTTGTGATTGAATTCTCTTATATTCTACATTAAAATCTTACTTTTTAATGAGGGTCACAATTTTAACCCATTTTCATGTTACATTTTTCCTTTTTTCCAATGGCTTTCAGAACGGGAACTCAAAACTGCACTTCTACAATCCATAACTTGAGTTATATGATACCGATTTTCAAGAAGGATACCTCTATGAATTTGTGATTGAATTCTCTTACATTCTACATTAAAATCTTACTTTTTAATGAGGGTCACAATTTTAACCCATTTTCATGTTAGATTTTTCCGTATTTCCAATGGCTTTTAGAACGGGAACCCAAAACTGTACTTCTACAATCCATAACTTAAGTTATATGGTACCTATTTTCAAGTGGTATACCTCTATGAATTCGTGATTGAATTCTCTTATATTCTACATTAAAATCTTTCGTTCTAATGAGGGTCCTAATTTTAACCCATTTTCATGTTCGATTTTTCCGTATTTCCAGTGCCTTTCAGAACGGGAACCCAAAACTGCACTTCTACAATCCATAACATAAGTTATATGGCACCTATTTTCAAGTGGGATACCTCTATGAATTCGTGATTGAATTCTCTTATTTTCTACATTTAAATCTTACTTTTTAATGAGGGTCACAATTTTAGCCCACTTTCATGTTAGATTTTTCGGTATTTCCAATGGCTTTCAGAACTGGAGCCCAAAACTGCACTTCTACAATCCATAGCTTGAGTTATATGATACCTATTTTCAAGTGGGATACCTCTATGAATTCGTGATTGAAATCTCTTATATTCCACATTAAAATCTTTCTTTCTAATGAGGGTCACAATTTTAACCCTTTTTCATGTTAGATTTTTCCGTATTTACAATGGTTTTCAGAACGGGAACCCAAAACTGCACTTCTACAATCCATAACTTAAGTTATATGGTACCTATTTTCAAGTGGGATACCTCTATGAATTCGTGATTGAATTCTCTTATATTCTACATTAAACTCTTAATTTTTAATGAGGGTCACAATTTTAACCCATTTTTATGTTCGATTTTTCCGTATTTCCAATGGCTTTCAGAACGGGAACCCAAAACTGCACTTCTACAATCCATAACAAAAGTTATATGGCACCTATTTTCAAGTGGGATACCTCTATGAATTCGTGATTGAATTCTCTTATATTCTACATCAAAATCTTACTTTTTAATGAGGGTCGCAATTTGAACCCATTTTCATGTTAGATTTTTCCGTATTTCCAATGGCTTTCAGAACGGGAACCCAAAACAGCACTTATACAATCCATAACTTGAGTTATATTATACCGATTTTCAAGTAGGATACCTCTGAATTTGTGATTGAATTTTCTTATATTCTACATTAAAATCTTACGTTTTAATGAGGGTCACAATTTTAGCCCACTTTCATGTTAGATTTTTCGGTATTTCCAATGGCTTTCAGAACTGGAGCCCAAAACTGCACTTCTACAATCCATAACTTGAGTTATATAATACCGATTTTCAAGTGGGATACCTCTATGAATTCGTGATTGAATTCTCTTATATTCTACATTAAAATCTTACTTTTTAATGAGGGTCACAATTTTAACCCGATTTCATGTTCGATTTTTCCGTAACTACCATTGCTTTCATAATAGAAACTAAAATCTGAAATTCTAGATCCCATAACTTCAGTTATTTCAAAAGCATACATATTTATGATTTATTCTTTTTATATAATTTCTTGAGTGTTTTCTTGTAGTTTCCCTAATAACACGATTTTGATATATGATCCCCATATTCCGGGCTCCCTTATTAATATCCCTCTTCCGCTTTTCCATCAAGTCGAACTAATTACATCACTTATCCAATCTTTACTCAAGTGCGGCTTCTTGAGTTTAATTCACTTTCCATCTGGCGACTGGAGTCGTAAATCTAGCCCTGATTATGGCACATGATCCTCAAAAGTTTTGGGCCTCCTTTTGATCACCCCGGATCGAAGAAATGCTACTTAGGCCTGCCTGCCACACACATAAGTCGCATCTCTTTCATAAGCTTATCTTGGGGCCCCAAAGTGCCACTTCCCGGCATTTCAACACCCTCGGCGAAATCAATTTGTTTGGTTTCCGAAAAACTAAAAGCAAAGCTCAAGTGATGACTGTCAGTGCCCCTTTGCCGTCTGTCTGCCCATATATCATAATGATGAGGATCGTTCGGAATCGTTCGCCGACTTTTTCGGGTATTATTATTATTTTTTTCAAGTGAAAAATCTGTACGGCACACATTCCTCTTTGTTTGGGGGTGTCTGGGGTTTCTCTTCTCCACATTCGGTACACTGCTTGGTGCCTCATCTTCTCTAATTGATTAAGCGTGAAATAATTTCTTTTGATTGACTTCAATTGAAATGAATTATTCTTTAATTGGAGGCGCGCAGTCGGTGACCAAAAAAAAATCGAGGAAAATTAAACCAAATCGAAGTGAATAAAAAACTTCTAACCCAAAACTGTCTTGGGGGTAGGAAAAATAACCCCTGTCATCGATGTGAATTGTGTCTATGCGGCAATAACATTCAACAAACAACAACAAATAACTTTGATTTTGATTTGCCTTCCTCGAAATATAAATGCAAAATTTGCAGAAAAACAAAAAGGAAAATAAAATGGGTAGAAAATAGTTTGGCTTGATAGGATTTTCGATTAGGTATAACCAATGAACTAAGTGATATCCAGTAAAACCTTTTATAAGTCGAGGGAAGTGAGTCAAAGTAGGGATGCACACAAAATATTGGTAGTTTTGAATATTATTTATTTAAAACAGAAATGAGTTCTAAAAAATGTGAATATTTACTTGGTCGAAATGAACTTACTGATATCCAGTAAAGCCTTTTAGTTCAATTTAAAAAGGGTCCAAGTATATTTTTTTATAAAGCTAAACATGTTACCACGTTTTTAGAGGTTTTTAAAAGTAATACAAAAAATTGTTTCCAGTTTTTTAATTACAAATTTAAAACAGAAATGAATTCCAATGAAATGCACACTTTTCTTTATTTTTGGTCTCCCCCAACTAATACACCCGATGGGCACATCCTGTATTTAGTTTCGGAACATGTTCCTGCCACACCATAACCCCCCCCCCCCCCCATCCTGTTCGGGGAACCCCCCAAAAATCGGTGTCCTGCCTTGCTGACTTTGTTGTTGTGCCTGCTGCTCCTCTGTTGCCCGTTGTCGTTGTCAAGAACAAAAATAATAATAAAATTTGCTGTCGCTGCGAAAATAAACAGGCAATTTTTGTGCCGCTCCCCCGTTGCTTGTTGCCTCAACCCCCCTCCCCTCCTCAAAAAACTGCCCCAACAGCAACAACAATAAGAACAACAACAACAACGGAAAACAGGAGACGATGGCAGCTGTTTTTAATGTCTGCACAGCCGCCTAATGGCGCTTAACGGTTCACAAAGGGGGCAGCAGGGGGCGTGGCAGCGGGTTTGGGGCGGTTGGCGAAGTTGCCACGAAGTTTGAGCTCCACTGGAAAAAATAGCCACTTAATTGGGCACTTTTTCAGTTACATATGACATTTACTTACAATATACTTTGCTTACTTTTTTAAATTTTGCTATAATAAATTTAACTGTTTTGTATAGGATTTTTTACATTATATTTTACATAACTTTAAGTGACTTAAATTATATATATTTTTTGTATTCTGTTTCTTATTAAAATAGTAATTTTATTTTTCCGTGTATATCCCATTGGCACTTTGGTCGAGAACAGGGCTAAGCACAAAGTTTAGACTGTGTGTTTCTGTCTGGATTTGTGGCAAAAATTGAAAATCATATGCTCATCGTCATTGTCCCCACATTTTCACCCATTCCCACCTCCCCTGAAAACCGCGATCCTTATTGGCATTTTATGCGCCCGTTAAGTGGCAAACGTTTCACAAAAAATATAAAAACAAGACAAAATATGTGAAACGATGCAAAAAAAATAAAGAAAAATGTTCCTTTAATTGAGACCCCAGGGGGTGGGAAAAATGAATTTTTTGGGGAAAATGGCTGCAGAGCTTTGGGAATAAAAAAATGTATGTGTGCGAAAAAATCGCCATTTCATTCAATTATACCTTAAGTTGAAGCGATAAATATAAAACCTTTAACACATGGATGGTCATATCTTAAAGATCTATTATCCTCTCAAAAAACCAAGTTCTACTTTATTAACTTGCGGCGACTTGTTAGCGCCATCAACTCGATTTTGTGGCCTCTGGAGAAGTTAAACTTGATTTGACCTAAGCAAAGATTATTCTAAAATGGAATTACCTCTTCCTCTTGCCTCCCCGAAACTTTCCAAGGTTTTCCTGTTTTCAAAAACATAATTTCCCCGAAACGCACAAACAAACACAAAGGGAGGAAAAAATGCCTTCTATACAAAATGTGGAAGCCAAAAAGTTGCACAAAATTGCCAAAGTTTTGTTAGCTTATGCATTGCACTGCCCTTGTCAACCCCTCTTTCCATTTTTATCCACTAAAAATCCACCCCCTTATCCCCAGAAAACCTGCCCCTAATTGTTAGTCCCCCGTTTTGCTTTTATATTTTGGTATTACTTTTTTTTGGTCGAAAGAGGGGAAAAATTATGTCAGCAGGACGGCGAATCGAGGGCCGGGTGTGTAAATTATTTATGTGCCAACCGTCCTGCCCCAACATGCTTCTTCTTCATCTTTCGGCACGCATGGGTTAACCCCGACCCCCTGAACCCCCCATTTTTTCAGTGTCCCCTCGCCATTATGTCAGTTTATAAATAAAAATCATTGTTACTCCTGGGAGAAAGGTGATACCGAATTATTCTGTTTAAATTTTTACAGACATGACAGTTTTTTCAAAATATAAATTTTAAAATTTAAGATTTTACTAAAAATTAAATGTTGTAGATGTAAAAGAGTTTCAGTTGTTCAAATATAAAATATGACTTGTTTTAGATGATACTTTCTCTAACAAATTTAATCAAATAATATAAAAGATACATTCTTGTTTCAGTTCTTTAAAATTTTAGAACGAAACTCCAATTCAGGATAAATGAAATTCGGTGCTTAATTTGGTATTTCTGATTAACTTTCTTGGTGGTTTTTTCCGTGATTCCTTTTCCGCTTCGCTTTCAGTTGGCCACATTGAAGTTTTCGTTTGAAATTAGTACGCATTGTCCTTAATTGTTGGGGCGTTTGTACAGGGGGCTGACATTTTATGGGTTTTTGAGGGGGTTCAGTTTGTCGTGTATATATAAATGTATATACATGTGGTATATAGGGCTCTCGCTTTGGCCAAGAGCCATTGACTTCATTCCCTGCTGCGTGTTTATTTATTTGACTTGTGCATGTCGCTTTTGGGTGTTAACTTTAATAATTAACGGCATTAATTGCCGCATATGTCACATGTTTGCTTTGCGGCCCCCCTTATACGTACGTATAACCCCACAAACTTTGCCCAGGGCCTGCATTTGTCTTATATTTGGCTTCGTTTTGTTTTTATGGAGCTTTCGCCCCGCTCCTTTGAAATATTTAAACGCTTATGTCATGTCCCATTTCACATCCCTAGCCCCATTTGGGCTATTTTCCTTTAACCAGTTTTGTTTTTTCTTCCCCCTCAATTGCATAGCTCATAAATGGGCTAAATGGAAAATTATGCATTTCTAGGTCTTTAATTAACTGGGTTGACTTTGTAACTGACTTCGAGGGCGTATTTGCTCTGCTTTTGAGTTTTGAAAAGTGGGGAAAGCGAATTTTAATCGATATTTTGAATGGTAATTTGCTTTTGCTGTGAGTTACCCGTTAGCTAATAATGATGTTTTCATAGCCCCAAAACACCTACTTTATTCTATATTTATCACTCGATTTCTACGACCACCCAATTCGAGGCAATATTTGGTTTAACAATGTCATAAGCATTTCCATGGCGACTTTTTTGAAATGTAAAGTTTTCCTTTAATACATTTATTAATAGAGGTTCATTAGAGACGCCAATAAACCGGTAAAACCCCACAGCTCCACCTTTTGAAAAATGTTTTGTTTATCGTTCAGATGCGAGTTTCGATTCGAAATGTTTTGTCTCCTAATGAGAACTAATGAATGCGTTGGAGTTGGAGGTCTGGATGTTTGCAGCTCAGCCACCGGTTTTCCATTATTATTTTTATTTTATGCGATCCGGCTTGTGGGTTGCACAACAACCCACACAAGATGAGAAACCCAAAGACCGAACCGATCCAAACCGATCCGAAAACTGGTCTTCGATCTGCTCTGATTCGATTTTGGGAATGACAAATGCATTTGAGATTAGGATCGGAGATCTTATCGGGCCTCCAACTAATGGGCTTAAATGTGATGACAATAAATTGATTTCATGATTATGGGAATTCGATTCGGAATTTATGGATGGTAATAATGCAATTTGAAGTCATTTAGATGTTAAGATAGTGGCATATCTCGTTTGGAATTAAGATATTAAGAGGTGAAACGGTGGGGATTAAGACTGTGAAGTGGAATTGAGAAGGTTTTTTTCTCTTAATTTTTGGAAATAAAATTAATTTACATTAATCTATCGGAAAAATAAGAGCGATTTGATCTGCTGCACAATTTACGCATGGTAAGCAGGAACACACCATAAAAATACAAACATTTATTGCTTTTCAAATAAGCATTTTAATATCCTACATTTACAGGAAATTTTTCAGCCCCTGCTTTAATATTAACACTCCCCCGAGTTGGGGACATCAAAAAGAAAAAACTCATGAATGCTTCTTGTTTTGCTTTCCATTTTGTGGCTTCTGTAAAGTGTTTTTTTTTCACTGGGCGAGAGAGTAAACGCTTAAGGCGCTTATGGCAAGGAAAAGTTCAAAAATCTCATTAAATACAACAATATAAACATGCAGCAACAAGAACAATATACTAAATATTTATGCCCGATTGTAAAAGTTCATTTTTTCGCCTTGTGTGTGCGTTTGTAGCAGCATTTGGCTTTCCATATAAAAATTGTGTAAAATAATAAAAATAATTCCAACGACAATACAGACACAAAGCGTCGCACAAACACATTGTCGCCCCAGACGCCATTTTGGCTTTGTTGTTGCGTGTAATGGATGCCGTTATGTGCAGAAATGGAAGAATCGCTATTGGGGCGGATTTTCCGGAGGGTTTGGGGTTTGGGGTTTGGGGATCGGAATCGGGTTTGCGATTCGCCTTTTTGCATTACTTCAACTCGAATGCGTCCTGTGCAATGGCCAATGCACATTCTCCCCTCGCGACCGTGGCATAAATATAATTATTTCGTTATAAAAATGCATTCCACATAAGGGGAAAAAAAGAATGGGGGGAATTCCTTTATGCGACACTTGTCCTCAAGCATTCCGTTCCTGGTGCACAAGAGGGAAAATATTTATTGGCCCGGCATTACCCTATCCAAACCCCTTTCTCCACCCACCGAAATCGCCCTCGATTGATTTTTGGTCCTTTCTATGCGCTTCTCATAAATATAACTTGGCTGGTATCGACTTATGGTTTTTCCTACCATTTCGACCTTTTCAAAATCATAACCAATTCATCATAGACCCTAGATATAGTTCGTTCCCCGACAACCAATATCGATTGCTATGCATAATTACTGGAATTAACCCCATTTTTCTTCTTCGTTCTCATTGCAGTTTTCAAAAGTCCCACGACTTGAAGAATTTCGACTCGTTAAAGGAGACCGCGCAGTATTCGCTACAAGTGGAGTTGGCATTAAGGTAAGACCGCTTAAGATTAGAGCCCAGACAACTGCTAGTGGCATTTAGGTAGAACACCTAGCTCTTGTAAGACACCTTCCCTTTCCGCACTGTTCGTTTTCCTACACGGCAAAAAATGGTTCATAAATTATTTGATTGTGTCAACATAATATTATATTTCACAAAAATATTTGCTTTTTTTTAACATTAAAAAGGTAACTCTCAAAAGAAATGTATCCAAAAGGAAAGCTCACTAGAAATTTAATCATAAAATAAAACAAAAATTGGTATTTACATATTTATTTATTGAATTTACACCATAACATATTTCACAAGGAAAGGTTAACTATTTTTGAAAATCATTTTAAATTACATTTTGAAACAGGATCTATTATAAAATAAATTTCGTACAAAAACCATGAAATAAGACCATCAAAAACATTAGGTTTTAAGTTTCAAAGAACATTAATTATTTTCTCTATGATACAAAACGTAATACATTTTTGATCAGTTTGAGTGCCATTCAGTGTATTCCATGGCCTGTCCTTTCTTCACGTTTCCAGTCAACTGATTATAATAACACGATTTATCAAATGCACGTAAATTACAATAAATTAAACACGAAATTAATATTAATGACAAAGGCAGGCGAACACACACTGGAAAATTGGGTGGTGGGAGGAACTGTAGATAAACGGAGAGGGTCAAACAAACATACATAAATACATGCAGGCAATACACTCGTAAACATATATTGTGTGTTTGTGCAGAGACAATTGCCAAATTAAGTGCATGCCTCTGTTCCAGCCACGCCCCATTTCACAGCCCGTCCCCCAGTTTTCCCCCAGAATTTTCCCCCTCCTTATTGGCTGCTCTTGTGTGTGTGTTCCACCTTAAATATGAAAATCGTTCTTTTGATTGCAAATTTGCTTATTTGCATTGCATTTGCGAGACCCGCAGTTAATAAGCTCCGGACATAATAGTCCAAACAGAGAGCACACGAAAGCCAACAAATGGCCAAGCGATTGATCAGGACAAGCTAACCGAATGAGGACCACATGGAAGAGGCCCAGGACTTTCAGACGAGCGAGGAGGATGGTCAGGATTTCGGTTTCGCAACAGGAAAGGCAGGAGGGGTGGGATGGTCAAAGGTTTACGGCTCCTCAGCCGATTGGAGATGGCCAAGCGAACTCCGTTTTAATTCAGTGATTGGGGAAGGCTTAATATCCCAGTTCAGACAAAGGAAACATCGTGATTTTTCACTGGGAAAAAGGGTATTAGGAGAAAAGAACCATAAACAGTGGTATAGATGAAAGAGAAAAAGGAAATTCGACCCCCAAAACTTTTTTTCGAATTATAATCACCGGGACTATGAGTTTTTATTATTAAATTTTAAATGTTGCTGTAATGTGATAGACGAAGAAAAGACCATATTAAAATAATCACAACTTTTAATTACTTGATTCTAGTCTATTGACCTTAACTTTAGAAATAATATTTTTATTCTGGGCGAACAAAATATAGTCGCTCTCTCAATTACTTAAAGCGATTAATGGTTTTGAACTTAACTATATAAACAGTCACTGTATTTTGTCTACGGTTATCTAACTTTACAACTTAACTAACCAGAACTCAAAACTGGATTACTTATAGAAAATATAAAGACTAAATAGCTTGACAAATGTGACTTTTGTGCCTATTAATTGCAGCCATGAGGAGCACTTCACTGAGGGAGTCACCGTTTTCATTATCTGTGATTTGCCTTATAGTCGCCTCGCCGGCAGTTCATCCTTAATTGCGATTGTTGCAAGGACTTGCACAATTTTGCATATTTGATGAGCCAGTCCCCTCACTCCGGCTGCATACATGTATGTACGTTTGTTTGTCGGGGTCTTGGGGTCTTTCGATATCAGCCTACGTACCTGGCCTGTTGAGTTGCAATTTGGCTAACAAATTATGCAACAGCAGTGGCAGCAACAACAACGCGGCAGGCACTACTGACCCAACTACACGGTGGGAAAAGCAGGAAAATCATGGAAATCAGGAAAAGCACAGGGGTAGGGTGGAGTGAAAGGAGGGAAGGGAGGGAAAGGATTTCAAGGAAGGGCAGAGTGTGTGAGTTTGAGTGTCCGTTGACTTTACGGTCCGTCCGCCGGGCTCATCCGTCCGGCCCTGTTAAATA
Organism: Drosophila suzukii; assembly: GCF_043229965.1. Taxonomy (NCBI): domain Eukaryota; kingdom Metazoa; phylum Arthropoda; class Insecta; order Diptera; family Drosophilidae; genus Drosophila; species Drosophila suzukii. The sequence continues at coordinate 1,930,381 of NC_092084.1, read as the reverse complement.
ATTGTAATTTATGGCATTTTACACAAATAAATATATGGAAATCAATAAATTTACCTCACACACAGGGGCACTCTCTCCATCTCTTTCTCTTACAGAGACTTTCCCCATGGAGTTGGGCCTCGGTTTTTGGTTTTTGGTGCATTGCAAATTGCTTTTTGCTCGCTCTCTGTGTGCTATGTGCTGTGTGCTGTGTTCTGGTTTATTGTTATTTGTGGACTTTAACAATTATTTTATGTTGTCACAATTTAAAAAGCTATGGTGAAAAAGAGTTAGAGGGGTGGAGGGAATAAACGCAGTACACAGGCGGCAGGGCGCATTCAAAATTAATTTTTTCCTTATGCTTTTCCATTTTTCAATCATTGCATTTAGACTTTTTTCAAATATTTATGTGTGGAGAATATTTTGCATTTCAATTGCGTTTTTTTTGGTGGCCGGCATACGCACATATGTATGTATATATGGACGCATAAAGACTATAATAACTCTGTCAATTTGACTGGTTCAGGTGGAGGCAGGAGATTTACCAGTGGGCCGTTACACATTTTAAATGTTGATGGGTTGTTGGTTAGGTTGCGATATATGTGATTTATGAAATAAAATGCGGGACAAAGAGTGACCAGCCTTATGATAAATTACCCAAAAGTTTAAACTTACCATTACCATTCACCATTAATGTGACCAGCTTGAAAATGTACAATTTTAAAGTAACCAGACGCAAATCCTTTTAATATGACCAGCTTTTAGATTTCTAATTTGAATGTTACCAGACTCATATATAAATTAGTTAACCATTTCAAACAATGTCTTTAAACATACTAAACTACATCAAATTCACCTATTTTTTGTAGTTCAAACTGTAAAGTCACAGCTCTGTTCCTTTTACTATACCAGTTACTCGTTTGTTCTCTATTAAGCCCAGCACTTAGCAAAAAATGCAATTGACTCGCAACTTGAACAGGACAAATCAATTTCATTTTTGATTTGGATATTTCAAAGCTCTTAATTTAGTCGATTTGATTCGAATTCTGATGGAATTTTCGTTTCATGCATAGTGTCTGTTAATGAAAAAATCCAGGTTCCTTTTTCGTCTACTTTTTTTGTTGTCCAAACTAATTTTGTAAATTGCCCTCGTTGAATTTTAATTCAATTTTCCCTTGCACATGACAGTGGAGCATCAAAACAAAAAAGCGACCAAAAATATATATATTCCATAAATATGTTTGCTTATGACTCGACCGATGCCCCACCCTCGCACAGACCTACAAATAGGCATACAGACATATATAACAATTTTATGTTGTGTTGATTTTTGTTTGGCTTTCCACATTTTGTTTGTTTGCTCCGTTCGCCTGGTGCTTTTTTTATGTCGTTTCCTTTTTATTTTGTCATATTGAAAAATCGAAATTAATTAAATTGTGTCAAAGTTATTAAATTTTATTGTCATTCGCCATAAATAAACAAATGTCGTGCGCAATACGCTCAAAGCCTATAAACAGACACCCCGCGCCGCCGCTCGCAACTCTTTCAATTAGAATTTATAGAAATTTATGATTGTTTATTTGTAATGTATTTCTTGTTATTCATTTTTTCTGTTCTTTGCCGACTGTTTATGGGCTTGTTTGTTGGTCGCCGCCTCTGCCCCTCTTTTTCTGGCCCCCCGATTTCGAATCCGATTCCCCGATTCCCCGATTCCATACTCCTCGAACTCGTTAGTCACGCGTTCGGTTTGCCGCCGCCTGGTGTGAAAAGTAATTATGAACGCTTTATGACAGCCGGTCAACTTCATTCGATGTCCATTAATTTGGCCACACTTAACTGGGTTTCTTTTTTTTAATCTTTTTTGCTCGCCGCTTGGGAACAGGAAACTCCTCTTTGGGGGGTTGACTACTAGCCGTCAAAGGAGGTTGTATCGTTTAGACTTTCTTCAGGTTAACTGAAGTACAAATAAATTGTAATATGCTTTTTATGGCTTCCCTTTCTTACAAGCCATAAAAATATATTTTTCTAGTGTGACCAGCTTTATGTATGCGCTAGACAAGTGTAACCAGCGATTATTAACTTGAATTCTTAAGGATAATCAGGAGTAGTGTTCGTTTTCTTGTTAACTAAAATGATTGTGCTGTGTCTTGAAATTAATTACTGAATTTTGAACTTGAATTCCCCCTTTATATGGCGCAGGGGCCTACTACTTTTGGGAATTTTTCAGAGTTTCCACATCGTGAGCTTTGATTGCATGCCAACTCCTTAAACGACGTCTTACCTCCATCGTTTTTGTTTATTTTCGTTTTTATGTGTTGTCTCAGCTGGACACCGAAAGAGATGGAGATATGTGGAAAGAAAGAGAGGGCGCGTCCCGAAATTCCATCGCCGGTCACGTATGATGGCCCAAATGTGCGGCCAACTCAACTCAGCTCAACTCACTCCCCTCCTGCTTTTTGGCTTCCACCTTGACTTGGTCTTGGATCTCGTTTATGCGTTTGTTTGTATATGTTTTTAATAAAATTTATTACACTCATATGACGAACAGGCCCCCTCTCTCCATCTCCCTTGCTCATATTTGTCTAATAGAAAAATTATGACCCAAACACAAACACGGGAATTTCTTTTTTTTTGAGGGGAGGAGGGCGGTAATTTTTATTATGCATCCCTCGACTTCGTGTGTCTTTGGGCCTATAATTATAGCATAAAAATGTTTATTGAAATTTCTAAGGCATTTTCATTTAGTTTTTCTTTCAGCAGGGGTCAGATGGAAATGGAGTTGGCGGCAAAAAAGGCACCGCACAAATGGAACAAAAATAATAAAAATGTATTTCATTAATTTATCATTGCACACAGGCTGCTTTTCGCCTGACAGGGGATCGGATTGAAGTGATGTCATTATAAATGCATATACCAATCAGGCTAATTTAATTTACCATAAATTCTACAACCGCGCAAAAAAAACACAAATACAAATTGACACCGAAAATGACCCAACTCTAACAACAATAATAATAATAATAATAACAACGGCACAAAGCCTGGCCAACCAGCGGCGGTTAAAGTCAACTAACAAGTATAATAATAATTTAACTGTCAATTTCAGCAAATGGCAAATTGAAAATCCGTATGGGAATGGGCAACGAAAATATTCATACATTTTTCATTTAACTCATTTGCACTTTGTGTAATTTCAAACTAATTAAACTGGAAAGTATTGAGAATAACACAGGATCGTAGCAACAGCAAGGAAAAAAAATACCATGGTGCAGGTGTGAAAATGCAATCAGATTGTTAGAAAATAAAGAAGGTTTTTACAAGTATTCCTATGTATTTTGTAGGCATGATCTTGTTTATTCTTGTATCCATTTCCGCATTGTGGTGTTACACATTTTGATGTGAAATTGAAATCACTTTAAAGGGTATTTAGGATCACATTAGTCAGTGTTTGCCATCAGTCTTGGGCCCAGTAAAGTGCATCTTGTGTTGTTTCCATCGAATGCCAAACGCTGGCAATGCACAGCACACACGCCAATGGGGCATTAGCCAATGGCTCTTTATCTACCCTTAGCATCCCCCTTCCGCCGCCCTTTTCGCTGCTTTGCTGTCCTGTGACCCCCTTTCAAGCACCTAACCAACGGCACCTAAAGCACTCTGTACTGTCAGACCGTTAAGTTTTTAATGAAATATTGCCCGGGCGTTATTTGTTTAATGCGCTTCATCAAACCCGACCAAGGAGTTTGATGGAAAGGTGCACGCAGGAAAATATATGTTATATATGTATATATATAAATTATTTTTATACACATAATGTGCAATAACCAGAACATTTTTAAAGTGGCCAGCCTTGTAATAAGCCAAGTTAGTGTGACCAGATTTCAAAGAATCACACATTTAGTGCTTTTTTTTCAAAATAGGTGTATAAATCCTATTTAAATGTACTTAATTTCTCGCTGTGTACTGTGGCGAGTCCATTCGCTGTTGCCCATTTTAGCCCTCAAATGGTTTTCCTCTTTTCTTCTGGCCGCGTGTGCTCTCTGGCAGGTGCCGGCTTTCAATTTGCTTTCAATCGCATTGAAATAAAACGCTGAAAGCGAAACCGCCAACGACCATTCCCTCAAGAGACACGCAAGAGCGACAGAGAGAGGTGATGGATGGTGGGGAGGGGGTTTTCTGAAAACGTTAATAAATTACGGCCAGCAGAGATTATTATATGTGGCATGAAAAATTATGCACCACAAGCGCGCCCGAGCCTATGAAGGCCTCTCATGTGTCACGATAGAAAACAATTCAGTGTGTTGTTTTCCTTATTCGCCTTTAATTTCCCCGCTACTTTGCTGCGGTGTTAAATTCTCAGGTTATTCAATATGGGAATACGGTTCGAATTGCGTAGTACCGCTTCTTCAAAAAAAAAAGAAATAAAGCGTAAAAATAAAAACAACTTTTGACACGAAAACAATAATTAAAGATCTCACTTTGCATAACTGCCAAGTTGTCAGTTAAATATTTTTGCTGGCCACTTATGGTTTTACTTTGGCACTGAGAGAAAAGTGCACTTACAAATACAATTATATCAAAGGATATCCCATATCTTTTGCACTTTTTAAGTTAGTTATTTTTTCAGTATTATTACGAAACGCAGCTGTGTCTTGAAGTCACCCAGTGAATTGAATGTTCAGATGGAATTATAAGACAGCCCGATAGAGAGGTAGGGGGCGATACTCGGGACTCGAAGACACTATATAATGCCCGGAACACTTGACAGAGCCCTGGGATTTCCCTCCCTTTCTACTCCCTCCCTCTCTCTCTTTCTTCCACGCATATTTCATTTGTGCTGTCTGAATTTTTGAAGTGATTTCAAAATGATTATTTTTTGACACTTGGGGCAACACCTGCATTGCATTTGCAGCTGCCTTCAGTGGGATATATAATCGGTATATGTATATGGATGTGTATATGTATGTATCCATATAGGCAAACGAGTTCTCTGTCTCTTTCACGCCGCCCTGCGTCCATCTCTTTCGCTCTCATTGTGCGTGTGCCTGTTGTTTGTGTGTAATTATATAATTTGACTGCTGCAATTATGTTGTTCGCCGTTAATTGAAATGTAAACGTCATCATTATGATAAGACGACGTCGGGGTCACCACTCTGCCACATGGTAAAAAAGACGAGGAAGAAGAAGAGGCGGAGGTAGAGAAGGTGAGAAACGAGAAGGGGTAACCCCCTTTTGTTTGCGTGCATCTGGCGGCAGAACGTGTCAATTCCATTTTTGATGGCTTCACACGCTTCAAACGCTCGGTAAAAAGGGGGTGGGGGCCTAACCGGAGGGGGTGACTCACTAAGACTATTTGCGACTGATTCTTCAAGTCATTATAAAAGGATCAAAAAGTGACGGGAGTCGGAAGAGGGGTAGAGTTCCTCGGACTCATTAAAGTTTTCCAGGATGCAGGAGCATCAGCTTGTTAAAAAATGAAAAAGCTGAAAATCGCGAAATAAGGTTAACTCCAAAAATGTAATAGGAAATACTCTTAATACGCGTCAGTTTGCCTGAGTACGTGTATGGAAAATGAAAACGCTAAAACGGCTTAAATATCGATAATGCCAGACGGAAAAACCTGACACCTTTGGCCACATTAAGTGCCACAAAAAAATTGTGCGTCTTACAGCAGAATTTCAATCAAATTCAATTGAAATTGGAGCCTGCTACGGCTGGCTCTGGCTTTGCTTTTTCTGTTCGCTTTCCCTCTTGCTTTTTTAAGAAAAGATGACAACCCTGGCGGCGGAAAAAGAATAATATTTGAGAATGTGGGAGGATGTCGGTCTTCTGTCCAGTTTGTTGCATTTGCCTTCGCATTAAGTTGGCAATTCCATTCATGTGACAGGCCACATGAGCAGGGCAACCCTGCCACGCCCCCTTCGGCCAACCCCCCGCCCACTTCCTTCCTGGCTGCCACTGTCTGCGTACGTGACATTTGGCGGCGCCACCGAGAAGCACGTAAAAGGAAAATACTCTGTAAATCTGTACTTCACTTGGCTTCCATTTCTTTTGCTGGAGTAAGTTGGAGAATATTGGATATGCGTATGATACATTATCGCATCTTAAAGATATTATTTTTTAAATATCTCTGTGACATGTAAACAATTGATTCTCAGTACTTGAAAAAAGTACTCCACATCTTTCTATGCCTTGAAATAAATGCAAGTGGTATGGGTTGAAAGGTAGACCCCTCTAAAGCAGGGTATCTTCCATTCGCATAATCTTTTTCTTGACTTTTCTTACTAGTTTTTTTTGCAACGCTTCTTGCGCTTTTCGATTTCGCCCCTTGCAAGTTCTGACTGCAGTTTTTTTTTTGGCGTCTTTTGGTCGTCGCAGTGGCAGTCTCGAAATTTTTTTGCTTGGGTCCGTTCGAATGCCTTTTTTTTTTACTTCTTTCTTTCTTTTTCTGGTGGCATTTTCCGTGCCGTTCCGTAGCTTTTCTTGTATTTTCCCCTTGTTTACAACTGCGTCGCCGACCAAGCGCAAAAGTGTTTGTTGCCGCAGGACTGCGACTGGAACTTTGAGTTCAGCCCGAGACGGGACAGAATAGCGATCGAGGACGCAAGTCCTGCCATAAATTTTGCTTATCTAAACGGAAAAATACAATTTGTAATTGAAAATATTTTCGTGCACACACACACACTTGCACTTACATGAGCTGGAAAGTTGCTTTTTAAGTTTTTTGCCTTTTTTCGCAGTTTTGCCCGCCTCCAGATTTCTGGCTCCTCCTCGAGTAGTTTTTTTTTTTGATGGCCACTTGTTGTTGGACATTTCTAATGGCCTGGGAAAAGTTTTCGCATTGTTTGCTCGCCTTTTGCCTTTGCAGCCTTTCTATGCGCTTCTCATTCAGCTTAGTTGGCGAAGTATGGCAATCTCTCTGATTGGTTTGTTTGCTCTTGTTTTTTCGACTTGTCTTTGCCACTTTCCACTCAGTTGTAAAAATGCAGCCCGGTCATTCGATGTGCGACTCTTGGTCTTGATTGCTTTAATCATTCATTGATGAAATTTAATATGTACTTACTTTGACCTGATAGAAAAGTGACTCAAATATTATACATTTTATGCTTTCATTCAGTAAAAGAACCCTATATTCATTGTATACATCGAAAATGTATGTTAAACATTGCCAGTTTTGAAATTCAATGCGCCAGCTTATTTTTCATTGATTGTTCAGACAGCATTTCCAAGATCCATTCAGGCCTACAAAACCTTTCATTAAACAAAATGTTGCTAAATTTCCATTGGCTTTTCAAACAAAAAGTTTCGCTGAAGAAAAATGTAATTTATACATTTTCATTATGCTGTAAACTCATTTTGCTTTCTTGAAACTTAATACATTGCTGGGCTCTCAAGTTTTCCTTTCAGCCGAATGCCTGTGTGTGTTGCCATCACAAAGATTTCGATGGCCGGCGTTAATCAGCTTAGCGGAGTTATGAGCTATTTTCCCGCGCACCCTTCTATGCGCTTCTCATGGCGTTTACCTGGCTTATGCAACACAATCGTCGTTTGACTGCGGCTTAGTCGCTGTTGCATAATCGCTTGTCGCTTAATCCATTTATTGATTGACAGTATTGAGACCCTTTTAAAGCCACATTACACACCCGTCACCCATCCCCTTGGCGCCTTCTGGCCAAAGGGGCGCACAAATCGTTTTAATGCGTTCTTAATTAGCTGCAGTCGCTGGATGGTAGCTGCATCGCTGTTGGCGTTTGGTGGCACTTGTTCGACATTTTCAATTGGCCGCATTACTTAAAGTGCACAGCCAAGTTACCCGCTTTCCCGCTCTTTTCCGATTTCCCCCTATTTTCCCCACCAGACTCTAGGCTCTTGGCTCCTGGCTCCTGGCTCCTGGCTCCTGGCTCTCCAGGCGCTGAGTAACCCTTGAAACCGCAAGTGGAAGTGAGCTCTCGCCACTTGGCAGCAGAGTTGCATTTAGTTGCCATCTGTGAGGGCTTAAGTATATAAATGTGCACTCTCCGCAAACACACATATGTATAATATAGTATAGCATGGTATGTGTGGCTCCTAGGATACGGATAAATCCATGTGGGTAATATCTGACAGAAGCGAATTATGTTCTGGCAAAACGACTGATGGGGAAAATCTTGGCTAAATCTTTCCTAACGCTTATTGATGGTGATGATCGTTATGACGGCGGGGGCTCTATGTTGAAATTAAGTTGAGAGTAGAGGAGTCTGACTAATGAAGAAGCTTTTAGGAAGAGTTTTATAGAATCATGTGCCTTGAGGTTATATATATACGTTTATTATTTATTTGACAAGCGGTCTACCAAGACTTTGGCCTCTTAATTACTCTGTAGTAAATTATTTGTTATTGCTTTAATTTTTTGACTGGAATATTTTCCTTGTGACATTTTACCAACCATTTCTCCACTCGAATGGCTTTGATGTAATTTTTGCAAGCCTTTCCCCTTTGTTTCCGTTTGAATTGAAAGCATTTGTTTTCGTTCTATTTTGTTGCGAAACTCCTTGAATCCTTCGATGCTGCAGGATGTTGAGCATTTTAATTGCTTGCCACTTTTGGTGGAGGCAGCAGCAGCAGTGGGAAAAGCAAAAGCAGAAGAAAAAGCAAAAGCAGAAGCAAAAGCAAGTGCAAAAGTCGCAGCTTATGCCACCTGAAGAGCAACAAGTTCCGCTTGCTCCTTGCTCTAGTTGCACACATTCTGGGCAGGACTTGGCACTAGGATTACTTATATTCATATCCATATCCTTTTGCTGGAACGCAGCTGCAGCTGCCGCAAATTGCGGCACGACTTGTGGCATGCTCCACTTTTATTAACTTTTTAATGCAGCAATACCAGTGCTTTCCCCGCTTTCCCCGCTCTGTTTGGCCCCCTTTTGGTTAGAGAGTTTTACCAGCTTTTATAAGTTTATGTCGAGCAGCTGTTGGCTTCTGTTCCTAGCTGCTTTCCTCTTTTTTTATTCCTTATTTTTTTTGGGCTTTTGGCTCATCTCTAGCATGCAAATCCTGCGCCCCCATCCTCGCCAGAATCTTGGGCTTGCTTTATTGGCTTTTGGCTTGTGTGTGTGTTTGGGTGTGGGAAAAAGTTTTGCAAATTAATTACATTTTATTGGGCCCGACTCGAGTTGAAATGAACTGGAGCCGGGGCGGCAAACTTTATTTGTGACCCGCACAATAAGCAAGGGTTTAAAGTTCACCCACTTCGCTCCCTGCCCCAGTATTATTAATAATAATAAGATAATGCCCTCAGCACAGCCACAAAAGAATATCCACGGCTGTCGTCGCTGTTGAAAATGCATTTAACGACTTTCAAATTCGAAAGCTCGTAAAATACGAAAAAATAAAATCAAGTGGAATGGGAAAAGACCATAAAATTTCGAGTAAAACAGGAGGAGAGGGAAATACAATCATAGAACAAGTACGACAACAACACCCAGACCGAATGTGAGTTTTTATGGCTAATCAAACCTTTGCCATAGACAAGATAAACATTCCGAAGCGCTTCCACTGGCCCAAGTGGCGCACAGTGGAATCGAGTTGACGATAATTCATATTTTTGGACACTAGGTCTACCATTCATACTTTAAAAATCCATTAGATCAATAAAAGTAAATGGAGTGTTCTTTGACTACTTTGACTTTAAAAACGAAATTTATAAAGGGCTCTAAAGTTCAAGACAATAAACTTCAAGCCATTCATAGGATCTCGAAAATAGCATATTAATTTAAAGTATTATGTCTTGATAAAGTATCTAAAAGTCTTCAAAAGTTATACGATACTTCAGCTCACATTAAATAAACAGCCTATTGTAAATTGGCCATATATATTTTTATTTATATGAAACCCTTTGGGGTTGACAAAGATCAGTGACCATTATTTTGGGTGGCCGAAAGGCGTAGAAGAGTACTTCGAAAAATAAAGGTAAATATGAAGTATAATTTTGATTATGATGCAGTTGAGTCCGAAATATGAGGAGAAGAGGAGGAGAACTCCCGAGTACCAGCTGTTTATGATGCGTTTACGACACATCAACCAGGACACGCACACGTGAGGGTGGAAGATCGTTAATGGCGCCCAACGTGGGGCCCGCATGGTAATCGTAAAACTGACACTCGCACCCCCTTTTAAACGCACGTCCCTCCGCCTCTGGCGCGATAGTAGTGGTGTGGAACAATAACACGCAAAACAACAAACGAAAGTAAACAAGAGATTTTTGTATAAAGTTTTTTTTCTCCCCTGCCTCTGACTTTTTTTCGGCTCAGCTTACACCAAAGTCCTGATTTTTGTTGGTCGCAGAGCATAAAAATCAAAAAAATAAATAAAGAATACAGGAAAAAAAGTGAATTTATTTTATACGTTCACTGCTCGTAAAAATCAATGAAAACATTTGTCAGGACAAGCTTTTCTGGCTTGATGGCCCACCTTTTGCCAATCTGCCAGAGGATGGGGAATGGGTATGTGTATGGGAATGGGCATGGGGATGTAGATGGGGGCTATTGGCGGATCTGGGGGTGGAAGTTATTCCAATGAAATGCCTGCGAAAAGTTTTCCAGAGCCAAGTTTCGTATGAAATTTGTAGCCAGTCGAGAACCGGAGGGAAAAAAGGAGAGGAGCCAGAGGAGCTGGGAACTATAAAACTTGAAGTTTGAGTTTCTTTGAAACTGTTTTCATTTCTTTATTTATTTTCGCTCTCCTTCGGTCTGCCTTCGTTCTATAGGTGGAAAGGAATGTGTTTGATGCAAGCCAAGTTAATTGGATTAACACTGAGGCCCGAACACACACACGCAGCCAGTGTTGCGAAATTCGATTTATGGTCAAAATGATTTAATTGCCAAACATGGCCAAAAAAGTGAAGAAGACGTTGAAGATGCAAAGGGAATTTTTGTATTTTTGTTGTTTGGCTTTTGGAGTTTTTGGTAATGGAAGTTCAAAGCAGGATAAGGAAATTGCAAAGGGAGATGTGACGGCAAATGGATCTTGGGCTGTGGAAAACTTTGTCACGCACTCGGAAACTCATTTCGAGTGAGAACTAGTTTATGGGCAAGGGTTTCGTGTATATGAGCTCTTTCTAAATAAGTTTCGGGAAATGGCATTGAAATAGCACTTTTTTTGTTTTTTATATATATTTGAGAAAATATTTTACACTTGATTGGAGCACACTCACAATTTTTTTAAAGGTACCTAAACCGAACCCAGATTTTAATTTACCTTAAGTGAAAAGTTGTTCTTGCTCTCGTAATGGGGCAATTACAAATTGTTTTGGGACTAAAAACTCACTTGAAGACATGTACCAACTCCGCTTGAAAACCCATCTTCGGGGGTTCCATTACAGTGTCGTCGTATCATTTTGCCGTGTAATTTACCCACCCCACAGAAAAAACTCATTTCATGTAATTAATTAAAGTGACCTCAGGAAAGGTCAACAACAAAGCCAGCAAAAAGGGACAGTACTGCTTACTTTGTGACTACTTCTGACACGGCTCAAGTGCATCAAAGTCGAAGGACCATTCGGGTCTGTCTGGTAATTTGATCAACTAACTTTGCCCCCGAAAGCAACCTTTTGTTTTAAGGACATAACACATTATTCCACATTGCCGAGCAGCAGCACTTCTTCGAGGGGTCGAAGGTGCCCAGCTAATAATTTAGTTAAGTTGGGTCCTAAGTCAGGTAGTAGGGCTTCACCGAGTTTCTTCCCCTGGCATATGGAAATCGGAATCCCAAGCGGGGCTCAAGTTGCCATCGCCATCGCCATCGCCTTCTCGATTTTTGTTTTTTTATACTCCCCGTACACGAAATAAAATTAGCTCAATGAGCATTTGTGCAATCAAGTGATTTTTAAACAAACGGAAGGGGCTTCGAGGGGTCGGAACAACCCCCGTGGGACGTGGCGAAAGGGTTGTCGGTGATATACGCCACGGATACGGGCGGAACACAAAACCCAACCTCAAACCCTTCGGGACGGCGGGCTGTGGCAAATAAATTTCACACATATTTGCACACTCATGTGTGTTCAATAATTTTTTTCTTTTTCATTTTATTTTTCCCCTACAAGGTCGTCTTGGTTGATTGTAGTGGAAACGAGTGGGTGGGGTAGGCTGTAGGGAAGTTCCCCTCCACAGTAACTCACAAAATTATAGAACCACAAAAAAAACAATTTCAAGATCACTTCATAATGTTAACTTGATATTGAAAATTACAATACTAGTGGAAGAACCAATAGGCAATTTAAACTATGGCTTTTAGAAAGACATAAGAGTTATTGAAAGTTTACAGGCTAAAATGTTAAATTGGTATTCAAAATTTTAACTTTTCGTTTTCTCTCTCTTTGAACATTGCTTTGCTATTATCCTAACCTAAGCTGTGTATTGTAATCGGCGAGGTACCTAATATATCGAAATTCCCTGCCCTGGCTGCAAGTTTGTTTATCTGTGGGCAAACAGAAACCAGGGAAAAAAGCATGACTCATGACACAGTAGCCCAAGGAAAGGGTTGCTCTTGCTCTTGAGTTTTCAGCTGCGGGTCTTCCGACATCCGAGCCCAAAGTACAAAAAAAGGAGTAACGAATGAGACCCTTGCATGTAGGACTTCAGTTTGGTGGCGGTTTCTTTGACGATTATTTTTGTACACAGATCATTGATTAACAATTGGCCATTGATTGGGGGTTGAAGAAGAAAGGAAAAAGGGCCAAAGAAAATCAGTGCAACTCTTGTTCAATAACTATTTATTAGGGTTACAAATAATTAGCTTATTCTTTTGACAGTTAGTTTTCATGATATTGTTTTTATTACAACCAAATCTTAATAAATTCGCAAATCTTTTCAAGAAATGAGAAGCCAAACTCTCCGCCAAAAAATGAGAACATTAGAAATGACTGCAGAAAAACCCATGACTTGAAGGTGACTTTAAAATATTTGAAGGTGTCAGAGTTGGAAAACTCAACTGCTCATCATCTTTACCAGCGGCAGCGTCACGATGATCATTATCATCATTTGCACAGGTTATACTTTACCTCTTAGGAGCTTATTCCTTCTGCCTGCTTTCTTTTTACATTTTTGTCAATTTACCGCGAACTCGAGTCATTTGCAAGCCGCGTGAGTGAGTGAGTGTGTGGAAAATTCCGGAGGAGGTTGGGAAAACTGGGGAGGGGGGTTATATGGTGGCTATATGGCAACGGTAGCCGCCTGTCACATTTGCCGCGACACGATTTCCTCTGACTTTTTCCCGGCCCTAACCTCAACACATCCTTATTTATTCCTATTTTTATGTGCATGGGCGGAATAAAAAGTATAAAAAAGGGAAGAAAAAAATATACAGGAACGGTGGCAACTGAAACCGAAAAGGGAAAATAAAATGGAAAAAGGCAGTTATTCTTGCTGCGCATTTTCACTCCTTCAGCCCATTTTCCCCACATTTTCCTTTCCCGGCGACATTCATTCGCATTCCTCCCAATTGTGTTATAAATTCAAAAATGAATAACGCACGTTTGCTTGTGGTTTGAAATTCTATTTTATTTGTATTGTGTAAAATGTTTTCACTTCTTCTCTTTTCCATTCTTGGGTTTCATTCTTGGCTCAATTAAAACATTTTTGCAATGACATTTGTGGGGTTTGACTGGTCGTTCTTGTCGAAGGACTGGAAAAAGTCGGACTTTTGTGACCAAATGCTCCCCATTTGGGATTCTATATATTTTTCTCGTCTATTTTTCTGTTAAGGCGGCTTAAGCAAATTTTTTTTATTACTGAGCATTTTGCGGGTTGCAGTGAAAGCAATTTCGTTGATGTAGTTGTTTGGGGTTTCCCAGTGGAAAATATACTACATAATGAATTGGGAGAGGGAAACGGGGGCTTAGTTTTAAAAAGTTTGATATTTAAGAATACATTTAAGGCAAGCTTAAAGTGAAGTTCTTATCCAGACTAAGAAATCAAGAATTTGGCTTCTTGCTGGTTTTAAGTACCCAGAAAATGGAAAAAGGCTTATTAAAAATTGTTTTGCTACCGAAAAAGTAAACTTTCTGCAATAAACTCGAGTGAAACAGTTGAAATACATTCCCAAAAGTAGCAGACTCATCCAACTGGCTCCAACTGGCCACAATTATCCTTGCTTACTGCGAGAAATCTCAATCAGAAAACGAGAATCCCAGAAATCCGGGGCCAATCGAGAGAAGTCGAGCAAAAGTTCCATAGACAAACGGCATCAGAATTTAATTCAATTGCAAATCCCATATCATCCCCACAAAGTTGAGAGAAACATTCAATTATGAATTCTGAGAAAAGCTACAAAAAATAAAACCCAAACACAAACACACACACAAACAGAAAGAGGAAAACTAGAGAAAACTGTTTTATTTATCCAACATTTGACTTTGAAATGATGAAAATGCTAAAGCTAAAAGGAAAACCAGGGAGAAAATTTCATTTGGTCTGACATTGTAAGTCACATTTGATGTACAATGCTGGCTCCTCGCTTTTCCGACTGATTCCTGAGCGTTTCCATCATTGATGGAGTTTCTTTTTTTGGGGGCAGAGAAGAGAAACCCTCAACAGTGTACTTGAAAAGTATACGCATACTAATTAAATTGCAACGCTGTTCTAATGTTTTATCGTTTCTTGTTTGTATTTACAGGTTCAAAAGTTGGAGTAAAAGCGTAACTGGAAAATATCTAAAAAAAAAATTCGGTAAGTGGAACGGGCGAGAAGTCTTTTGTTTTTCGGGGGAAATCTTTTATCCCAGCGAACCTTTTTTTGTCATTTCGCTGATACTAAACTTATTGGAATTCCGAAAATGATAGCGTTGACATGAAAGTTTCTTTTTCGACCCCCCTCCTCCTCCGCCGAACATGTCATCACCCAGTTTTTTCCTATTTTTTTATATTTTACTTTTATTGTGTTTTATGTCGCAATAGACAGACAAAAAGTCAACCCAGAAATCGGCTTAAGAGGGAAATTCGAAGAGCAACAATCCGAAAGATGCGTATCTTGTGGTCCCCCAAAAATAATCCCCCGTCCCCCAACTTCTTTCGTGTGTGTGTGTGTATTTAACTGTCTCTTCATCAGCATCTTCAGCTCAATATTTCTGATATGCATCTCGGTGTGTCGGTGTGTGTGTGTGGCTTTATACTGTGATTGGGGGTAAGAGGTTTACTTTATTTTTTTTCACCGTGACATGGCTTTTCCAAAAAGATACACAACGGATCTCCAGCTGGTCGAAGTCCGTTGGGCGTTTTGTTTATGATTTGTCAAGATCTTAAGGCCGGGAAAATGTGTTTTAAATGGCCACAGCATTGGGCGATAAGAAGCACATGTGATTTTCTTAACTTTATTGAGGTTGCATTTAATTTTCGAGTAAAGTTAGTCACACTATTCCAACTTAAGCCAGATTAAAAGAGGTTGAGGCTTTCCTTGGCAAACCGTAAATGAACCCTCTCTCCGCTGTGGTGCTAATAAATTCACCTTTTACCGCAAAATATTGCCCAACATTTGCGAAAGACAAACAGCTCAAATACCCCCCATATTCCGTTGGGCGTAGTGCCAACATAAATCTCTTCAACAATCTGCCAATCTGCCCACCCTCTCCAAATGCACCCACACCATTTTCCCTGCTCATCTTTCGGCTCCTGTTTTCCTCGCTTGGCTGTTGATTTTTGTCAACCTAATACAAAAGGCAAACAAAATTTGTGTTGGCATTTGGTTAGATTTGCCTGAGAGGGTGGAAAGTGGAGTGGATGGAGTTCTGCCTTTGGAGCTGAGTTCATGGGGCAAGTGGGCACTGGGGACTCGACTTGATGAAGGAGCCCGGAAATCAAATATTCGATGAGTTGTATGAATTACAGGTGGGTCAAAAGAGACGGGCGTGCGGAAGAACTATCGAAGCGATTATCGGGTGTTGAACTGAAGGTGCCCTCTGACCCCAAGTGACCTTTCGTAACCGCACCACGCATGAACCTTCCCGCACTCAATTGCAATTCGCCTCGATTTAAGTGGCCCATAGCAATTAGAATATAGTATATCGAGTTTGGTGTTCCGGGTCACCTTATTGCCTTAATTATAACAGATTGGGGTCACCAAACCCCAATACCCCTTTACGGCTCATTATAACTTCGATTAAAGTTGAACCAATAATTTTTAAGGAACACATTTGCAGCCTCATTTTCTTCCGTATCTATCGGCTTGCATTATTTTAGCAATTTTCGGCTTTCCAATTTTCACACTCATCTGGTCAAATATTGTCCAATACAGTCGTGTCCCACTTGAAGGGAAAGAAAAACAGCTGGCCCAATGCATTTCCCTTTCATTAAGTGTTTGCTTTTGTTGTTGTTTCTGGGTGAAGCTGGCCAAAATGTTATTGTTGTTGCTGCTGCTGCTTGCGTTCATGAATTTGTTGTTGCAGCTGCAATTGGCCACCAAGTTGTGGGCCACATTTTGGGTGTTTTAGCTGCTGCTACTCTCGGTTCTGGCCAAAAAAGCTTCCACTTGAGTGATCGCCCACGTTTGCCCCAGCATCCCTCCCAGCCAGCCACGCCCCCTTGTGCCGCCGCCCCCGAAAAGTTTCGTGTATGTATGTTAATTAAAGTCATTACGTGGAGGACTCCACCAAAAGGGAAACAAAAGCCAAAATGGTGAGCAACTGCAAATTGCACATGGGGCAAAATAATAGTCTTGAAATATTATTATTTAGAAATGCTATAATTCAGAATCTATTTAGTTTAAAAACATTTTGGACTTGGTACATTTCCCCCCAATTTCTACAAGTAATCTTTTATGTGTCTTTATCTTTAAGATACTTTTTAAAAAAAAATTTCCTAATAAACGGTGGTTATTATAGGAGAGCCATTCTAAAACTGTGATAATTTTCCTCTGTGTATGATTATACAGGGTCTGTTAAGGGGTGGGGGCGGACATAGGGTGGCGGCACACACGCACACCCGCACACACACACACACACACACACACACGTAACAACAACTACAAAGTGAAGCCAAACGCTGCGCCAAATTGGCCAATTTTCATATGCATGCCAAGCAGCAAAGGCAGGAGCTGAAAAGCAGGAGCAGCAGCAACGGCAGCCGAGCTCAAGGCAGCAACGCAGGGGGGAGCGGGGGAAAAGTGGCAGGGAAAATCTCCTCTTTGGCATTGACATCAATGAATAATTCCAGTTGGTGGAGCGAAGGGGAGCCGAAGCGGGCGTGTGTGTGTGTGGCCCAACTGCAGACGCCACGTGTCAGGAGCATTGTTGAAATAACGAAACATGTGAGATGATTGCACTGCGAGAAATGTTTGCTAATTACAAGCTCAATTACAATGACGAAGTCGGAAAAAATATCTATGATTTTTTCCCGTTAAGTGCTGAAGATCCAGAGATGAAAACCGAAAAATTGCATTTTTCAATATCAATCTAACAAATTGTAGATTTGAGTAAACATAATTTCTGTGATGATGATGAGTATTTTCAGTGTCTTTTCTGGCGGTGTATTGGCCCCTCCCCATCGACATTGGCCTCACCAGCCCATCCACAATCCACAAGCCACCACCACCTCATCTCGTGTGCTGCTCTAATGATGCACAACATGCACAAAATGTGTTAATGACAAACCAACCGACTGCCGACGACTCATGAGTGCTTTTTCGTAGCACTCGATAGCCGCCTAATGAGTCCTGCCTTTTGGTACCTGTTGCCCTTTTTTTCACCCCCAAAGGCGCTATGTATGGGTATCCCAAATAAAAGGGGCCATGGGCGTGGCAAGGGGGGGGGGGGTGTGGGGGGCTGTATGGAGTATGGAGCTCGCCTTGAGTTACTTTTGCTTTTCAAATAGATGTGGTGCTGTGGCCAGAGTGAAGCAAATTAAATTGCAGCATGAAATCGAATTGCCAGCAGGCAGCTGAGGCATTCAAATGCAGGCCAGCAGGGGAGGAGAGGGGCTGAGGGTCCATCTATCCATAAGATACATTCTGGGCCTGGTCTGCAGCTGCTGCTTTTTCCACAACGAACAGGAAGAGGATGAACCCAAGATTCAGCAGACTTTAAATTGCTTTTGCCACCCCCTCTTACCTGGCCGAAAAAAACGAAAAAAATTGAGAAAATAGCTGCTGCAAAAAGAGTTCCACAAAGTGTTCGATTAAAATAGATATTTTTATGGCTTTTGCATTCGAAAATTGCATTAGGCAAGTGGTTGCCTTCTATGAGGAGAAAGAATTGTTTTCACAACCCCGATCGGTCCATTAAGATATCGACTGTTAAAGGAGGAAAAACCACTTTATTTTCTTGGAGATGTTAAGTAAAATCGAAGTTAAAATCGAAAAACTTACTACGAAGCCCTAACAAATCCAATAATATTTTTTCCGCCTGCATATTGTTCTGAACTTTTGGCAAACTTTGATCATAAAATTGTTAAAATCACTGCATGTGAGTGGCAGATATATACGTTTTATGAATACATACCAAATCTTAATTGAAAAACGCATATCAATATGCGATATTCCGGCCGTTGTTTCCATTTGGAGTTGTTCTTTTCTTTCATTTTTTGTATCTCTTTTTTTATATTTTTTTTGGTCCCAAACCAACTCAATCAGGCAAAATCAAAATGTTGCAAAAGTGCAGCAAATAAACGGCATATTGTTGTCATTGTTGTTGCCGTGTTATCATGGTTTTTTGCGTTGCAATTGTTGTTACTTTTGTTGGCAACGCCTCAACAAGACCACAAACAACTCGTTAGAATTTGCATGTGAAATGCAATCGGCCAAAACAAAACGAAGCCAAAAAAAAAGAAATAGACAGCGCTACAAAAAAAGTCGGCGAAAAAAAGTCAAAGAAAGTCTAACTAAGAATGAACGCGTGAGGGAATTTTCACTGATAACTTTCCTAATAGATGCAAAATATTAGGAGATTAACTTAGGACACTTAATTTTTACAATATACATTTTTTGAAAAAATATAGTTTTGTTATAAAGAAACAGCTTCAACATCAAAGAATTTATACGGATTTTTTCGACACCAAAACTGCTTAAGTATAGTATAGCATAGTATTTTTTTTATAGTATAATATTTGTTTTTATCAAGAATTTGAGTTTTCAAATCTCAAAAAGTGCTCATCTCTAAGCCAAACATAACAAAGCTAAAAAAAAGGTGAAAACAAAAAGGCAAATACGCAGGCACAAACATTTCCGAGCTTTGTTAAGTGGAAGAGAGATGGGCATAGAAGCGAGATAGCGTCAGACTTTTCCGGATGGTGGAAAAAGGGGGCTTGTGGGCGAAATAGAAATATCCACGGGGCAATGGAAATTGGGTATTCCTACAACAGTAACAAGAGCATTTCGCTATATAGCAGCGGATGGCTATCAATTTGATATATCAATCAGAGCGAGGGCCAAAAAGAAAAACACGAATAAAAATCCAGCCAAGAGGAAGGGAAATTCATTTGGATTTTTTTGGCTCCTGCCCCGCCCACTGGGAAAGGCGGAACAGGGTCGGCGAATGGGGGCGTTTCAACCAAAGAGTTAAAAGCTAATAGTCTAAATATTTTTCCATTGACAATTACATATTTTTGATTTGTTACAAATTTAATACGTAGGATAAAAAATAAAATTAAATTAAAAATCTTCAAACTCTTTGTGTGAGGTATAATTTTACAACTTTGCAAAGTAATTATATTCAATTTAGTCATTCATTCAACCATCTAAATAAGTCTCAAAATATTCCAATAAAAAATCTGACATCACAGAAATCATTCTAAAATATATATTAATAATATTATTATTATTATTATAAGTTATTAATAAATGGTTGTATGGTAAATAGGGACTTCGACGTCTTAATAATATGCACAAAATTAATAAACAAACATACGAGTATAGCCATCGCACTTAAAGTCGATGTTTGATATGGTTTTATTATTTTCGCCCGTTAATAGCCGGGACTTTTCACGACCCAGAAAAACTTGGCCTTGAGCTGGGCTTATATATGTACTCGAAAAATATACATATATATGTACGTTCCGGTTCTGTCTGTCTGTTTCTGGGATTATCTTGGACACACGCTGGGGCACTCATAAAGGGCGGCCTGCCCTCTCTGATTGATTTATGTTTCCCCCATAAAAGGGGGTGAGGAAAGGGGGGGCTAAGGGTGGCTCTCGTCACTAGCTATTTTTTCCACTTCTACTTCTTCCTTCCCGGCTGGCTCATTTCTCCTTTGACTGTTAATAGCTTTAATGCTGTTTTATGGCATTTCGTGGAGAAAGGGCCGCATTTTAGCGGGATGAGGGGGAGGTGGATGGGGGCTGGGGCTTGGGGCAGAGGTGTATCTGAGAGGGGGGTTGTGCACATTGGGATCTGGACCTGGAACCGGAACCGAAACTGGGACCTGGCATGCCAACGCCAAATGTTTTACATGCGTGCCTGTTCGACACTCTGAAAAAATATATATCCGAAAATTGCATATCTTAACCTTTATTCACAAGCTTACAAAGTATTTAAAGTGTTTTTAATTTTCGAAAGAAAACATTATTTACAGCAATTGAGCTTTAATTGTTGTAAGCCAATTGTTTTTAAAGAATTTTCTAGAGCTTCTAAAAATCTCATTTTTTCCAGGAGTTTGTTATTATTTATCAAATTATTTCCTTTTTACCTGGGGTATTTTTTTGAAGTGCATCTCGGCTGCCACTTAGCGTGGCAACAATGTTTGCGCATAAATAAATTTGAATCGACTGCGGGTGCGGGTTTTGGGTCTTGGAGCAGTGTGGTGCTCATAATTCCAGCTTTTATTTGTGGGATTTTGGCATGGCATGTCAGTCATGCATCTCTGCATCTCCCTTACCCGTCTCCCCAAAAGACTCCATCTCCATTGTCCAGCCCTTGACCAGCATTGCGTTCTCCGTTCTCCGTTCTCCACTTTCCACGCTGATTAATGGCTTTCCGTTCTCCACAGATGATGCCCGACTCCTGTTGCTGCTAAATACCCCCTAAACCCAACCCGAAAATCTCATCATCGAGAAAGCAGCGAGCAGTAGAATCGCCCGAGAGGAACTCCGATCGACTTTGATATTCGATAGACGACGACAATGTATCCGGCCAGCGGCACTGGAGGCAGTGCAGCAACTGCTGCCAAGTTCCAGAATCGCTGTGGATCGCCGCAATTCGCCAGCGATTATCCGCACCCACATCCGCACCAGCATCCGCACCAGACGACATCGGTGGCGGTGCACAGTGCCCCGCCGGGAGTGGGAGTGAGTGCGGGAGTGAGTGGTGGCTCCATGCGCCACGGCCAGCGGGCGGTGGCATCACATCAGCATCCCAGCCAGATGACCCTCAGCCACGGCATGGGTCACAATCATGGCATGGGATTGGGCGGGGGCCTGGGCATGGGAATGGGCCATGGCCATGGACATGCGGCCGCCACCTTGGGGCATCCACATACACACTCGCATTCGCACAACAACAGTGGCAGCAGCAGCAGCAGCCACGTGGGACACATCGGCTCGCACCTGATCTTCCCCGACGACATGGACAGCATCGAGTTTTGC
This sequence comes from Drosophila suzukii, assembly GCF_043229965.1. Lineage (NCBI taxonomy): Eukaryota > Metazoa > Arthropoda > Insecta > Diptera > Drosophilidae > Drosophila > Drosophila suzukii. The sequence goes on along the minus strand of NC_092084.1, from coordinate 1,908,870 downwards.
ATGCCGGCGGCACCCTCTTCCTCGTCCGCCTCCTCGCAGAACGGCCTTGGGATCGGAGACCAACTGCTCATGGGCAGCAGTCACGGCGAGGCGTTCACGGAGCGCCGAAGAAGGGGTCACAGCCGGCGGAGCAACCACAAGATGGATGTCGAGCAGCAGGTGAGTCTCACTCTCGAAAGAAAAAACCCTTCAGGACGCCATTCCCCCTGATCTACAAGCATAGCCATGAGGAGCCCATCAACAATTCTCAAAATTTGTTAAACCGGTTTTTAAGGCAACTTCCTCCTTAAAAGAAAACATAAAAAAGAAAAAATGCTTTTATCATAGAGACTACATCAATCTCAAGAGTACTTCAGTCTTGATATCAAGAACGTTTCTTCTCGAATAAGTGAGTTGAACAATTCTCAAAATGAGAACGTTTGATCTTGAAATCACCAACTCTCAACATTGAAATGAACGGCGTTTGTAAGACGAATTTTGTCTCAAAGGACAAAATCAAGACTACTTTATCTCTATTAAAAGATCGTTGCATCAGAGGGTAGTTTTTCTCGAAAAAGTGAAATGCCGAATTCTGAAATTAAGAACAATTCATCTTGGTTTTTTTCGATTTCCCAGATAGGTCTGGTAATATTTCCAATTTCTAATCTCTTTCTTCTCTTTTCTTCTTTTGAACCAGGTGAAGTGGTCTCGCAAGAACATTGCCGCCACCATGGAACGCTTCGAGCCCACGACCAACACACAGTCGTCGTCGTCCACTTCATCGCTGGATTACGGATTCGCCGCCGGCGTGATGACGCCCAGCAGCAGCAGTGCCACGGCATCGCACGGCGGTGGCGCCTCCAATCCCTCACTGCACGTGGCCTTCAACGGCGGTGGTGGTGGAGCTGTGGGTGGTGGTGGCTCTGGAGCCTCGGGAGCCAGCGGAGCTAGTGGCACGGGAGCAGCTGCACCGGCGGCGCCGTTCAACCACGTCTACTCGTATGCCTACTACGAACCGGGCGCGGCCAAGTGCCACACGAATGTGCCTGCCGCCCAGGGATCGAGCTCGAGTTCCGGATCCGGAGGTCAGGGTCAGCAGGGCCAGCAGCAGGGCCACTCGAAGAGTCCGCCACGGAACTCGATACGCGCCCTACTGGCCAAGAGCTTCCGCTCGAAGAGCAGCACCACCCATCACGGCGGCCAGTCCACCTCCAGTTCGCCGAGCGCCGAGGAGCGGGATCGACACACCTACACCACCCGCTACGGCACCACCGAGAACCTGTACGAGGAGGTCAGCGAGCAGAAGATCCGCAAAGTGCTCTCCGACAACCGCATCGCCAGTGGTTCCAGTGCGGGCAACGTGAAGGAGGAGCAGCGCCGCGTCCAACACAACCACTTCCGGGTGCTCGACGAGCTGAATCTCTCGCTGGAGGCCTTGATAATGCCGCCCACTCCGCCGGACGTGAGTCCCAGCCATGCCCTCGGAGCCGACGAGCCCAGTACCTCGATGCCCGCCGGCGCGGTGGGTGGTGGTAGTGGCATATCGATGTCATCGTCATCGGGCTCGGCGGTGGCGGGGCCCTCGTCGAAGACCGCCCAACGACCCAGGCGTGGCGGTCTCCTGGGCGGAGCCGCCGGGGCTGGGGCCACCTCGAACTCCAGCTCCGCCTCGCACGCCAGCCTGGAGAACCTCTCGAGCACGCTGAACAGCATGGAGCTGAAGGATCACGGCCACAGCAGCTGCATCAATCCGGAGTTCGACGAGGGCGACCTCGATTCCGGCTTCAGCGGCAGCGGCAGCAGCAGTGGGGCCAGCTACAACGAGAGTCTGCGGTACTACAAGTCCGCCACCCCCACCGGCCAGCTGCACCACCACGCCCACATCCACCAGCAGCAGCAGCAGGCGCTGCACCACCACAACCTGAACAACAACACCTTGCCGCACAATCTGCGCAGCTGCCGATCCTCGACCGCCTCGGGCACCTCCACCTCCAAGAGCAGCATGGCCAGTTGTGGCGAGGATCAGGGCATTGGCATGACCTTGGCGGTGGGCGGTGGAGTGGGTGGTGGTGCCGCTGGTGGTGTCATGGTGCCCATGCACGAGGCGGCGGGCGCCGTGGGCGGCGGTGGCTCGCTGTCGCCCTTCAACTATCCACGCCGCTGTTCGGCGGATCAGCAGCGCGCCTCAGGCAGATCGATGGCCTCCGGCGTGGGCGTTGGACCCGGCGTGGGCGTGGCCGTGGGCGGAATGGGCGGCGGCATGGGCGGTGGCAGCATGAGCAGCAGCAGCAACGTGGCACTGTCCACCGGAGCGAAACCCAAGAAGAACTTCTGGACAATGAAACCGTGATGCTACAAAAAGGCGCTGCGTCACATTTGCAAAAAATGGACTATTGTTATGGTGAGTACTGTATTAAATTTGCATTTAAATAGGTATTATGAGGATTTCATGTTATATTTAAGATTTTTTAGCTTCGATTTTTATTTATTTGAATCAAGAATCAAAGAATATTAAATATCTTGAGTTTTGAAACAACTTTTTTTTTTTTTTAAACTAAAAAGGTTTTAAACGCTTTACGTAAAAATTACTAATATTTAATATTTGTACCTTGCTTTACATATTTTCAAATTAAATTATAAAATTAAATATGTCTTAGAATTCAATATATAAATATTTATTATAGTATAGATTTTCTTATTATGAGTACTGAGCCTCAAGCTGTTTTGTCATTCAGGTGTCATTTTCCTAAATCTGCCATAACTTCTCATGGAAAATCACATCCCCTCGGCGATTGCTGTGATTGTGTTAAACCCTTTCAATAGTTGATTACTTTTTATGGCCATTTTGTCATTTAAGATCATCTGCCATGATTATCGCCGTCACCATCTCGATATTCCCACCCCCACCACTCAGTCCCAATTCCAATCCCGACTTCCACTTCCATCTCTCTCTGCTTTTGGGCATCAATTTCAACTTTTCAACTTTAATCATAATAAATTTGCGGCCCCGTTTTCCAGCCACGGCCATGGCCGTATAGCTTATAGCTCCATTTCACAATCAACGAGATACTTCCGCTGGAGAGGAAGCAGATCCGAGCGGGATGTATAGGTATAGAGATATAGAGCAGAGCGCGCTGGAAAGGGGGAGTCGGTGGAGGAGTGGAGGAGTGGAGGACCTATCCGCATTCCCAAGATAATAAATTTATTAACTGAGCGGCCCGACATCATCATTATCCGGGAGAAGCGGGCAAATGTTTTCATCCCTTCTCCGACGAAATGAATCAATTAAAACTGATTGAACTTCATAGATTTCCTCCCCTTTGTATCTCAGTACATATATACATATTTATATATTTTTTTATCTTGCTCTGGCCGAAAAATAAGAAAAATTCATTTATAACTGAAACTGGGCTAATCCGCATCGCTCATCAGTTTTTTGGGTGTGGGAAAAGCGCTTCCCCCGAAACCCCGGCTGCACATATGCCCCCATTTTTATACTGGTCACGGGGATTACCCACCGAATACCCCGATGAAGATGAGAATGTGGATGAAGTTGAGGATGGGGGTGGGGGTGGTAAAAGGAAATTAAGGGAGCGGAGTGTCAGAACATTAAGGCGCCTGTTGAAATGTCTGCAGACCGAAAGATGCAACCAAGCCATCTCTCTAACACCCCCTTAAATCCCCTCCTTCCACTTTCCCCATTACTCGGTGTGTGAATAATACCGTTATTCATTGCATTTTGTTATAAATCTGTCAATTTGCACAATTGTGCGTACGAACCAACACTACACTGGAACTAAAAATGGGAAAGAACGGGGAAAATTGTGAAGGTCCTGGAAAAGGATTACCAAATAATAATATTGTGTTCTAAGTGTTTATATTATATTTATTCTTTCATGTTTTAGGAATCTTCTCAGAGTTTATGGAAATGGAATTGCTGATAGGTAGTGCAATGTTAGTAATAGGGAAAAATTCGAAAGGTTCCCTTGAAGGCTTCATTTCAATGTACTTTCTGGTTATTTATTCATTTCATTTATTAGTAAATTATTATTAGTAGAAAATAAATGTATGGATAGTTGAGTTGGATTTTTCTGAGTGCAACGATGCTTTATGCCCTATGCAATTCGACAGGGTTCGCTGGGGGATGCAATGGGAGTGCGTCGCGGGGCTGGGGTGGAAAGTGAGAAGTGGGGGGCAACACACTTCAGCCCTCGAGGGCAGGGTCGCACATGTGTGGCAGCCGCAGGGTGCACGCTCTTCGCGTTCCTTCCGCTCTTCCAGCGCTTCTCGCATTTCGGCGGCGACCATAAAAAATCTGTTGCGAAAAACTCGGAAATGGCTCCGAAGGCGAAACAACTTTCAATGGGTATTATTGATGATATGACTCTGCAAATAAAATTAAGAATTTCTAAAAAGACCTTTGTAAATGGTATATCATATTATCACTAAAATATATAAAACCGAGTTCAACTGGTGTGTTTTGTTAGGTGTTCTATAGTGATCTCTAGAAATGGGATATTGTATTATCATTAGGTTCTATGATCAACTACATATGTTAGTCAGGATTTAAACTAGCTTCTTAATTTTAAATGTGTTATTGGGAACCTAATCTCAAGATGAATTATATTGACCTTTAGAAACACTATGATAATTTTTTATGATCAACTAAATTAGTATATGATGGTCTATTTCCACATTTCTTTACCATATACCTGATATATGAACCAGGAACCCCAAGAGGGTATCAAAAGCATCGATTCCTTGCATTATGCAACCATTTCCTCCGCGGTTCAATGTTGTTGTTTCGTTGCTGTTGCTGTTGTCCGCGCGTTGATTTATATTCGAAACTGCGCCGAGGCGCAACTAATTTGCCTCGGGTGTTAAGTAGCATGTGAAATAAACGCGACGGGTGAAAGCCAAACACTGGAGGATGTAGAGGGAAAACTGAACTGGGCCTTGGTTCTGGGGGAAATCAGTGAAAAGGGAAACTCGGCTGCATTCAATGCCGTTTGAATGAATGGATGCATGATATGCGTGTGTGTGAATGGTCCATTGCCGCTCCATGAATAAGTGACCGAGTGTGCGAGGGTGCGTTTGGATCAGGAGGTCCCGACTATATGCGCTATACGTTCTATATGGGCGGCACTCCTTATTCAATCGCTCCTCGCACACAACACTTCTGCGGAGAATTTCCGGAGTCATTTATGAAATCGGCCAAGAATGCGAATGCGAATGCGAATCCGAGCGTTCGTATTCATTCAGGAACCCATTCATTCAGTTTTGGGCCATTCATTCGTTGCCTAGCATTCACCTTGAATTGAAGGATTTAAAGACAAGTTTGGTAACTCTCTAAATATAACTGATTTAAATAGTGAAGAAGTAATTAAATTATCATATTCAGCTTTTTATTTGTCTTAAAACTTTCATTCGAAGATTTTCCTTTCAATATAGATGAGTGATAGTAAGTAGAAATTACCCTCGCTTCACTTTATCTAGCCTATTCATTTATTTAAGGCGACTTTGTCGTAGTCATTCATTTTTTGTGAGCATTTTCGAGGCACTCCAGACACAAGTTTCTGGCTGCCAGCCCAGACATCTCTTCATCATCATCATCTGTATTAGAATTTCACCCTTGACCCTAGCCTAACCCTCCGATTTCCCATCCTTTTTCGGGGACTTGGCTCATATGTGACCAAAAAGTGGTCCTTGGGCCAGTCTATCTGCAAACGATTTGTGCACACTCGATTTGACAGTCAGTCAGTCAGTCGCTTTCCATTTCCCTCTGCCCTTTTTTATTTTTGGTTAGAGGAAAAACTCTAACCCTTTTCCCACAGCCATTTCCCTTTGCACCGAGAATCGTTTAAATGTAGCCAACAATAATAAAACATTTTAAACTTGCGCCGGCTAATAAAGCAAAGGGAAAAGAGCGGAAAAAGTGGAAAAGGAACTTGAAATGAAATCAGAGCCACATCGAAAATGGGAAATGGGAAATGGGAAAAACGTCTGCTTTTCCAGCTCTGGCCCTGGGCAAATATGAAAATGGATCTCGGCAAGGACGACGATTTGGGGATTCCAGGGCCGGACAATGGAGATAAGGAAAGGATTTTCGGGGCTGGGGGTGGGCCAGGCACACATGTGCTGGGGAAATCGGGCATAAACATTCACTTAGCCATAATAAAAGCCAGGCCGCACACAAAGTACTCAAATGAACAACATTTCTATTTAAACAGAGGCGGGGTTAGAGGGGCTAGAGGGGCCAGAGGGTCAGCACTCCGCTCGGGGGCAAGCTGGAAATTTGTCAGAAGTTTGGTTGAATGAAGCCCAGTTCCTGGTTGACTTTTCTCCGGCGAGATTGCGCCCGACTGATTAAAAATTGAACGACGAAGGCCCCCGAGACGATCGAAATTGTTAAACTTGCTCTGAAGTAGGAAAATTTGAAGGGGGATAGGGGGTCAGCTAAAGAAATCCAACAGGCCTTATTTCTTATACAGCACACACCCATTACACGGCAAATTAAAGTTGAAGTTAAAAAGATAAAATATTTTTAATTAGTCGACCAGTAGCATTTATTATTTATAGCCAAAATAGACATACCTATCAAATTGCATGCCAGTTTTGCTCTAACAATTGAACAAATGCAATTATTTGGTCAACTTAAATGCAATTTCAATTCAAACGTAATTACCATTATATGGGCTACCATATGGTGGCAAAAACTTTTTAATATTGGGAAGAAAACAGGTGCAATTTAAATCGATATTTTCGGTTTCTAACCACAAATAATGACCATTCATTCAATGTTTTATTTAATTTCGATGGAAAAATTGCGCTTTGCTTTTAAAGCACTTCTGACACTTACAGCTTATTTGTGCGTCTCATTAAACTAACGCGTGCGCTGCTCTCGTTGTCATCCCCCGAAAATCCAATGCGCAGTATTTCTGCGAGTGTAGCTAAGTGGAAGAAAGGCGAAAGAAAACCTTAACCCGCTGGCGCCAAAGTCGCGTGGGTAACACAATAAATTTGCAAGGACAAGGACCCGTTTTTGGTCTGGTTCTTGGTCGGTCTGCTCCTTTCATTGGCAAGGCGCCAGCGCCATCGCTGGATCGGATTGTCCAGGGTAAAGATTGGGGGAGGATACAGGCGGACGGACACAGGGACATACGGACAGACTTACGGACAGACTTACGGACAGACTTACGGACAGGGGCGATGGCGTAACGGCGGAGCCAGAGGACAATGGCAGGCGTAGAGCAATAACACACACTGAATTTTGGGGGTGGCTCAACGGTAGCTGGTGGTGACATTGTCTGCCCTTTCATACGTACTGGGGACAAGTGCACTGGAAAAAATCGTATATAGGCTTTTTTGTTTAAGCGGGGGTCCAAAATGATTTTTTATAATACATGTCTCCATAGTCCGCCAATTTGGTGGACTTCATTTCTTCATAAATACCCATATTTTGTTTCATAACTATTTGAATAGCGTAATACAAATGAGTCCTTACAACTTGATGTACTCTCATTTCTTGCCATGTTTCAATTGAACAAGTTTTTCTCAGTGCACAAAGAGTCTGAGTACTCCTTGGATTCGGGGGTTGTCTAACCAAAATCACCCACCACTCGCTGTCTAAGACGAAAACTGTAGTAAATAATTCTTTAAAGATTTAGAGACACTCCACCCGCACAATTGCAAATTTTATGAGATATTCAAGGCGGTATTGCACGAGGGGGGCTGCGGGCAGGGGCGCGCCGGCAAAAAAAAAGGAAAAGGGGGTGCGGCGCGTGCTTGTCGCGGCTTTTTAGCTATTTTCGTCAGTCGTAGTCGTACCGCTCGAAGGAAAAAGAGACCGAGTGCTCGTCGCCGACATAAGCCGGCCACATATCAAGATTAATTTTTTCCAAGATAATAAATTCAATGCAGATTAAATGGCAGAGACCATTAAATTATCGACTTGAGGTTCGCTGCGCCCACAGCTGGTGTTTGTTGTGCGTGGTTTAATATTATACGAGTATACCGAGAGTGAGAGGGGTTGGACTTTTGGACCTCGTTCGACGGTTGGTTGGTTGGTTGGTTGGTTGGGGGACTCAAGTTTTGAGACTGGAATACACGGGATGCTGGGCATTGTTCGACAGCCCTAAGCTGATGACTGCATTAACATTAACAACGGGCAAACGTGCGTGAAGAGCAATTGATAATGCCAGATGAGATGAACCGAGATGCGATGGAACATTTGTTGCGCAATCAGTTCGCCTGCCAAATGAGACGCAGTTGTCAAAAGGTCTATTTGACGGTCTTTGAAGGGCTCACTAACTAGGTGAAATAAGTCGTCATTGATGTGGATTACAGAACTATCATATTATGTCGTGTATTCTGCGCATGAATGTGGTTGTTTAGGTTGACTTTAAGACCCTTTAATCGGTTATACTTGCACTCAACGTATCTACTAAATGCAGAGAATGGATTGTTGTTAGTATAATAAATTGTATTTATGTAGCATACCCAATTTATTATTCATTGTTATTAAAAGTCATGTCCTGGGCCTAAGAAAATGTGCAGATATTTGGTTTTTCTTCTGGAAAGTTTTAATAGAGATGTACAACTCTGTGGGACTTGCAGATCTGTTCGTGGGGAAAAAAGAAATGAGAAACTTGTAAGTGAAAACGGAAAACAAAACGCAACGCAGACACATCAATTACAACAAAGGGTGGAAAAGCGGGAAAATTGGGAGGCAGAGGCGCAGCTTCAATTGAACGCGACTCGTTGTCCTTTCTTTTTTGTCCTCTTTTATTTTGGCCAAGAAGGAGCATACCAACGACTGCTAAATGCAAACGACAGATCCTCTAACCAACCCCCCCTCTCCCTTTAACCATGGCTTTATCTCAGCCCATCAATCAGGACCAGAACGCTAAAAACACAAAAAACAAAAACAAAGCGGTGAAAAAACAGAGAAATAGAATCTCAAAGTCAATTTTTTGGCAAACAAACAAACCGATTGACGTAGACCCCCAAAAACCTAGACCATCGAAAGTTTCCTTTGCTTAATCAATGTGTGGTGAGTGCTGGAAAACAGGAGGAAAATGCAGGGAAAAAGTGGGAAATGTGGGGAAATGGAGGGCAAAATGTCAAATGCGTTGATTGGAAAGCCGCCAGCGCGACTAAAAACGCTTAATGTGAATGAGATTTGTTGCAAATCAGTGGGGTTAAAGGTAAGGGTGTGGGCACGGATAGGGGTTAAGGTGAGGGCGCGGGTGCAAGAGGCACTTTTGTGTCCCTGCCAGACCGCACAATCAGTTTCCGTTTCCGGTTGCTGGCCGCACAATTAAGCGCGGCGTCGGCCATTTTGCCAATGTTGTTGTTGTTTTTGTTGTTGTTGTTGTCCCATGGCGCTGGCTAATAAACAAGCGCTACAAACGAAGTGAGAGGTGGAAAAGCTGGACGAAAGGTGCCAACGCGTTGGTTACACTGCCAAAAATATAGCACAGATATACAAAGATGTTTGGAGTGAGAAATACATATCTCTAATTTACCCAAAGAAAATGAGGAATAAAGGATATTATAATACAAGTAACAAAAAATAACTAGAGAAATATACCATATATATATTTGTTTATACATAGCATACCTAACTTTTTCAATATTAAAATAATCCTATATAACTACAGCATGGTTTTTAACTGTAATTTTAAAATGTGACTATTAAAACATGATTTTAGATCTAGCAGATTTTGTAAAGCTCATGCAAACGCTAATTCTATTTTTCAAAGATTTCCTGCATTTTTTGTATAACTTTGGCCAATCACTCAATTTTATCATTAACCTTGAATATGGTACACATTGTTATTATAATGCAGTAACATAATGCAAAGTAAAAATATCCAGGAACAAAGGACCAAGATATTTTAAAGTTAAAATAGCTCCATCTGAAATTTATTTGATTTGATTTAAGCGCCTGGGAAATTCGTTATTGTCTAAAGTAGTTTTTGATATTGAAAGCTGGGAAGCGTTATTTTAATTATAACTTGGAACATATTTGTTGACTTAAATATGATTTCATTTGATTATAGATAGATTTTCTCCAAGTGTAGTTGGCATTCCTTGTTAGCTTTGGCCGTCGCCACTTGTTTTTGTTTTTTTTTTCATACTTTGCCGTTGGTCCTTGGTCGCTTCATTAACTGTAAAAAATACACACGTTGTATATATGTAAATGAAGGCTGTTCTGGTTCTTGCCATTATCCTGGCCCATTGCTATTGTTGTTGTTGTTGTTGCCCCGTGCCGCTTCACACCTTTATTTGTGTTTGTATTTGTGCAGAGCTGTGTGCTGTTGTTGCGAATGCGTTTTCATTTCGTTTGGTTTGGCCTGGCTTGGCTTGGTTGTGTTTTGTTTTGTTTGCCGGCGAGCAGCGAACAAACAACGTCGACAATGCCGACATTTGGTCATCAGAATATATATCTCTCGTTGGGTGGGTGATTGGGTGTGTGCTTGGGCTTGGCAAAGGCATTCATTCCCCCCTTCGAATGCAGGGGGTGGCGCAAAGACCGCCCGTTGCGCCAATTTATGACCTGTCAGAAATTTCCCAACACAACCATAACAATATCAGCAACGACGGCGCCTTGAAGCGACTTTAAGTGCATGGCCCCAAAAAAGTAGGCAACACTTTCCGTTGGCGCTGCGATTTGATGAATGGGCGTCGGCAAGGGGGGCTAGCTTCCACACCACAACTTGGCCTCATTTAAGGGGGCTTATAAGGATAACACTTTACTTGGTAGCCCTGTAGAACCCTTCAGTTTTGTATACTTTAATTCATATCGGTATCGACAAACCCACCAAACTGCCACATCTGTAACATTTATGAAACCCTTTTCCCCACTCGACAATGTGCAATGATTGTCCCAATCAAATTCATATTTCCCCACTTTAAAAATGATCCATTATGAGGACGGCAGATGGTGCCCATCCATGTACATATATGTATATGTTTATAAGCCCCCTGCTCTTTTGATTATCTCCGCCCATCAGACCCATCAATACATAATCAGTTTTAAGTTTGCCCTTCTTACGACCCGAATTCGTGTTTGTTGCAATTCATATAAAGACTCAAACGCGCCCTTTCGCCCCCTGTTATTCGCCGCCCCTTTGTAAGAAGTATAAAAGCCCCCCTTTATACACTTTTGTTACCCGAATATTTTCACTTGCCCGAAATTGTTTTCTCCTCTTGCCCTCACTCGTTTCGCCTGACGCGCAGATTTAATATTTCCGCACTATTGTTGGCTGGGCAGGTGCTTCATGGGTGCCCCATTCACCTCCCCATTAAACCCCTTTTCAGGGGCGTGGGTTGCCATGACGTTGTCAGGAGGGCACATGTCACATGTCGGTGCCACGCCTTTTTGCCAAAGAGGCGGCGGCGACTCCCCCACGCAGACAAACGCTTTGTGGAGGTGTCGGCCCTCACCTCAGCCACGCCCCCTTCCCCGCTCCCCTGCCAGCCGCCCCCTTTTTGGTTCAATGATGCTTTTTGACGGCTTTTGACTTTTTGGCATTGTTGTTGTCGCCTGTTTTATATTTATATTGACGCTTTTTTACGCACACACACTGCCCATAAATACAGTTGTGGTCGGCATAATAGTTGTGGTTGGGTTTTCATTTCAATTTTAATAGCTAATTTAATTATGATTTCATTGCTGCACCCAAAAAAACGTCACCACTTAAATTCAGGCAATTGTAGTGTAGGTAATTAAACAGTTGGAAAATAAATATTGTACGGCAGGAAAGCACAGAAATAAATAAATAGGGGAACAAACAATTTATTTAAAATATGTTTTAAAAGACAAGTTGCAAGAATAATCTTAAAAGGCGAAGCTTTTTCCGCACCCTGTGCTGTGGGACTTTTTCGTATCCGAATTGTAGGCGTTTTTTTTATCCCTTACTCCATTTATCTCTTTGGCACTCTTATATTTTTTCACCAACTTTTTGCACCCGCTTGTGTGGATTTTGATGTCTGGCCGAAACGCAACGAGCCACACAATGACCGACAAGCAACTGACAGCCGCAGCCTGCCCCACCGCCCACAATCGCACCGAGCACCACCCACCGCCCACTTGCGCCACCATGCACAGCCTCTCATTCATTCATTCAGTCAATCATGCAGCCATTCAATTTATCGTTGACTTAACTTTTTGATGGTTACAAAATGAAATTTATGGAAACTTTGCAGTTTCACCCGGGGACTGGTAGTGATGGGGTGAATTTCGGTACTTATTTGAAGGAGTTTTTATCCATCCACAGGGATAAGTATAAGCTATCATTATTTTTGACTTTTTGTAGGGCTTTTAATGGATCATTTTTAAGGATTTTATTAAGGGATATTAAGTGACTTAACTAGGTATTATGAGGATGCAGATTCGGTAAATATTATGTTGGGGCTTATCTCAGTGAAAACTTTTAACTAAAAGGTAAAGTTCAATTTCTCGGTCGACTAAAGCAAATGACATGTGTTGGATTGATCCAATTAATTACCACCATTTTATCTTTCAGTGAGAGATAACCAATTAGAACCTTAACCTTTCAGTGAGAGATAACCAATTAGTGCCTTAACCTGACATTGAGAAACCGGCCGCAAGAGTAACGATGGTTTTAGGAAAACTACGATGATTTTCCATTTTGAAGTACCACCACTGGAGACTCGTCCACCTTTGCCGGCACCCATAAAAGCGACCAAAATAACCCCAACCCCAAGGCTTGACACTTGTGTTTGGGCATCCATCAGAAGTCGAGTCTGGACCGAAAAGCGAGTGTTATCTTTGCGGTCGCATCTATAATGGGTTTTGTCACGTTGCAGACGAGTCTGCACCCCTTTTCCCCCCATTCCCCATTCCCCAGCCCTCCCCCCTCTGCTGAGGCATGAAAACCCACGTCGACATCAATAAACTTGAAACAAAAAGGTGAAAGGGGGCTGTATGCTGCATGCACAGGATGTGTGTGGCTCATTCGAAATACATTTGCCTGCTTAAGCCGATTTTAAAACTCAGTCCAGTTTTGGGTCAGCTCAGCTCGGCTCGCCCCGGGCTTAACTTCCACCCCCAATTATGCCCCCCCTGAAAAGTGCTTAATAACTTTGGCACCAAATGGCCAACCGGCGAGCGACAAGTGCATCAAATTGTTGACTTTGACCGTACAACCCGGCAAAACATAATTGTTAAAGTCCAGCACTGGACTTCGCCCAATATTGCGGTTGAACCGGGGATGTAGAGCCCCAGTCCCTCCGAATTTTGGAGGACGACCAATAAAAGCACATGCATGCAACAATAAATAAATTAGAACAAGGTGCGGTGCGACAGGGCCCAAGCCCATATTACGTGTACACTGAGCGAAAATGGGAAAAAAAAAATATGTTTTGTAAGTACATTTATGTATGGGGATTTTAAAGTGCACACACTTTGTTTTGTGTAGCGAAAGAAATGAAATTAAGAAATTTGGGTCACCAAGAAGTAGTGAAATATTTTAAATAAAAATATCTGGCCGAATAAAAGGGAATCATTAAGTGATTATTGTGTATTTAGGGTACCTTCAAAAAATCAACAAAAATAGTAGATCAAAAATTGAACATAACTTTTTCTACACCACAATAATAAATTGGGGTCACCAAAAAGTAAAATATTGAAAACTTAAATACTTGCACGAAGACCAGTTAATCATTTATTGGTACCAAAATACATTTTTATTAACTTTGACAAAATTAACCAACAAAAAATTACAAAACTAAATCAATAATAAATGTATAATTTCTTTAGCATATAAGATCATTAAGTATCATCTCATGTCGAATTCTCAACATAAAATGTGATCAAATCTTATCCTAAAATGAAATTTATTATGTTTCCAAGAATTAAAGGGGCTGAAAGGGAAGGATTTCTCGGAGAATTCCAACTGCCTAAGAGCAATGTGTAGTATTTTTGCGCAGTGCTAAAGCTCTCGCTTAATAACGGGTTAGTCAGGTGGGGGGTGGTGGCTGATGGTGGGTGTCAAATGGGTCTGCAGAAGGTGGAAGCTTGGGTTGGGGAGGTGGGGAGGTGGGGAGTTGGGTCTGCAGATAGGGCTACCGTTTTGTTGTCTGCTTGGCAGTCAGATGCAATTTATTGATAATATGCGGGGCACAGAGAGAGGGGACGGGGAGCAGGGGGTACCCGAGTACAGGATACCCCTGAAAGTCAGCGCCAACTTTATGAGAATGCGACCTTTCTGCCATTATGTTGGTTATTTACACACACACTCCACACACACACACACACACACACACGGCCACAGATGTCGAGGCAGTGCGCCAAAAGCCAAAAGCAATAGCAATAGCAAAAGCAAAAGCTGGAGCACAAAATTTGTTGCACAAATTGTGGCAACAAATTTTAGCGCAGACAATATTCAGTTGGTTCAGGAAAAGTCAAGAGAAGGGAAGTGAATATATACTCTATTGGGACAGGGAAAAGGGGGAGGACCGGGCCGGAAGTGGATAAAAGATGCTGCCAAAAGTCAATTGCGGGAATCTCCTCACTTGACTTGACCAAAAAGCCCGAACTTGTTGAACTTGTACGGCATCACAGTTCAATCGGTTAAGGTTTCAATTCATACCAAAATTCAAAACCAAAGTGCAGCCGAATAAATTCTATGAAATTCGCCAAATTTAGTTGCAGTTTACAGCATTGAACACAAATCAAACTAAAGGCCAATAACGAAATATGAAAGTTATTTAAATCAAGCCCCACACAAGCGAAAACTAATTTTACAGCAGAGTGGTTTTGATTCGGCGATTTCCATGAAGTTTACAGAATTTATACACACTCAAAGGAAGGTTTTTGCACTTTCAAAGCCGTCGAGTTTTTATTAAAAAAGATTTCGTTTTTTAAGATGATCAATTCGATCAGAAAAAAAACCTATTCGTATTATTAATTTTATTATAGGACATCAAAAATATTATATTTAATGGTTCGAAAAAGACACCTTATGTATAATAATTCAATTATGTATAATGAAACAAACGTTTTATTACAAAGCATATACCACATTTTGAACACCCTTATAGGTAATTTAACCTAAAGCTAACCAAACTCCTTTCCTTTCTTTTGCAGGAATACAATTCAAAGACTGCCTCATGCCATGCCATCCATTATTACCACCAACCCAATAGCGGCAGCAGCTATAGTAGCTATAGTAGCCGTCGCCACCATCAGCATCAGCAGCTGACGTCATCAGCGTCAACATCATCGTCCACATCATCACTGCAGCCGCCCCAGAATCGCTACTCCCTCACCCAGGACCGCTTGAATCCCTTCGAGTTGGATATCAGCTGCGGTCAGGGGGAGATGGGCAGTAAGGAGGAGGAAGAGGAGGAGGAGGAGGAGGAGGAGGATCCGGATCAGGAAGATCAGCAGGATCGGGAGGAGCAGCCAGGAAGAAGTTATTATCACAGGAGTCAGTTGAACCGGAGGCGCCACTACAAGTACGACGCCGTGGAGGAGTGCTGTCGTCCGATTTGCCAGGAACAGCACTACGGCTCCATAGCGGATATGTTGTAAGGGGGGATGGAAGGAGAGGGGATACGGATATGGAAACACTTTAAAGCGAAACGCAAGGTACCTACAACAAAGTAACTAAAAGAGAAATGCATGAAATAGGAAAAGAGAGTCGCTTAAAGGCGGAAATAATTAGCACACATGGAGAAAAAGAAAACCCCCCTGTAGAGGCAGAAAATGAACGATTAAAGCGATTGGCGATAAGCGATCGACAATTATCGATAACCGATGAACGAATTGCGTATGTTGAATAGATGTATATCGAAGTTTTTTTCCTGGCGGCCGATGAACATTTTAAACTAATCGTTACTAAGCACAGGATTGATAAATATATATATTCAAAATATATGTATTATTAACCATCTGGCAAATCTGGCACCGCTATATAATTAACTGTATGTTAGGCATATGTCTATATAAAGTATATGTAGCCCGCACTCACCCCACGCAAACACGCATAAACCCACACACACACGCTCATATATATAAATATATATATATATATATATATATAGTTATATATAAAGCTATATATATTTATTCATGTACATACGAACTATGTTAAAGCCAATTTTTTTTATTGCATCCGACTAGAATAACGAGAGGGCGATAATTTTTTTGTGGATGAACGTGGAGACTAGATCTAGAAGATTGCACCACCATGTTGTCTACGCGTAAAGCAAAACATGATCATTAAATATATATAAATCTAAATATATACGATTTTTTTTATTATTTATAACGTAGCAATGCTTGTACATAGAGTAAAGATTGTGGATTATAACTATACGAATATTAATATTAATAAACAAAGGATATTTAATAAAATGTGTTTTTTTTTTGGTATCCTAAGATGTGAGTGTTAAACAAATTGTAAATAAATTTGGACACATAAACAATTTAATTGACGCACAACAACAAAGAGACAGAAAAAGAATAACCCTAATATTTGTCAATGCCTGTCAACTTTTCGCACTCGATTCGAGTGTCGCCGAAAAGGAAAATCGATGGAAAAGCATTTAAAACAAAAAGCCACAAAAGTAAATCTGTAATTTATGTGCATGTAGTTGAAACCGAAACAGTTGGCGAGTTGTTCCACTTACTTATTGAAAAATGTGTCTTAAGCAAATGCATATGCATATATAAGCCCATACATACCTATGTGTATACTAAATGATAAATGGTAAATGTACACCTCCTCCACACACCCACACAGCAGGCACAGCTATAAAGAAACATTGTAAAGAATTTCATTTCCATTTGGAAAACTTTCCCCAGCCAAAACGACTCAGCCTCAACAATGAGGGAAAAGAGCTGTTAAAATGCCAACTGCGAGACCTCAAGGCTCGGCCAGAAATGAGTTCTCTAAAACAAAGAACTAAGGATGTTGATTTGGTAGAGGGATGTGACGAAGCCCTCCTTTAATATAGTTTTTTTGACAAGTTACACTCTGAATCCTCCTAAAAAGGTGACTGAAAGTGTGCTGTGATACATTCAACTCTGTAGGTCGATGTTAAATTCTTACAGCACACCTTTAGGCATACCTTAAAATGTATTTGAATTTGTTGCAGAAACCTGAAAAATGTTATTTATTTTTTTAATGACCTAATTCAATTACCGAAAACATCCGATTATATTCATTCTGGCAGCGGTTTTCGACTGCTTTCCATACACTTTCCAAGTCCTGTCTATATCCTGTCCACAATTAGAAGCAATCGATTATGAAAAGGCGAAGCACTATAGGGGAAATTCTAGAATCAAGTTGTAGCAACTATGGTAAATGAGATTGTCAAACGAAAGTGGGCGACCATTGATAATGGCGCACTTTCCATCATGCACACAATAAGAGAAAATAATACCAAGCAAACACTGACAGACATGCATATGCAAATAACAAAAAGAAGAAATTACAATTTTAAATTCCCAAGCTGCACTTTGCAGACTTTTAAATGTCTACATAAAATATTAAACGCGAAATATCGCAGAAAGGCGCATTAGATATTGGATAAATCGTAAAATAAAGCAAAGTTTTAGCACCACAACCAAGTATATGTATAACGAATGTGGATCAGGGATAAAGTCCCGATCCCGAAAAACCAAAACCAAAACCGAACCCGATCATGATTACGATTACGATTTCGATTTCGATCAAGAGTGCTGGCGTTCTTTGGGTCTCGCTAGATTTGCTTTGCTTCTGCCACATTGCCCGATTTTACTTTGCCGGTGAATTTTCCGTTCGAAACTTTGGTTTTCCCACAAACAAAAAGCTTAAAATGTGATATTTTATAAAAAACTAATGAAAGCGTAACGAAAGAACGCAGCACAACTATATAGACAGCCGATACGATTACGATACCGATACCGATACTGATACCAACAACAACTGGCATTTAAACGAGAGGAGTTTACACCTTATTATGATTATTATTAATTAATGATTATTATTATACTAATTTAAGCAAAAACTGTAAGTAACGTTATGCAAATTAATTATTACCAATGATGAGAAGGAACGTTTTAAGTCTAAAAGTGGAACTTGGCGATAAAACTTGGCCTAGAAACGAGAAAAGCGCAAAAGAATTAAATAAAGATTTAATGCAAAACGAAAAACCCCCAAAAGAAACGAACTGTTTTTCCTAACATAGCATCCACGCAGTGGATTTTATTTGCCCACAAAAGTATGCAGCGCGTGGACTTCGAACATGTTGCGTTGCAACGCGTTGTTGGGAAGTTGCGAGTGCAACATGCTTGAGCCAGAACGCGTTGCATACTTCTGGGCCGGGGGAACTTGTTGATTGAAGGACCAAGCAGGATAAGGATAAAAGGTTATAAGGGATTGGTTTGTAAAAAAAGGTTAAGTATATATTTTTACTGGTTTATTTTCAACCCTTTAGCCTTCGAATTTTGTTTTTCATGCGACTTTGACTCGATTTCCGTGCGACTTGCTTGGTTGCGACCTGAAAGTTGGCTTTACAAAACGGTATAATTATATTCTCAAAATGAGCCTAAACGTGAGGCTATCCTGACAAAATGGTTCACTTTTTATCGTAAAACGTGCCAAATTGCTCGAATTCTTAAATTCAGACACCAGGCGAACATAAACGCTCAGCAGGTGGAGAAACGATCAGCTGATTAGTTTAACATAAGATTTATTAGAGATGCCTTCGTGACAAGCTCGTGACAAGTTCGTTACAAGCCCGTGACAAGATCGTGACAAGCTAGTGACTTGCTTGTGAAACGGTCATGGTTGCTCATCTCTGGTCTGCGCTTGGCACTCAACTAACGGATCTTTCCCATGGTGATCAATTCCGATTGGTCAGTGGGGGAAGGGGAAATATGTAAAGGGCCGCCATCTTGAAAATTAACAGCTGTTTAAGTTTACTTTTGGCTACCAGCTGCCACTTGCTAAGATTTCTGTTTGCCTGGTGTCTGAGATCAATAAACTACATTTCAGACCTCATTGAAATGTCAGTATTAGAAGTCATAAGTCGAAAATACCTTGTTTGCTCGTCAAGAAAATGGTCGAATTGCTTGGTTTCTTTATTTCAGATACCAGGCAAACAGAAACGTTTAGTAGGTGTAAAACGATCAGCTGATTAGCTAAATTCAAGCTTACTTAGAGATGACCTCGTGATTGCTTCCTTTTGGCACGGCCTAAGCAAATACATAGGATTTAACTGATATTTCGTGCATATCGTGACAAACTCGTGAAAAGCTCGTGAAACAGCCATGGTTGCTCATCTCTAGTCTGCGTTTGGTTCACAACTAACGGTTCATTCCCATGGAGATCAGTTCCTATTGGTCAGTGGGGGAAGGGGAAATATGAAAAGGGCCGCCATCTTGAAAATGAACAGCTGTTTAAGTTCACTTTTGACTACCAGCTGCCACTTGCTAAGTTTTCTGTTTGCCTGGTGCCTGAGAGCCACAAATCCAGCATTTTGAATGAAAAAATGCTACGAAGCTCTTCAATTTGTTGAAGTAAATTAGCGATTTTTCAATTCGAAGCATCAGGCGAACAGGAAAATTCGTAGGTGGCCAACGATTAGTTTTTAAGGCTGAACTAGTGGTGTGCCGCCCCAAAATATGTAGGGCCTTTCTTGGCCGATCAAGCGATTGCCCCACCTCTAGTCTCTTATACTGAACTAACGGTTTTCTTCCAGTAAGAAAATGTTAGCACACAGCAGTCACTTGCTACGAATTATGTTGGCCTGGTGCCATAGATCAAGAAACTACATTTCAGACCTCATTGAAATGTCAATAATAGAAATCAGAAATCCAAATTACCTTATTTGCTCGTCTAGCAAATTGTCGGAATGCTAGACAGACACCAGGAGAACATAAACGTTAATCAGGTGGAGAAACAATCAGCTGATTTGTTAAATCGAAGCTAATTGGAGATGCCCTCGTGACTGCTTCCTGTCGGGTCGACCTAAGCAAATACATAGGATTTTTGTGATTTCGTGCAAAGATAGTGACAAGCTTGTGACAAGCTCGTGACAAGATCGTGATATGCTCGTGACAAGCTCGCGACGTGGCCATGGTTGCTCATCTCTGGTCTGCGCTTGGCTCTCAACTAACGGATCTTTCCCATGAAGATCAATTCCTATTGGTCAGTAGGGGAAGGGGAAATATGAAAAGGGCCGCCATTTTGAAATAAAAGCAAAATCATAGTTACCAGCTGACACTTGCTAAAATTTATGTTTGCCTGGTGTCTGAGACCAATAAATTCAGCACTTTGGGAGAAAATCGCAGGTGCAGATCAATTCTGTCAGGAACATTCCGCCATTTTAAATTGCGGACGCGCTTAAATGTAGGCAATAAAAGAATTATTTCACCATTTTTTGAACTGGCGGAATGAAAAAAGAGCTTTTTTATTGTACTAAAAATCGTTTTTTGGCTTTCAAAATTCAAATTTGTTACAAATAAACCTTCGTTCAGCGACAATATAATTATTTTTTGATAAGTAGCTAAATTCAAAAAATCGCATCTGTTAGCGGGTACAATAATATGTATAAAGCGTAACAAAAATGCATTCAACTTTCAATTCAAGCAAAACCATTTGCATTCAATCAATCCTCTTGCTTTGTTTTCATTCAAAATTAATCACATTTTTTCTTTCATCAAATGCAGCTTGAATATTGCATTTTCTTATAATTTCTTGAAGGCTTTTCTGAGCCAACAGGATTTTACATTGTTCTTCGTGCAGCCTCGTATTCATAGTTGAATAATTCAATTTAAAATTTTAACAATCGATTCAATCAGTTGCGAAATTTTCGCAAGAGCCGAATTATTGGCAATTTGTGCATCGTCATTTGCTTGCTGCATCTTTTGTTAGTTTTGCAATTATGTTGTTTAAAATATTATGATTAAAAATGTGAGCGCTTCAGTGCGCCGCTTAGCTCGCAGTTTTCCCAGTTTTCCCAGTTTCAGTTTAGTTTTTCCCAGTTTCTAGCCCGGCCCAAGACTTTTCTGGCGGCGGAAAAAGCTCTCCGGAGCGGAAAATCCGCTTGGCAATTGCCAAGAGCCAAGGGCCGGCCATCCGTCCGAAAATCCATCCGTCTAGTTAGTCCAAGTCGAGTTGAGTCGGTGGCAAAGTAGCAACAGTAGCATTATGCAACAGCTTGCACTTGGTTCTATTCCCCTATTCCTATATTCCTATTACTGGCCCTGGTTTATTGTTATTATTATTGCCGCTTTTTGTGTGCCACTTTTTGCCGCTTTTCCCCCATCATCTGCAGGATGGAATGGTTTGGGGGCTTGGGTATGGGTTTGGTCATAGGGATTCATCTGCCAAGTGGGCTAAAGCCTACTTCAAGTCGTCTTCTTGCAGCTCCAGTCGTTGCCCGAGAGTATGCAAAACATTTGAGAAGTCCCCATCACTACGGGATTTCTTCAGTTGGTATGCTAGTCCATAGTACATAAGACATCATCAGTCCACAGGCAATGGGGAAACTTATTTGGTTGGCATCCTAGTGCCAAAAGTCACCTAGTGGAACAAATAAGCAACATTTTTGTATTATTATTATTATGATACAATAACATCTTATACTTAGTTGAAACTAAAAGCTAACAAAGAGTTTTATTAGCAATAAAATTGTACATTCCATGCATCCTGATAAGAATACCAAACATAATACCAATTATTTTCTACTTATCAAACTTCTCAGAAACAATTACTCATTTATCATTTGAAATAACATGCGTTTGGAATGAAAATAAAAGGATAAGTAAAATATTGTTATGGTAATAAATAAATCATTGAAAACCTAAACCACTATTTAACTTAAAGGAATAAATTAAAAATAATTACATGTCATTAAAACCACAAAAACTTTATTTACAATGTTTCTTTTCAGTTTTTTATATAGATTTAGACATTGAACTAGCCATAGAATACCCTTGCATTGGGAGCATTGGGCTCCCGAAATTCCGCAGTCCTGCGAAAGTTAATAGACACCGGATCACTTTCTCGAATAGAGCTGTTTGTAGACATTAGAGTGTCCGAAGTATCTGACAGGGTAATTAAAGCTGCGTTTCCTGGTCTAGATTTTCTAGCTGTTCTTCTGCCTTTTTAGTCACGTCGTGTGTTTCGCTTGTTCTGTTCGGTTCTCCACTGTTCTGTGCTGTTCTGTTCTGTTCTGTATCTGTAAAGCAATTAATAATAATTGGCCCTAAAAACCCCTTTCTGCAGTGGACGACGGGCGTGGACTCGGATGGGATATGATGGAACGGAGTGGAATGGCCTGGGATGGGTCAGGATGTGCCAGGATGGGCAGGATGGCACAGGGTAACCAGGGCTCTTGGGGTCGGGTTTCGGTCTGGGAACTGTGACGGCTATTTGCAAATATTTACAACATCCGCTGCCCGTTCTGCACAAACAAAACCGAACACCAGCACAATTAAACACACACACGCACGCGGATGGACATTTGTGTGGGTGGTTGTGGGCGGCTGTGAAAAGTGGGAGCGAGAGACACGCACTTGCCGCCTCTCACTCGCACATTTGACTTCTGTGCGGGGGCAAATAAAAGTTCTGAAATGCGATTATCTTGATGAATTGGAATTTGAATTTTAATTCTCTGCTTTCGGACAGATCCACCACCAAGTGGGTGGCGATACACGTTGAGAAATTTTTCTGTATTATCTCTGCATGCTTTCCGCAAAAAATAGGGGTATTTTTTTCTGAAATCCTACTACCTATTTTTCAACCCAAAAAATGGGTATTTTGGCAATCATCTTGCGAATTAAGGTCGGAATAAGGAATGTCATACCTCGTTGAGCTCGTAATTTAATTTCCAATCGATTGGCATTGAAACCTGGAAACTTTAAATTTTGGCCAATTTTCGCAAAAATAGATGATGTAACCCCTTATGAATAATGCGAAAATTGCTCAAAAAATAAATTTTCCCAAAAATTATGGAAATGGTTAGCCCAGGTTGTTAGCTGCTCAAGACAGTCGGTCTTTCGGCTGTGCGCCTTGTTTTTACCAAGTTATGACTAAAAAACCGACAAAAAATAGGTATTTTTGTCTGAAATCCTAAAACCTATTTTTCAACCAAAAAAATAGGTAATTTGGCAACCATCTTGCGAATTGAAGTCGGACTAAGGAATGCCATACCTCGTTGAGCTCGTAATTTAATTTCCAATCGATTGGCATTGAAACCTGGAAACTTTTATTTTTGACCCATTTTCGCGAAAATAGGTGATGTAACCCCTTATGAAAAATGCGAAAATTGCTCAAAAAATAAATTTTCCCAAAATGGATGGAAATCGTTAGCCCAGGTTGCTAGCTGCTCAAGACAGTCGGTCGTTCAGCTGTGCCCCTCGTTTTTACCAAGTTATGATTGAAAAACCGCCAAAATTAAGGGTGTTTTTGTCTGAAATCCTACTACCTATTTTTCAACCAAAAAAACAGGTATTTTGGCAATCATCTTGCGAATTAAGGTCGGATTAAGGAATGCCATACCTCGTTGAGCTCGTAATTTAATTTCCAATCGACTGGCATTGAAACCCGGAAACTTTAATTTTTGGCCAATTTTCGCAAAAATAGATGATGTAACCCCTTATGAAAAATGCAAAAATTGATCAAAAAATAAATTTTTCCAAAAGTGATTGAAATCGTTAGCCTAGGTTGTTAGCTGCTCAAGACAGTCGGTCTTTTAGTTGTGCGCCTCGTTTTGACCAAGTTACGATTTAAAAACGGCAATAAAATCAAAACTTTTCGTGAAAAAATGATATTTCCAAAACAGTTGGTATTTGAATTGTGCGCCCAGGTTCGACAAAATTACTGTTAAGAAGATTGATTTAATATTTTGCTAATATCTCATCTGCCTAGTGTCTTTCTCAGTGATTTTTGTGATGGGTGGTGCTATATATGCTGGATGTGCGATGCGAGTGTTCAGTTGCAGACTCCTAGCCGAGGGCCATCCACTTATTTACCCCGAAAAAGTTCTCGCATTACCCGGCAAACAATTTGTTGTTGTTTTCGGGGTCCATTTCAGCTGGCGGACACGGACACAGACACGGACACGTCCGCCCACCGGCCTTTTTTCCCTCAGTGTATTGCCACACTCTATCAGCATCATCATCATTACGATCCTCCGCCGAGAATCATCATCATCAACAGAGTCGCATCAAGTGCCTTGTTGGGTTTTTGTACCTGTTGTAATTGCATAACTGTCGGGGGCTTTTGCTACATACTAGCATATGTGTGCTGTATATTTTGTATCTGTGTTCGGTATCTTTGTATCTGTATCTGTAACCGTTTGGTGGACCCGCGTGCGTTGCTGTCCCTGTATCTGTGTCACAGGCAATTCTCAAAAGCATAAAAGTCAAATTTGTCGCATGGCCCACGGAGACTGTGCCCCAGCGTCAGTTTTGTATTTCCCCGAGCAGCCGCAGGCCCAGACAACTCTCTCTTCCCGAGGCCCCCTCCCCTCAAAACCCCCAATGATTCCCCCATTTCTCCCCTTCACTTTGGAGGGGGACAGACGCACAGGTAATTGGCTTTGGTATCCCGTATCTCAGGCATATGGATACATTTAGATACGCACACATGGGCCATGCTGGGCAGCTCAAGGAAGGATGAATTGGTTCAGGGCTACGACTTTCAGATACCCTAAAAAAACCACAACAGTTTTTAGATCGCCTACAAAGGTGTCTAAAACTTTGCAGTGGAAAAGAGAGCGTCGCCACTTGTAATCAAAGTATATTGTTGCACACTTTTAGATACCTCGACAAGTGACTTCAAATCTCTACTCTTTTCGGATTAATGCAGTAATGCCCAGTAAAATAACGCCAATTCGGCCTATAATTTGTGTGAAGTTCATATGTTTTAATTACTAGATTGAACAAAGTGGGCGTTATTTCGCTGGGCCTCGTTGCATGTAACCCTTCTTCACATAATGTTCATACCAACTTGAAACTGAAGTGTCTAATAAACTCTTCCATTGTGTTCCAGTCAGTGCATATATAACCCATTTAACAGAGGCAAAGGTTTTTCGAAAAGGTTCTCCACCACAAGCTTATATCTGCGAGAAACAGGTTGAAGGGTGAACCCCACGAGAGCCGGGCACAACAAACAGGCCGGAGTCTCCGAAGGGAAAGGTATGCGTATCTGGAAGTGGAACTGAAACTGGCGTTTGGGGCTGGGATCGGCGCTCGGGGACTGCGTGAAGTGGCCGTGGGTGTATAATGGACACCCAACCAGGAACGAATCAGGACCAGCTGCTCCGTGCACAAAATCCTGAGGGCGAGGAGCGGGCCAGCTCGCAAATGAACTCCGGCGTTGACACAGCATCCCAAGTGCGAGGTGCAGTGTGCGATGACAGGGAGGCCAGAGGATAAAAGCCACACACAGCCGAGTTATGCAGCAATTAGTGCAGCAGATTCTTTTGTCGTCAAAATCCGAGAAGAATTCTCGGAATATTAGCCAGGTGGCGATGGCTTCGCACTCTGACGTGATGTGGATCAGTGATGGATTCCATTGAGTTGCACGGTTGTGACTTGTTGCCTTTGGTCCTTAAACAATGTGTTATTTCGAAGGTGTCCATGGGGATGCCACAGGAATAACTTCGGTTTTTTAAATCACCTAAAATGTGTCTAAAAGTGTGCAGCAAAAAAGGAAACTTTGTGTTTCGGAATGAGACCTTTGGACTCCGAAAGGAAAATGTATTGTGGCATACTTTTGGACGCCTTTACTAGTATGATTTTAAAATTAAAGGTGTTTAAAGGTATGCAACAGAAAATAGGAATTTGTTTTTCGGAATGAGTTCTTTGGACTTCCGAACTAAAAATATTTTTTTGCATTCTTTTGGACACCCTTACAAGTGTAAAGTGTTATGAAGATGTCTAAAACAGGAACTTTACCTTTCTGAATACATCCATCGGACTTTCGAACGCATACAATTCTGTTGCATACTTTTGTATAAAATCCCAGTGATTTCAGTGGCACTTTCGTGTTTGTGACTCATTGCGGTTAAGAAAGCCTCATTATAAAATTTAAGTCCATGCCAAATCACCAAGCATAGGGCTTATTAATTTGTACAAATTCCCTGAGAACTACCTTATTTTAACTAATCCCTTCAAATTAACGTAAAGTCACAAATCCCTTTGAGAAAACTGCAATTTTAATGATCGCAAACTTCATTTTGGAGCTCCTCTGACTGGCTGGCAAAGGACACGTTCGTGGGATACCCACTGTGTGGTACATTGCTGAATCGAGTTGCTAATGAGCTGCGATGTCCTGCCACCCACGATTGCCCCAAAGTATTTATGGTTCTGTTTTTTTACAACTCTCCAAGGGGGCAGGGCATGCGGGTGCTAATAGGATTTCCCTCTGTTTATGTAGATGCTAATTAGAGGGCGAAAACACATTTTTGCTGCCTTTTGGTTAATTGATGAAATGAAAACGAAGCGACTGCCGGTCGGTCACAAACAACTTGGCCCAGAGCGTGCAAGCCATAAAAACAGGGCCAACTTATCGTTCTGGCCAGGCGATGGCAATGGCAATGGCGATGGGTCACTCCTGCTAAGGGTCGAAATCGCTTCCCCCTCGGTTGGGGCAAATGCAAATGAGCCCAGGAGTAGAGAACGCTGATAAATATCGCTTTAAATGACAAAGAGGACAACATATTTTGGCCGACGAGAGGGGATTGGGGGCGATAATAAACCATCAAATTAATTGCAATGCATAAAAAACTGTGGTCTACGTAGAAAAAATTAAACAGTTTCAAATTGGGCAAATTTTTTAAAAACTATGTTTGCCGAAAGTGTATTTTTCAATGTTCGAAATTGCGATTAATTTATTATATGACGGTAAATGTAGGTCTCTGAATTAATGGCTATGAAGATGTGACTCCGGTTTTTGAAACTGCTGAACAATGTTGTCCAATATGTGGTCTGTATATTCATTATCTTTGATACTTTCTATTTTAACCCAAGAATATGTTCAGAGAATACAAAAAAAATTGTTTTTTTAACATTGCAACATGGAACTAACAACATAAAAATGATTAATTAATGTAAATGTAATATGAATGAAACTTACAAAAGGCCACGTCATTGATTGTGTAAATAACACAGTATTCACGTCAGTTGGTACTTATAATTCCCAATTAGTTCTAGCTTAGCTTTCGTGACCTAGGCGCTATGACAGCCTATACATCAGTTGACCGGAAGTTCCCACGGATGATGTGTGTGAGTGTTGGTGCTCGTAGGGGGACCAAAAGAGATGTCACCATATTGCAACTGGACTCCAGGGTGCCGTGCCTCGAGCTCCTCTCCGGGTATGTACCCTTATTAAATAATATTTAATTATAATATATTATTATATTAGTTATTATATAGCTATAACATATTTCTAATTTCTAATTACGACAAATGGGACTAAAAATAGTTTAAAATAATTATAATTTAAGCAGAAATATAGGCAATCATCTTGAAAAACATGACAATTTGTTATAATTTTTTGTTAACCACTGTTCAAATGGTAGCTAACGGATATAGCCAACCTGATTAAAATGATTTTGTTACTTTTAATGTATTTGACTATAAATTTGATAGCGTTACCTTTGTGATAAGCTCATTTAATAGGAACTAAGCCATTTAAAGGCTACCTGGCCAGCTAGCATGCTCCCTCATAAGCGAGAAGAAGTGGCTGGTTATGGACCGGCATCTCGACCCCAGAAAACCCGCCTCATCAGCCACCTGAAGCTTCTGGCCAAAGAGTGACTTGCAGCTCCTTTGGGCCGTTGGTCCTTGGTAATTGCCCGCCTAATTGGATGCATCATCATCGGTGTTGTCATCTTGGCCAGTTCTCGTTTCGTTCCGTGTCGTTTCGGTTCGAATGCGAAAAATGTCGACAAGAATTATCGGCCACGCTGCAATTGCCAGTTGAAAGAGAACAGAAGTTTGCTCATTTCAATTCAGTGGTCAAGACACAGGTAAAAATTTGAACTGGATCTTGTTTTGAAGTTGTTAAAGCACCATACAAATTGTTAGTAAAAAAATAAGTATTTAAACATTACGATTTTATATAATTGATCTTAAATTTAAAGATTTTGAAAATAAATAAAGCTTTATCTTAAATACAGTATTTTTCTCTTACATCTTATATAGAATATGAAGAATTGTAACAAGTTCAAAAATGCAAATTTAAAAAGCGAAAAAAGGACTATTTTTGGCTGTGCAAGTGGGCATGACTGCGGTTTGCCTCGGCCTCCGATGTCCTTTTTGGTCAATTATGAAAGCCAATTAACGCGCCAGCACCACGATTTTCCTGAACAGGTGAGATGGTGAGGGGTCCAGGGGGTGGGGTTGGGAGGTGGTTCAGATCAGGTGGGGAAAATGCGGGTTGGGAATGCGAGGCACGCGGCTAATTGGAGGACTTGTTGCTACCGCAATTTTCCATTTCTTGCCGGCTCGCAAAGTGCGAGAAAACCTTTGGCCAATGCCTGGAATTTGATTTGCTCACAGGTGAGATAGCCGCAAAATGTTTGCCAAGGAGAAGGAAATTAGCTGCAGCAATTTGGAACTCGGAAAGGGTGGTTTCCAAAGGGATTCCAAAGTTTTTGAATGCCTGGCTGTCAGTGGCGAAAGCATTTGGATGAAATCCTATGCAAAATATTGTTTCAAGTAAAGCAAAAATAAACAACAAATTCTGGGAGCATGCCCCTTAGAAAAACCCTGAATACGCTTACTTAAAAGAAAAGATGGATTCTTCTTGCAGAAGTAGTTTATTTTCCCGACTCTTACTATAAAAAATTAATTTTAAGCTAATAGTGCCTCGATTGCATCTTGAATATTTTATACTTTACTATAGACTTACAATAAATTATCACGAAATTAAGATTTTCTAAAACCAAATGAATGCTTTTGCTGACTTGTTCAACTTTTTAAAGCGTTTCGATGCCATAATTTCAATTGCTGACAATCTTGACTAACTTTCCCAGACCCAATCCCCCTACCCCCGCCCCTGGCCGACATCCAATTATCGAAACAAGTGCGCCTATAAATTTCCAGTTTAAAAAGAAAAGTGCCTGGCCTAGAAATTTATGATAATTGTGAAATATGTGGCCAAAACACTCGGCTGGAAGACCGGCGGCAGTGAACTCTCTCTCTTTTTATGGACCCTGCAGGTGGGAAATGTCGTCTTCGGCATCTGGTTAAATTGCCGAAAAGGGGGTGGTAAGGGGGATTTCCAGGGATTGGGGGATTGGGGGATGAAGGGACTAAAAGTCATCGGTGTCGTTGCTGCTGCATTGATTTTTCGTTGGCTTTGCTGCTGATTTTGCTGCTTGGCTTGGTGCTGGCTGCTGGCTGCTGGCTGCTTCTTGCTCCAGAGCAAATGTCATTGACCACACGGCGAACAACAAAGGGGCGTAGCAGGAGGGGGTGGCCCCTGAAAGGGGGCGGGCCACTCGCCGCAGTCAACAACCACCAAAAGTAATCATCGCAAACGTTGCTTTGGGGCGGGAATGGAAATGACGTGGTGGATTTGAGGGGGGAGATGTTCTGCAAGGACATCCAGCTGTGTGAGCTGTGAGCGTCAAGGAAAACTAAATATGACGGCCTTTGCTCCATCCAACTCTCTTTTCCCTAACCCCCCTCAAATTATCCCCACTGACCAACAGTCCGAGTCGGAGTTGTTTCCCTGCCGGGAAAACTGCAAGGAGCAATGCGATTAACGTTTCAATATGCGACAGTTGCGGCGCGACTTTCGAGCAGAGACACTGCCAGAAAAACCCCTATATATGTATTTTTCAGAATTCAATTTTTTTTTTTTGGTTTTTAAAAAGAATGCCTTTGGTAACCCCAAATTATCTGTATTATTCAACTTTTTCATATGATACCTTATAAAAGAAGTTGGTGACCTTGTCAATGGATATATATTACTCTTTAGCTTAGAACCGTATTATATTAACACCATGTCTGTCCAAATTGTGATCTGCCTATACTTAGCCAAGTTATAATGTAAGACAGATTGGTTTCGGTGGCCTTAACTTATTTAAAAACCATATTGTACATGGCTTTCTACCAATTTGGTGTGTTGGTTAACCCTAAATACTTCTATGTGGCAATTTACACTGTAATTTTTTTTGGCGTTGGCTTTTTCTCGCTCTGTATCGGGTGGAATGGGCAGTTGGGGAAAGGGTGTTAATTTACCATACATGTGGCACGTCTCGGCTCCCCGCTTCCCATACCCATACCCATTACCACTCCCACTTCCATCCCGATCCGATCCGTTTGGCTTTCGTCTCCTGTCGCTTGGAGGACCTCCTGCGGTCCAGAGCCATGGCTGCATTCATAGAAAATTACGCGCTAAGCTGCAGTCGCAGTCGGATTTTGATTCGGATTGGGATTGGGATTGGGATTGGACTTGTGGACTCCTGGACTCCTGGACTTGCGGACTCCGACCCTAGCTTGGGTTCGGTGAACGGGATTGGGCGCGTGATTGGGCTCTCAGATTGGTTTCGAAATGGAATTGGTCTGGGGACTGCGATTTCGGACTTGAACCGCACCGAAAATGGTCATTATAACTTTGGCGCAGGTTTTGGAGCAGGGGTTTTCATATATTTCCGTTGGAAAACCGATGTGGCGGTGAGGTGTAGTATTCGCAGTCCGCAAAACAAAAGAGCTGTTGGCAAATAGTTTACCGCAAATGGCTTTACGTAACCTAAGCAGCTGCGGTGTACTTGGCTTGTGTTGCACAACCCCACAAAGATACTTTTTCCCTTCCGCTTACGTAGCTGATTAAGGGCGCCAGATTACGCAATTACGTATACGAAGGCGTTGCCTTGTCCTTTGGTTTTACTTTATTTTCCATTTTTTATTCGCTTTCATTTTTATAAGGGTTTTTAGCCCCTAGAAGTTAATTTGCTTTCTAAACCATGCATTTCTTAATTTTATCCACTTAGTTAATAGAAATTTGAGTCAGTGCCATAGGGTTCTCAGGACTATTGAATCTGTGAGATATTTGTAGCGTTTTCAGACTTTTTCCTTTTAAGGAGTGTTACATGTATGTATTATTATTAGTCAACTCAAACTAATTAGTCTTAAGGCATTATTTGTAGCCCATCATTTACAAGTTCTTTCAATCTTTAAAATATCATACCGTTTAGCATGCCACCCCTTTTTAAAGGTTGCTATACATATTTCCCTATCCTATCTCAATTTCCCTCGAGTGAGGTAATTAGTCGTCCCCCAAATCGCATTTGTCCTAGGATTTGGGGCTCGTAGCTCTTCGCTGGCCTTCCGTTCTCTAGATTTCCGCATCTGGCGGCGTTGAGCTTGTTAGCTGTCAATTTTCATCTCACGTTACGTGATGAATTACGCCATTACGTGGTGTTTGAGTGTTTGGTGTGTGTACACACGTGTGTGTGTGTGTGTGTGTGCGTGGGGGCACTGAGTTTTTCAATTAGCTCATTTCTAATAATTTAGGATGTTGAGGCAGCAGCCGAAAAACACCGCCGGCCATTGTAGTCATACACGTATGGAGCCATAGAGCTATAGAGTTATAAGGCTATAGGGCTGTAGTTCAATGCGGTCGGGAGATTACAACAAAAGCCTGTGGGTGTGCAGGTGTGCTGTTATACAGGTGTACTTGTGTGCGTGTGCGTGTGCGTTTGCGTGTGTGTGGGTGCCAGGACCTCGTGGGCAATTCACCTGACTAATTAATAACTAATAATGTGCAGTGCGCTTATTAGAGAAGCTTGCATACATTAGTCCGGGACTAATATCATTATACGCTGGCTGACGCCGCTCTGGCACTATAGGACCCCCTTCCCCTTCCCCGCCCCTGGCCCCCTCTGCACCACCACCAATCCGCCCCCTGCTGAATTGTCCACCGAGTGTGCTGACGGCTCTGACAGCAAAGCCTCCGTCTGGCGCCTACTTCTGCACTGAAAAATATCCACACTCAAATGGCCAAATTATTTGAAAATAAATATTTCTTAAAATATTTATGAGAGTGGAAAAGACTACAATGATTCTGATCATTCTGCATGGATATTAAAATATCCCACTTAAAAAACTTAAAGGATTTTGACCATGTGCATTGAACATATGCTAGTAAATTATAAAATATATAAATATATAAATATATTTTATAAGCTAAAAAAAATACAAAAGAAATAAAAAACAGAAGACAATCTATATTTGGCTTTAAATTGTTATCCTCACTAATTTTAAAATAACTTCAATTTATTTGAATGCTTGTTTATTTTTAATGTCTAAGGTTTTTAACTCCAGTAATTGCTTTTTTCCAGTGTATGGGTATCTCCGGTCTGACTTCCTGTCACGTACTATACACAGTGCAGGCTGGACACCAACACACACGCATGGGCACACGGACACGCACACAAAGAAATGCAATTATGACAATCAAAGTGGACAAATGCAGTTTGCTCCCGAATACCGAATGCCGAATGCATTCGTGCCCCAATCGCAGGCCCATCAAAGGTGCGTCTCCGCTTGACAAATGACAGGTGCAGGGCCACTCAAAGTCACCTGGACACCCAGCCCAACCACCCACTTTGAACCATCTGAAAATGCTCCAGGGAAATCCTTTGTTAAAGAGGGAGTCTACTAAGAAAATGTTTTTCTATCCTCTATTATAGCAAACCCCATAACATTCAGGTTGCAAAAATATGTTTATAATATCAGTACTATTCGTATGTTTCTTTCCATTTAAAATGAATCTAATATTGTTTAGCAACACCTTATTGTCTTTTAAAACGTAATTAAGCAATAACCCAAATAATAAATCTTATTTAAATATAAACTTAAGCTTATTTCTGATTTTTTACTAGAAATATATTTCAGCATACTAACACAACTCCTTAAATATATTAACACAATTATAAAGTGCCCTAAATAACCTTTACTTTTTCCTGTACATTTTCTTATTGAACCGAAAACAGGGACTCTTGAACTGGCCGGAGGAACTTTTTCCTCTCCGCTCTCATTTTAATTTGCAACTAATTGCGAGTCATTAAAAGGCACCTAAAAAAATGCCGGAAAAGGTCAGCACTCCTCGTTTATTCTTTGACCCCCTTCCCCCACCGACAAAAAACCCAAAGAGAAGCTGTAGAAAAAAAGCATTTTAATCTAGCAATTAAGGCATAATATGCTTTAATTAACCGCTAAAATCTAAAAAGCGGGCATAAATAACCAATTGACAGATGCGGCGAAGTACGGAAAGGGGGTTTTGGGGGAGTTCCAGGGACTTACCAAGGCCATAAATTGAATTACGTTAAGCCCCCAAGCATAATGGTCAAAATAACACGCAATTTGCTGGCTGGCCGCAAAACGCCCGAGAAAGAGCGCCCATCCACCCACGGAAACAGCTATTTGAGCATCGCAGAGGCTAGCCAATCACCCATCCACCCATCCACCCATCCACCCACCACCCTCAGCAAGGCCAAATCGATGAAACAACCCCTCCCCCACAACCTGTGTTAATTTCAGGGAAATCACTTAATCCTTTAAATATCGCCAGCTCGGTGCTCTGTGACACCTTAACCCACATTTGCCCCACGAACCGAAATGACGCGCAAATTTACACTGCCAACCCCCTTTTGGAGGGGGGTTAACACTCCTGTGGAACCCCTTTTCACCCCCCTTTTCAGGGAACGCCACAAAGTCATCGCATTAGTGACGCTCTGAAGATTATTTACCTAGGAATGCGTGTAAAATGACACCAATGTATTGCGACACCCCTCGGAAAACCCGGGTACCCGAACCCGCGTTTTCCTACGCCCCTGCTCTTCTCCAGCCATGTCTCATGCCATTTCGCCAGGCCACCAAGCGTGTTACTCTATTAAATTTAAATTAAAAATTGATTAAAATGAGCTCGGCTCCTGGGCCTTTGGCTTTTCCTTTTCCCCTCCTTTGGGGTCACCAAGGGAGAATCACTCCCCCCCACTGAGTTTGGGAAAGGAGGTGCCAAGCACTTGCAACTCACGGCTCGCAGCTGGAGGATACACACAATTAACGTAAGCTTTTCCCTCGAAAAATGGGTGGTGGGAGGAAAAACTGTGGGTGGGTTGGTGGCCGGGTGCAAAAGCGGACAGCGGACCGCACTGAATACGTTGTGGATAAGCAACTTTCGCCGTTGATGTTCCGTGGCGAAAGTTCGCCGAGCGGGCAGCATCTTTTTCTTGGGCTGCGTTTTGGTAAATTAAATTTGTGCATTACGCAAATGAGCAGCCGCAACAAGAAGGTGATGGCTTCCTTACTCCGATCTACACAGAAAGTAAAAATTAAAGTAAGTAGAAGGAGAAATATAGGAAGTTGGAAAGATTGAGCCCACCGAATACGTTTACTGGTAAAAGAAAACGATGCAAATCTAAAGCCTATAACAAGTATGGTTTGATATTTTCATCTAAATTTGTTTTTTATTTATATCTTGATTTCTGTACTTCTTTTAAATAATCATCATTTTAAATTCCATATTCGGAAATATATATTTACTATTCCGTGGTTCTATAGTGGTGGCAAAAATAAACTGATAAAGGTAAGGGGTTATTCACTTTTCACCAATTTCCAAATATAATATTTTCACCGTGTAAGCTAAATGCAGTGCGAATGAACCCTTGCCTCAGTATCTAGTATCTCGGTATCTCAATGTCCCAGTATCATCGTCATTCCAGCTCCACAAGTCAGCGCCTAATGATCCCTGGCCGAGAGATTGGATGGCAAGCCGGGAAACCAGGGAAGGGACTTTCCCCGATAGAAAAGTGCTGGGTGGATGGATAATGTTTGTGTCTCCCATTTGATTAGATTGTTGCGGTCTAAGGAAGCCATGCGAAAGGTTTCGGGGGAAGGTGACCAGCCATCAACTAACGTAAGTTGTTTCGTCATTACCAAAAAGTACCAGAATTTGCTTGGCAAAATCTATATACATAAATTAAATTAATATAGTGTTTTAAGGAAAATATGGTTTATGTTAAATGTTACACCTTTAACTTCTAAGGTTATATTTTAATTGAGAATCCACATTCCCTCCTAACAAAGTTCAAAGGCCGGAAGATGAGGGATTGGGTGGGTGTTCAAATGCCCAAGCAAATGCCCTGTGATTTGATTGAATTTTTGTGGTCTCAAGTCCCGTCTCGAGATGAGTGGATTCTCCTCAAGTCAGCGAGAGATTTCCCCGCCATTTTTCCCCCCTCCCCAGCGATTTTCCCGCATTTCCTTCGATCCACTCCCTCTTTGTTCTTACGTTTTAATTAAAAAGTGTCGCTTAGTGCGACTGTCCATTTGACTGATGGGTGGGGATATAGGATATAGGGTGGCTGGGTGGTTCGGTAGTTCAGTTGGTGGGGCGTTTCAGCAATTAAGCCGCCGTGTTGCACGCTGGCGCCCCCTGTCGCTCGGCTTAATGAAAACGATTATCGACTCGGGACGAGGGGAATGGGAACGAAGCGGAGAATGGAGAATGGGATTCGGCAATCGGATAGATGGAAATAGGAGTGGCACGACTGGATCTGGAACTGGATCTGGAGGGTTAGGAGACGGACCCTGACTGGCTACAAACTTATTGCTTTACAAATTCTTTAATAAATTAAATGTCCTGGCAGCTCGGATACCCGGGATGGCAGGGATGGGGACGAAGTGTGGAGGGTGGAGGGTGGAGGGCAAAGAGTTTGGAGTAGAAAGACCTTCCCCGAAATCTAGCAGGCCCTCATCAATGCCATTGACTGCTGGCCAAGTGAATTTCCATCGCTTGAGTGAACTCCATCATCGGTTATGTACCGGAGCAATCGGACAGCGGATGGAATCGGTGGATGTCCAACTGATGGATGGCTCGGTCATTGAGTAATAGGTGTAGGTACTCGTATCTATATATGAAGTTGGGTGGGCAAAGGAAGCTGGGAATTAAATTAAATCTAATTTGTCCTTGACTGTTTGCGGGCAGCTCCCTTGTCAAAATGTCTGCTGATACTTTACTGGTTTGTATTTTCCGAAATGGGAATATTATTTATTTTAAAAAATAATTATTTATTTTCTCAGTGTACCGACCGCTTTTAAAAATGATTTCCCTTTGAAACAAAACTCCGGCTAACTGGAACTGGCCAAGAACATTTACTCATTTGGCAGTTTGTCATTTTCATTAGGGCCGAGGCAACAACTTAATAAGCCGCCTTTTGTGCTTCCAATCCTCCCAATTTTCGTTTTTCCCGCTTCCCCTGTCTCTTTAACAACTCCTTTCACAGTGCAAACGCAGAAGGGTTAGAAATGCCTTCAAAAACCTCAACTTCAGGGTTACCATTAGTACAATCTCCCTAAAAATATTATAGAAAATATAACATTATGAGTGTAATTTTAGTAATAATCCTCAAGGGTTTATATTAGTATATATTTAAAAAAAATTCAAATTAATCGTATATTACTGCCCGGAAACCCCTTGCTACCCAGCAGGAAAAACTGGAGTCGGGGAAAAGAAAATGGAAATTAAAACGAGCCACTCAATTACGCAAATTAAAACGAGAATGTAGGCGGCGCTAGGGCAAACAAAACCGAACCGAACAACACAAAACAAAAACAGAATGTGAAAAGGCATAAAGTATCTTAAAAGAGGAATGCGAACAGCGTCCTTTTCCCATTTCTTTTTTCACCCGCCGTGTTTTCCCTGTTTTTCCATGTCAACGTTTGTTTTTTCTCGTTTTTTGTCTTGTTTTTACGAAATAATAAAGTTCGCCGGGGTCGCCGTCATAAAATGCGCCAATTGACGCGGGTCAACTCCTGGAGAACCCTTTCCCGAGACCCATTTACATCCCCCTTTCGAGATCCCGAGTTCCTGAGGTCCTGCTACCCGTGGCATGCTGAGGGCCAATAAAATCAAATTAAAAGGCGCCAAAGTGTCACGATTATGAGACTTAAGCGAAATCAATTAAAAGCAAAAAAGCTGGGGCAAAAAAAGGGAGGCGAGAAATGAAAACGAGCAAGTTGAGGGCAAAAGTGAAGAAGGAAAAGTGGCACAAGTGGGTGGTTTTTCTTTTTTTTTTTTGGTGGTGGGGGTGTTGCGATGGAGACGTTGTCCATGTGTCAAAGTGGCTCCAAGCCCCCATTCCCTTCACGACTGACTGACGTTTTTGGGAGCGCCCATGCAAATTACAAGGGATAACAAATAGTTGTTTTTTCTCCGCGTTCAGAACAAAAGGAAAAAAGAAGGACAATATTCAGGACAGGACAGGGAATGGGAGGACAGGCCATGTAACTGGGCAGGGCAGCAAAGTCAGGGAAAATGGGGCAAGTCAGTCGGGGGACTGGGGAAAAGATATACTTAGGAGCAACCCATCAAGTCGGGCGAAACGAGATGGGATTGTCCGTCCACCAAGAAGCCATCGAATAGTTCCGAAAAAATGCGGAAGGAAATGTTTAAGCATTTCATAGTCCACAAAGGAGTAGGTACTTATAAGGTCATAAATAATATTAAATGAACGTTGTTCTTCTTTAGTGAATATAAATCGCTACAGATCAAAAGCCTTTTTTGTGAGCTTAGTTACAGATATTAAAATACCAAATTGATAGGAAATAATAAAGTTAGCTTAGATTTTATATCGAAGAGGTATCTTCCTTGTTTATTCATGCTTTAACTAAACATATAGTTGGACCATTTAATCTGAGAGATTTTACTGCTCACAAGTTTTTGGACTGACCAGTTTTCTTAGTAAGTACTCCATCTGCTTAAAAGATAGCCCAAGGCCTTTTTTTCAATGGATTGACATTCAGTCAGAAATCATTAATTTTTACCAATTTTCGCAAAAATAGATGATTGTTCAAAAAATACATTTCCCCAAAAGTGATAGAAATAGTTAGCCTAAGTTGTTAGCTGCTCAAGACAGTCGGTCTTTCGGCTGTGCGCCTCGTTTTTACCAAGTTACGATTGAAAAACCGAGAAAAATATGGGTGTTTTTGCCTGAAATTATACTACCTATTTTTCAACCAAAAAATAGGTATTTTGGCAATCATCTTGCGAATTAAAGTCCGAATAAGGAATCCCATACCTCGTTGAGCTTGTAACTTAATTTCCAATCGATTGGCATTGAAACCTGGAAACTTTAATTTTTGACCAATTTTCGCAAAAATAGATGATAATAAAAAATGCAAAAACTGAAAAAAAAAAAAATTTTCCCAAAAATGATGGAAATCGTTAGCCCAGGTTGTTAGCTGCTCAAGACAGTTGGTCTTTCGGCTGTGCGCCTCGTTTTTACAAAGTTATGATTGAAAAACCGACAAAAAAATAGGTATTTTGGCAATCATCTTGCGAATTAAGGTCGGAATAAGGAATGCCATACCTCGTTGAGCTCGTAATTAAATTTCCAATCGATTGGCATTGAAACCTGTAACCTTTAATTTTTGACCAATTTTCGCAAAAATAGATAACCCCTTATAAAAAATGCAAAAATTAAAAAAAAAAAAAATTCCAAAAGTGATAGAAATTGTTAGCCTAGGTTGTTAGCTGCTCGAGACAGTCGGGCTTTCTGCTGTGCGCTTCGTTTTGACCAAGTTACGATTGAAAAACTGACAAAAATATGGTTGTTTATACTCGTAAGTCGTGGAGTAAAAGGGTATACTAGATTCGTCGAAAAGTATGTAACAGGTAGAAAGAAGCGTTTCCGACCCTATGAAGAATATATTCTTGATCAGGATCACTAGCCGAGTCGATCTAGCCATTTCCGTCTGTCCGTCTTTCTGTCCGTCCACATAGAAGTTGAGATTTCGAAAACTATAGAAGCAAGAAAGTTGGAATTTGGCAAGATTCCAAGATTCTTGCGCAGTGCAAGTTTGTTTCAGCAGGGTGCCATGCCCACTCGAATGCCCACAAACGTCCATAACGATAAAACCCGTCTAGGACCCACATTTTTAAATATTTAAAAAAAATGTAAATGAGATTTTGTTTTGAATATTAACGTCCATCCTCATGCCAAAATTCAACTCGGACCATTCATTAAAAAGTTATTAGCAACTAATGTGTGCAATGTTGGGAGCAGCCGCTTTGCTACTTATGTATATATCTCTATATCCCTCGCACTCCCCTTAGCTGAGTAAGGGGTATTTGATAGTCGATGCCATCGACTACAGCGTTCTCTCTTGTTTGTTGTAAAATGTTCACATTTTAATTTCTTGGTATAATAAGTACTCGAAGCCGAAACCTTCCATGGAATATGCTATCCTCAGCAGTTTCGCTTCATCGTGCTCATTGGAATAACTGCTTTGCATGTGTAACTTCAAACGAATCTTTAAAATACGCGTATAGAAAAGAAAAGAATTACCCGTACACCCAAAAAAAATATAGATTCCTTAAAGTCTATGGCCTTAAATAAAACATTGAGATCCATTTTTACTATTTTTAAGTGGCATTAAAACTCAATTTTAGGCGATGTAGTCCATGTTACCTTAAATCTAGGATTTTTTTTTTCTGAGTGTAGTCCTCCAATTACAGATGCCCCCCGCACTTTCAGAGTCTCTTGAGGGACGCCCCTTTGGAGTTGACTTAACATTAAGTATACGCCCCGTATTACGCTCATTTGAGGTGGGGAAAATAAATGGAGAACCGCTTCAAAGGCAACGGAACGGGAAGTCGTCGGCCAGCTTCCTCTCTTTCGTTTCTCATTTTCCATTTTTCAGTTTCAGTTTCGATTTTCCTTTATTATTTTGTTTTCCTCAACAGGCGGCAGTTGCTTTCACTCGTACAAAGAAATATTAATTTAAGAAAAGATTTTCAGGCAGCTTGTTTTTTAATAACCCGCCGCAACAATGGCGGCTGCACTGGGTGGATGTTGTTGTGTATGTAAAATTAATAAAAGTTTAAATTGTTGTTAAAGGCAAGGGGTGGGGTGCTCAGGGTTATGGGGAGGGGACATTGGCCATGGGGAAAGTCCGGGGAGGGGGTGCAGGATGCGGATGCCTTGACAGCAGCGTCTCCGAAGTCAGTCTCTGGAATGTTTAATGGCCGCATTTCGTTTCATTAAAAATGTATGCGGCCTTAAAAGCTTTCGTCGTTGTTCCCCTTCCTGTTGTTATTGTTATATTTTGTTATTTTGTTAGCACTGCTTTGTTGTCAGTTCGGAGGGGCGGTCGCTCCTGATGGGGGCGTGGCAGGATCCCGGCGTAGCGATTCCTCCTTTGCAGCAAGGAAAAAAAATTGTGTCACAGCTCAGAAGCTGACAAGGCCACATGAACCAAAAGCGTAGCAGTCAGCTTTTGCCAGCATAGGGTACACAGAAAAAGATCATATTAAAAAAAATGTATTTGCTTTGCACACAACTATAACACATAGGTACACAGAAAAAATGAGGATGTTTTAAAAAATTTAAGTTAAGTAAAATAATAATAAATCTGTGTAACAATAATGTGTAATAAATATTAAATTAACAATTTCCAGCACTTTGTTTTCTCTCTGTGCATCCAAAGCCCAAGCGGATAGTTTAGCCTTTTTTCCAGTACCATTGGGATTTATTGTTTGGATACTCGAGCTAGCCATTAATCTATTTTTATTTATTTCTACTTATGCGCGACCACCCACCCAAAAAAAGAGAGTGAGAGTGGGGGAAAATCGTGCAGGAAATTATAAGCAATTGAAATAAATCAAAGTCCAAATGGCAAATAAAAAATGTTTTATATAGAAATGTCCACAAATAAAAAAGGAAAAAAGATCCACGGAAAGTGGTCCATTCTGAAGTGGGAGTCATAAAGGGGGATTTGAAGGAATAACAAGGTCAATATTGTTTTAGCTTTTGGGCTTAATGCTGCTTATGACATTCTTTGATAAGTTCTTATATGTATGTAGTACCTCGATTGTAGGATAGCAAGATGTCAATAAAATTAATTAAAATTAGGTTAACCCTTTCTCCTCAACTATGGAAACTGTAAAGATATTTGTAGTTGGATCAATTGTGATTATAATTTCTATCCTAATATTACCTAACAGACAACTTTTGAACGTTTTCTTTTCACGAAAAAATTAATTTAATTTATGGTTCGTTTTAAACTTGTAGCCCTCAAGTTCTTAAATGGTGCAGCATTTAAGATGGGCTATTTGCCGTTGGGCTATTTGTTAATGTGATTTGATATATATCTGAAATGTGTCCTTGGTTCCGTCCCATTTTTTAGCTATCTCCATCTGCAGTCCCCTCGTTTTCTGCAGCATCTTCATCTCAAGCTGGTCATTTCTTTCGTTCTTCTCAAGTGGCGACATACACAATTTATATTGCCATTCGCCCACATTTATTGCGGCAATAATTCATTTAATTTTCCCTGATTTACTTTGTCAAATGTGGACGGAGTTGATGTCCCTTTTTCCTGTTTCTATTCCTATTTCTACTTCTATTCCGATTCTGATTCCTATTCCCATAGTATTCCCGTTGGCCATGTGAAGTTCTATCGCGCATCATTGGAGACCACTTGTTAAGCGGGGATTTCGTTGTTCTCCCGAAGTTCTGCGTTTCGATACCCTGTAAGTGAATGCTTTCCTTTCTAGTAACCTCTTTTAAATTTGAAAATTTACCATCTGGTTAAAAAAAGGAATCATTATCACATGATATGTTTCTAAACGAACTTAAACTAAATAAATAGTTCGATCTAACCTATTTCGTAGCTGTATTGAAAATGTTTTTCATTACACTCTCAAAAAAATGTTTGCAATTTTTGCAATAATTTATTTAAGAAAAATATTTGTACTTATCAAATTTCCAAACCTAACTCGAGTTTGCTCAAAACATATACATTATATGATGTGAAGAGCTCGTCAAAACTAAACAAGCATGTATATTTACCTTATTAAAAGAAAATATTTTGAGGATATATTCTTTTAATTTATAGACTAACTTACTTCTAAGTTTTCTAAGATAAGTTTCTAGTATAAAAGGCGCACACTTTTTTGAGTGCAGGGTATCACAAGCTTCGGACTCTGATATGGGATATTCTTTTCTGTTTTTTCCCCTAACTATCTAACCCAAGGGGGTGGTGGTTGTGTAATTTATGCCACGTTTGCCACTTTTGTCATTTGGCCCGGCTCCATTCCGTTCCATTTCGTACTCCCCATGTTTGTTTTCCCCTTTGGGGTTCGTTTCAGTTTCAGTTCGCTTTGGGTTTTGTTTGTCTGCCTTTGTTTTATTGACACTTTTGATCTTTTCCAATGCATGTACGATTCATTTATTATGTATAAGAGTGGGTGTGTGCGTTACGAGGGGGTGGGGTGTGGATGTGGGTGTCCTTGTGCACACTGATTGATACATAGGCCCGGAACAGAACCACGCCCACCTCAAGCGCCCGTAATTTGTTGACAAATGAGTTACAATAATGTCACATTATCAGTTCATCACAATAAAATTATACGCCCAAGGACATTTCCCGAAAGCCCACCTCCCAGGAGCCAAGGGATCCTGTTGGGCATCCTTTGGTCACTCGGCCATAACAATTGCCTGCAGTGAGAGAAAATCATGGTAGCTGGCAGTAATTTGGTTCCCAAAGATAATTGTCTTAAAACATTTATTACAGATTAAGGCACTTTAATCAGGAAAGTAACTGGAAATGTTGAATTAGCCATTTCCCAATGAAATAATATTAATATTCATTTTAATAATAATATTATTTAATATTTAAGTATCTCTTGATTATAGCCTTATGACACTGTCTAAGCTTTCGACAAACTTACTTATTTTTTATTAAAAATAGGCATGGCAGGCAACTAAAAAAAATTCTCCGCTTAAGATTTTTTAAGTCTGCATACTTATTGCTACTGCTATTACTGTTAGTGGAATCTTAAGTTAGTGTCATTTGGCCTTTGAGAAATAAAACCCTTGTATTAGTATCATATAAAGAAATACCAGAA
Source organism: Drosophila suzukii (assembly GCF_043229965.1). Classification (NCBI taxonomy): domain Eukaryota; kingdom Metazoa; phylum Arthropoda; class Insecta; order Diptera; family Drosophilidae; genus Drosophila; species Drosophila suzukii. Next base: position 1,865,992 of record NC_092084.1, on the reverse strand, counting down.
AGCGAGTTCCCTACAATTTTCTCTCAGTGCTGCTTAATTGGCTCAGGCCGAGTTTATGGCATCGCCTGCCCTGCGGCCGGGGCTACTTAAGTGCCTCGGCATCGACCTCGGCATCGGCGGCATCCACAACAATCAGAACGGAGGAGCTGGGAAACCTGTTAATCATCGGGGGCTGGGCTGCTGCAGATCTCGGATGGAATGGGAAAGCAATGCTTTCGCTTGTCATGGAGCGCATTAGGCCCAGATAAATGACCAGCAGGAAATGGCAATTCCGAACTCGCACAAATTCAAATGATATGCCAAAAGATTTGGCAGCTTGTCAGGCTCGATTCTGGGCCCCCCTTCTGTACCATATATATGTATGTAGTGAGAGGGAGGTGGACCTTATCATGACATAGGAGAAAGGCCCAAGGAGCTGCCGAGCCAACTGTACCCGGGAGCCAAAGTCATTTGACAAATGCCGATTGACAGGAATCGAAGACGGGGCTGCAGAACAACAAACAAAGCAGCGCCCAGCGGAGACAGCAAAAAATTCATTTCTGATTGCCAAATGAACGAATGACGAATGACTGATACCGAGTCTGAACCGAAGGAGGGCTTCGACTTGGATTTGGATTTGGATAAGTAATGGGGCCGACAGTCGAGCAGGAGTTTGTCAATGTGATAAATGCCATTTTAAGTCCCGAATAATGATTCGCAATCGGGATACCGCAGGTTACCATACATTTTTTAGATAAAATCATTTTTTTTAAATAATTTTATATATACAATTGGTTGGCCTAACGTTTTCGGTCATATTTCTTTAATGCTAAATGCTCATGTCCAAGAAAATGTTTATGATCTTAACTTGATCCCATATCGAGGGGCTACTCGGGTTGCCACAAGTGTTCCCCCTCCCAAAAACTACCGATCAGCGTGTACTCTATATAAAACATCTCGGCTCGGTTCTGTTGACGCGGCAACTTGACACACACAGAGGGGCCTTTCTACGAACCCTTCTCGCACTTCAATGTTTACATATTTTTGTACATATGTAAGTTGTATGTTCCTACGCGTTTCCTTGTACATAAGTGCGGCTTCCGAGCGCCATGGGTTTCTTGAAATAATTCTGTTGGATTAAGCTTCATTTAGTATCCGGCACTCCAGCGAGTCAGTTTGATTTTAATTCTTTAATGATTCCTAAAACCAAAACTAACCCCAAACTTGGATGATCTAATACCTACTATCAGATCGCTGTAAAATTTAAAGAATTGAGTGTAAGAAATAAGAAGTGCTCAAAGTGAAACTAAAGAAATATAGCACCGAAAATATTTGATCCCCAAAATATATTACATTAATATGCAGTTATTGCCATCCCAGTCTTATATATACAATATTATTTTTGCAGGTTTCGTAAACGTAACGAAAGGAAGCATAAGAAGATCCACATATTCTAATATTTTCGGAAGAAGTCCCTAAGCTCAAATGGAAGGTCCAAAGACACCAGACAGTGAAAATCCCATGGACATCCCCAAAGTACAAGTAGAAATAGATATACCAGAAATGGTTCAGCTATTACCGACATTTGATGGCGATCAGTATGCACTGTCGGATTTTATTGGAAGCGTAGAAGATATGGTGCTTGACATTGTTAAAAACGTCTATAAGGCTGAGTGTCCAGTTTTTATAATGAGAGCTATTCGACGGAAGATCGTCGGAGAAGCCAATAACGTGCTAATTAGGGAACGAACAAAGTTGAATTGGAACGAGATCAAGGAAACATTGATAGACAATTTCGCTGACCCCAGAAATATGGACAATCTGATGGACGACCTACGAGAAATTCCCTACTTTGGGCTCTCAATTACCCATTTATATGTGGAAATATCAAAAATAAGATGTGCCTGTTTCGACATTTTGGAACGAAATGTTGATGATCTAAAAATGAGAAATAATCAGGAATTTGTGTATGAGAAAAGGTTTGTGGATGTATTTGTAGCGGGTCTGCGGGGACCTCTTCAACTTTTGGTCGTGCGCAAGAACCCAAAGACTCTCAGGGAGGCCAAGAAATACGCAATGCAGCTAACAGATGATTTTCATAGGGGAAAACACGGTCAAGTAAACTACAACAACAGGAAAAACTACCCACACAAGAACATTTTGTTCTTTAATCAAAACCCTAGATATCAGAATGGTAGAAATATGTACAGAGGACCAAATCAAACGTAATCTGATGAAACAAAAAGAAATGTGTTTTCAAAATGTTAAGCAACAAAAGTAAATAAAATATTTTTCACTCTAGAGCGTCACATCTACATATATACACATTAAAAATATATAAATATGTATTTTGGCTAATAGGCCTTACAACAATATTTCGGAACCACCACTTCGGTCTTCTTAATTTAAATTAAATTTGAAAATTCGCATTTTATATTTACAACAGTTATTAGTTAAGTTTACTTTTAAAAATAAAATACATGTATATTTTATCTAAATTATAATATAATAACATTACATTTACTTTAGATTTAGAAAACACACCAGCGGAAACCAACCAACTGCCAATATATAACCAAACTCCCAATACTTTGGTTTATATATAATATCATTAAACACAGTCATAGTAAATACTATGAAGTTTATAAAGCTTACGTTAAATACCTTTAGGAAACATATATATATACATGCCTTTTAAACTTTTATACATTTTTTTATATTTTTCATGGTTTTATATATTGTATATGTACTGTTTGATCATTGCGTGTTAAAATAAATTTATATTAAAATAAAAAAAAATCTTCTACCATTTCTTTGGATCATGGAAAACTTTGGCTTTCTTCTTTTAGATTACAGGACGAGACAATCGAAATCAAACCAAGAGCAATATAAATGGCATCCACAGATACAGATAGCCCAAGTATATCCTTTTTAAGGCGTGTGACAGGCGTCGCCGGCAACTTCCCCCGGATTTTCATTCACTTTTTACACATTTTTAATAAGTTCCAGGGCTCGGGGCTGCTAGAGCTTCTGGGACCTGGTCAGCCATGGGTATGACCCGGTACAGCCCCCTTCCACGCCCCTGGGGACGGCTTCCTTCCGCTACACAATGCACGGAATTCGCCATTGACCATCATTCATCATTAAATTGTTTCGCTAACTGTTTTCAACAATATTTTTTGGTGTACGTGTGCTGACAAGCCGCTTCCTGTCAACCCCCCTCCACCGATCAGGGGCGTCGTTTTTGCTACGCTCCCGAAATTTGATGAATTTCTTTTTTATTCATTTCGTCCTCCGCCAGGAAACTTCTTTCTATTCGCCTTTTCATTTTGTTTTATTTCAGTTTTTGCCGGCCCGCTTGTGTCTTACAACATTTTTCTAATCAGTCAGCGTCCACGTCCGCTTCAAATTTTTTTGTCCTCCTTCGATTTTTCTCTTATTGTATTTCATCTAAATTTTTTTGTGTTGTGAGCGCCATTTTGATGCGGGCCACTGATTATGCCTACCAAAAAGATGCTGGTGGGGCGGGAAGACCAGAAAGGAAACTGAAAATTATTCTAACGATGATAAATATACCCCTTCATAAAAATTCTCCACAGATACCCTGCGCCAGAGAAGCGGTTGAAAATAGACAACACGGTGTGTCAACGGTATACTATCGAATAAGTAAATATGATTAAGTACAATAAAGCTTTAAGTTTTGATCTTGATCATACCGATGGGAGCTGTATGATATACATAGATGTCCGACATGTCCCGCTCCAATTGTTATACTGCAGACCTCAGTTATTTTGTGCTGAGCGATGCTGACACTGGCAATTCTTTGGCAGACCTTATTTTGTGGGTCAAGAGACGTGTGTTGCACCGACAAGACAAAGCTGCTCTTCACAATGAGTAGAGGAACCTGTGGGGAGCTGAATGCAAAGACCTTTAGCTTAGGTTACTCTACGAGTAACGGGTATAAACACCCATAACTTTGTCGGTTTTTCAATCATAACTTTCTAAAAACGAGGCGCACAGCCGAGAGACCAACTGTCTTGAGCAGCTTACAACCTGGGCTAACGATTTCCATCACTTTTGGAAAAATTTATTTTTTGAGCTATTTTCGCATTTTTCATAAGGGGTCTATTTTTGCGAAAATTGGCCAAAAATAAAAGTTTCCAGGTTTAAATACCAATCGGTTGGAAATTAAATTACGAACTCAACGAGGTATGGCATTCCCTACTCCGACTTTATTTCGCAAGATGATTGCCAAAATACCTATTTTTTTGGTTGAAAAATAGATTGTAGGATTTCAGGCAAAAACACCCATATTTTTCTCGGTTTTTCAATCGTAACTTGGTAAAAGCGAGGCGCACAGAAGAAAGACAGACTGTCTTGAGCAGCTTACAACCTGGGCTAACAATTTCCGTCACTTTTGGAAAAATTTATTTTTTGAGCAATTTTCGCATTTTTTATAAGGGGAAAATTGGCCAAAAATTAAAGTTTCCAGGTTTCAATGCCAATCGATTGGAAATTAAAATACGAGCTCAACGAGGTATGACATTCCTTATTTCGACTTTAATTCGCAAAATTCTTGCCAAAAACCCTTTTTTTTGGTTGAAAAATAGGTACTAGGATTTCAGACAAAAACACCCATATTTTTGTCGGTTTTCTGATCGTAACTTGGTCAAAACGAGGCGCACAGAAGAAAGACCGACTGTCTCGAGCAGCTAACAACCTGGGCTAACGATTTCTATCATTTTTGGGAAAATTTATTTTTTGAGCAATTTTTGCATTTTTCATTTTTATTTTTCATCATCTATTTTTGCGAAAATGGGTCAAAAATTAAAGTTTCCAGGTTTAAATGCCAAGCGATTGGAAATTAAATAACGAGCTCAACGAGGTATGACATTCCGTATTCCGACTTTAATTCGTGCCAAAACACCTATTTTTTGGCTGAAAAATAGGTAGTAGAATTTTAGACAAAAACACCCTTATTTTTGTCGGTTTTCTAATCGTAACTTGGTCAAAACGAGGCGCACAGAAGAATGACTGACTGTCTTGAGCAGCTTACAATCTCGGCTAACAACTTCCATCACTTGTGGAAAAATTTATTTTTTGAGCAATTTTTGCATTTTTCATAAGGGGTTACATCATCTATTTTTGCGAAAATTGGACAAAAATTAAAGTTTCCACGTTTCAATGCCAATCGATTGGAAATTAAATTACGAGCTCAACGAGGTATGACATTCCTTATTTGGACTTTAATTTGCAAAATGATTGCCAAAATACCTTTTTTTTTGGTTGAAAAATAGGTAGTAGGACTTAGTAACGGGTAAAAAATTTGAAATTGTATTAGATCCGATTATTATAACAAAATATATCGGGAACTGAGGAGTAGAGTCAGAGATCTGGCCTTTTAAGATCGGAAGACCACGATATCTTAAATTGCTTCTTATTGTGAAATCGATTGTTATAAAGTTCCTAAATTTAAGTTTTATAGTCCTTTCTTTTATCAGTGTTTTTTGGGCCCCCGATAAAATTGATTTTCCTTTTTCACATCCAAACTAACCAAAATCCACATTTTCCTTAGTTCTGAATAAATACACATCAAAGTTCTATTAATATTGGAATAGATTATGAAATTCGATCAGGTAAAACTTTAAGTCTAGAACATTTTGCATGGCTGCGATTAGGTAAAAGACTTAAGTTATTGTATGACTTATCACTTTACCATATAGATTGCATTATCCCCCGCACAACGCGACTTCCCGGCCGTTTTGGTCCAGAAAACCAATCATCCGTCCATGTCCATCCATTCGCTTTCGGCTATAATCCGTATATCTGGACCTGTATCTCGTTATGACGCCCTGTCGCGGAAAACGTCTCAAAGTTTTGGCCTGGCCTGGCCCACTGAATGGGTTCAAAAAGTGCCATAAAACACCCCGCTAAGCAGAACTTTCCGCTGGAGCTAGGGAGTGTGGCCAAAGTTGGCTTTATGCCGGTGGCATAATCAAGGATCAGTGGGCGAGGAAGATGGGGTGGAGGAGCCAGAGGACCTGGAGGACTACGACTACGTGTCCACAAAGTGGCGCTGCGCATGGGATGTGGAAGTGGGCGAAAAGAAATGATAATAATGCTCGGGTCAAAACAATATAAATGCAAATGCAGCGGCGCCGGCAGAGCAGTCGACGTCGACTCAGCGCCTTTTACGGTCCTGCAACGCATTTTAATCAGTTGGCAGTGGGATTCCGGCTCCGATTCCGACTGCAGATCCCCCATCCTGCATTCCCTTTTTCTTTCCCAATCCCTGGCTGTCCTGTCCTGAATGCCAAGTGCCACGTCGGCGGGGGACAGTTTATGAGGATGGAGCGAGAGGCGCGAAAAGTTTACGCCTGCGGCTTGCAGGGGGCGTGGCAACGGGACGGATGTGGCATGCACTCGGAAAAATAGTCACATTTTGTTGCCATTTAGTTGAGGTGTTAACTCATTTCCTTGCAACTTGGAGTTTTCCTGGATTCATTCCATTTTGTTAATCAAATCAAAACTGCACAGGAAAGCTAGTTTCAAAGAAGGTTTTATTTTAATCGAAATAATAATCGAAATATTTGAGTAATCGATAGAAAACCGTTTTTGCCAGTGCTCTCCGGATGCGGAAGGTGTCCGGTTTGGCCAGCATCGACGGGACGGCTACTCGGGCCTTCCTCACCTGTTGCCTAGCCATAAATCATAACTCAATTGGGTGGGCGTGGCAGCGCCCCAATAGGGAGGAGGCAGTGTGCAACAACAGTGTGATTGCGAACATCCCAAGATTGCAGGAGCTTAAAAAGAGTTTTCAGTTTTCAGTTTTCAGGGTGCCAGGTTCGTAAATCAATCGTTGGTGGGGATAATCCCAACTGATGCGATTAGTCGCAACCGGAGTTAATCGAGGGTAGCAGTATCGAGTGCCAAGTATCGAGTATCGAGTTTGCAGTATCGAATATCGTGTTTCGCAAAAGTGGGCCAACTTCATTATGGCATTATTGGCTGTGCGCTTTTCCCAATCCGCTCGAGGGAAAAAATGCGTGGATGTGCATTGCTCAAAAGGCAGGGGAAACTCGCTTTTCTTATTAACTAATTAAGGCAGCTGCCAAGCCAGATGTTGCCACATTTTCCCCATTTTCCCCGGCATGTGTGTTGCCAATTTAACGCTCTGGCTTTGTCGTCGCTTTGTGTCTTCGCTGCTGCCCCTTTTTTTGCTCTTGTCTCGGGAAATTTGCATTTCCATTTGCCTGCAGCGGGCGCAAGTTGCAGTTGGAAAAGCGCTTCATACCACACCGCTCCGATTTTAATGAATTGCCGAAAATCGCACAAATGCTAAACGAAAATTCAATTTGCAGATATAAAAACAAGCTGGAGAAAGGCCTAAATCGAGTGAGAAGAGTGGAAAATACCCTGGGGAAAATGAGGAAAATTTGGTAAACGGGTAAGTACTTTGAGGTCTTTGGAGTTTATATATTTTTAATATTAGCTGTAATGCATTTCTTTAAACCGATTATATCATTAAAGATTTAAATTACACTGGTTTTGACTGCACACAACAAAATTATTGAGGAGCAAAACAACTGACAGAGCCTGTAAAGGTGAAATTCAAGTCTTTTTTTACCTACTGTCCATTAAGGGCTTAAATTATAAATACTTAAAATAAATAAAGTAAGGAACTTAAAATCATTGGTAGGGAGTTAGTTTTACGTAAGATGATCAGCGAAATTACTGAGTAGGAAAACAACTGCGAGAGGCTTTTTTGCCGTAGTAACAATAAATAAATTGCACATTTGCGGACGTCGACGCCTTTGCAACTCTGCCAGCAAATTGCCGTTGATTGAATTTATGTGTGACAGGGGCGTGGAACGGGGGGAAGGGGGTTGCTTGGCAGAGGGCGTGGCACACAAACACACATGCACACAGATACACAAAAGACTCTTACATGCTTCATTATTTCTGTGGCTAAATTAAAGGATAATAGATTTATATGCTTGCCTGGGCCCGAACAGAAATCCATAAGATACACACCCGAGCACGGGTATCTTGCAGATGCACACTGGAAACCAGGGTTGTCAGGCCTCAATGAAAAGCAGCCAAATAAAATTAATAGGAAAGAAAAAAACCTGTTTCACCATGGGTTAGTACTTGTGTTTTTATTATAATTCATGTTGTACTTCATTTTCTTATTGGTTGAATTTATCTGTAAATGTTATTTATAAATAAATAATTTCTTGTGTGATGATCTGTCTAGAAAAAAGACAAAACAGCATCCCTGGCCCACACACAGCTTTGAAAGTAGAAGAATAATAACAAGTCAGGCCAAAGGCCAAGAGCATCTCGGGCTCTGCTTGGCCAACCCATGGTTCTGCCAAAGAATTTTAAATGAAAAATATTTGAAATATCAAAAATGTTTATGTTGATTTTCCCTCCTCCCTTCCTTCTTCTCTGTCATTCGGTCCCCGATTTTCCTCAGCTCAGTCAGAATTTTTCCTCTCACAACAAGTATGTTAAACCAGGCGAGACAAGTTGCGAAAACGATATGAAAGATCCGCTTAGTTATGAATTCTTTCTAACTATTATAATTGCAGCTGGCTAAGAGAGATACTTTTAAATACGTTTGGTTTAGTTTATAATAGATTATGAAAAGCAAACACCTTAAACTACAATCTTATATATACAGTGGGTGCGCAGTGGTTTTCATGCCTATGTTTATGCATATTTTGATTTGAATATTTCAAAGTAACAGAAACCGCAATACGTGACAAAAGCACACAAGCAAATAGGGAAATCCTGGGAGAACATGAGGTGAACCATGAGTTAAGAAGTCAACGTTTTACAACTTTCAAATTAAATGTATTATTTATTTGGAAGGGAAAACATAGCCCACCATTCGAAAATACCTATATGTATATTTATAATATGGGATATAAACAAAGTTGCTGGATGTTTAAATAATTATTACACACTTTAGTGGCTGCCGGAAATTGATTGCAATTGCAGAATAAGTAGTTTGGAGTAGTTAGAACAACTTAGCACATTTCCAATAGCATACTTTTCAGCCTTGGCCGCACTTGTTTTGGAAAATGAGAAAAACCGCACTGCCATTTACCACAAATTCGGCCACATGGGTGTGGACCTGACCTCCCAGAGTCCTGCCCGAAATTCACTTGAACTCTCACTTAATTTTTGCTAATTTCTGCTGTTGTTGCCTTCGCCTGCCTTTCGGTCGTTAGGCAAATGATTAAGTAATTGCTCTGGCTCAAAAAAGGGGCGGGAATCGGTACTTGGGCTGGGCTTTGGGGTTAGGGGCAGGGTTTGTTCTTGGGGACAGGGTCGCCGGCTCATGACCATCAGTGGCTCATTAGCTGGGCCCAAACACAGCAAGGAGGAAAAAAAGGAAAACGAAAGTGAAAAAGGGGAGGCAGCCTGCTCCAAATGAGAGGAGGAATTACGCGGAATGCAGAGTGGCAAATTGAGTGAGGGGGGCCACGTTAAAGCGAAGAGGATCGCGGAATGGGGCGCGTGGTGGTTTTATTGCATAAATTAACTCGGCCAAACACAATTTTGCAATTATTCTGCAATTAATTATTAATGCGGCCGCTGTCCGAGAACCGCAGGGCGATCCATCCCGTTTGAGGGATGGGATTGAAAACCTGGCCACCGCCCCTTAAACGGACTTTAAGCCCCCTTCCACGGCATAATCGCACTTGAAGCCTTGTGGTCGAGTTGTCATCGGGCTCCTCGAATCGCCTTGTTGCCGTCTGTCACTTCATTACTGTCACATGATAACTGGAAATTGTTGAGTCCCGCCCTTGGCTTTAAGTGGCTTTCACCTTGACGCCCCCCCCCCTGAAACCCCCCTCGCAACCCCTCCACGCGTGGGTGGTTCCATAAAAAGGCGATACGGTCCGGCCACAGGGGAACTCATTACGACCAAGTCCTGCCAGCAAGTCGCTTTTGTGGAGTGGGCAGCCGAGTGTTTGTGTCCATTTGGAGTACGTTTTATGAAGGTCCCCCGACCACCACTCCCCACAAAAGCACCCTGTGCAATTGTATTCGCATGTGTGGCAGGGTGTCGCCTATCGAAGGCCGGCCAAACTGGATACCCTGGTATAAAACCAAAATATCATCAAATAAGTAAGGCAATTCCAGCAACGGTAAGATGTTGTGCAAATGAAAGACCTTATTAGGTCCTTTTTAAATTTATTTTATTTATATTCATTATTCATACATGGTGATGGGGATGTATAGAGATAGATTTAGTATAAATTCATAATCATAATCCATAATCATAGTCCTAACTATATTAATTATAATAACTCATTCCTAACCTTAAAATGTGATTAAAAAAACTGAAAAAATCTCTATTAACTTGGAATATGTATCATTCAGGTCGAATATTTTCAGGCCCCATTCCTTGATAACTTTTTTAGATCCAAATAGCTTAAGCGCAGATCTACCCCAGCCCAATAGTTTTAGAGGGTATTAGAGAACGGCATCCGCACTCGCATCCGCATCTCCGAGACGCATTCTGGGTATTATTGGAAATCGTGCGCTTCGTTAGCGGCAAATATGTTGCAAAGTAGCCCCAGACAAGCACCTCATCCCATCCCTTCCCCTCTTCCGTTTTTCAGATATTGACCAAGGAAAGGCGAGCGTTGAAAGCCTATTTCCCAGTGACTCGCCACCACTTTTCCTGTGGATGACAGTTTCTTGGGCTCCGGCCTCTAAGACATTCCTTTTTTTTGCCCGGCCTTCGGATTCCGCCCCCCAAAACGGAATTTCCGCCTCCCAGACGACTCTTTGTGCTCATGTGCGTCTCTTGGTTTTGGCTTTGTTGCCTCGAAGCTTATCATTTATTGCTGCTGATTGCTTTGGCTGTCCAACCACCCATCGAACCCTCGACCTACCCCTGCCCTGCCCCACCCCCTTTTTTCAAGCAAACACCCACCCAACCACCCACCAAAGGACACCCTCTTTGGATTTTGCATATGCATATGGGTAGCAAACGAAATGAAACGAGTGCAGGAAAAAAGAAGAAAAAAGTGGCAATAAAGAAATTTAATTTAATTTCCAACTTTGAGATGTATGGAAAACCCAACTCGGAGCCCCCTTTTGTGAATGGAAATCGAAACGCATTTGTCAGCACTTCGCATTTAAACTTTCCGCCTTAAAGTGCAATTTTCAAACATTTTGCGGCGGATTAAACGAGTGAATGGGGGCGGTTAAACATTTACACATGTTTATAATTTTGCACATGGAAAGGGGAACCTTTTTGGGGGTCGGCTAAGGACATGTGTTGTGGGGGGTTAAAGGGCGGGTGCTGGGAAGATATTATACCTTTCTAACTATTTAATCTGATATCATTTTAGGGTCAATTTATACCCCATACTTAATCCTAAGCAGTATGAAGTCGGAAAAATATTTTGATTAAATTAAAATTGAGAATTTACTTACAAAGGAAAATGAAGATATTAAGTAATTTCTGTTTGTGAGATAAGGTAAGGCTTACAATTGTGAAAATCTTAATCACAAGTCGACTCTGGACGGAGTGTCAGTTGAACTTCGAAAGGCCTGAAGGGTCTCACACTCACTTTCAGTTCGAGTTTTGTCGTGGACGGAGCATTAAGAATCCCAGTTTTGTGTCGCTTTAAGTTTTCGAGAATTTCTGCAGTTACTTTTTGATCGGTGAGTGAAACGCTTCTGTTTGGAGACCCCCACACCCCCTCACACATCGGGGGCCTCGGAGCCCCCACTTTTTCATTGCGGGCGCAGAAATTGTTTGCGATTTTTATCATTTTAAATGGACGAACAACAAAGATGGCAGGGTGAGCCGAAAAAAAAATGAAAAAAAATTGTGTGGCGCAGTCAAGTGGCGGCCATTTAATGCCCATTTTGCAGCCATCGTTGTTGCGATCTCAAAGGCGGATTTGCATTATAATTTATTGCACTGCCTGCATACGCTTTGTCCTCGTTTTTCCACCCAACCCCATTCCCATCCCGGTTTTTCCATTTTCCCTTCGCACTTTTTGCCTGGCTAATTTCGATGCCAGGGCGGTGATAAGAGAGGCATTTCTTTAAATGAGTTTTCCCCCCCGAGGAAAACTTTCAAGCCAAAGGCGTTGAAAATCCACTGCTTAATCCTTGACGCCGCGAAAACATTTATAAATTATTAATTTCCTTTCTGCCAGCATCTGTAACCCTCTTTTTTTTGGGGAGGGGGTTGCTGGATTAGAGGCAGTTTATTCATATGTAGCCAAAAGAACAAAGAGCAGGCAGCTTAAACTGTCTCGTATTTTTATTAGTCCAAAAGCCGCGTTACACAACTACCCAGCCGCCCCTCTAACCGCCCAAAAACCATCCAAACGGTAACTGCGACACGTAGCTTATTAGCTGCGAAAACAAAACTTTCACCAGGACCCGTAAGCCGGGTTCGGGAAAAACGTTCCAAGTCGATAAAGTAGAGTTTTCAATAGCCAGAAATCCGGTGGGATCGCGTGACCAACTGAAATGAAACAAAGCGTAGGCTTAAATACCCTATAAAGATATACCATTTGGCCGCAAAATGGGGTTTACCATTTTTTTTTATTTTATATATATATTGTCATATACTGTTATGTCATATACTAAACGGTGTACTAGATCGTTTATTATTTTCTTATCTAAGTGACGTGTCGATAAAGGGTAATGCTTTTTGAAAGTGATATTATAAAATACCAAAAACAAGCCATATACCTACAGTTTTAATTAGTTTTTCTATATATAAATAAATTAAGCAAAAAACTGATGGGGGTTGGAGTCTACAAACTTCTGCAAGAATTGTTAAAACTCAATACTTAAAACTTAGTTGTATTAAGTTAAATATATTTTGGTAGTTCTTTATAATTTTAACCAATTTTAAACGCAGAAGGCATTATAAACCGTCACCGATTTGCCCTATTTCACAAAGCCCAACGCATTGATTAAATGACATCTGATATTCCGATTCGATTGGTCTCCATGGTTTAAAAAAAAATAATGCATAATTAGGGCCTGGAGTTTTGGGCGACCGGTGGTCGATATTAGCGTATCGATTTCGAAGATAATTTAATGAGTATTCCACCATTTAAGTCGGAATTCAGTCATAATTTGGGCTTCCCCTGCTCCTTATGTGCAGAAATCTGTGGCTGATTGGGTTTACGAACTGGCAAAGGAAAATTGTTTAATTATTTAGTAACCCAATGCTTAAAAGCCTAACAAGCAAAGGCCATGCTAATGATGGGCGTGGTAGCCTAGCGACGAGATGGAGGTCCTAACTCCGTCATAATTTGGCCAAAAATGTTGATGCCACCATTAAATCAGAGTCACAGAGTCGTCGTTCTGCTGACCACAGAAGCTTTCAGCCGGCTTCCCACTTTCCCCCACCACTTTTGCCCACAGAAGTGTCAATAAACGTGGCCAAGACGGTGGATTGAGGGGCGCACAGAGGGCTGGGCGGGATCTGTCGCCCGGGGCCAGCTGGTGTCCTTAGCCCGGGCAAACAATAAAATATTCAAAGTTTATAATGTAAATTAACCCAAAGTTGCCTGATGTCCTGCCGCTTCCTCTCAGCCACCGCCGCCCGGCCTCATGAATACACAATACACATGTCCCCCGGAAATTGGGAGGTCACCCCTTTTGGCTCCCATAAGTTCTAATATTTCTCGGGTCCTTCTTGTAGGGGGTTCTTTAAGGACTTGCCCCGCCCGTCTTACACTCCCCCATCCGCACTGTTTGGCTAATCAAATTTTATTGGGCCACTGAGTGCTGGGCTGGTGTGGGAAGGGGCTGGCTAAAATTGCACCGAGAAAATAACCGATGCCAAACTGTATTATAATGAGATCAGTATGCAGGGCTTTGCTTTCGCTTCCACTTTAATAAAAGCTTTTTAATTTAATTAATACCATACTATGATGGATAATTAGTAACAAATACGCATTTTGATATATATATCTTCCTTATGATTGATCCCCGTCCTGTAAAATTGACCTCTGATCGCAGCCAGCTCCTTCCTCTTCCATCTTCCATCTCCCATCTCCCATCTCCAGACTTGGGTGATGGGCTCCCTTGCTTAACTAGCCGCTTATTCATCAAAGCTCCGAAAGCCGAAAGCCGGGGAATGATGAATGCCCCCAGCAAATCGGATGAGATGCGAGCAAGTGGAAGCCAGGAGGCGGAGATGTAGATGGAAGTGGAGACTCCAGTGGTCACATCCCAGGGTCCAAGCTGAAGTGTTGTTGGGACATAAACATCTCCAGGCCCACATGAAATGTCATCTTTCATTAGATTAACGATTGTCCCAGTGGCGGGGAAGGCTGGGGCAAGCTGGCGAGGGGGGTCAGGGCGGCGTCCAGTGGCAAAGCTCTCTGCCCGAAATCAAATCTTCAACAATCTGTTCTGCCAAATGCCTCCGCACACACAAATGGTCTGAAGGGGGAGGTGGGGATGACGGGGGTCCCCAGCATATGGCTCCCCGCAAAAAAGTGTCAAATGCGTGGGCACAGAGTCGGCGGCAGGCAGGAGTGAGTGGGGGGAAGGGAGTCCTCAGATATAGAGGCCGAAACCAGCCTATGGCGCCAGGAACACCAAGCCAGGACTCGGGATCCAGGACGACTGTCAACTTGAGCCTGACAAAGTATTTGCGGCTTGCCAGTCATTTTTTGTGTTTGAGGGAGGGGGCGGGATTGTGTGTGTGCACTGAGAGAAAATCGTAGCTTGTAAAATCAGTATTAACAGCTGTGAAAGTTGGTTATCAGAATAATTTGAATTTTTCTAAAGTTTGCCTTTACTATTAAAAAGGAAACATTAAATTTAGCAAATATAGTTTATTTAACAAATTAAAACTTTGATATTAATATGAAATTCTTTCTCATTAAATTAAGCAGTTTCATATTACTTATATCGTGTCTAATATTAACCAACTTTTTAAATTAAATCATACAACATTTAGAGTAGTCTTGTTTAAAATGCACTATTTCTTTTTCGAGTGCACCCAGTTGTTGACTGACCAGCAAAGTCGGGGGCAGCGAAATTCCGAGTGGGGGTAGCGATGAAGAGTCAGCAGGAATAAAAGCAAATGAGGCTTGAACCAAATGCAAATTAATATGTGGTGCTGCAGGGCGGGATTCCCATCCCCATTGTCATCCCAAACTGACCTCCTCTCCTCTCCTCTCCTCTTCAGGCACCAACCAGAACGACCATGTCCCTGGAACCCAAGAAGGAGATTCCCCTTACCGGAATGGATGAAAATGAAGTGTCCCCAAAACCGGAGGAGAACCAGAATACGGTTCCGATAAATGATATCATGCCGCAGAATGAAACTGATAATGCTCCCATGGAGGAAAACGCCCAGAAATCGGAGGAGGCTCCAAGTACTATGCCACAGAGTGAAACTATTGATGCTGCCTGGGAGGAAATGGTCCAGAAATTGGAGCAGGAGCCGAATCCTATTCCAACAACTGAAACTAATGATGTTTCCATGGAGGAAATCCCCCAGAAGTCAGCGGAAATCCCCCAGCAATCGGAGAAGACTCTGACTGAAGTAAAGGGTACTGGCACAGCCAAGCCGGAAGAGCAGGAGGCCTCTACCTCGTTGGTCATGGTGGAGCAGCCGAATACCATCATCGAGCTGGTTGATCTCTATGTGCCACCCGTTTCGCTGGTCCCCAGCAAGGTGATCTTCATGAACAACGACGCATCGCGTCCGTTCTTCTCGCCAGCAGTGCCCCAGGCACTGACCAATAACAACCCCACTTTGCTGTACACCGAACCCACCGGCACCTCCGCGGAGACCCCGTCCTGCTCCTCGTCCGGGGCTGGCGAATCCGACAAGCCAACGAAGGGCGGTCGTAGGCGTGGCCGGAAGCCTGCAACGCCGAAGCCCCGTCCCACCAAGCGTCGTCGTCGCGCGCAGTCACCACCGCCATTGCCCCCGCCCCCAAACTTCCTGGAGAACTGCATCAATCCGCTGGAGAATGAGATCTATCCCAAGGTCATCGTGCAGCCGGCTCACCAGCCGTGGGTGCTGCCCAGGGATCTCAATGGCGGGGATCCGCCGAAGGTGGAAGTTCAGCCGCCCGTGGCCGTCCCGGTCAGCGGTGAGGTGGCCGTCCCGGTAAGCGGTGAGGTGGCCACCTCGACCACCCAGTCGCAGCCAGCGGTCAGCGAGGTCCAGCTGCACCAGAAGCTCCAGCTCTTCGGTCCGGATGTGCAGCTGTCGCAGCTGCAGGGTCATGACCCCGCGCGCTACAAGGCCGTGCGTCAGGAGGCCAATGGCGACCAGAGCCAGCTGGTTTTCACCGCCCAGCAACTGGTCTCGTTCAGCCAAAGCCACGGCAAGTTCATAGAGATGGTCTCGGCCCAGGGGCACCTTCCCACGCCCACGCCGGCCATGATTTCGCACTACTTCCCCGGGCCCGGGGGTCAACTGGTGGCCAGTCAGTACTTTGCCAGTCAGCAAAATGTTTACAAGGCTCCCGATCCGATCTTCAAGGTGCCAACAAAGAGAGCTCCGAGGGTCCCAGCCGCCGTCGCCTTGCGCTCCTTAAATGCCACATATCTGCGTGGCGGTCCCGGTTCTTCAAATGACTTCCGTAAGGCAGCTGCCTCGAATGCCCCAGCTGCCCCAACTGCCCCAACTGCCCCAGCTGCCCCAACTGCCCCAACTGCCCCAGTTACCCCAGCTGCCCCAGCTACCCCAGCTACCCCAGCTACCCCAGCTACCCCAGCTGCCCCAGCTGCCCCAGCTGCCCCAGCTGCCCCAGCTGCCCCAGCTGCATCATCAGCTGCTCCCGAAGCTCAGGCCTCTAGTTCATCGGGGTTCAAAAAGCCGCCGTTCGTAATCACCCCGGTGTTCGCTTTGCCCTCGATCCTTAAGCACAAGGCCCAGGAGAAGCTGCGCAATACTCTGCAGGTCCAGCGGGCCAAGAAAGCAGCCGAGGAGCAGTCAAAATTGGCCCAGTCAGACCAGGACAAGGAAAATAAGGAGGAGGGCAAGAATAATCAAGGATAAGCCACTATTTTAGCCCCCACAAAGAAGCAAAAAAAAAAACACTAAAACACTCACAAAAAATTGTTAAAGCTTATCTCATAAAATGTATGATAATTTAACACACCCCAAATACATATCAAATAAAAATAGCAATGCTAATTGGCTTTGATAAGCCCGCCAAACAAAATGGTTTGCTCTCGTGGTCTCGTGTAATCTTTTTGTCACTAATTGCCGACCGATGTCAATACTTCATTATTAACTCCGATAATTGGACCTCATTCGTTTGAAGACCATATCAAATAAATATAAACGGGAAGTATGAAAAGAAAAGCAAATTAAATTCATATCCGTCACTCTGGAATTTCGGGTAATTCATTCGCTGGCGTTTAAGGAACTTTATAGCTTAAACGATCAAAATATTTTCTCACAATATATGTATATAAACGAAAAAACAATTGAGCTAAGGCTTAGTTCACTATAACAATAGATAAATAAAGAAGCAAAAATTCAATTAAAATATTTTATGGCTTTCTTATAAGGAACTTCATTGCTCAAACGTACAGGGTACATAAAAAATTATATTTAGTCACAAAAAAAAAGAGTACTATGGCTTAGTAAAATAAAATCAACAAAAAAGCCATATAAAAATGCGTCACTATTGCTTAAATATTTTATTGCTTACGTATAGGGAAGTTCTTAGCTTAATCATACACAATACTAAAAAAAAGGGGTCACAGAAATTATTTAAAATTAAGGTGATAACAAATGAAACTGTTGTTTTTGATGGTTCGGATGGGGGAGGGGGTCTTCTGGTGGGAGTCTTGGAGACCTACATTAACTACTTCCCGCTTGCGGCGAACTTGTAAATTAACAACAAGCCGGAGTAGTTGGCTGGCCCTTAAGTGTCCACAGTGGCCGAGTAGAAAGCACTGGTTCCTGTTCCGGGAACTGGCTACTCGGCTGCCGTCCACTCCTCATCCGCGGGATATCCTGCTCCTCACTCCTCTGGCTTTTGGAATGCCTTGGCCTTCGGCATGGCCACCGGCAGGGAACGGTCCACATAGGCGAAGTTGTCCACCACGCTGGAGGACAGGATGCCACCCATCACGAGCAGGGCTCCGGAGATGGCAATTTTGGACCACATGCTGATTCTACTCCGGGAATCGGGGACACTACGAGTGGCTGAAGGATGGTAGCAGATGGAATGCGAAGCGAACGCGAGCAGAGCTGTTTGCACTATGCGCGGGACGCACGCCCTGCATGGGGCCTTATATACACCATAGTCTCTAAGTAGCACGCTCACTCCCAGAACCCAGAACGAAAAAAACCAGAACCCGCGGGAAGCTTTGCCGCTGTCCGATGTCCGATGTGCCGCCGGTCACGTCGGCCAGTCGCCTCCAGGTTCCACGGCAGGCAGAAATCGGCAAAGCTCCCAGAAAGTACCGCCGACCGATGCATTTCCTTTGCCCCTGCCACTGGTCCCATTATCGACTCATTAGATAAGCGCGATTCGCACTTCGAGGGCGAAAAGCTCTAGCATATGTGCGAGAGCTGCACTGCGAGAAAATCTAGCCGAAAACAGAACATTTTATAAAATTGGGAAGTAACCAGGTCAAGGTCTTCTGTATTTTAAAAAGAAACTAGAAAAAGAGAATATCGCTAATAGGGGTGCCCAAAAGTATGCAGCAAAAACATTCACATTTCGGAATGAGTCCGGCGGAATTCAGAACTTGAATTAAATTATTGCATACTGGACTCTTAATTAAAGTTTTGACCAAACTTTTCTCAGCTTTGAAAACCCACATAACATTCAAGTGTTTTCCCTTGTGTAGTGTACACATACAAGTCTACGCGAATCAGATATTTTTATATTTTGCAATGTTTTTGTTTGTTTATTCGCGGACTCGGTTTATTAGCAATGTTTATCAAGAACGCCTAATCTCGGAACGGGGTGCGTCACTATCTAAACAATTGGCGTCTAAACACGAATACATTTGTGAGCAAACATTTGATCGACACACTCGACCGATTTCCCTTTCATGTTTGTTTTTAAATTTGTTTAAATTTACACTATCTATCTGCGGTTACAAGTGCAGTAATATTTGGCGGAATGTCTAGTCTGGCGACTGGTAATAAAAAACACGCAAACAAACAAAGCGAATTAAGAGTCGTTTAAGCATTCGCGATTAACTGCGAAACTATTACCGGCAAAGCTCTTTCCCAAGATTTACAATCGACACTTTTTACGAGTAGACTTTCTCAATAAAATGGGAATGCATCAGCAAAAAACAAACGCGAAGGGTGAGATCATTTTCAGATGGGGTAACTCGAATTTCGAAGCTTAGGGAAGCGTCTGAGTCTTGCAAGACGATTGAGTCAGTAAGCAAAGCTATGATTATGTTCCTGTCTTTCCAAAGCTCTGAATATTTAAAACAGCATGACTCGGTACACATCTAAACGGAAGTTTACGCAAAATTCGAATGACAAATCTCGAAAACATACCAGAAATTAAAATAGTCTCATATCTGTTTAAGGTTTTACATTCATTTGAAACAAGATGATCTTTTTGTCAAAATACCTAAGAAGTATACATATGAACATTTTAATGTCCAGTGATTGTTTGCTTTGTGTATAATATGAATAAAACTGCCCAAAATATATAAACATCGATCGTACATCGGGTTCAGCTTAACTTAGTGGATAATTGAGTTGATAACATGATAACTCAAGCACAGCGACTTGCAATAATTCTCCTGATTGAATGTGTTAATTTTTCGTGCTTTTTCCCTCTCGTTTTGGCCATCCTAAACCGAAATGTTGGCAATATTTTTGCCATCAGCGGGGAAGAGGGGTAAGAGGAGTCTGCCACGCTTTTAATCGCTGCAACAACAACTAATAAACTATGTTTAAATATAGCCCCGCAGATAACAACAACAAATTGCCAGAGGAAACTCTTCACTTCTCCACTCCGCGCGTTTTGCCATTTACGCGCAAAATTAATCGAAGCCCATAAACAAAGACACCCCCACGGATCGGGGGATATATGTACAGTGTACATTGTGCACATATATATATGTATATATATATCTGTCTATATAGAGTGGGAATGGGTGGTCATGGCGGGCGGCTGACGTCGTCGCATGCAGATAAACAGACATTAATAATAGAAATATTTGGCCCTACGAGCACAGAACTTGGGGCGGCATTCGCGGACGAGGGCGTGGCACAGGCAAACAGATTGCCGGCATTAGTATTCCAGGAGCTCTTTGGACCAACTACATAAGCACTGAGAGAAATAAATTAAATATTATGACCGTCTGTATTCTCTCTATAGATGTAAGTTATATGTATTTAAGGAAATTCCCAAGAACAGGGTGTTTAAAATTAAATTTTAGGTTTCCTTCAGTGTGGCTTTTGATCCTTGTACACCAGTACACATGTGCTTTGTTCCAAGGATCTGTTGTCCTGGCAACTCCAACTATGCATCCAAAGGGGGCTTAGTTGTTGGTGAAGAAGCCAGAACGCGGAAAATTCAAGGGGAAATGAGGTAGCACCTGCTTTAATAGTACATATTTTAGCTAATGATCAACAAGTCTCACCCTAATGATTGGTGTAGAATTTGTAAGTGAAATCTTTCTCGAATATATATACTTTAAGAACTTGATTTTTTGACTTCGTGTTGTATTCCACTCAATGCGTTTTATAACATTTTGCATATAAAATATGAGTTGATAAGACTGCGATTACTTATACCAAGGTTCCTCGCTCTTAGGTTTCGGTATGAACGAACCTAGGATTGTAAAGTTTACTAAAGCTTTCTCTGGTACTTTAACTTTTTAACTTTTTAATGTCCAATAACTGCGTTTAAGTCGGGTTATCAGTCGCTCTAGAAAGCCCTTAAACTTCTTAGCCTGTCAAATGATTGGCGACAAGTCGCTGTTGGCAGCAGCAAACTCAATCGACATCCGGTTGTGCCAATTTTCGGTCTAAGCCAAGACTAACCAAAACCGAAGCCTAACCACTTGCCACCCACTCCAGCTGAGTGTTTGCTTCGTTTGTTCGCTTGCATTTCCTTCCGGCTGGCCCCCATTCGCCGGCAGTCGGCGGAAAAGTCTTGGGAAAATGGAAGGAAAATTCTGGGTGTGCTGGCAAAACCTCAAGTAAACAGGCAGCCAGCTAAACCATAGCCTAACCCAATACACTGTACCCTATGCCATGTAAAACCCCTTCCCAACCACTCATCCAACACCATTTTCTTTTCCACAAATTGAATTCTCGCGCGCGCATTTTCATTTGGCACACTCGGTGTCGGTGTGTTTGTGTGTATTTGTTTGTTAATTTTCGCACAGGAAAATTGCATCAGCTGAGGGGTTTCCACGGGTTTTCCTCCCTTTTTTTGCGCCAGCCGCAACAGGAGAAATGCGCTGCAACTTTCCACGTGTGGCGACAGAGACTGCAGCGGGCAGGTGGAAAAAGGTGGGGGCGTGGCTCGGGAAATTGCGGGAAAATCCAGCAAATCGATAGACAATCAACTAATGATTGCGTGCTAAAAGTTTATAGTTGATAATACGTTATTTATAGGTACTGCCCTCAAACGTTCTACTTTCCTCAGATCCCTAAAGGTATATCCCATCCCATCTTGGATCGAAGAAGATCATTGACTGCGGTCTGTGAGCGATTGTTAGTCACTTTACTGATAGTACCACTTCTTATCGGCAGAGCCCAAGTATTGGGGGGCTGCATTCTAATTTATGAGCAAATTTTGCGTGTCTAATGCACTGCGACCTGCTGCACTTTGGCTGTGTGTGTGCACAATTAAATTTTCAATGTAATTTCACGCACAAATGCCTCCAATTGCCAGGCGGATGATGTTGCAATTTCCCCCTTCGGAAACCCCTCTGCATCTAAGGCCCTAATATACTCCTCTCCTATTCCAACTCCTTTAATCACAGCTCAGGTCGATATGGGAGCACTTAGGTATTTGATTCAATTTTCAGTGATTTGGTTAGGACAGTTGTCTGAAAATATGCCTTTTAGTTTTATCTTTTTTAGTCGACTTGTAAAACAGTTAAATTGTTTGAAAAATCTTTAAAGAAGGTTTAAATGCCAAATGTTACATGTCTGTTGTCTTAAATGAAAAACATATAACTTACCGCCAACTAAGTTCATTTGTTAATGAAATTTTGCAATAAAAAAATTTGAAATGCTTAAGCAATAATAAAAAAATGCTCGTATTAAGTAAAATTCAATGACATTTGTTAAGTTCATTTTGTTTGAAGTGAGAATTGTTTAATATTCCATACTTGTTAGGGATATGATGCATTATTAATAAGAATTATTGAGCCTATGTACAGATACCCCATCGAAAAATACTTGAGTAGTTGTGAATACTTTTGCAACTCAGTGCTATTATTGCGACCGCCATAGTGTATCCCATGAAGCGGCATAATCATCATAATCGCGTTGACACTACAAGCGAACGCCTGTGAGTGCGACAGAGACGGTGTGGCAGGGGGCGAAAGAGACGGCAGACAGCGAAACGCATCGGTTGCAAAAACACTTTCATAGCCACCCCAACCCCCCTTCACCAGCTTTCTTTCTGCCGCCGCCTCTGCCGTCGCGCGATTAGCGATTGCTTATCAATTAACACAGTTGGCCAGCTATCAAAGTGGATGCCTCAAAGGCCCCGTCGATAAGGCGAAATAAGTCGACCGAACTTTGCCAAGCGGCTTAAGGCTTGCAAACCCCAATGGTAATGGAAATTGGGGGCGGGGCGGGTTGTAAGCCATGGGGTTTCACCTTCACAGCGCTGTAATCATGGCTTAATGGTCGGTTATAATGATACGGACACAGATATCTATGTGTATCGATGGAGCCACTTGGGCGGAATAAGCCGAGGGCAAAATTAAGTGGGCCAAACGATTGTTGTATTGGGTTTTGAAAATAAATAATTATAATTGAAGAAAAGATATGATACTCTTTTTAGTTTGAACAAAAACTCGAATATACTCTTTCAGCATTTTTCAATCCTCAGGCTTTTTGCCAACACTGCACATTTGGGATTTTGATTGGCGTGAATAAATTCATTTCCGAACGCGTAGCTGGAAAACAAAGAGCAACGGCCTTCGTATTATTTTGAAGCCAACCTCTGAACCCCTAAGCCCCCTCCGCCCATGGTCCACCCCCCTTTTTGTGCTATGAACTGAGAGCATTGTAATGTGCGTTAATAAATTTGATTTTAGATTCTCTCTCGAGCCATCAACTTTAAAGTGTCGCTCAGCCAGCAACCCACTTCCCACTTCCCGAAAAACACCACCCACCACTCCAGGATCTCGTTTTTATCAGTTTAATGGGCGGGTCGTAATGCAATTTGTAGCCCCCCTCTCGAAAGCCTCTGTCTCTGCTGCTGTGTAAAGCAATTTTGATAAATTTATGTGGAATACGCTTTCATGATAAGCTAATTAAATTCAATCGCTGTAACCAACTTGCCCAAAAACCGAAATGCCACTCCCTTCTGCTGCCTTCCTTTCCCCTGAACACTCCTTTTCCAATCCGCCACTGACCTCCTGCCTCCTGATTTTGGTTTGGTTAAAGCTCAGCGATTGTTTCCATATCGTTGGGTAAACTAAAGTGGGAAAATTAGCGACAAGCGAATGGTTTTTGGCCGATGAGAAAATCAAAAGAGAAGCGGGGAATGGTGAAGAAGGTTAAGTTGTGAAATTAAGATTTTTGCCTTACTATCAACTTTATAATTTTTGCAACCCCTATATCGCAAATCCACTAATATTCGCCATTCAGTTATTGCACTTTTTTCGTTATAGATGTAAAGCAAGTTAATGCATATATACGTAAGTTTAGAGTAATAAATTGGATTACATAAAATACGCATTTTAACATAAGCCTTACGTTCCTTTGGCTATTAAAATCGATATAATGCTATACCTCGTTGAGCTCGATTTGCTGTGAAACCTGGAAAATTTAATTTTTAGACATTGTTCGCATGCAAATATTAATTATTCTGATCTCATTTCGAGCACAATACTTTTTTTTTAGTGCGAAAATTAGGGAGTAGGAATTTTAAAAATTTTATTTTGGTTCAAAAAATATAGTTTCCATAAATACGATTTCATACAAAAATACCTATTTTTTTGTCGGTTTTTCAATCGTAACTTGGTAAAAACTGGGCGCACAGCCGAAAGACCGACCGTGTTGAGCAGCTTACAACATGGGCTAACGATTTCCATCACTTTTGGAAAAATTTATTTTTTGAGCAATTTTCCCCTTTTTTTATAAAGGGTTAGTTACATCATCTATTTTTGCGAAAATGGGTCAAAAATTAAAGTTTCCAGGTTTCAATGTCAATCGATTGGAAATTAAATTACGAGCTCAACGAGGTATGGCATTCCGTATTCCGACGTTATTTCGCAAGATGATTGCCAAAATACCTGTTTTTTTTTGGTTGAAAAATAGGTAGTCGGATTTCAGACAAAAATACCCTTATTTTTGGCGGTTTTTCAATCATAACTTTGTAAAAACGAGGGGCACAGCCGAGAGACCAACTGTCTTGAGCAGCGTACACCTGGGCTAACGATTTCCATCATTTTTGGGAAAATTTATTTTTTGACCAATTTTTGCATATTTCATAAGGGGTTACATCCTCTATTTTTGCAAAAATTGGCCAAAAATTAAAGTTTCCAGGTTTCAATGCCAATCGATTGGAAATTAAATTACGAGCTCAACGAGGTATGACATTCCTTATTTGGACCTTATTTCGCAAGATGATTGCCAAAATACATATTTTTTTGGTTGAAAAATAGGTAGTAGAATTTCAGGCAAAAACACCCATATTTTCCTCGGTTTTTCAATCGTAACTTGGTAAAAACGAGGGGCACAGCCGAAAGACCGACCGTCTTGAGCAGCTAACAACCTGGGCAAACGATTTCCATCACTTTTGGGAAAATTTATTTTTTGAGCAATTTTCGCATTTTTTATAAGGGGTTACTTCATCTGTTTTTGCGAAAATTGAACAAAAATTAAAATTTCCAGGTTTCAATGCCAATCGGTTGGAAATTAAATTACGAGCTCAACGAGGTATGGCATTCCTTATTCCGACCTTAATTGATTGATTGCCAAAATACCTGTTTGTTTGGTTGAAAAATAGGTAGTAGGATTTTAGACAAAAACACCCATATTTTTGTCGGTTTTTCAATGGTAGCTTGGTAAAAACGGGGGGCACAGCCGAAAGACCGACTGTCTTGAACAGCTTACAACCTAGGCTAACTATTTCTATCACTTTTGGGGAAATTTATTTCTTGACCAATTTTCGCATTTTTCATAAGGGGTTACTTCATCTGTTTTTGCGAAAATTGGTCAAAAAATATATTTTCCGAAAAGTGATGGGGTTCGTTAGCCTAGATTGTAAGCTGCCCAAAACAGTCGCACTTTTAGCTTGAAAACAGTGTTACAGTACACACTCTTCGATCCTGGTAACACTAATAGAATCATAAATTCCTAGGCCATCAAAAATGCGTGCTTAAAATCAGTTTAAAGCACTTCCAATTAGCACTGGCCAACTAAACCAGCCCAGTGTCCCTGTCACGATATGTAATGGAATGCGACATGATTGCGCAGATACTATTTGCCTGCAATCCCATTTCGGAGCTACAGGAAAATCCGTTGACGATTTGGACAAACATTGTGTAAATTTTGTGGAAAAACATGCGCCATTAACATAATTATAATTAGGCCCGACAAGCGAATTAAATTCAATTTTCATTATTTTTAATGAAGAACGCGCATGGAAAAAAGCGGAAAAGCGCCAGTGGCGGGGGGTTCGGTAGTGGAAAAAACACGACCACATCAACATATTTATCGCATTTGGCCAGCTCCGTGTCTTGTTGCATATGTTTGGGCGTTCATGCGAGAGCCCGATTTGCATATTAAACGCCGAACACAAGGATAACGATAATAAATCGAACCTAATGGCAGTCGGGGACAGGCGGTCACATTCAGTGAAGCCTCCCTCTGTTATCGCAGCATGGGTTTTTAAAGAGATCTCTCCTATAGCATCGAAAATTTCACAGAAATCATTGGGATTTTGAAGCATCCCAAAGGTTCGATTTAAGACTTTGCTAAAACGACCTTATATTTAAAACATTTACTTCCATTTATATTATGGTGTATTTTAAGCTTGTGCGAAACTTTTCACTGACTTGCATTCGATTTCATTTCCCACCATCCATAAATCAGTAGGCGATTTGTTTGCACCTCAGAGTGTCGTCTATTGCAAATATGCCGATCATCCCATCAATATTTGCCGGCACTTCATCAGTGGGTAAAGGCCAAAAATCTAGTTATGCACACCATGTGGTAACGTTAAAGTCTAGTGAAAATATTTGGCGTCATTACAGAATGTGATTCACGTCTGGCGAGAAAAATCATAAAAATAAACATGTTTTATGCTAACGAGTACAATGCCAGCAAAGGATAGAAAGTTGGCAAATGAGTTTTTGAGAAATATTTGTCGTCTGTCCCATGCGAGATGGGACACCAATGGTAAGACAGCTCTCCGCATTTCGGAGGCGATGTTTTAGCGCCTAATTAAGCAGATGTGCATACGCAACAGTGAGTGGTTTTTGCTGCTGGGTCTTTGATTCGGATTCGCCTTCTTTCACTTTGACCCACGCGGAGATTTGCATAATTCGGCCATCTGAAGTGTCTTGCCAATTTGGTTCACGAAAGTGTGGTGCTCAGTGCGAAAAAAGAGAATCACAAATCGCGAATCGCGAAAACCGGTTGGTGGTAAAATAAAAACACGATGGAACACCTGTTGAGGTGTTTTCCGCCCAGGGCAGCCAGCTGTTTGGAAACGGAGTTGTCTAGCCAAATGTTTTATGGGGAGTATTAACATATTTGTTAAGAGCCCAAAGCAGCACTGAAAACATTTACTTATTTCATTCTGATTACTTAGAAATATTATTAAAATAAGACAGCACTGCGTCGCTGTCATAACTGTCTTTAACTTTCTAAGGCATTCTTAGGTATTATCTTTGTTAAAATCAGATTAATTCGAAAATTTTTGTTTTTGACAACACTTCTTGAAAAAAGAGTTATCTACTTTCTTTCAATGACAAATAAAACAGCATAAAATATTTATGTATATTTAAGACGGCTTATAGCTTTTCTCTGTAATGTTACCTACAGTTTTTATGTTGTCACCACTGGCCTTTGGAGCCACCTGATTAATTGCCTCGGCTGATTAAGACTCTCGGAAAAATCGGTGCATTAGTAATATCGCTTGGGTCTGCGAATGTCACGTTTGAATTGGACTTGGATTTGGGAATGGGAAGTTGATGGCCAGCATTTCTCTTCGTGGTGACCCACATTTCAACCGTATATATAGTAGCCGCAGGGCATAGTGTTATCATCAGTTTACGAGCTCAGCTCCCCAATCCCACTTCGTTTATCAAGTGCCAGTTCAACCCAAGCGGAACCGACAACAGAATGAAGGTAAGTCCCCACCACCTATATAATCTGCATGGATACTCAACTTTGATCCTTGATCTTTGGTTGCGGCCTTAGGTTTTCATCTGCCTGATTGCCTGCGTCAGCCTGGCCCAATCCGGATTCATCGGAGGTGGTGGTAGCGGAGGCTGGTCCTCTGGAGGATCTAGCGGTTGGTCTTCCGGCAGTCCGCCTACCATCGTCAAGGTCATCAGCGAGGAGGCGCCGGCCCCCGGTTGGTCTGGTGGCTATTCCGGTGGTCACGGCCATGCCGCCGAGGAGCTGAAGATCATCAAGGTGATCAGCGAGGGCGGTCACTCCCACGGTCACGACCACGGACATGATCACGGCCACAGTCATGGCTCGGAGGTCAAGATCATCAAGGTCATCCAGGAGGAAGACCATCATGGCCATGGCCATGGTCATGGTCACCACGGAGGTCACCAGGCCGAGGAGGTCAAGATCATCAAGCTGATCAGCTCCGGAGTCGCCGATGGCGGATGGTCTTCCGGCGGATCCAGCGGCGGTTGGTCCTCCGGCGGTGGCTGGTCTTCCGGCGGCTGGAACTAAGATCCCAGAGCCCGGATTCCAGGAAACTGATCCCTAGCAATCCAGTGCGTTGATGTCAACTCTTTTGTTCCTGTTGTTCGAGTTGGTCGGCGATATTGGCTCCTTTGATGCTACGAAGTTATGTTTAAGATAGAGCACGCTTTTTGTGCGTGCGCTTAGGAATCATTTTTTTTGTTTATTGTTTATGAAATGTATAGAAAAAAACAGAAACCAATGTCTTATTCTTTGTCTATCGCTTGGAAAGCCCAATAAGTGATTAACGATGTTTGGGGGGTTTTCAGAGCATCTTTGTTGGCCGGTTCCACCTTTCACTTAACCCACTTTGCGACACTTTTTGATTTGCGATTGCATAATATACTTAAAACCAGTTTTTCAAATCACCTTTGAAGCAAGCTTTTTAATTTTTTGATGATAATCAATTTATATCTCAAATTTTTGACAATTAAATTGTTAATTTGCAATCACTTCATGATTGGCACTTCACATATTTTTCTGGCACTCTCTATAGGTGATATTTTTAATAATCAAAATGTATTTTTTATTATGCTAACATGTTTAACCATTTCAATACCCCCTGTTCGAAATGGGTTAAGCTCAAGGTTAGGCAGCAGCTTAGTAAAGGGAATGAAACCATTACCGTCTGGTAATTATGACCATTCTCGCCATGCTGGGAGATAAGTAATTCCCCCACCAACAGATATGATTGCGGATGCGTCTCGGATTTGTTGTGAATTTCCATCATTATAATTATTGTTTTTGATGGTGCCGTAGCTAGTTTTGTATGGACCGAAAACGTATTTAAATCTTCGGTTCTTCGTGTTTTGTTTTTATTTTCCAATTCGTGAGGTCCGAAATTTTTGTTCAGCATACATATTTTATGACTTAATTAATGGATACTCTGATGATGGGGTAACAAATTAAGATTGCGTGTATACTAATTCCATGCATATTTACCATCGTTTTCTATTCGATCTGCAATCGATTTCCCAGCCCATAGATATTTTTCAAATGTCTAATACAACAGACTATAATGACTACTGAATTGTTACGTAAATTTGTTTCTAGACTACGGATTATATTATGTTGTGTTATTCCACTTTGAATACGATTAAAAAGAAATGTTTACTGGGCCACATAAAACACTACAGACCCCGTTAAATAATAATACAACTCGAAGCCTGACAAAATCATAATTTAATGTGGACAACCAAAAAAAATGATCGTTAAATGTTTTAACTAATACACTTTATTTTAAAATTATTTTTACTTATGTCCCAGAAGTCAGCCTTGGTCTTGCTAATAAGGGAAATTACCAATAAATTGCAATAATCATTAAAAAAAGGGGCCATCAAATGGAGTGTTTTAATTGTCGCTCGTTTCTTAACATTGTATCTTTTACTAGTGCAAATTTAAGATACTAATTTTGCTTAGCAAAATATTCTTGATAATTCAGTCACAAATTCGGCTATTATATCGTGAGGCCGCCGGCCATTTAGTCGAACATGGAAAATCACCGACAATCAGCGGGAAATGTATGGCTCATCTATCAGATCGAGAAGTGAAGGTTGGCTCTGTCCAACTCGGCCAACCAGTATCGGAATCGAGTTGGCGGGTCGGACAATTAATAAGCATTCTGTTTGACCCATCGCCACTGCGGGCCAAGAGTTAATGGAGCCCCGATCGCGTTGGCCGAATCAATCAAGATTGAAATTGTGTTGGGAGCAGAGATGGCGAAGGTACCTCTAAAAACACAAGATATTGTCCGAAAAAGTATAGCAGTTTGCGGTACATCTTGGCATACTCTCATAAGATAAAGAACAATGCTTGTCCTAAAATCATAATTAATTTTAATTTTCCTAGAAATATTTCTGTTATAATAATCAAGAACCGCAAAAAAAATAACATCTACCTATAATTTTTATTTATTTTTGGAATTTAGCACCCTAAATAAGTACCTGGTTTTAAAGACTTGGGTACCCTACCCATGCAATATCCACCACTTGCTGGTGCAATCGCCACCAGTTTATTGGACCAGGCTGCGGGCAGCTTTTGTTTATTATTTTTGCAACTTTGTGTCGATTTGGATGAATTGCATAACCTGCTATCAAATGGTCTCACCCGGGCAAGTGCAGTGTCTCTATAGGGAAGGCTTCCCACTGTAAGTTGGCCTGGATTGCAACACAGACCGGGACATAAATTAGCTGGAAGCCCTGGGCCGCGGGTGGAGATCGGATGGTATGGTATGGTACGGTTTAGCATGGTGTGGTGTGAGGTGGTCGGGGTTATAGGGATGGGGTGGGGTCAGGGCCGTTGCCCCCATGCAGACAGCTGGACAACGGCGATGATGGTGATGGTAATGGTAATGACGATGCCGCAACTCAAACGGACCATCGCGTGGACCGGCAATTAGTGTGTCATACACGAGCAGACTCCACACAGTGTTACCATTTCCATGGGCTTTCGGGATGCAATATGCCCAATATAGAAGGAAATGGCATTTAAATTCTTAACCTTATTATGTTTAGAGTTTAATGTATATATTAAATCAAAACAAACATGTTCAGAGTTAGAGCCTTGGTAGCCATGACCCTTTTAAATAATTCCAATCATTCCATAGGTCATAAAGAACCGTCTTAACAAATAAATATGTACTTTTTTTTATTTTTGTTTAACAATTAAAAGTGTGTTAATATTTAATATTTATGGAAGTTATATTTGCATAACTAATATCTCTTTGTAACTATTTTGTCTGGATTGGATTGGTCTAGACCCACTGTGTGCCGCGCCAGCTGGGGCAGGGCAGGGTTAAGTGAGCCAAGCTGGTTACCGAGCATCCAAGCATCTGAGCATCCGAGCAGCGGGCCATAAAAGCGGCGGCCAAAACACTGCAGACCACAGTCGAAGATCGCCCTTCCAGCCCGACACAGTCGCAGTTCCTCTCGAAGAAATCAATCTCCATCTCCAAACACCAGACACCTCGACATGAAGGTGCGCCAAGTTGTGGCTTTAAATTTCGCGGATTAACACTGTCGTAGAAAGTGAAACACTATTTTTTTTTGTGATCCCTTTTTTTCTGTTGTGTGTGCCCTTGTGAAGATTGAACTCCCCATTAACGCGCTTCCTGCCAATCTCTTGCAGGTTTTCGTCTGCTTACTGGCGGCTTGCAGCATGGCCCAGGCGGGATTCCTGGGCGGCGGCGGAGGAGGCAGTGCCCTTAGCTCCGGCTGGTCCTCCGGCGGCGGAGGAGGAGGATATGGTGGTGGCTACAGCGGTGGCCATGGAGGCGGTGGTGGCTACAGTGGCGGTGGCGGCTACGGAGGTGGCTACAGTGGCGGCCACGGAGGCGGCGGTGGCACCGTTAAGATCATCAAAGTGATCACCGATTCCGGAGCAGGCGGTGGCTACGGAGGTGGCTACGGTGGTGGCCATGGAGGCGGCTGGGCAGGTGGCTCCTCAGGTGGCTACAGCGGCGGTGGCTGGTCCTCGGGAGGCGGCTACAGCGGCGGTGGTGGCGGTCATGGAGGTGGTGGCTACGGTAGCGGCGGCAACGTCAAGATCATCAAGGTCATCTCCGACTCCGGCTCGAGCGGCGGCTATGGCGGGGGCTACGGCGGTGGCCACTCCTCGGGCGGCTACTCCTCCGGCGGCTGGGCTCCTCAGGGCGGCTGGGCCCAGAGTAGTTGGTAAACGCGCTTCGCTGGCCACCAGCTACCATTTTGTTACTGTTTCTTACTGACCTTAATTGTAAATACTTCCCAGCATTAACGAATAAAACAGGGCGATAAAGTTGAGCCATTCCCCCACTAAAAAGGTAATTCAATTTATTTTTAAATTTAATGGGATAAAAAAATAGTGAGTTCCTTGGGAACCAAAAAATGCCAAAAAAGATACTGCTTTGGATGGTGTGTGAATTGAGTTGTTTCAGTTAAATCTGGAGTTACTATTTCATAGTAAGGCTACTTTAAAATTTTAACGAAAGCGTATTTTGTTGTGGCAAGAGAAACTATGAATGAATTTTTTTGTGTCTAGCTAAATTTATGTTTATTACCGACCAACAACTGAAGTAATTGAAGAGTCTACTAAAAGCGCACTATGAATTTACAAAACTTAGAATGACCTATTAACCGTGGGTTACTGCTTCACCAGAAGACTTCGGATGTCATCCCGCTCGGCTGCATCCGCGTAGCTCTGTCCCTCGGGCGTCCGCTCTGAACGACTGGCGCCCATTTGGAGCAGGAACTCGACGCAGCGCGTGTGGCCCTCCCAGATGGCCGCCAGGAGCGGGGTGATCCCGTACTTGTCCTTCCGGTCCACCTCCGCCCCGATCCGCACGAAGAACTCGAGCAGCTTCAGCTGGCCGAAGTCGGCGGCATAGTGCAGGGGGCACCGGACGCCCATCAGATCGTTTACATCATGGGATCCGGCCAGGAAAAACCGCTCCACCTCGTCGTACTCCCCGTTCTTAATTCTCCAGATGATGTCCTCGATGCTGCCACCGTCGCCCATATTCAACTGCCTTACTTTTGCGTTTTCAATAGAATGTGATTCAGTCAAGTTATGTGATTCGAGTGGGGTCTGGTCACATTACAAGTTGAACTTTTACTGACTATGCTGCTTAGATCCTTAAAAATATCTTACTTTCTTTTTTAAAGTTGATAGCTATTCAAAACTGTTAACTAATACTCCCTATGAATCTGTCATAGAAATTTCTCTACCTCGCCGCTGCCATAAAGTTGTCCTCCATTTTATTTATCGATGGTAACCCACAAAATTTGACAGTTGTCAGGTGCTGCTGTTGTTGGCAATGTTTTATTTTATGTATATATATTTGGTTTTTTTAGTTTTCGGTTTTTTGTGTTGTGTTAACCCTTCGTTAACCCCATACGCATGTCGGGCCATATGTCCCCGTCCTTCCCCCGTGTGTAAACATAGTACATATAGCCCGCCACCGCCCCCCAAAAACCAACGGCTTC
The DNA here is from genome assembly GCF_043229965.1 of Drosophila suzukii. Lineage (NCBI taxonomy): Eukaryota > Metazoa > Arthropoda > Insecta > Diptera > Drosophilidae > Drosophila > Drosophila suzukii. The sequence goes on along the minus strand of NC_092084.1, from coordinate 1,832,953 downwards.
CTACGCGCCAGACGCAATTTGTATGCAAATTTCCATGAGAATCTCAACACATGCAATAACAACAACACAAAGGACACAGCAGCAGCAGCAGTGGCAACAAAAAATTGACTGAGCATGAATGCAGAGCGGGAGGGGTTTTGGCAACCAATTGGTTACAAATACATAATAAGAAATGGACAAATATAAAATGGGGGGGGGTTTGAAGCATGGGGAAAATTTCGATTGCGAAAGTAAAATGTTAAAAGTGTCCAACAAGTAGAAATCTTGAGGGGCGCGTTTTTATGGGTTAGATGCTTAACTGTAGACTTTGAGAAGCGGGTAGAAGGGCGCTTTTAAACCAAAGGTTAAGTAGAGGCTTTAAGTCTAAATATGCTGGCAAGCCCCTGAATTGATATTTATTTTCAAACAGAGTAAAACCGCGAGAGGTGCCCAACAACTAGGTTTAAAATAGTTTAAATAAAATATTAATTTCTTGCCACCAAGTAGAGATATTGAGAAGCGCATAGAACGGCTATTTAAACCAAAGGTTAGCTGAGAGCCAAATTAGCCCGCCAAATTTGGGCGTGGCAGGCACACATTCACACTCTAAGGCTCAGTATAATAATAGTCAAGTAGCGGGTGCCGGAAATAAAAATAAAAATAAAATTAACTTCAATTGTTCTGCTGCTCGCACTTAGATAGTGTGGTATTCGGATTCGGTAGCTGGAATGGGTTTTGTGGGGTGCTGGTACAGGGGAAGGCGGCAGGCGGCAGGCGGCAGGCGGCAGGGGGGTTTACCAAAGCCACTTTCTATGCAAATTTTTATGTGTTAAATGCATTTTGTTGGATTTAACATTCTCGCTGATTTTTTGGTTTACATTTTTGCATATAAATGAGGGCAAACTTTGCTTTGCCCGGGCTAGAGGCAGCCCAGAAAAGGGGCGTGGCCCACACACACACACACACACACTTGCACACACAGAGACACACAAATTAGAGGATTAAGTAGCTTGAGTCCTGCCGCTTTTCCTCCTTGCCACTTGCCACATTCCACTTTCTCCTTTCTCTTGGCTCCTTTGTCTCAGAAGAAACAGGAGCAGAAGCCGAAGCAACAGCAGCGGCGAGACAATTACGCTAATTCGCCTGAAATTGTTTTGCATTTTCCAGGCCCACCCACAATCCACCGCCCACTTTCCACCCACTTTTCCTGGCAATGACAATGACTATGACTGCACCACCCACACATATATGTGTGTGTGCTGGTGTGCGGCGAGAAGAAGAATCTTTTCATCGCTTGTTTAAACAGTTAAATTTGATTGCGCTGTAAATAAGAAAGAGAAAGAAAACTATGGGCGGAAAACCCTTATTATATCCGCACCGAAGGAAGTTTGCTTAATTGTGCAACAATTTCCCTTTTCTCACCACCCATAAATCGCCACGTTCTGCTCGGTCTAATTAAAAGATAAGAATACACATCAAAGAATGGTAAAATAGGATGGAAGCCCCAAAAATGGATTGACAAATAGGCTTTTACTTGGTTTACATTATTACGGGATAAAGTCTACATTCGATGGGAAATCCAAAAAATATTTAAATATATACTTTGATCACTGGAATCACATCAAATTTAAACATTATAGATGGTTTGCATGAACATTTCTCTACAATAAACAGGGGTTCTATCAAAATCACTCATTTTCTCAACAAACTATTAAAGCATCTGAAAAAAAGAAAACATATAAATAAAACAGAGAAATGAATGGGAAAATAGGAAAAACAATTCACTCGCCTAGAACAAATTTCCCTGAAATTGTGCACATTTCCGCGTTGGCATTTTCCCCACTTTTGACTTTTCCCATAAATAAACATCACAATTATCATAGGTAAACAACAAAATAAATACGGGAAAAACAGGGAAAACAACAAAAAATAAACAAAAAAAGGAAGAAGAGCAGCAATTCAATTTCCATAGCTTTTCGCGGTCCGACTGTTTACATTTTCAGTTTCCCGTTTCCAGTTTTCAGTTTTCAGTTTTCAGTTTTACAAGGGGCGGTGGAAGGTGAAAGGGAGAACTTGAGCCAAGTCGCCAACTTTAAGTTTAATTGTTGCTGCTCTCGCAGTTGATTGCTTAAAATTCATAATGATAATAATAATAATAGTGCGCTCTTCACTAATTGCAGCAGCAACAACGGCACACAAACACTCGAATTGTTCACTTGAGAGGGGGGCGGAGCACTTAAGTCAAAGTGAGAGAAACTTTTCAGCGCCATTCGAATGGGCCAGTAGATAGGAAAATTCGCAGGACGAAGGACAAACGGCGAGGAGCTGGCAGGGATATGCCCATTCACTCATTCATTCATTCATTCGCCCATTCAACCATTTTGCCGCTTGCATTCAGGCAAAATTGTTCCACAAAGATACGAGTAACGAGTGGCGAAAGGGAAAAAGGGAGTCAAGTCGATGGAACGTGGGCTAGGATATCCTAGCTGCTGGTGTGCACTGCCAGAAAATGGGGTAGAGTGTGTTCCAATCTGATCTTAGGGACCCCAATTACACTTTCTTATATAAAGTAAGTTCAAGCACGATACATATCCCAGCAAAATACACTTTCTGCTTTAAAAGTATGTTTTTAAATATAAAGGTATTTAAAAATAAAAGCTTGAAACTTATATCAGAAATTAAAATGATTTATAAAGGGACTGCATAGATACTTTTCCACTTTTAATCTTCCACCGATTTTACAGTAATCTATACTTTTATATTAACAATTATTTTTCCAGTGCAGAGCTTTTCGCCAAGCAGCAGTGAGACACAGAAAGAAAAGGGGACACAAACAGAACTCCCAAAACACTCCAGCCCATTCACATCTCGAGTGCACTTCATTGCTGTCGCATCTACCCAATCCTCGTCCTCGTCCTCGTCCTCGTCCTTGGGTCCCTGTATCTCCGCATCTCCGGATCCCTGAGTCCTCCCACTCACGGCGAGCACTCGTCCTTGTTTTGAAGTCCTGGCTGAGCGTTGAGAACGTCGAATGCCGCGGGCGCTGCTTAACTTTAACTTGAACTCTAAAATAACAACCTTCCGTTGTTTTTGGCTTGTTCAGTTTTCGTATAATTTCCTTGCAGGTATTTTCATTGCCCCCCTTGCTCACCCACGAACCCACTCACCCAGACACCCGCCACCCATGACAGCTGAGGAAGGACAATGGCAGGGACATTGACAGCGGTTCGGTAGCAGGACTCGCCCGGCGGGCATTCAACCAGCTGCCAGTGAATAAATGAGTGAATGACTCACTGATTGAGCGAATGAATAGGCGAGCAGCAGATACTCGCAAATTAAGCTTAAGCGGCGAATGAATAAGTGAGTGAATGGAGTGACTGACTAAGTGCCCATCTAGCGGAAGGGATCGAATATTTTAAGAATATAGAAAATATATTTTATGCGAAAATCAACATCACAACTAACTTTAAAAAATATAAACAAATGAATACTTTATATGCTGAATATTACTATATAAACCAAGCATTTTCTAACTACTTACCCAAAGTCACTTTTTAAATGAATCTCTCTTTTATTCAATAAATTAGTTTGTGAAGCCTTGATTTGTATTCCTTCAAGACACATTAGCCATTAGCCATTGCATTCACTGGTAGTCCATGAACTATTCACACTAAAATGAGCCAAGATTCCAGCGTAGAATAAATAATTTGTGATGTGATTGTGAGTGGGCGAGTGTACATATATGCATGAGTGAAAATCACATCATCCGGGTAAATCGAACCAGATTACGTAATCGGGAAAATGGGGGTTTACAGGGGGGCGAAGTGATCAAATCAGAACACTCGATTACTCATTCACTGCACTCATTACACTTGATGAGTGTTTGGCATTCATTTGCGAGCTGCGCAGCTTATCCTTATGCAACTTTACTGTACCCCCGACAAACTTGTTACTTGCTACTTAGGACCTGACCCCTCCTGAAGCCCCTCTCAAAAACCCCTTCTTAAGCCCCTCCACTGACCACAGCCCCCTGCTCAATTTCAATGAAATGAAGGGGTCTGCCAGGGCTTCTCCCCCAATTTCCCTGCAGCCATTTTCCGCAGACCCTGCCCCTCCCCCCAACCTCACCTGTCCCCCCGATCAGTCCACTTTTAAACGAAACCCCCTCCCCCAGCATTACATCCATCCAATCCCAAGGGCATTATCAGACGGTGTTTGTTGTAAATGTTGGGAATCTTTATGCCTCCATCGCATCCCCCATCCCCCATCCCCCATCCCCCATTTTCCATCCCTGACGATTCCGTCCAGCTGCTGTGTTGTCATAATAGCATGTGCCACGCCTTCCCAAGCAGTCGCCGGGGGCGGTCTATAATAAAAATAACAACTTAACTAAGTAGACGATGCTATATAACAGACTACACTGCAAATAAAATAGGGGGAGAGAGATCCATTGTTATTATTTGTTATGAAACGTTTAAGAACACGCATTTAACCAGAAGTGCAGATTTATCAACAAGACCTGATTTTAGGTATGAAATTTATAATTAAATAAGTAAGTTATAGGGGGTATTTTGAGACTTGACAAAACCTTACTAATGTTGTATGGATAATATTTCAGTAGTAAACCATATATTTTTGGTATCCCTAAAATGTCAATGAAGGTATGTAATAGATCCAAGAGTGATTGGTGCTATTCCCCCTTTTTCTCTCTCTGCGTTATCCATCTCCTGCTGGATCCCTCTACATATCTGTTGCCTTGACAATCAGTTTAGTGGGCGGAGTGGGGAGGTGCATCGCCAGGCAGTGCTTGTCAAACTGTAAGCCGCTTTTGTGCATCAGCAGTGGCAGCAATAATAATAACAACAAGTACAACAACAGCAGTCGTTTAACAAGCAACAACTTTTCAGCAACAACAAATCAACAACAACAACAGGTGCATGGGGAAAACCGTTAAGCTGCGCAGTCAGCGGTTGTCGGTTGTTGGTTGTTGGTAGTTGGTTGTTGTTGGCAGTTGTTTCGGTTACGTTTTAAAGATTCCTTTTATCTAAGATGAATAATCTAGCAGCCACCCCCTCTTTCTCCGCCCATTCTCATCAAGGGGGGTGCTGGTTAAAAGGGGGCGGGGGTTGGACTGATGCTGATCCACCGCAACCACAACCGTCGCACCTTTTTACATTTTTATTGTGGCTTTCGGATACCCTCGCAGGCCAAGGACCACAGGTAATCGAGGTCAACTCAACTGGGCAATAAAGATGCCAAATGGTATGGCCCATCAAATTGTAAAGGACATTTTGGCGATGAAAGAAGTCTGAACAATATATCTTTAAGTCTATGGAACCCAGAAGAACTTAAAATCAAATTTTAAGCTTATAAATAGGTTAATTTTAAAAAATATCGTACATACAGTTATTAATCTTATCTTTCAAAAATATATTAGGGATGTATTCACTAAAATCTTTAAACAGAGAACAGCAGGAACAATCTCTGGCAGTGACTATACTTATGCTTTTTTAGAAATGGTTACCAAAATTATGTATATATGACGCAAAAAAATTCCTCTAAAATTCAACATAGCTAGTTTCCCATAAGAATACATAATACTCAATATTGAAAGCTATTGGCTAGTTTTCTGTATATAAACTTAAGTACCTTATAATTCAAAACTTCCAAAGGATCTTTGAGATACCATTTAAGAGGATACGTACTGGAAATAAGATCCTTTCTGTGCTAGGACAATGGGAGCAATGGGTATCCCCAGGATCGCCAGGTGAGTCTCGTCCACCTGCTTACACATTATGCTGTGCCAGTGGCTCCTCTTCTTGCTGGCCATTCCGTTTCTGCGGAGGCAGGGCGATAATCCAGGAGCATCTGTAGCCAGGTAACCACCCCCACCCCCCATCCTGGAGGGGGTGGTACAGCCGCCTGCTTGCCACTGGCCAAAAGCTTAATCCTTGAGCGGAAATAACGTTACGCAGCCAGAGTGTCCACAGTTGCCCAAGTTCTTTTTGTTTCTGGTTCGAGTTTTTCGAGTTGTTGTTTTGTTTTTCTTGGGCCACCGCATTGTTGTTGCTGTTTAGTTAACTCAATAAACGCAAGTGGCTGAGAGGGGAGGGGGGGGGAATAATCTATTCCAAGCCACTTCCAGCTCCTTCTGCCCTTCTGCCCCCTGGAAAAGTGCTGACACTTGCGGAAAATTTCCTCTTGCTCATTTACTTGTTTACTTTATTTCTCATTGTCGCTGGCCTGTTTGTTGTACTTGGTGCGTTTGTTGTGGCTGGTTTTAGCCCTTGTTGTTGCCGTTGACAATTACACAAAAAACTGTTAGCATTTACCACAAACATACGGCCATAGTCAGCAACAACAACGATGGGTAGCCAAGGTTTGAATAGATGGAAATCACCGAAGATGAGAAGGACCCCAACTACACTGAAATAAATTTAGATATGCCTAAGAAGGCTTTACAATAATATGTTTTGTTGAACAATCTTACGGGGGATAGAATAAAAGTAAACAGAATAGATTAGAATCCACTGTTTAATTTTTTACAGCTTGATATTTTACTAACAATATCCTGGAACTAATTTTAATTCTTTTAACTTCTTCTGTGTATTCGAAGGTCTAAGCTGTATAGATTAAAATGAATATATTAAACATTGAAAAAAGAGAAGATAGGTATTCTTAATGAAATTCATATCCATTTAATTTATTTACACCTCAAATATGTATACTATTTTTATTGTTTTTGAAATGAAGTACAACCTTGCTACATTTTTTTCCAGTGCAGCGACTATGGCGGACGACAGTTTCATGTCAACAGAAACAGAAACAGGAACTGTTCGCTTGGCCACGAAGGGAAAATGGCCAGTAGTCAGCACTTTTCGGCCATAAAAGCTGAGCTCCAAATAGGTGGGGAATGACCCCCGACCCCGACCCATCCCCGACCCATCCCCACCCCCTCGCCACCGCCCTCCCTCGCCGAAGGCCGCCTATCCATTAAAACGTTAAAAGCTTCTTGAGAACGCGTAAAAACTATTTGGCTATCTGGCTCCAGCACTTTTCCCTGCCTCCGTCAACCGGGCATTACGATCCAATCCTTCGCCTCGCTCCTCGAAGTTCTTGGACTGCGTAACATCATTAAAACTTGAATAATCAGCTATCCGTCTCCCCTTCCTTCGAGGAGGCAGAACAACAACAAAGTAATTCACTTTTCCGTTTGCAATTTGGTGCGATTTTTCGGGGACGAGGGCTAGTTTTATTTGGTTTGTGTCTGGGCCAAGGAAACAATTCAGGAATTGGGTTAGGAGAATCGAAGGGGGCGCCACACAAAGGAATATTAGAGCAACAATCAATGGGAATACTGAAAAACTAAACAGTTTGGCTTAAAATTTGAATAGCATAAATTGATATTTCACTTTTTCCTTTCATACATGTCCATTTTATTGTATTGCCGCAAAAAGAAACAACTTAACGTCAATGGAAATGAATAAAATAGAATTTCCATTTGAAACAATTGGCCAACAAACGGGAGCATTCGAAAGTGGGAAGCAAAAACAAATAGATAAATGGGTGGGTCCATTAAAATGTTGTGAAAATATGATTGCATATTTTAAGGGCAGACTTGAGCTTACATAGTTTTTTCCCCCGAAATACTCAGCGAAAACGTTGAAATAATAAATATGCAAGAGGAAAGTGATTTCGATTTAAAATTAGAATATTCCATATTTAAGCAACGATCCAACGAAATATGCAATAATCGAATAATTACCAGCACAGAGTGATAACCTAAAAATAAAATAAAACAACCAAATTCGATTGTGAATATTCATCAATGCAAATAGTTGAGTTCACCCCATCCACAGAAGCGCAAAATAAAGCACATTTTTCAGCAAATTTCCGATCGAATGCATTTGAATGCCCGACACGCGAAGGCCGCAAAAAGCGTAATGTGGGCGGCTATGAATATTCATGGCATTGAAAACGAAATTTAAAAAACAATAATCACGGGTGCCGCCCCTTCAATTGGCCACCCCACAGTCCTCCCCGGGGGTCTCCAATCGATTGGCCATCGATAAAGATTTGTGCCCCTTTCGGGAGCGGAAATGATTGCCGAATGGCAAGTAAACAAAATAATTTATCATTTTGGCGGAAGTCCTTGCCTGGAGATGTCTAAAAGGAAATGCGCCTGCCGGGCCCACAGCGCCGTGGAAAACCCCCTGGAAAAGCCCCAGAAAACCAGAAAATAGAAGAGTAAGCAGGGGAAGCCAAACTTTGGCGCAAACAAAATTAACGGTAATAACTTGGACTTGGCCAAGCGAGAAAAACCCGAAAAAAAAGGAGCGAGCAAAATGTTCCGCTGCATTTGCATGTGTGTGTGTGAGCGGCAGGGTTGCCACGTTCTGCGTTGAGCAAATAACCATAATGAAGTTTGCAAAGTTTTTTGACACATGCAACACCCCAGGAAGCCGGAGAAAAATATATAGAACAAGAAAAATGGGGGAGGGGTGCAGAGGAATACACAGGAAAAATAATATTCAAATATATGTTTTACGCATTATATTGTAAGTCCTACAACCTTGCCTCTTCTCTGGGTATATGATGATTTGTTTAAATCAAATATATTTCATATAGTAGCTATTAGAGGAAACCAAAGCAAGCCTGCGGACTTTAAAATCACTTAAAAAATTGCCTAAAAGGCATACTTTTACGCACCTTTTTACGCACCTTTCACAACTGTGGCTATTTCGGCGTCCATTTCGATTGAGAAAGAAATAAATGCCAAAAGGCCCCATTTTACAAGACCTTTCTATCCCAAGACCCATTATACAAATAAACAATCTGCAAAGTAGAAACGTAAGTTTTCCGTGTAGTCGCATGTCCTGCAGGTCCACGGCCTTTAGCCTCCTTGCTTTTTGGCCACGGCCAAAAGTGTTTTGCGCGACTGGCAAATATTTGCAAAGTGGCAAACAGAACTTGGACCCAGGACTGCGGATTGCGGGGCAGGGACTCTCGGCACCCTGCTGAGCCCAACGATTGGGCAGGGAGAGACCCCCACCCTCCACAGAAGGTCCTTGTTTTTTACCCCTGCGAAAATATTATTTTTATTAATGCTCGTCTGGACTTTGCTCTCGCCTGCGAAGACGATGAGGACAATGATGATGGCGTCGTCATCTGGGGTGAAAATGTGTTTTATATTTGTCAAATAAACGCAGCCGATGACGAAAAAAACAACAAAAAATAGGAAAGGGAGAAAAAAATCCGAAAGAGCGAAAAGTATTGGGTGCAAAGTTTTCCGTTCGTTATTCCGCTTTTTCGTATGGTTTTCCCCCTGGTTTCTCTGTGGGCCGTCGCCGCAGGAAGCGGAAATCGTGCGTGTAATTGAACGGACATTGAACGAAACTTTCGGCGCAAGGTTGCGACGCCTTGGAAAACCGGGGTCGCAGGACGAAGGAGGCGGCGGGGTCACCCACCATTTGCGGTCAATTTTACGGGCGCTGTAAAAACAAAACAGCATCGAAGAGCATCGGCAAATGGCCAGCGAATACAAATAAATATTGAGATAGGCGAATACATTTTGTATTTTTATGCTGCCCATATTTTTTACGACCCATGGGATTTTTTTCTGGGGTCCTTCGAAGTGGTTTTAGTGCCCTGCAGCTGGGTCCTTGAGCGACGGCCATATCGCAACTTTGCAGATCGTTTCAGGCAAATCGACGGGGGCTCGTATAAAACAACATTCTCACAATCCCTAGTCATCATCTCGACAAAATTATGAAACGAATAGAGTTTAAGTATCGCATTGAATTGATAACAAGAAATAGAACACCTATCGGGGGTGCTTGTTTGAAATACAAGTGCCTGAAAGTAGACAACGAGATATTAGTAATACGCCAATGCCTGATTTCCCAGCATACTTTTGGACACCGTAATATCTGCTAGTTATTTTCAAAATCTGTTTGGATTTTCCGTCCTTACCATTTCCCACCGACTAATCGGTTTAGTAAACGGGGCGAAATTCCGAGAAATTCTAAGCAACAGTTTTCAGCACTTCCACCTCCAAAACTCGTGTTCCGAAAGTCTGAAACCAGTCGTCAGTGCAATCCGTCAGTTGTTTTTCGCCGTGGGCGCGACTGCTCAATTAACAAAATGACAGCGGGAAAGGGGACGTGGCAGGAGGCGCCTTCGGGGGCCTTCAAAAGGCACGGCAAATGTCAAAAGTGTTTTCTAATTTGCGCAACACTCAAAGCGGTCGGGGGAAAAGCGGGGGAGCACCAACAACAAAGGCAACAAATAAAGCCGAAATGTATTTAACAAAGTGACAAAAAATTCGGAGACCTTCCTCATCTGCCCCATCCCAGCCCGTCGTAATGCTCAGCTTCTAAGCTTGGCGACTGTACAAAAATGTTTAATTTATCAAATGTCAACGCCTAAAAGACGGCAACATTTGTCGTCGTCAATGACAATGATGATGGCGATGGCGATGACGACGACTAGGTCCACCCATCTGCCACCCAAAACATGGAGAGCCCTCCCCTTGCGGCAATGTTTTTTGAAAAATGAACGTGGATTTCCCCATACGGTATTATTTATTGCAGCCATCTTCGCAAAAGTCGAGTCTTGTACATTTGTATAATGAATTTGACAAGTGAACTGTCCGGACAGATGGTTTTTCTATAATTGTAAGTAAAAGAGGGGGGAAAACGGTTAAGAAAATGTCCAAGCACTGTATAAAATCCGATAGAAAAGTAAAAAAGAAGGACATTTTCAGCAAATTTCTAGAATTAAAGAGTCTTATCGAAAAAGGGAAGCATACCATACCAACTAACAAAGAGCACAATTTGCACACACACTTAATATCGAATAAATTGGAATTCCCACAAGTTTAGAACCCTTGGTTTGATTGATTCCAATTGCTTTATAAAGGAGGAGCTATAGATATACAGATATGGATGCCCAATATTCGTGGGGGCATTTGGGGAATTATAAATGGCCATCGAGGCACTCAACGACGACCGCTTAATGCCCTGTTGGGCATCATAAATAGTGCAACTATCGCTGTCTCGATTTCCCAGTTGGATTCAGTATCCTCAACAGCCACGCCCCTGCCCTTGTTGTGCACCCCTGACCCCTAACCCCTAACCCCTATCCCCTAACCCCCGAAAACCCCGCAAGCCCCTCTTGTCCGGCACTTATTCGAGCAATTAAGCGGCCCTTTCAAAACAAATTGAAATGCAAACGCGCAGCAAATTGACTGACTCCCAGCTTCCAATCAACTGAACGTGGCTAACACACACTTCCCCATACACACACATAGCTGAGCACACACACACAGGTAATTCAGGTGGCTAACAATTGGGGAAAAGCTGGCCGTTCGAATAAATGTCCGAAAAATCATACACCTGCTGATTGCTTAAAGCCGATGCAATTGCCACTAGTCGCTGCACAGAAAAAAAATTGTATATAAATGCGAGATAATTACAGAATTTATATATAAGCAAGCCGTAATGGAAATGAATGATTTAAGATTGAACCTAGCGATTCAAAAGATATTTATTTAGAGGCCCTAACAATGAAAAAATTAATATAAATTGAAAATATCATAAAATAAAATTTTCAGAGAACTAATAAGAATGTAGTAATATAATGTTTCTCAATTACATTTTATAACAATTATTGAATATAAAATATAATATAATAGCTTATTCAAAATGTAACTAAATATTGTAAGTAATTTTGATAGCCCTAATTTTAGTATCCGGAACTACTTAAAATTATTTTTACCTATTACTATGGCCTTTTTTCCAGTGTACCTCATTATGGAGCTCCGTTTGTGGGCCCAGAGGGACTGGGACAGACTGTGCCCAAATGGAGGCCGGGCGAGCAGAATAAATCGGATTAATAATTAGAAGCAAACAAGGACAGGACAACCACTACAGTTTGCTTAAGCAGCGCGCCACTAAATTAAAATTGTCCCAGGGGCAATTCATCTTGGCCAACTCAGAAAATACTCAAAAAACCACAAAAAGAAGTAAGTGGAGCACCGAGAGAAACCCCACTGAAAAGAAAAAAGAAGTGAGTCTCTCAACAGGCGATGATCAATGCCCCATTGTTGGGAAATGGCTGCAAAAGTTGGCCAGACTCGGTTTTAACCCATTAAATACGGTTTCTAAGCCACACTTTTTAGCTCTGCTTAAGCTAAAAACATTTATATTATGAAAATTAGCACTTCTACAGGTAAAATGGAACTGGAATATACCTGAATAAAATGATTTTCTGTGACTTTTCAAAGTGTTCAAAGACGACAATGGTCATCAATGGCTTGGCGAAGTGATAGAAAAATCAGAGCACAGTGGCAGACCGGGTCTGGTAAATAAATCCTTGAGCATATTAAAACCCCAAAAGCCTCGAAATGAGTTTACTAGGCGGGGAAAGGGCGGAGAAAGTGCGGAAAGCTGCGGGAAAGTGAAAATCAGACCGAGCTCCTCTCCATTCTTTGCTTTGTACTCCACGGCACGCAGCTGCCCAGGCTGAAACTCAAACGAATCAAAGCCTTCGTGAATAGTCTTAGGACAACATTAAATATGACAGCGTCGGGAAATGGGTGGAAAACGGGGTGGGTTGTGGGTGGAAGAGCCAGGGGAAGGCGAATTGATATTAGAACATGTTGGCCGGCGAATATGTTGCATGCCGCGGGCCAAAATCGAACTTTGAGAAGGAACATTAGGCATTTTCTTCTCCCTTATTGAAAAATAGAAAATAGCAAAATGCAGACTTCGACCCAAAGCACATGATATTTATTAAAACTTTCATTGCTTTTCGGTAGCTTTCTCTTTTTGGAGCTACAAAAATTCTCGTCAAGTTTTCGGTCCAATGAAAATAGGATTTTCTGGGATTTTGGCAGTTATTGCTTTTATACCTAAAATGATTTCATGAAATCGAAGGCAAATTTTGTGCTACCAGCTTCAAATGGAAAATAATTTTCTTGCCCTGGCTAAAGGTAATTGCAACTTGAGTGAATCGAAAAGTATCTTTATAAATCAACAAAATACGCCAAAGTCGCATTGGAGTTGTTTTTAATTTGAGTAAAGCTCGTTTCTAATAATGGATACTATTTCTTTAGCTTCCAAGCCCCATGAATATCCAAAAGAATCCTGCCGAAAAAACCACTTAAACTTCGAACGTCCCAAGTTGCCAATCGAAACTTGTAGGGAACTATGCATCTCCGACTGTGGGCAATGGACCCCCATGGATTTAGGGGCTAATCAGGTTCCGTAATGCCTGCAAGTATCTGCCTTTGAAGACCCTGCTCAGATACATATGTATATAATGCAGTGTGGCCTGATGAGCCGACAAACAATCTGATTACCGCATGAACTGGGCCAAACTCAGTTCGATTTCTGTCAGGACTTTCAGCAGGACTTTCGGGGATGACCGTCCCATCACACAACCAGTTTTCCCAGCCAGTGGAAACTCCGGGCGTTTGCTGTTTTGCGGTCCTTGTCGAGTGTCAGGGCCACGTTTGTCCTGCCGGATGCGACAATATAAATTGTAATTAATAAATCAAAACAGCAGCAGCAGGCAGCAAGTGATACGACCAAGCCAAATACAAATATGCAAGTTTATAGCCGGCAATCAAAGTCAACAGAGGGGGCAGGGGGCGTGGCAGGAAGGGAGACAGATACAGATACACAGATACAGATAGACAGAGATGGAACGACAAAGTTTCCGCTAGCCAAAAGTTTGGCCCAATAGAAATTATGGCATGGCCGAACTTTTGGTTTATTTTCCAGCACCCTGCCCGCCACACTCTCTGTTTCTTTTATCCGCAACTAAATGAAATTGTTTTAAAATTTGACTAAAACCCTTTTGGTCAACGCACATACGAGGGCACAGGCATACTGGGAAAAAACTAATACAAAAACTCATCGCAATCCTAACCAAAATTGTTACTATCCTGAAAAGAAGAATAGTGTTCCCTAATGGTTATTTAAATTTTAATAGGTTCCAAAAAGATAACAACTTTATTAACGATTCGCTGAGACTCGTTTTTAAATGCCAGGCATGTTATAAAATAATTGCTGATGTTTTTGTTAATTTTTCCCTGTGCACACATGCACATTCACGGTGTGTGTATGACATGCAGCCAAAGTTTTCCTTTGCTCCCTCATTAACGCCCCCAAACTTTTTCCAGCTTCCAGAGCGTGGGAGTGGCGCAAATCAAACGGAAATTAAAAGCAAACTCAGCAAACCGCTTGACACGCCCCCGCACCCCCCTATAGGGTCAACTCCCCCCGAAACCCCCTCAAAAACGCATCCATGGCTAAGCTGTCTGAGCATAACGCATCATTACGTTAACAAAAATGGGCAACCGGCAAATGGTGAATGCTGAACAGCAAATGGCAAATGGCAGAATAAAAGTACACAAGGGAGGGGGTCGAAAGCGGGCTGGAAAAGCGGGGGTGGGATATAAGAATTTGAATTTCCATGCAGGCAAAGAAAAGCGAAAGGAAGCGACAGGAGCAGAGCTGGCTAAATTGCGAAATGCCGGCATAAAAATGCGATGCACATCAGATCTGTCATCTTGACTATTTTATCTTTTTATTTTGGGAAGGAAAATATTAATATGAACTTTATTTATTTAAAGGAAGAAGCATTTTAAAAATGTAGGAAAAGACAATTTTTGTTATTTCTTTAATATGCATCTTTGCTTTTCAAACTCAACTAGTGTAATAATTTTTTGATAAAAGTTAGTTTCTTTAAGAAGTTCGATTACTGTCATAATATTTTATATTGAGGGGTATTGAGCAGCTTTAATATTTTAAAGTATTTTATGCTTTATTTAGGAGATGACCATATTGGATGGTAACTGGGGTACGTGTGAGGTTTTTTAATTGCTTATAAAAACACTTATTAAAAACTAAAGAACATAACTAGTTGTGAAGGGTCTTATAAATATATGAATATTTATTACATGATGTATATGGTTTAGCTACTCACCACTGGCTCCGGGATAAAGGACAAGAAAGGGGGAGTGGGGGAGTGGCTGAGCTGGTCATGAGCCAAATCCGCTGCCAGACATCGAGCGTCTATGGCATCATAAACATTTGCCAGCCAAGACTCGCCGACTCGGCCCCAGGATGAGGACGGCGGTTCCGAGGACTCCGAGGACTCCGGGGACTCCGAGGACATGAAGGAGCCTAGTTGGGAGGTGGAATTACGGAATATTAGTTGCTCCACTTGGCCCTTCGCCTGCCACTGACGTGAACCATTTAGGACACTCGCCTCGAGGTGAGAGCTGCCAGATTATCCATATTCCTTAGCCCAGGGCAACCACGACTCCTAGGTGATTACATAACAAAAATATAGTTTGCCTTCATTTATACGTGTTCTCCCACAAATAATGATAAAATGTTTTTGAATTAAAAGTCTTCATTATTACCATTTCTGAGGTCTGCCTGGACTGTTAGATCATTTGGCAGTCGACCTTGCCGAGCTTTTAAGAATATCCATTGTCTGTTTTGCTCTTTTTTTGTTCATATTTTTTTTAGCTTGTTTTGCTTACGAAAAGCAACGATGTTGACGATGACGACCATTTTGCTGTTGCCTTGTGAGTTTTTATCACTTGTCCTTCTGTTCGTCGTGCGCCCTTTTTGTAAACTGAGAAAAAAAGGTTATTACCCTTTTAGTTATATTACCTGTTTTATATTTAATACAAAAAATCTATTTGGAACATTTGCCATATCAAAAAATATGTATTATTAAAAAAAAAAAAATTTTTTGCCTCTATTTAATTGTAAATTAGGCGCACAGCTAACCTTATAAAAGAGTCGAATTTCAAACATAAACATCCCTTAAGGATTTCCATCACTTTTGGGAAAATGTATTTTTCGAGCAATTTTCGCATTTTTTATAAGGGGTTACATCATCTATTTTTGCGAAAATTGGCCAAAAATTAAAGTTTCCAGGTTTCAATGCCAATCGATTGGAAATTAAATTACGAGCTCAACGAGGTGTGGCATTCCTTATTCCGACCTTAATTCGCAAGATAATTGCCAAAATACCTATGTTTCTAATTGAAAAATAGGTAATAGGATTTCAGACAAAATCACCCATATTTTTGTCGGTTTTCTAATCGTAACTTGGTCAAAACGAGGCGCACAGAAGAAAGACTGACTGTCTTGAGCAGCTTACAGCCTGGGCTAACGATTTCCATCACTTTTGGAACAATTTTTTTTTTGAGCAATTTTCGCATTTTTGTAAGGGGTTACATCATCTATTTTTGTGAAAAATGGTCAAAAAATAAAGTTTCCAGGTTTTAATGTCAATCGATTGGAAATTAAATTACGAGCTCAACGAGGTATGGCATTCCTTATTCCGACCTTAATTCGCTAGATGATTGGCAAAATACCTGTTTTTTTGGTTGAAAAATAGGTAATAGGATTTCAGACAAAACACCCATATTTTTGTCGGTTTTCTAATCGTAACTTGGTCAAAACAAGGCGCACAGAAGAAATACTGACTGTCTTGAGCAGCTTTCAACCTGGGCTAACGATTTCCATCACTTTTGGAACAATTTTTTTTTTTAGCAATTTTCGCATTTTTTATAAGGGGTTACATCATCTATTTTTGCGAAAAATGGTCAAAAAATAAAGTTTCCAGGTTTTAATGTCAATTGATTGGAAATTAAATTACGAGCTCAACGAGGTATGGCACTCCTTATTCCGACCTTAATTCGCAAGATAATTGCCAAAATACCTATGTTTTTGATTGAAAAATAGGTCATAGGATTTCAGACAAAAACACCCATATTTTTGTCGGTTTTCTAGTCGTAACTTGGTCAAAACGAGACGCACAGAAGAAAGACTGACTGTCTTGAGCAGCTTACAATTTGGGCTAACGATTTCCATCACTTTTGGGAAAATTTATTTTTTGAGCAATTTTCGCATTTTTCATAAGGGGTCATCTATTTTTGTGAAAAATGGTCAAAAAATAAAGTTTCCAGGGTTTACTGTCAATCGATTGGAAATTAAATTACGAACTCAACGAGGTATTGTATTCCTTATTCTGACCTTATTTCGCCAAACGTCGGCCAAAATACTGCATTTGTTGCTGAAAAAAGGGAGTTGGAATTTTGAGGTTCTTTTGTTTTTATAGGCAAGTTCTCTCCGTGTAGATGGGTTTCTCGGATGGCCCCAAAACGTTGTGTAGTTAATGTGGCGTTCTAAAACGCATTGGCTGCCTTGCCTTCCATCCTGGCCATAATATATGTAAACACTCAACCGCACACACACACTCCCCCAACTAGGCACACACACCGAGGGCCGTACACACACAGACAGGCAGGAAGCGCACATCGCATATTTGTATAGCATACTTTTTTGCGTAGTTTGTCGTTGTTTTCGCATTTGTTTGCCAAAAAAGTGGCTGTCGTCTACGGAAGTGGGTGGTAGAGGGGGTGGTGTCTGTGTTAGCAACTTCATTTGTTCGCTGTGCGTGTGCTCCAACAAGTTTCTGCCTAGTTGGCAGAGTAACGCAAATGTTTGTCTTTCGCCCAGCGACGCTTTCGAATCTCGAATCCGAAGAATTGCCGCTGCTCGAGGATTCTCCACCAAGACTTTCTCAACCCATCAGCTCACTTTCTTTCTACGATTTTTGGCTGAGAAAACCATAGATATTGTAAGAGACGCTTTTGCTTGCATTTATTGTTAATAAAAAAATGATCTACGTTTTTATTTCTTATGTATATATTCTAAATGGGCTTTAACTAAATATTCATTTTTTTAGGGCAAGCCCTTGCTTATACTTTAAGTTGTTAAAACCATAAGAGTTTAGAGGGGGTCCTTAAAAAAATATTTCAACCTCAAACACGCGCATATATTTCGCAGAATTTTCGCCACCCCCTCCCTTTTTCCAGCTGCTGCTTTTGACAGTTTTGTGTACTGTCAATTTAAGGCAGAAGTGTGCGTGTGTGTGTGTGTCTTCTTATATTGTTGCCACCCCTTGACCCCGCACCCCCCAGAAAAATACCACCCCCCTTGGCCAACCCCAGTCTGCCAATATTGTCTGTGTGCCGGCTTTAAAAACATCTTCAATTTTTCTTGGTTCCATTTTTTCACATTGCTTTTTTTGCGCCCAAAAGGGGGTGGCGATGACTGCGAAAGGGGGCGTGGGCTTTGGGCCACGCCAGAAACTTGTATTTGACAGACCCTTGTCTTCATATGTGCCACAACTATCGTCGTTGTCGGTTGTTGGTTGTTCAGTTGTTTGGCTGTCCTGCTTCGCCCCACCCCCTTTTGCCCACCTCAAGTCTTACCCACGCCCCCTTTTCTTATACACTTGAATAAGGCAAAGGGGAAATCGGAATAATAAGTTCCAACCAGAAACCTACAACCCATAAAAAATATATGTTTCCTTTGATTTGCTGAGCATTGTATTTGAAAAGTTATTTATAACTGTTTTAGTAACACGCATAATAATAGTATTTATTATTAAACCCATGAAATTGCCTATTTTAAGGTTGTTATTTTTATAACTTATAGCTTATAGTGTATATATTTTCGTTAAGTGTTGCTTCTTTTTAGCTCCTGCCCCAAGCGCCTGCTCGTTATTACATTCAGTTGTGTAAAAAGAACCATATATATATCATTATATGCGCCTTATACGGCCCTTTCGTACCCCGCATAAATTGTCGCTGCGGGTTGGATGTGAAGGACATAAAGACGCCACGCCCCCAGAACCAAACGCCCAGCCCCCGCCCCCGCCCCCTTGGGTGTCATCACATTTGCACTGCATGATTGATCGTTTACAAATAAGCAGAGTTTCCCCTACATGGCCGCCTGCTTAGCAGCTCAGAACACAAAAAGGACCAAGAACCCTTATGCACAACCCCTCTTTCGTAGGATCCTGACAGGCGAAGGCTGTGCAAATGATATCTGGCTAATTTTCCCTGGATAAGGAATACGATGGAGTTGGTAGGAGTTTTTAAAGGGGACTGAATTGATGCCAAGGAAAAGGACCTAATTGGATGTTATTCCACTTCTGTTAAAATATGAACTAGTGGTTTGTTGTTGAATAAATAATGTGCATAATGTTGCCTTGCTTTAAATGCTGCTTCTGCTTATTAAAGAGGAAAGTATTCTTATGCTCATCTATCATCATTAAATTGTTCAATAGTTACTCCATCTACCCTTTCAGCAGAAAAGTAGTACAACCTCCAGCTTTAAATACTACTTAGATATCCCTTAATTAAATATATTCTTATAATTCTTCCTTAATCTTTTCTTCTTATGTTTCAATTATTAGTCCTAAAATTCTATTTTGAATTGCTCTAATTAAATGAGATATAACCAGATAATATATTTCTCTATACATTATTATTTGATGAAACTGGCATTTATATACTATTTTAAATTCTTCTGCTTACAACCACTAAATAGAATAGAGCACTTAATGTCTTTATTTTAATAATTCCTCCATCTACTCTTTCGCCGGAAAATCCCCGGAGAAGAATCAAAACTTTCAGCCCGAGGAGAGTGACTCGTGGAAAAACTTTGGTTACTTTGGATGTCTTCATCCGCAGGACTCGCACACAGCGAGGGGTGTGAAGAAGGATGCGAGGCTTAAAATAATTAAATTGTCAGTGGCAACGGGGGGAAAGGGACCAAGGAAGAGGGACCCACACTCATTAGATGTCTATGAGGAACCGGGAACCCTTTGCACACACATCCCACATGCGGAATGGCGCCATCAAAATAAATGCCTGTCATTAAACAAATTGTCGCAATAAATCTGCGCATTTCAAAGTCAGTGGAAAGTAAAAGCCAAAGGAGCTGAAACAAAGAGCCCGGAATGGAGAAAAATATTTTCTTGGTTTTTTTGGGGGTTGTGCGATCATTAGCGCTACTCAAAGTCATCCGTAATCCGGATGGAGCAGCAAATATGTCCCCACGACCGCCAAACCTTTTTTGGCCGTCGGAAAAATTCACCCCTTAAAAGCAAAGGAAAACCTTTTTACTGCGGTCACCGCTGCTGTTAAGGCAATTTTCTAATCACAATAAATAAACAAAAGTCAATCAGACAGCAAAAGCAATTAGAAAATGGTAGCCAAGTTAATTAAGCGCCATAAAAACGACATTTTCCCCCACTTTGCCATTATTTTCCTTGTCCTTAAGTAGAATGTTGTCTCAATCTCAATAGATAGAAATCAACGTTGGCCGGGGCATATAAAAAACAGGACAGAAGCCGAGCATAAATTAAAATACATAAAAGAAAGGCTAAAAAACAAGGCCATCAGGGAAAGCGAAGGAAAAGCCGGGGAAAGTCGGGGAAAGCCCCAAAAGCAAACCAAGGCAAATACATCAACCGAGCTGAAGAAGAAGAAGCCGAGGCAGATAAGATGGCATTACAATAAAAAAGGAGAACAGGAAAAATAAAGCAGAATTGTCCTTCGAATTGAAGAAGAGGAAAAAAATTGCAGTCAAGCTGGCCTTGGCTTTGGCCTAAAGAATACCCATTTTTCTAAGTTACTCAAAGCTTGCTTAAATAAGCTTACAGATTGGTTGTTATATCTAGAAATTAAGAACTATAAAGATAGAAGTGGCATACACAGATTGCAATTCTAAACCAACATACATGACCGGTACCATTTTTATTATGTAAAAGTTGCAAAAAAATCTCGAATGGCATGGAAAAAACAATTATTTTTAATTAGAAAGAAAAAGAAAATAAAGTGATCATATCTATAAAGTTATTCCATTTTTCCTGGCCAACCCTTATAATATCGAACTGTTTCCCGAACACCTCTAATCTTGTGCAACTACTTGTGGTACAGGGTACTAAAATAAGTTGCCAGGACATAAAGCAAAAGCAACAAGGACAACGAGCAGCGACAGGGACAACTCTCAAGGCAGTCTGACCATCATTGGAGTTTGGCGGGCAGTGGAGGGTTAAGGGGGCGAAGGGGGTTAGGGGGGTTAAGGGGCGGGCTGCCGGCAAGTTGGCAACAAATTTATGAGCAAATTAATTGAGATTGGAAACGCTGCGAGGAAAAAAGAGAAGAAAACACAAAAAAAAAGGAGGAAAAACAAGGAAAAATCCGTACAGAGACAACGGGCAGGAAAAGGACACGGCTACGCAATGTCATCCGACATTTTTCCCGCCCTGCGTGTGTGTGTGTGCCTGTGTGTGTGGGGGCTTGTTAGTGTGCGGTTGGTGGGTGTTTCTAACTTAATTGAGAGACAAGTCAATAAACAGGAAGCGAGCGCCGGGCTAAAAGTCAAAGCAGCCAAACAGCAAAAGGAAAAGAGTGGAGAGCGGAAAAGAAAAGAAAACAAGAGGAAAACCCGGAAGCGGAGGTCGAGGGAATGTCCTGCATCTCTGTGTGTGTCTGTATCGAGTTTAAGTCCGTGGCTCAAAACGATCTCGGAAATTAACTACTTCGGTCTTAAATTCTAGAATGCCTACTTCTTCATTATTCGATATTTATTTATTTAAATATTTATTTGTATTTATGTTTTATTAATATTGAGTAAATACCATATTTTAAGTAAGTATTTTTTTAATAAGCCCCTATAATATATTAATTTTTCAAGCAATACAACAAACATATAGTTTTTAGCTAGTCCTAGATGTATGCTATCAACAATAAAAATTTGATAGATCACAGATGGAATCAAATCTTTATAAACATTCTTACAATCTTACAATTAATATCCTTGACTTCTGTTCTTATAGCACTTAATGTAAACTATGAAATTGCAGACCATCTGAACATTCCTTTGAACTGTGCGCTTTTCTAGTTCCATCTCTTCAGGGGGTTATTATCGGTCCCCAATGCCACCCAAGGCCCCCTTTGCGCCATCCATTTTCTTGTGCCGTCCATGTCCATTGCGCATTTTGAGTCGCATCGCGATGTCCACATAAAAAATAACACTAACACAGAGGGACATATAGTTGGGGTAGGGGGATTCGGGGCGAGGACCATGAACAAATAAAGCCATAAATCTTTGCCACTCGTGAAAGGGAGTCGCCGGGGGATGGAATGAAAGAGCGGCGGGGGAAGGGGGATTGGTTAGATGGTGGAAAGGACTTGGTCAGATCGGTGCTGCAAACAAAACAAATCCCGTTGTCTACACAACGGGAGTCAGTGTCATGCATGGCAATGTTTGCCGCTCAGCTAGTTCTACTTTCATCCCCCCTCCCCCCCCCCCTTTTCACTCCGCCACTGACCCACTGCCACCCACAAAACACCCAACCACCCACTAGACTTTCCGCTCGAGTCCTGCATCTTGGTCTTCATCTTCAACTTGAGCTGCCGCTCCTGCTGCTGCACTGGGCAAAGCAAATGGCCACTTTACTTATTTTCGAAGTCCCCCTTTTAAAGATCCTTTTCCATTTTGAAACTGAAGTTCCTAGCACTAGCCCATTACTTTTATTTTTTTTTTATATATATGAACTTCACCTTTTCTTTTTTTTTTTCTTTTTTTTAGTTCTTTCATACCAATATTTATAACTTTTAGTCTTAAGTATCTTGAATTTTACGTTATGGTAGCTATTTAATTTTAAAGTTTATTCTTATAGTTAGTATAGGCTTTCTTGTATAAAATCCTAGATTTTTTTGTTTAAATTTAGATTAAATTAAAATTACATTTTCACACATCTATATACTAGTGCATTTTTCTCAGTGACCGTTCTTTGGTCTGTTGCAATTTGTGGTGTCGCTTGTTGTTTGCCTGCCGCCTCCACTTGATCCATTATCCTTTCAGCCAGGATATAGACAAGGGACGGGGGGACTCCTGTTCTGCCCTGTTCTGTTCTGTTGTTGTCATTAAAATTCAAGGCATACAAAGTCATTAAATTATACGCGACATCTTTTGTATAGATGCGCTCGTGTTTGTATCTGTCTGTGTGTGTGTGTGTGTGTGTGTGAGGGGGCTTAGGTGGGCGGAAAAGTGTTAGGCGGGGGGCGTGGCGTCGGGAAATGGCAGTGAGCTGATTTCGCAACGACGGCATCGTGATGCGATTAAGCAATCAACCAAATTGCCAGTCCGACACCAAACTTGAAAGGAAATTACACGTTCCACGGTGGCAAAGGGGCAAAGGGGCGAGGGGGCTCCCCCCCTGGCTGGAAAATGAGAGGGCGGTGGTGGAAAACCGGGGGGCGGGGTATGGATGCTACGTGGCAGAGATAGAAGATATCACCAGAGATATATGGAAGCCAAGGCACTCATTGCTTAAGCAAGCAAACAACAAAGTCAACTCAGTGGCAGAGCGAAAGAGAGGGCGGCAATCAAACAGAAAGAGAGAGCAACAGCGGGGAAAAGAGAAAGAATGAAACAGGAAGAAGGCCAAAAGCGAACATTATCATCTCACAGGGCCTTCAATAAAACTAAGTGGGCACAAATCTGCTATTAATGGCCATAAAAGACGGCATTTAAGAACCCACCCAGCAGAAAGCCCTTTTCAACACTATCGGCACTTTCCAATATGGCGTT
This sequence comes from Drosophila suzukii, assembly GCF_043229965.1. NCBI lineage: Eukaryota > Metazoa > Arthropoda > Insecta > Diptera > Drosophilidae > Drosophila > Drosophila suzukii. The sequence continues at coordinate 1,809,485 of NC_092084.1, read as the reverse complement.
TGACCACACTATATTTTTATTTACAACATACTTTACCCACGAAAAGAAACTCAGAGGACAACGATGGTGATTTAACCAATGTTTAATGGAGGATTGAGCTGCCATTTCTTCAATAATCCAACTTTAAGCACTGCCAACCTCCAAACTCCCACCGAACCCGAAGTTCAGTTGCCTAACAAGTTTTCCCTGTCCTTGCTTGACTCGCGACAACTCGATCAATTTGTTTAGATTATGCTTATAACTGGGATCCACATCTACTTGCCTCCCAGTAGTCGTGGTCCCACAAATGGGGATGTACTCGGTGTGGTGGGAGTGCACAAGTTGCCGCCAAACCCTCGCTACATCCCGCATAAACCCATCAAAAGTGTCGGCAAAGAAGTCGCAATTGCTTTGGCCAACTGAAACTAACAAAAACCAGCAAGCTGCCAATTTGCGTATGTAATGTGGAGACACAGTGCCGTGGGAAAAGGGGCTAGGGGCCAGGGGATGTCTCAAATCCATGGCCAAAAGCCGGAGACGAGGAGAAAGCCATAGACATGACATCGCTACCGCTCGAGCGTATGGGGAAAACTCCAGTTTGGCTGCTAGAATTCCAGGAGGGCAGAGGGGAAAACCCGGAGAAGCGTGAGAAAAACAACAATTTTGGCGTAAGACGAGCCAGAGCGAGATGGCTATATAGGGAGTGCGACGGAGACAGTGCAGTGCAAAAGAGAGATGTGTTTTGGCCACACTCTAATATATTTTTATAAAGGTATAACACACTAACATGAATGCACCCAATAAAAATATATGAACATTGTAAATCAAAAATCTCTAGAGATTCAAAATCACTTTAAAAGTTTGCCTAAAAGTATGCTGTAAAATATGTGATTCTGTTTCTAGAACCTTCGCACGCCTCTTAATGTGGTTTCCAACCTGTAGAAAAAACCACAACGCACTGATAAATTTCTTTCAGTGTGACTCGGAGTGACTGCGCCACACGCCAAGACAAATTATGCTGTTGATAAGCGCGACAATGGCGGAAGCGCAGACACAACTAAAGCGTTGTGGGGGGTGGGGGTTGGGCGTGTGTGTGTGTAAAGGGGGAGTAGCAGGGCGGGGACTTTGTAACTGACGCTGACACGCGCGCAAGTGGCTGCCTCTCTTCCCCTTCCACACCATCTACCCGCCGCCCATGTTTGTTGTCTCTTTTGTTGCGAGCCAACGACCCGACATCCCATTGAGATTACCTATAAAAGGTTATTTAACCCATTAAAAAATCCTCAAGAAGTGCACTTGAACAAACCCGTTTTGTAGATGTTCGGATAAAACCTTCTTGAAAACTTGATTACTTCCGAAATCTGAACTGTACATAAATCGTAATGCAGAATTATGCTTATTTTATTTACAGTCATTTTGTAATTCATCTCAGTATAGTTCTACATTTCTCAACTGCACAAAGAGCATTTATATAAACAATATATATATAATAATAAATAAATAAAACAAGAAGGTTAACTAGAAGCCTTTTGGAACACATTCCTTAAGCAAAGGCACATGTTTCCTAACCAAAAGCGAGGCAGAGACACTAGATTAGCCAGGATTGAGATGGCCTAAGACAACAAACACAGCCGCAATAAAACCCGCTTGGCTTGTAAATATTTAACAAGTGCCAAAAGTTATTAAGCGCCCCTCGTGCAGATGACCCATCAAGAAAGAGACAAAGAGTGCTGCAAAAAGGGATCTAAAGGAAGGGGATGGGGAAGGGGTGCTAAAGGGACAGCAACTCGCTCGACCGACATAAATCATCGAGCCAAATAAATCACAGCAAAACGAGGGGGAAACGACCAAGGACCAAGCGAAATAGAAAATCTTTGGCGCAACTTTGAAGATCTAAAAAATTATTAATAATGCAGAAGACGCCTTCTCGAGGGGCAGGAACTTCGAATCTGAAATCTGGGACGCGGGACTAGCGACAATAAAATATTAAGGATTGCGACCATTTACATTTTTGGTCTGGCCAAAGCAGAGCAGAAAGTCATCTGAAAATCGATTAAAGTGGAGCAAGAAATTTTGCTTATATAAGCCTTACTGTCTTTATAGATCCTAAAATGTAAATGAACGGAAATTCCAAGTGTGTTATTCTTAGTATTACTCATACGCAGTGTTCTCCTTCATTGCATATTGTTTGTTCTATATATTGAGAATAGAAGAAGAAGATATTGAAGTTCTTGAAACAAATTAGATAATGGAAAGGTTTCTTCTGACTATTACTCATACGCACTGTTGTCTTAGAAGCTATTTAAATTCTTTTCAAATTCCTGTTGGAAACTATTATTGATAGACCCAAAAATAATCGATATATGGATGGGGCATTTCGAATTGCCAGAAAAGCCCGTTTAGAGGATGCACGCCAACTCTAGCTCATATATCATCCCATTGTGGGCCAGGCCCGGCTGAAGATAAAGGCCCCATACTTCGCAACTTTGCCACCCCCCAACCACCCCCTGGAAACCCTAACCGCCGAAAAATAGAAAAGACGTCAGGCCGACAGCGGCAATGAGGGCAGCGATAAGACGACAACGCGGACACCCAACGAACCGCGGAAAAAGCCGAGTGGGGCCCATTTTAAAATTCTAGGAAAATAGAGTGGGGGCCTGGAACAGCAGAGTCCTGGCAGTGAAACATGCAAATGAATCCCATCGTGGGCCTGCTCCACGGGACGGCTTAAAGGCGAGGACTTTTTCAAGGACTGGCCGCGACGACTTTGTGTTGTGCTAAATTTATGCAACAGGCTTTTGGCCCATTTGTAAAATATGCGCTGTCATAAAGCAGCGGGCGAGAACTCGAGCTCCAGCTTGGAGTTGTCCTGGGAGTCCTTGTCCCCGGGATCCTGCCAGTCCTGGCAGCCCAAAGCTCTACCAATTCGCAACATTATTGGGCCTGCCTGGGCCCACTGTCTGAATCGGTCGGTTCTCCGCGCTGCACGTACGGGCATATAATTTTTGCCAAATCAGAATATTTATGCGTCTAGCCGCACACAACATGGGCGGGGTGGGGCGGGGCATTTGGGGAGGGGGTCTGGAGATTCACTGAGCTCGACGAGGGGACATAAAAAAATTACAGCACGCTTGAAAAAACGCGACAAAAACACGCAATGGATATGACTTTTACACAAAGCTTTGCCTGCAGACTCCCGGCTCATGTTCCCTCCCTCTCCAACCCCTTTTCAGTTGCAGTTTTGCACTGCAGGAAAAAGTGTTTAATTTGAAAAAGGTATTTTATTGGGTGTTCGCCAGGTCTACAACAGAAACAAACAGAAAGAAATAAAGAAGAAATGTATTTGAGTTGTTTAATCATTTAACTATATTGCTATTGTTATCAACTTTCACTTCTGTTCCCAATAAAATAATAAATAAATAATAATAAATTGAGTAGAATTTCTCTCTGTGCAGGATCCATGGCGGTGGCTGCTGGTGCTCATTGAAACGCATTTGCAGTGCAGCCGTTGCAAGTGCGTTCACCGACACACACACAGGCGCACACTCACACACACTCGCAGTTACGCACACAACTGCACACGAGTCGGAAGCAAAGTGTTCTGGATGCGGATATATCGATTATTCGATTATTCCTGACCTCCCATCAGCGGGAAAAATGCAAGGACTGTTAAATATAAGTTGAAAAGCCAAAAAAATATTAAAATAAGAAGCAATACGAGGTGCATAAAAAAATATCACGTAAACGTATAGGTGCTCAAAGGTTTATTTGAATACAACTCTTTTAAATATTTTAATAAATTTATTAGGAACGCATAGTGCCAATTGTTTTAATTCTTTAATACTGTGCTAATAAATTTCTTAAAAATTGTAGATATATATACACTTATTAGGCCTTTCGAAACCTTATAAATGTATTTTAATTAAAACATTTAAAATTCATAGAAGGAGAATAAATAATAACATACATTAATAAGATTTTGGTATAATTCTCATTTGATTCGTATCAAAAGTTGGTTAGGGAATTTCTTAAAAATATAGGTATCCAAACATTACCATTTCTAAGTGTGTTTCAGTTATGGTTTGTATGCCACATTTGGTTAAAATATTTACCTTAACTTTTTCTCTTAATGATGAGTTATTATTATGATGATTTATTGCATAAGAAATAAAAGGTGACGGCCTAGTCGGTATATGTGTGCCGAGCACTTGTGATTAAATTAAATCACGTTTTGAGCCCACTTCGGTCCTTTAAATACACATACATGTGTATGCACATACAAATACATACATATGGTAGGGATATTTATTTCGGAGCGGGGTCAGTCCACCGAAGGGGGCGTGGCTGGCGGTGGGTAGGGGGAAAAGAGACAAAAAGCAATTGCTTTCGTAGTTTTTTGTCGCCTGCCGCCAGTGAGTTCAATAAAAACAACAAAAAAACAGACTCGTCGCTGAGGGGTTTGTGGCTAAGTGGGCGGAAAGGGGCGGAAGGGGCGGAGTCAGTGGGGCGCGGCACTTGTTCAACGAGTGGCAACAATTTTGTTGCATTTCGCTGGTGTTGCTGCCTTTGTTGTTCTCGTTGTTGCCTGCAAACGTTTTTGGCACTTTTTGGTTTTTGTGGCCAATTTGAAGAGTCGCGCCGAACCGGAAGGCGTACGGCCCAGCCGCTGGGCGTGGCATGGTCAGCCCACCCACACCCACACACACCCACACACACACTCAAACGGAGACAACCGTGCGCAAAACCATGTGGCAATTTTTGCGGTTGCGAAAAGTTGAAAACTTTCCACGGCCCCAGTTAATGGCGGCGCCCCGAAAAACCCAATTCCCCCCTCTCTCCCCAAGCCCCCCAAATTTTGATACCCCCACATAAGGTATTATAGTATTCGCAAAAGTTTTCCAGCACTTGACACTCTTTAAAATTTGTGTGCAGCTGCGGTTGAAGTAATGCCATTGTTTATAAAGTACAGTAAATAATGATACCTGATACATAAAAGTTATATTCTTAAAGCAAATATTATTATTATATTTATAATTACAATGTATCCCAAATAAGTGCTATTCGATCTCGAGAATTATCCACTCAGGTCCACAAACCATAAGATAAGAACAGTTCTGGTGGGAGTTCCATCTTTTAGAGGCTTTAAGCCGGAAATACATTTATTTAACCATATTTATCAGATACACATATACTTTTCATCCTTCAGATAGGCTATCTTTTCCTCCCACTTTCCCGTTCACATCCTGTCGATTTCTTCTTTTCAGAGCCACTGCTTTGGTTATTGTTTGCAGCGGCCGGCGAGAGGTTTTGATTTATATTTAATTCAATTTTTATTGTGCTTAAAAAATGGATAAAATATTGCAGGGGTCAAGGGTTGCCTGGTTGGCCCATTCATAAATTGGCAGTCGCCTGGCTGCGTTTGACAGCAGCCAATGCAAATTGCGGTTAGAGTGGGTGGTGTGGTCCTCAGGGGGCGGCAAGTGGGTGAAAGTGGGTGGTCCACAGGCTACGTGCCGCCGTTGGCCGCAAGATGTTGACAATGACAATGAACGTGGTACGAAGCCGTTGGCCAAGTCACACATGGTCAACACAACTGCAACTCGCACCAGACTTGGCCGGCGGCAGAGCTCCGGCGGCGGAAAAGGGGGAAAAGGGGGAAAAGCGGAAAATGGGAAATGGGGCAGAGGAAAAGCATCCTTGTACGTGAAAGCCAGCTCAAGAGGTTGTGGATGTGTGGGTCAAATGACGCGAGCGTGACACGACAATCGTGATAAACGAGATTAGTTATAGAGCAAACCAAGCAAACTGTCTCATAGTCATGCTGCCTCCCCACTTTCCCTCCGCTTTCCCTCCGGTTTCCAAAAACTTGAGCAACAGCTGCGTGTGTCAAGCCGAAAAGTGTGCAATGAAAATTGTGTGAAAGTTGTGCAGACAATATGGAGTGAGAAATTCGGGTTAGAGATGGCAAAAATACAACTGGTCCCTAAAAAAGATACCGATGAATTAAAACTGCCCTTGTGTTTTTTGAAAAGTATGAAAATACTGCACTATTATTTCTTTATTACAAAAAAAGGGGGGAATAAACTAAAGTCACTCGAGATTTTGTTACGTTCAGGATCATTTAAACTGACAACTTTATTTTATATCAATATCACATTCCTTTCACGCTGCCATCGCTCTGACTCTCGTCATAATTGATAATTGATTATAATTAGTTTTTATTTCATTGGGTTTTTGTTTGAGAGAACCTTTGCTCCGTCACGTGCCCATCTTCTTTACAATTGCCCTGCCCAGAATAATACATAGATGCAGCTGAGGGGAAAAATAGGGCAGGGTATTTAAGATTTCTTAGCTAAAACCGAAACTATCCCAAAATCTAAGCCCTTGGCTTTAAACCAAATTAAAAATGTACCACTTTTTTAACTCTTCTCCAATGTTAAACAATCTTTGACGAGAAATATAAATCGTTTTGAAGGATATTTCCATTCAAATTAAACAGTAAAACATTGGTTCTAGAAAGATCTAAAATCAGAAATATATATATATATATAATTATCTTGTAGATTATAATTACCTCAAAGAATATTATATTTATTCCTATTAGCAAGACCGCAATTGCGTACGATTCTATGCTTAATATTCCCTATTTTTTGTTGTTTGCATAAGCAGTCGAGAGGCGCTTCCATTCATTACGTAATGTGGCGAAGGTTTTGTGTCTTGGCTACTGGAGGGGATCAGGACGGGCATGGGCATAGGCGGGGGCGTGGCAAACCCAAAAGGGGGGGCAGGACACCGCAAAATGGCAGTGGCGCCATGGCATTTAAGTCACGTAGCCATGTTGAGTAATGCGACACGTTGCCATTGATGGCCCGTTGACGATGAAGTGCAAGCTGGAAAATAGAAATAGAAATGGCAACATCACCAGGGGGCGGTGGGTGGTGGGTGGTTGGTGTATGTCCCTCCCCCTCCCCTCCCCACGCAGTTGCCATTGTGACTGGCTGAGAGGGCAAAAGCCAAGTGGCAGCCACGTGGCCAACACCAAGCCGTTTTTCTTTCGGTTGTTTGCTTGGATTTCGGGCCCATTGATAAGAGCACACCACCCCCTAAAAAAATGTTTGAGCAGCCACAAAGTTTGCATATTTATTATGCACTCAGAGCTCAAACATTGCGGCACAGCGAACCGATCCAAAGAATGGCCCCAGGAACCGCAGAAGAAAAGTGAAAACTTTGGCGGTGCAGCGGTGAAAAGTGGTGCAGCCACTGCGGAGGTGTCAGCAGCCAAAAAAAAAGAAGAAAATATAGGGAAATCCCCGCATCAATAACTTGACTCTTTTTACTGCCTCCGCTGCAAAACAATGCAGTTGGAAGAGCAGTTTGCACACAAGGAAAAACTCCAAGAATTTCCAGCAATTAATGCCATTTTCATTGACTAATGATTGCGAAAACAATTGTTTGAATCATAACTAATCTTAACTTTAATCTAATTATGGTTTTTAGAGTAATCTTTAAAAACCTTTTTAATATTTAGTAAGTACGTTGAAATATAAGTTAGTTTCAATTTTGCCCAGTGTATGGATGCAGCTGGTGACTGCTAATCTTCAGCTGGCAGGAGTCGAGCTAGAGAGAGCTTAAATGGCAGCCAGGTAAATTGTTCCGGCCATAAGTGGATGGAGGCATCCTCATAAGCCAGTGCACTTCATAATCGCAGCCAGGCATATTGGCAACATTTGAAAGGGGATTCTCCAGACGTTTCGATGTGCTTTCCCAGGTCTAATAAGACACGGACAGAAAAGTATTGGTTCTAAACCAGAACTTCTTACTATAGAATGGAATCGCAGATCCTTGCCAAGCGTTTTATATCATTTTAAAAATGACAATAATTAAGTCTTAACACTCATAAGTTAATTTGAATAAAGCTGGGGTCTACTTTTGCAGTCACTAAACATTTAAAGATTTCATTCTCTGGATGCTGTTTTTGCTGGAGTGCAGGCCAACACCCACAAGGTTTCGGGCTCAAAACCTTTCAGGCCCTGCTCAATCATGGAAGTTCCGTAATTGGAAACCCCGCTTGACTCCGTTCCGTGCTTATCAGCATGCTCCACACTGCAGAAGGACCAATTCCGCTGAAATAATAGAAAGGCAGTCGGCTGCATGATGATAGTTGTAGTGGAGTCGCCAGTCTCCCCCCTTCCATCGGATGCGTTTAAATCAACGCTGTGATAGACAATGGCGGGAAGTCAAAGGAACGCCGGGCTTGCTGGAACTCCAGGTGTCCGAAGGACAACCTGAAAGCGAGGGAAAAACAATAATTGAGCAAGGTGCCATGGCAGCCGCTGGCCAATTTGCAGACACGTAAAAATCTTATCACAAACAAAAGACTTACCTCATCGCCGCCCCCGCTGCGAGAAGACCCCTCAAGGGGGCTCTTGGTCCCCCGAAGCCCGCCTTTAACCCTCGAAAGCCCCACCCCTTCACCATGGCAGCGATAAGCCGTGCACGTTGTCGCCATTCCGCTCGCATTTGTCGTCATCAAGCGAAACACAGAAGGCGAAATCAGGAACACAAATGCAGAGCGAACCATTGATAAGGCTACGGCGGGGAGACCCGACTATACCATTCTCTGAAGCCCATTGAAAAGATCCTAAAGAAGGTAAGGCCTACATTACGAGCGAAGCTAAGGCATGTAACACAAAATGTTGTACTAAAATATATTATTAATATTATGAATATGAAAACACAATGATAGTTATCTTAACACCTTAGTACTGTTTTTAAAAACTGCACAAGTTGTGGAATACTTCAGTGACTGCTGTGACTATCACCACAACATTTCAGGGATGGAACCATTTCCAAAAGTTCCGACCTGCAGGGTATATGAAATGGGACTCCCATTCCCCCTGACAACCACCGGAAGTGCTCGCAGGCAGCTCACGTACGACATATAAATAACATTTCGATTTGGCTGTGTGACAAACCCAAGCCCCGAATGATGCAAAATTATGCCACCCCAAGACGAGGTTGTGTGAGAAAAAACACAAATAGTTGGCCAAAGAGTTTAACAATTCGATTTTGCATTTCAATGCGCGATAAACAAGAGCAAACGAGAAATGGGGGAAATTACTAAATGAGCCCACAAAAAGGCCACTTAATGGAAAATGTCAGCCGGTCAGAGAATTGCCCGGATGCCAAAATAGAATAAACAGAACAAGGCAAATGAATTGTGAATTGAATGGCAATCGCAAAATTGAAAGGGACACAAAAGAGACAGCCAAGGAGTCTTCACTTCCCCCCCTATATATATCTATATAATAGACTCTATATATATACCCAGAGCACTCAATTATCAGTCATAGTTTGTCAAATTGACAAATTGCACAAGATTGAGCACTCCTCCGCTCCGAAATGAAATCGAATCGGAATGAAAACATTAAAAGAATGAAGGGCAGTCAGACGAACTGGTAACCGAAGACAAACAATTTTACTTATTTATTTTCCAGTTAAGAGTACTCAACCAGTTTCTATTTTCTTTATGATAATGCTAGCTAGGGCTTGGAAAACGTTTCACTGGTAATAATAACGTGGAAAAACCATTAAGTTCATATTGAAATATTAAATTTGGCCATTATAGGTAAATTAAAGTTGTGATTTTCATTTCGTTGCAATACACGTATGAAGCGAATTTCTTCTTGGACCATTTAACATATGGCAAGCTCCATACGCCGCCACATCTTGAGAAGGAGTACCTTTGAGCTGAAAGAGCCCTCTGTCGGACTCCTTGGGAACCCTGGCCGTCTGCTCCCCCCAAAAAAAGAAACTTAAGCTTCAATTTCGACTCTATTAGGTCGCAGGGGGTGTGTGTGTGCTCTTTTGCTGCTGAAATCGGCTTGCATGCCAAAGGGGCCAGGACTCTTCGTATGGCATCCCGTTCTACCTTGACTGCAATTCTGGGACAGGACGAGCATCTGCACTGAGAGAAAATAATAAAAAAAAAGGAAAAAATAGTTCTCGAATATTCTATATATATAAAGCGACCAATTTAATAACACTACTTTATATCATAATCATTTAATCCATATACCTCCATTTTGATTTGCTTGGTGTCTAAAAGTATGCCACAGGGTATTAAAAATGATTATCAAACATGACTTATTTCAAAAGGACAAGTTCAGCTCTTACTTTCCTCGCTTAAAGCCCTTTCTGAGTCTATTACATCCCGATATCCCGCAGTGCATCCTTTTGTAAGCTACTTGAAGGAAATGTGTTGCATAGTTTAAGGCTGAAGCACACAAAGAGCAGAAACAGGAACAGAAAACTGAAGCTGAGGCAAAAACAGGAGCCGTAGCAGCGGGAATATCAACCATAGTCGGGGAAATTACTTTCAACATTTCGAATGCCGTCTCCAGGAAAGTCCACCCCCCCTGATCTACGCCCCTGGAAGACAGCACAAAGTGTGTATTTATATTTAAGAAAAATGTAAAAGAAATAAAATGCGAAGTGAGCAGTCGGAGGAGCGCGGAGGAAAGGTGAATGGAAAAACAGGAAAATTATTTGATTTTTATGCATTTCACTTAAGAAACGCAAAAAGGCCACCAGAGACGGAGAAAGGAGATGAAGACAGCCAGGATGGCTGGCCAAATCGCGGATGGGGAGCTCGAAGGACATGCATGCATTATAGATGAACTTGCCGGCAACGAAATAAAGCAAATAAATGCAATCAGGAATAATAATTCCAGGCCAAGACAGCCGGGGATAACTTGATTTGCACCACCTCTTCCACCCACATCCAAGTTCCTCCCCCCGCAAACGCATAAACAACAATTTCACTGCGAACGGTGGTTGGATAAAGTCATGCACTTGGCTCGTAAATAAAGCCAAAAGCCTATCTTCAAGGCCCTGCCCACAACAAGCTCAAAGTCGACAGGGAACAACGGGGAAAAATCGGGGCGAAGCGGGGCCAAATCGGGGAAAACAGAGGGGCAGAGTCAACGCCCAGCCAGTTTTTCACTTGGAAAAACTTAATTATGCATGGTTAACACGAAAACTCAATAAATTTTCAAATAAATTCACATGGGCCGAGCCAAGAAAAGAGGAATCGAAAAAAATTCGCCCGGCCTTTTGGTCTATGTAAATTTTATTTGCCAAAGGATTTTTCACCAAGTTTCCTGGCTCTGTTGCATTTAGATTTATTTGCAACGTGTGTGCTATGTAAAACCTATTAGGTTTTCAGACACCCACCCACCCCAGTCAGCCCACTCAGCCACCAACCCACTCAACTGTTGCGCAAGCAAGGACTCAGAACTTGGTAGTCGGGACTCGGGACTTGAAAGAGAGTCCTGGCACCTTGGCAAACTAATCGCCTGTTGAAAATGCCCCACACTGCGCCAGTTAGAATTTATTGAGTTCTCATATTGAGCAATGCTATAAAAATAATGAAGCCAAGTCCGGGCCAGAAAGGTAGAAAGGTAGAAAGGTAGCCAGGACTCCGAAGTTGTGGTCCTGGTGGCTGCGCTACACTCAGCTGGACGGGATTTCCACAGGATCAGGCAAGATAAAACCTCTGGAAGAAAAACAAATCCTTAGGTATGACCAGAGAGCACAAATAAATGTATTTTATGGATTTTAGAACATTAAAAAGTCGAAACTGTACCTCAAAAAAATTAAGAAATGTTTTAAAGCCTATAGGTTTAAGATGGGAAAATCCATTGAATGACTGTTAAATATCTATGCATGTACAGTGTACATTGTACACTTAATAAAATATTTGTTCTAAATTTTAGAAATAAATCTTGAAAAATTGTCAACTTTTAGGGAACATTTTGGTTGAACATAGTAAATTTACTTATTAAAAATAATTGTTTCTTAAACGTAAAAAAAAAGAAATTCTAACATTTTGAAGGATTTTTATTGCCAGATCTCATAAGTTTGTCTATTTCTTATGTACAGAGGAATTTAAAACGATATTTTATTAAAAATACCATAATTTGTTCAGCCCTAGAAGTCCTCGAACCGAAACTCCCGATCCTCGTGCGTAGGGGCCTCGATTTGTCGTCGACAGTTGGCTTAGCCGAAAGCCAAAAGCCCACGCAGCTTAGTGTGTCCTGCGAGGGCCGCCGACTGCTGTGAATACGAATACTTGGGCAAAAGTGGCAGGAGCAGCGGCAAAAAGTGAAATGAAGCCGAAAGGCAAATAGAGCATAAATTACGCAAATCCAACACGACACTTTACAGCAGAGGAAGAGGAAGAGCGGCGGCACCATCATCATGCGTGTGTGGGTGGGATGTATGTATATGTGTGCTCGGCGACAACTGCAACAACTACAGGGGCAGCAATAATAACAGTAACAGCAACAGGAAGAGCAACAAATAAGTTAAGTCAAAGTCGAAAAAGCAAACAAACATTGCGCACGAGGGAGATGGCAGCACCAGCACACATAGCCGTGTACACTGGGAGAAAATGAAGTGCCGAGAATAAGGGTTACTTAACAAAATAAACCCAACATGTGATATAAAATAAAGCCTTATAACGTTGTTGTTTTCCTTTTTTTGATTTAAAAATTAAATGTTCATATAGTGACATTTTAAAGAAATTCATATATAAGTAGAAAATAAGTATATGAATTAAACACATATACATGCATATTAAAATTTAAAAAATTAATAAATAAATATCATTAACGAGCCATAATAAAAACCTCTGAATTAAGAATTTAAGCAATACGATATATACCTTTATTTTCTCTCAGTGCCGACTGCAGTGGGCAAGAGTGTGGCATGCAATCAGGCGCCAAATGCTCAAGTGTCTCATTGTCAGCATGTTGCATGTGCAGCGCAGGGGGCGGCGAGTGGCTGTGGGGGCGTGGCGAGGGGCAAAATAAAGTAAAATGAACAGCAGCAGCAAAAATGTTAAAGCAAGTAAATAAACATTGTACGCCATTATCAGGCACTGTCAGCAGCAACAGCAGCAACAGCAGCAACAGTGGCAACAATCAACAGCACCAGGCAACATAATTTGCAGTTGCAACTGAGAACTTTTCAATGGTTTGAAGCTGAAAAAGCTGACAGGACCTCCTGCCCCGCGAGCCCCTTTAAAAAGAATGAAGGAAACCAAACGAAATCATGGTAGGCACAGTGGGGAGAACTATTGCCTACTTTTAGGGGGCCTAAAATGGCCTAAAAGACTTCAAGATCTATTATCCGCCTAAAACCATTTCTAACATAATTTTAGCAAAGCAAATTATCATCAATGATTAAAGAAATTACCCTTTCATTTAGCTGTTTTTTCTATTTTCTATTAAGAGAATCCACAAAAATTAAACTTTTTTAAATTTGCCTAATGATGATTTTAGGGAACTGCATTTTTCGAGTGTAAAAATATATAGTAGCATACTTTAAAATACCAATTTTAAAGAGGTTTTAAAAATCCAAGGACTTTTCTCAGCACCATTCCACTGTCCGAAGGAAAGTCCGTTGCCTGGCATAAAGCCCGGATATGCCGGCGAACCTGATACTGCATGTGTGTGTGTGTGGGCGTGTCTAGGTGTGTGCGTTGTCCATGTACATGTATATGTTTGCCTGTATGCAGCTGCATGGTTGAACAGTCAATGGCGGTGTAGGTGTAGGTGTAGGTGTAGCCAAAGGCCGGAAGTGCAGTCGAGCAACAACGATTGTGTGTGTGCAAGTGTGTCCGTGTGTGTGAGCCGGCTAAACAAAAGTGGCACAACAAGCTGAACTTGTGGGCGGTGGGCGGTGGGAGTGCCGAAAAACGAAAAGAAAGGCCAACACAAGTTGACATAGAAATTGTACAAACTGAAAATGATTTGTGTGCCCCCTTTGCTCACACACACTCCCACTCACAGGCATATATTTGCACAACGGTGGGTCGATTTATAGAGAACAAAAATATAAAAACAAAAAAAAGTGAGAAAACATAAGGCTGGAAAATATGAAATGGACTCTTTTTCAACTATTATTTTGCTTAAGCTGTACGACTTCTTTGTTTATACAGGGCTTTCCAATTTTTAAGTGCGATAACAAATATTTTAAAACTATTAGCTGGATATACATATTTAAAAGAAAATATTTTTGATGCCAATTGAAGTTAAACAAACTAGTTAAACTAAGTAGTAAGTTAATAACTTGATGAGTCCTAGTCTATTATCATGGAGGCCTAATGAACCTTTCTGGATTTTTAAATGACTGAAGTTATTTTAAACAGTCATATACTTGATTTTCTAAATAAATTCATAATATGTTATTAGGCTGTACACCTTTTTTTTCTAGGTTGCCATGACTTTATCAAACGTATCCAGTCAATTCGAAAATCAAGCAGGTGTCACAAGGCCTTAAATAATGGGAAGTTCCCACTAAAGTCCCCTCTTATTACGATAATTAAATTGTGTTTTTCGGAAAATGTCCCTATCCGGTTTTAAATAATTTTCACCGAAAAGAAAAACCACATTGGGCAGCCAAAATTCGTCCAATTTCAAAGGCGAACCGATGTGGGGAGGTGGATTTCCCTGGTCCAGGACCCAGGACCCAGTGCCCAGTACCCAGTACCCAGGACTCAGGACCCGATCCTGCCAACCCATGAGCCACAAGCGAGACAGACAGCCAGCCAGCCAGCCTGCCGCTGGGGGCGTGGCATGGGGGTAGGGTAAAGGGGGTCTTTGGTTTTGGGCTCCGTGGGCAGACAGTTGAAATTGCAAATTATGCTTTCGGGAAAGCGGGCGGACATACGGGGTGTTCACTGTCTGCGCTCTAATTATGCAAACTACCTGCTGTTACTCAATTAATCTTGATTACGTTTGTGTTATCCAAATACAATTATTTTGGTATTAATTACAGTGGCCAGGAGCCGGGATCCAGTAGCCAGGAGCCAGGAGTCGAGGTGGGACCACTTTTACGAGCGGAAATTGTCTGGGTCGCCAAGTAAAACAATGCGGAGCATCCCCATCCTGCAGATTGCCTTGAAAATGCCACCACACAACGCATTAGAGGCAAGTGTTCTTCGCCAATTCTTTCTTTTTGGGGAAATACGCATTTCCATTCCTGATTCCCATTCGTATGCCACTCGCATTTGACGCGACTTTTCCAAGGATGGTGGGTGGGCAGATTTCCTAATTAGCCTGGGAGAACGAGTATTGAAATGCGTGTGTTTCGCTGGCTACGTGGAAAATTCGGGAGTGGGACGAGAAGAGCATTGACCTTAATTAGCACCCGGCGAAAATGAGAGTTAAGTGCCTTGAAGTGGGCTTTTGGCATAAGCCAATGAATGCATAATCCTAATGGCGACCCACTGAATAAGAAGAGAGTAAGAGTGGCTGCTTAAACTCTATTGACTTAATATAGAAATTTAAATATAACCAGGGAAAACGCTACGGTCGACGGCCTCGACTATCAGAGTTAATTGGACTTATTAAATTTAATTAATGCTTAAGGTACATACCTGGTGAGATCCGCGATGCACTGCACCCTGTAATCCAGTTTCGATATGACGACATCCTCTCATATCTCCCATAATTGTAGGGTTCTAATCAATCCACAAGCACACACACACTAACATTGGCACTACTTAGATCACCCGCGAAAATATCCGGTCAACTGATATTTCGTCTGTCATGACACCTAGCGCATGTATTTTAAGCTAGAACCAATTGGGAATTATAGGCACCTGTTGTGTGTAATCGAAGACGTGGCCTTTATGAAATTTAAATAATATTACAATTACTATATTTTTACCATTTAACATGTTCTATGTTGTAAGTTGCGTAATTTATGTTGCATATTGTTTGTTGCATGTTGTTTGTTGCATATTGTTTGTTGCATGTCGCATATTGATTTTTTCTTGGTGATTGTAATTTGTTTAGTTCAGCAAATTGCAAGTTGCATGTTGGTTCTTGAATGTTGCAAGTACCATGTTGCATGCTGAATGTTGCACTTTGATTGAGAATTAATTGTCGATTATTGAATGGTACTTGTCGATTGAATATTGTTAAACAATGATTTTGACAAACATTGGCAGGAAAATCATAACGGCTACATAACTATGTTTTAGCTAGGACTGTTATTTTAAAAGTTTACAAAAAATTTCCTGTTACCTGCCACTTACCTTGTTGGAAATTCCAAAGGAAAACATTTGTGTACTTTAATACATTTAAACGAAATATAATTGCCAAGAATATGTTTACACCGAAGCAAGCGAAGTACAAGATACCGATTGACTAAATTAAATTTTGGGCAGTAACATCCTTGTTCTCTAAATGGTGGGACCATAGTACTCGTGGCCCTTGATCACCTTCCTCACGGCCTTGCGGCTCAAGTTAGGTGCCCTCGTGGAGCGGAGCATGGAGCAGATGACGGGGCGCTCCCACTTCAGACACGGTGGCATCAGGATCATCGGAGGCATGGTCATCCTGTTGTCCTCCTCTTTCCACTCCTCAGTCTTGGCGATCATTTTGTAGAGCTTTTTGCAGATTTTGTCGATGATTTTTATAATCTCTTGGCGAGTCGCCTTCGGTATGGGTCTGAAATCAGTAAAGTCATCAGCCATCTTTCGGGGCTTCTTTGGTGGATCGTACATCTTTTGAATTGCCGCTCTTTGCGTTTCGGAGATTAACTTGTGGTTCTTTAATGCCTCGGACAGTTGTTGCTGTACGCATCGCCTCTTACAGTCTAGGCACGGAGAGTACTCTCTTCCGGATTCCGGGTCTTTCTTCTGCTCTTCATAGTCCCCCATCTCGTGATTCTTCTTGGACATTTTACGGCTTAGAGGAAGTTCCTGCTTGAAGCTTTCTTCCTTCTTTTCAGCGGACCTCTCGTCGGTCTTATCTGCTGGCTCCGAAGTGATGAATGTGCGATTGCAAATATAAACTTTTGAAGCAGGTACAAAATTTAAGGAAATCCTGAGAAATACTGAAGCTGTGTTCAGTCCAGGTTAGGAAGTGAAAGTGAACATTCCTCAGGCGAGAGAGGTTTGACAGTAGTTTGTCGAATGAATTTTAGGTCAGAGGCCCCTTGGATTTGAGAAATATACATATATAAATATGAGGAGATACTATTAATACACCGTTGAGGTGAAAAAATGTTGTAAGACCAAACTAAACAAGAGAAAACGTTTTAGTCGATGCCATCGACTATCAAATCTAGTATATCGATTTACCCTACGAGGAACGGGTATTAAAACTTACACTTATTCAATCATTTTCTTGTTTATGCCACAAAATCCGTAGTGACTTGCATTCCTTCAAAATCCTATCAACTTGACAAACTAATGCAAATCGCTCGATGCCCCTTTAAGCTGCAGTTCCAAAGGCTTACTCCTTGCAGCGAGGTTCGATTTTCCCGATTCGCATTCCAGGACAAGTGTCTGTAGACCCCAAGTCCTTAGGGTGACTCTTGATTGTGTTAATTGAAAAAAAAGTAGATAGCACATGGAATTTCTAGCACAATACACCGAAAAAAGTAATCGCTTCAAATTGGGCGATAGTTCCAGTTAGTTTGATCAGTTAATTTACCCATAGTCAACTGGTACAAAAGGGAACACATAAAAATATTTTCGAGTCCTCAGTGAAAAGCTCGAGTTAAGGTCCACCCTGCTGGCCAGCATTGTCTTTTGGCCGCCTTTGTGTGGCCCGTCTGCCACGAGCTGCTCAATAATAAATACATGAATAGATAAACTAGGACGTGGATCGGGCAAGCACGAGGGTCGCAACAGAAGAGCATCTGGCAGCCTTGGCACGTCCGCCTTATAGCCATAATATATTAAATATACGATAAGCATACAAACAAAAAAAAGAGAGATAGATGAAAAAGCTGGAGATTTTCGCTGGCGGAGAGGGCAAAGGGCCACCGCCTAGGTCACCGTGTTGTCACTCTCGGGGATGACCAGGTCCTCCTCCCTGATCCTTTTGGGCAGCCGCTCCGGCACCTGCTGCCTCCCGGCGAGCTGGAACTGGTAGTTGAAGTACTCGTACACGTACAGCTGCTCGTTGTTCACGTAGTGAAAGGCCACCGGGTACTCCGACAGGCAGTCCATGCACTGCAGGAAAAAAGGGTACGATTTAATTTACAATCGTATGAAAAATGGAAGTTTTCTACACATTAAGCTTGTCTTTCAAAGTGTTTCAAAGTATGCTGTACAAAATGGAACACATTCTCCCTGTATAATAAAACAAGAATAATAATAATAAATTGAAATAAACGAATAAAAATACCATTATACGTGCTTTGAAGAAAAGTAACCAAGTCTTAATATCTTCTCCTGACTTTTGAGCTAACGAAAACCCATTTCTAAACCTCACCGATCTCGCATTGTAGTAGGCATACTTGTACAGCCAGAAGTCCAGGCCCATGTTGCCCGAAAGAAGGGCCACGAAGGGGGCCACCGGGTAAAAGCGGTTGCGCAACTGGCCGTCGCGGGAGTCCCCCGCCTTTACCCCGAGATTGAACAGGCACCGGCCCATCTCCACGTCCTCGGCGTGATCGTCCTCCTGGCGGCACTTGGTGGTGTCGTTCTGGCCCTCGGCGAAGATCCTCAGGGCCTCGCGGCTCAGCACGTAGCCACTGCCTCCGGACATGTACGACTGGCCAAATCGGATTAGGGTTATCACTCAACTACAAACTTTTGTGGCTCACCTCGTTCTTCTGGTGATTGCCAACCATCTTGTAATTGAATCCGAAGTAGATAGATGTTTCCGGGGAGTAAGGGTAGAGCATGTAGCGCAGGTTTTCCAAGAAGACGTAGCTATGAAAGGGGCAAAATATTTTAAAAGAGATAAGGAGACGAAGCCGCCGAAAACAAGAATTCGTATGTGAAGTTAATGGCCACGTTTTTTATAATTTCAAAAGAGATTTCTTTCACTAAGTACATTTTCATTAATTGAACAAATGTTCTTCAGTAGCAGATCATTTTTCTATTTAATAGAAATTTCTCAAGTTCAGGGGGAATATTTTTTTGAGCGTAGTTATCAAGCAAAGCAGCACACAAATTACAAAATTAGTCAGAGAGTGATAAGTGCATGTACGTGGATTTACAAACCATATCAAATCAATACCCCACCTGATAGTCCCCAAAACTATAAGAACCTTCTCCAAATACTTGACCTACGTGTCGTCATCCGCCTTTAAGAACCAGTCGGCCTGGTCGCGCATCTGCTCGTGGATGTGGGTAAAGGCCTCCTTGGTCTTGCCCCATAGGACCTCGTACTTGTCCGGCTTGGTCAGCACCACGGTGGGCAGCTCGTCGTCCGGCTCTGAGGTCATGAAGTAGATCTTGTTGCAGCGCTTGCCCCAGGTGCGCAGGACGTGGACGGCCCTGGTCTTGTGGTACTTGGGCGTGGTGAGCACCCAGCAGAGGATCCTCACCTCCCGGTAGAGCTGCTCGGCCAGCGTTTCATTGGAATCGTTGGGGTCCCTGGAGCTGGAGATGGCGACCCTGGCCAGGGGCAAGGCGCCGGCGGTGAGCACCATCACATCCCAGTAGGCGTAGAGTATGATCACCAGGCTGACCAGCAGAAGGGTCAGCAGGGCCAGGTGATTGGTGCGGATACGCGGGGCGGCACGGAGTTTCCCGGAACTTGCCGCTCCAAAAGCCGACGGATTCTCCACTGTGATATATTCTCCGTCCATTACGATACTGAACCGAAGAGCGGGAAGCACTGGCAAGCACCACCATTGAGCCCTTATCATAATCGGGTACCGGGGTGCTGCGCCAAAGATAAGACAAGGTGGCGGCCAAAAAACTGATACTTGGTTCGGGAACATCGCAGAGCAAGTATGCTCCATTAGTCTATTAGCCAGTGGGGACGAAAAGAGAGACGGGAAGCGACGTTCGGGGAGCCGCGTGAGAAAGAGAGAGCAGATGCATCAGAAAATATAAGGTCAGGAAGACAGTCTTATCAACATGGTGTTTTTTTAAACTCCTACACTTTAATACTTCAAAAGGTAGTTAGCAGATTGACAGAAAGAAAATATCATTAATATCGTATCACCATTCCATAAAGAAACGGTTATTATATTTTTAAAGATATCATATTATAATGATATACTAATTGGATAGTTTTTATTCTTGCTAATGCTACTGCTCCGAAATCGAAATGCTATGTAACCTATTCTAATTGTGTTTTTAAAATGCTACAAGTACAGTAGAATTAACGGAACATGTTTCTAGAAACAGGGCTCCACCATGTGTAACAACATCATAACCTGCAATCGTATCATTTTTACATGAAAAACTCACTACTATGCGGTACATACATATATATGGAAATACCCCTCAAGAACTTTAAGAACTTTAAGGAAAGACTGCAGTTAGTCCCTCGAACTAATTGTTTACCACGCCAGCTCGATGGAAAGTAGCTAGGGATATTCCAGGAAATTTATTTAAATTTCGCTCAGCATAGTTCATTAATCAAAACACTTTGGACAAACACACAGGGCAACAAGCTCCTCGGGAAAAAAAAAACAGAGGAAAATATATATAGAAATAATAAAAAAGGGAGTTTTAGAGTGGGGGCGAACGCAAAACCCGAAAACAGTTGAAGTTGAGAGAATCTTTCAATTAATCATGAGCGACATGTGGTCGTTGCCTGGACGCTTCTCGAAGGCGGGGGCGGGGGCGGGGGCGGTGGAGCGGATCTGTGAGCGTGGCACGGTAGAGAAGACCGCCAACAGCGCGAGAAAAATAATATAGCGCATACGCCCTGTGGGGCGACTCGGAGCACTCGGCAGCTCGCGTGCAAACAAATGGCTGCCATAATAGCGACGAGGCGGCATCCTGGTCGCATCCTGGACGAGTCCCTGCCTCCAGTCGTCCCTACGTCCACTGTGCAATCGTCCAATCGTCCAATCCTCGACTGCTCCACTCCGCCGGCAAACAAATTCCCATTAATAAAATAAAATGCAGCCAGCAGCGGCTAAGGATGAAAACTATTTGGCATTGTGGGCGGCGTGACCCCGCTGCGATTTCCCAGCGCCTAAAACAAATATAAATTCTTCCAATAAAAGCGGCGGCGGATCTCGCGAGTTTTCCTTTTTTTTTCGCTCTCCGCCTGTCAAAATTAGTTTTGGCCAGGGCAAACACAGTTCAACATGAAATGCAAATAGGGGCTGGGTGCCAAAGTCGGACTGATGAATGCCTTTGACCTTTCGATGACGTGACCCACATGGTGCCCAACTGACCATGGGCGGCGGTCGAGGGGGTTACCGTCAGGTAATGGGTATTCCGATTATGAAAGGCAACTAAATCCATTGTTCGTAAAACATACGTACATAATAACACGTCGTTTATTTCAGTTGGATGCGATTAGGAACCCTGGATTAGCAAATAAATGAACAATTATCAAAATTAAATGATAAGAAATGTTATAAGTGTTACTCAAGTGGATTTCGCTGCGCTTTAGCTTTATAACTATTTATAGATAATAGTGTCGAGTGCATATATTTATAAGACTGGTATGGGAGTTTTTATAATAATAAGGACTAGCTGACTGATCCAGCCAACTTCAAGTGCAGTTCAATTAATGAGACAATGCATCCCTTCGATTTTCTCTCGTTTTAATCTTCTTATAGACGGCACTGGCTGACAATCAACAGTTCCTTTCCATCTGGATCTCGTAGCCCCAATACAATAAAAATTCAGCCAACCAGAAGGTCCTGCGATGGTCGGTCGGTCAACTGCAAACTGTGTGCAAATCATAAAAATAAACCAAAGTCAAATGTATAACTGCAGATTTTTTGTAATAATGTTAGCTTTTGGATTTTACAAGCGCGCCAAGGCAAACGCCATTTGTCTCACTGTCTGGCTGTACCTCTCTCTCTCTCTCTGTCCTTTTCGCTCTTTGCCTTCTCTTTCTTTTTTTGAATGTAAATATGAGTGTGTGCTTGAGCAGCATTGTTGGCAGTAGAGATGACCGCGTGAGGGGGATATACCTCTGGAAATAAAATAAAATACTTCATATTTTATTTTTTGACTAGCGTGGCAGCCTAGTCTAACCTGTCTATAATGTTTACACTTGCTTCTAAAGAAATTTGCATCTTCAACCTAGGTCACAATTCTACAGCCCAGAGATAGTACATTTGGACAGCTTCTGAAATGTAACAAATTTCTTCGATCAACGACAAGATAATTGATTGAAATAACTAAAGGTTTTTACATTTTTGATAACGGAAAAACCGTTCTCCCGGAATCGAGTCTACCGCAAGGCACTTAAAAATCGATAGGGGGCCGTTTCGCTATAGCTCCGTTAATTTTAATATTTTTTTTGAGAACTATAAAAAGCTAAAATAATGTTCTTTAAGTCACCAAAAACAGAAACTGAATAAAACCTTTCCTAACTATTTTTCGTGGTACAAGTAAATGCAGACACTACCGATTTTTTTATTGCCTACTTCTGAGCGTTCACGATTTTACAATGAAGGAACTTTCCTGACAAAATTGATCTGCACTTCCGTAGTAGTTTTTTAGACAAAAAAACCCATATTTTTGTCGGTTTTTCAATCGTAACTTGGTAAAAACGGGGCGCACAGCCGAGAGACCAACTGTCTTGAGCAGCTTACAACCTGGGCTAACGATTTCCATCACTTTTGGAAAAATTTATTTTTTTAGCAATTTTCGCCTTTTTTATAAGGGGTTACATCATCTATTTTTGCGAAAATCGGTCAAAAATTAAAGTTCTCGGGCTTGAATGCCAATCGATTGGGAATTTAATTACGAGCTCAACGAGGTATGACATTCCCCATTCCGACCTTAATTCGCAAAATGATTGCCAAAAAACCTAGTTTTTTTGGGTCCAAAAATAAGTACGTAACATCTTCTATTTTTGCGAAAATCGGTCAAAAATTAAAGTTTCCGGGATTGAATGCCAATCGATTGGGAATTTTATTACGAGCTCAACGAGGCATGGCATTCCTTATTCTTACCCTGTTTCGCCAAAATACGTAGACATTGAATGCAGAGATTACCAATGTTTTCGTTCCCTACATCTAGGAAGGAGCTTTAGGTATTAAAAATGAATTTTTACTGACAAAATTGATCTGCCGTTGCGAGTTTCACGGCTAATTTCTTGATCTTTGACACCAGGCCAACATAATCCGTAGCAAGTGACTGCTGGGCGTTAATATTTTCTCACTGGAAGACCACCGTTAGTTTACTATAAGCAGACTAGAGGTGGGCAATTGCTTCATCGGCTACAAAGGCCCTACATATTTTTGAGCAGCACACCTCTAGTTAAGCCTTAAAAACTAATCGTTGGCCACCTACGAACTTTCCTGTTCGCCTGATGCTTCGAATTGAAAAATCGCTAATTTACTTCAACAAATTTTTCATTAAAAATGCTGGATTTGTGGCTCTCAGGCACCAGGCAAACAGAAAACTTAGCAAGTGACAGCTGGTAGCCAAAAGTGAACTTAAACAGCTGTTTATTTTCAAGATGGCGGCCCTTTACATATTTCCCCTTCCCCCACTGACCAATAGGAACTGATCTCCATGGGAATGAACCGTTAGTTGTGAACCAAACGCAGACTAGAGATGAGCAACCATGGCTGTTTCACGAGCTTTTCACGAGTTTGTCACGATATGCACGAAATATCAGTTAAATCCTATGTATTTGCTTAGGCCGTGCCAAAAGGAAGCAATCACGAGGTCATCTCTAAGTAAGCTTGAATTTAGCTAATCAGCTGATCGTTTTACACCTACTAAACGTTTATGTTCGCCTGGTATCTAAAATAAAGAAACCAAACAATTCGACCATTTTCTTGACGAACAAACAAGGTATTTTCGACTTATGACTTCTATTATTGACATTTCAATGAGGTGTGAAATGTAGTTTATTGATCTCAGACACCAGGCAAACAGAAATCTTAGCAAGTGTCAGCTGGTAACTATGATTTTACTTAAGAACAGTTACTTTTCAAAATGGCGGACCTTTTCATATTTCCCCTTCCCCTACTGACCAATCGGAATTGATCACCCTGGGAAAGATCCGTTAGTTGAATGCCAAGCGCAGACCAGAGATGAGCAACCATGACCGTTTCACAAGCAAGTCACTAGCTTGTCACGATCTTGTCGCAGGCTCGTAACGAGCTTGTCACGGTGCCATCTCCAAGAACGCTTATATGAAACTAATCAGCTGATCGTTTCTCCACCTGCTAAACGTTTATGTCAGTGATCGGCAGCGGCCTATCTAGTGAGCATAGGGAAGTGTTCTGCCCATCCTCACGTATAACGTACATGTTCGTGTGACTTCGGCATAAGTCTTCGGGTCATTTTTTCCAAACTTCGGCGCGCTTTTTTGTTGCTGCGGCAGAGGATCTCAGTGCAAAGCAGAGAAACGTCATGCTTCAGCACGCCGCGCGCAAACTTCGTGTTTGTTACACTCACACTAATGCAAGGCAAACTTGTGATGGTATGTGTGTGCCGACCACTGGTTTATGTTCGCCTGGTGTCTGGAAGCAGAAATTTGAAATTTGGTTGGCCATTCACGGCGTTCACGGCCATTACGCCGCTTTGAATAGGAAATTGGGGAAGTGTGTTAGTAGCCGGGGAACTTTGTTTACCCCACACTTAAAACGGATCGATGTACTGCTTATGTAAAGCGGCAGCGCTCAAATGTAGGCCACATTTTAAAGTAAATTGATCTTCGAACTTGAGAAAGGCACTCAAGTACTATTAAAGGTGCTTTAGGAATATCTCGTAATTAAATTTAAACTAAAGAGATTTTAGTTAAAGTTCTGCCTCAATTCGATTGCTAAAAGCCTTCTTTTTGACGGCAAATGATTTTTTGGTTCTGCAAGATGCATCAGCCTCACAGGCTGAACATTATAGAAACAACCAACGAATACTACTCAAAGTATATTGAAAAATGTGTAAAGATAATATCGACTAAATAGGAATCACGATCGAACTTTCTCACCACTGCAGCTGTCTGCACAACTCACACACACACGTAGTGAGACATCAAACGTGCAAACATTTGCCATATTTTTGTAATCAAAGTAAACAATCCACTTAACCCAACACGGACATGCAAAACGACTGCCAGCTGGCTATCTCCCCGTCCCACTCTTACCCTCTGCCCATCTCGCTCCCGCCAAATGGAACGTCTTTCGCAATTTCGCTTCGATTTTTTTGGGCGGGAAATGGAGGCCAACGACACTACTTCCGCAGTCCACCCACTTGGCCCACTCAGCTTGGTGAAAAACCATCCACACTTACATTATTTTCTTATTAAAAAGAATTATAGTAATACAATATTCACACTATTGGCTGCTTTTAATTTAATTTTATTTGTAATATAATATAACAATATAAAAATGAATAGAGGTGTGAATATAGATAGAAAGCTTGGAAATTAGGTATAAAATATTATTTTAATACATTTTATTCCGAGTAAAGTAATGTCGATTTCATTTTATTAAAAACCCTTTATTTTAAAAATAAAATTTAAGCCGGCTCTAGGTTTTCTTATCAGCTTAAAAACTTCATATTTCTGGGGCGCCCTCTCGATATTTTCCCTCCAGGATCTAATATAATGTAACTTGATATGTATTTATATTATGGTAATTTTTTCCATGTGCACCCACTGCTCGTTCATACATCTCTGCAGCCATCCGTTTGTTGCTATTGTCACTACTTTGGCGGACTACTGGACGGGGTGGAATGGGGTCCTTCTGGATTCCAGCAGTTTTTTGGCCCCACATTCCGCCGGAATGGCCGGGGAGGAGCCAGTGCCCTGGGCACGTGATGCCTTTCGATGTCTTGGCTCGTTTTTTATGCAAACAGCATTTGAATTTGAAATGAAAACGCTGACGGGCGCCGGCAATGCCAATGCACATGGAACTGGGACCCGGATCCGGTAGCTGGGTAGCTGGGTAGCTGGGTGCCGGGAAACTCGGGATTGGGCCCTGCGAGCTGTACGGATCCGGGAACTGGTCGTCGTCCTGCAGCTGAAGTCCCTCGCAGCAGGGGAAATGCCAATGCTATTGCATACTTTTCAGCGTCGTGCGGTTACTTTTAGCACACTGATATGACAACGGTCCACCCCAAACACACATTCCGAGCTGTAGGGTGGCTCGTTTCGGGGATAAATTCTTCATTCAAATCAAAGTCTAAAAAAGGTGGTTTAAAGCATGCAACAATATATTTTGGGTGCGAAAGATGCGGAAAAATTAAACTTCCTTTTTTTTTCCAAAGCATACTTGTAGACATCTTTGGGAGTATAATGACAAAACAAAAAGTATACGAATGAAAAGAAGCTAGCAAATGTAAATATCTCTTTTAATTTTCTTTGACCACTGCAGATATTTGGGATATTGTTGAATTCCGACAGGTTGAGCCACCCTTTCGTGGGAACATTGTGTCCATTGGCATTTTGCTGGTAAACACAAAAGTCAGGCGAGGAGCATGGAGCAAGGGGGGCCAAAAAGGAGGGCGTAGGTTGGGTAAATAGATTTTACTGCACACAAACGCAAAACGCAATGACAAAAAGGCCATAAAAAGCAGCGCCGCCAACTTTGTTATTACATTTTTATACCGAGCTCCCCACATACACATATGCAAACCGTTTTTATTGGCATAAAGAAGCAAGTGGAACACCTGTTCCTGGCCACCACCACCACCGACATCCCGCTGTCGCGGATTCATTTGCATTTGCATTATTCCCCTGTTTGCTCGGCAACCCTTTTTCCCCATTTTACCCCTTTGTACCCCTTTTTTCCTCGCCTTTGAAACTGACTTTTATTATTTTTGGTTAGTTTGCTGCATTACAAAATGTGTTGACATGTTATGATTTCGATTTTAATTTCAGCAGCTGCAGGCGGGACAAAAAGGTGGCTCTGAACGGGGATGGGGATGTTGATCTAGCAAACATTTGCCAAAGCCAGAAATCAGAAGCTCAGCAGGGAATTTTAATAAAACTGAGCTATGTGCCTTCAATATTTACAAATAAAATGCATAACTTATTAAGAATATTTGAAACAGATAAAAAGACTTCGGGATTACGGATCACCTTTCTGACAGGTTGAAAAATAGAAAAACTGCTTCATTTCCATCAAAGGAAAAAACAGTTCTCCTTAGTGCACATTAAATGTCATGTTTTCGTTATTATCCGCTTCAACAGCAGCCATCAATTGGCACCCACACCATACAAAGCCTCGTAAAAGTGCTATACTGCAGCTTGGGTTATTATTATTATTAGAGCCCGTCATTATCGATAACAAGTACTCAAACAGATCGATTACCGGATCCCCCATTCGATGTTTGTTCAACAGCCAAAAGGACTCGGTCAACAACTTAAAGCCAGGATATGCCAGATGCATTGGGGTATCGATTACTTGTTATTATTATTTTGCGATGCCAAAAGTCATTTTGGCTTTGGATTTCATTGTATTTATAGTGCTCTCCACATTGTTGGACATTAATTAGGAGTGAGATTACAGCTGCGAGTACTTATCATCGCCAGTATCCTTTTGCCAGGTATCCATTTCATTTCTCCTCCTTCCCTGCGGGGTACTTAAATATATATTTAAGTATTTTAGTTAAATTTGTTCACTACTCATCCTTGGTTTTCTGCGTATCGCAGATCCTTCTCAGTGAGTCATCTTTCAGCTGATCCCTCTGTCATTTGTCAGCCGGTTGCCTTGGCTTTTAATTAAATATGTTGCCAGGATTTCAGCCACATTCTCGGGAGGTGGCTCAGAAATGTCTGAAGACTGTGACAGGACATAGACGTAGTTGTCCCCCCTCGAAGGACGAAGGACGAAGGACGGGGGTCGAGGGATGGAACAAAAGTTGTCACTCGGGTGTCAGCCGGGGAAGATAAATAAATAAGCTGTGGGCCAGGGCGTTAAGCAAGTTGTGCTGTTATCCTTGCAGCTCCTTCGCTGCCACTGCTGCTGCTGCTGCTCCTGCGGTTTATGTTTATGCCGCTGCCATTGCCTTCGCCATTGTCCTGTTGTTGTCACGCGAGCCGGGCGCGCATTTCCAATAATAATCTCTTGTCCCGGGCATAAATGTCGCATTAAAATGTCACGCACTTGTGGCTTAATCACGCCAAAGGATAACGGCATGCCCACTGGCCCCAGAGCACACTGTGCAAAATACTATAAAGTTATTACCTCAGTTTTCCGTGCGATCGTTAGACCACGAATACGGTTAGATTTAATGTCACTCCTATTGGGGTTAGCCAACTGTACACATAGAATTCGGTATAAGTTAAAAATCCCAAATTAGTAAATAGTTCCTAGGGATAACTAAGAAACATAATCCTTATGGCTCATACTACTTTTGGGATAAGGTTATACAAGCCAAAGTAAATTTTTGAGAAACATTTACAAATTGCTCAGCTTAAAATAGTTTTTTCAAAATGTCATTGATGATACTTATTAAATTTTCGTAATAAGTTCTAACATTTTACCACTTTGAATGGTGTTTTTTCAGGTGCAGGATGTGGGGGCAGGACCACCGGACGACATGCAGGACAGTAGCGCTGTGACAACAGCACTTGAGTAGTCATCCCCTCGCCACCCTCCTTTATCCTATTCACCGGCCTGCTGCTGTTATCTCATCGACTTGGTCCAGGGACTCGGGAGTCGTTTGGTTAGAGGACTGCGGTTCCGTAGGCATTACTTGTTTGCGGTTTTTATTATATCATGCTCATGTCAAACGGGCTCAGCATTGTCACATCCTTAGCCGCTGCTGACAATGATGATGATTCTGCTGCTGCTGCTCTCTGCCAGCTCAGCGTCCTGTCATCCCAGCTCTTAGCCACCGAGTCCCCATCCCCATCCCCATCGGTTCCTCAATGCTCAATCCCCAATCCCCAACTAAGTCCCACGGTTCGCTCTTGTCCTTCATCCCAAGCTGCCAGTTATTACACATTGCCAGCGTCTTAGTGTCGGGATTGTCAGCCGAGGGCTTCGGGCAGAGGTCCTTTGAATTCCGGAGGGGCGACCCCTCTCAATTCGCCAACAGGTGGCGGGCCTCATTCAAGTGGCTCTATAGGAAACGATGGGCTGGGGTGCCGAAAAGGCCAACTACTTTGGTTCAAGCACGATGAGGTATTCCCCTTATTTTAATATCCAAAATTACACCTATCCGTATATCAAGAGACATATCTTACATCTAAAACTATTTTAAAAATAATAATTTCTAAATGATAAAAAACAAAATAAATCTTTGCTAGATTGAGTACCTTACTTGTGATAAATATTGAATGGTTAAGGATTTTTTAACTCCAAGATGTGACCTGAATTCATTAGGTATCACCCGTCTGCCTTATAAGGTCCTTGACTCAGCCCGAAGATTGAGAAATCGGCAGACTCCTTGTGAATTTCTCGACAACATTGCAGCCAAGAGATGTGAGTCATTTAGACTGGCTGCAATTGGCAGCAGTTGGCAACATTTTATAAGTTAAGGCACGTTCCAGTGGTTAGGTCCACTCAACGGCCTGGCTCCGGATCTGGACCATCTCCTCCTCCTGCTGCTGGGGACTTTCGGTTGTGTGGTCAGGAGGAAACTGCAGTCGACTGCCGCAATGAGAACGCAAAGTTTATTTGCTGAGCAGGGCAAAAAACGGCGAGGCCGGTGGGCAAAACCCTTAACCCTTAACCGTCACCCTAACCGTAACCGTAACCCTAACCATAAGGCAGGAGGCAAAGGACGCTTTCTGCCGAGCTAATTCGATTAGAGAGTTACAAATGCTGATTCAATTTGCATTGTCAATTAAATCGCTATCCTGGTAGCACTAGCTTCCATAATTGCATTACAGCATATTTGCCTGTCATCAACATGTTTTGCCCACAAATTTTCCACTGACTTCAGCACTTTGCGCAACGCCCCCATTTTCCGGCTGGTCAAAATGATTTCTAATTTCGGCCCCCTATTGCAGTATTACTTTGGGGTATTATTGCCAGTAAGGAGTAACCAGTAACCAGTAGCCAGTAGCTCGGCGGCTTTCTTGGTGATTGGCCAGCAAAAAGTTTTGTGGCAGCCGCAGTGTCGCCCAAGGAACTCGTGTCCTAGGTCCTGTGTCCTGTGTCCTGTGTCCTTTGCACTCGACTGCGTTGAGTCGAGTTGATGAAAGGCCAAGTCAAATGCCTCACTGATTGCATTGACATATCCTTGTGGCCCCTTTTCGGCCCCTTCGGCCCGGCCCAAATGTATTTGGCAAAACTTTACGTATGATTTGCTGGGAAAATTGAAATTGAAATTTGCCCCGCATCCTGTGGGGTCGACTGGGATTCATTATTGCTTCCACACATCCGCCCTGCGAAGTTGGTTCTGCTTCCAGTCTGCGATTTGCATTTCAATTATGTTTAAATTGCATCTTCTATATCTTCTGCCATGCCGAATATTATTCAAGGGGTGGGGGCAAAATGTTATGTTTGGCTTCCCAGCAGTCGTGTATGCATGTGTACATTTCATATTTATTTCGCCAGCAAAAGCTAAATTTTCTGAAATTTATTTGCGCATATTTACATATTACTTACTATGCTTCTCCTAGTTTTTGCTTATTTACAATAGCATAAAAATCAATTATTTTTCTACATATTTCACATCAGTTCCTGCAGTCTGTCACAAACCAAAATATTTGTAGTTTTCAACAAGGTAAACGCTATAGTCGAGTGTCGCAATATGATTGCCAAAATATCTCGTTTTTGGGTCAAAAAATAGATAGTAGGATTTCAGACAGACATATTCCTATTTTTCGCGGTTTTTCAATTGTAACTTGGTCAAAACGAGGCGCACAGCTGAACGACCGATTGTCTCGAGCAGCTAACAACCTGGGCTAACGATTTCCATCATTTTTGGGAAAATTTATTTTTTGAGCAATTTTCGCATATTTCATAAGGGGTAACATCATCTATTTTTGCGAAAATGGGTCAAAAAATAAAGTTTCCAGGTTTTAATGTCAATCGATTGGAAATTAAATTACGAGCTCAACGAGGTATGGCATTCCGTATTCCGACGTTATTTCGCAAGATGATTGCCAAAATACCTGATTTTTTGGTTGAAAAATAGGTAGTATGATTTCAGACAAAAACACCCTTATTTTGTCGGTTTTTCAATCATAACTTTGTAAAAACGAGGCGCACAGCCGAGAGACCAACTGTCTTGAGCAGCTTACAACCTGGGCTAACAATTTCCATCATTTTTGGGAAAATTTATTTTTTGACCAATTTTCGCATTTTTCATAAGGGGTTACATCATCTATTTTTGCGAAAACGGGTCAAAAATTAAAGTTTCCAGGTTTCAATGCCAATCGATTGGAAATTAAATTACGAGCTCAACGAGGTATGGCATTCCTTATTCCGACGTTATTTCGCAAGATGATTGCCAAAATACCTGTTTTTTTGGTTGAAAAATAGGTAGTAGGATTTCAGACAAAAACGCCCTTATTTTTGGCGGGTTTTCAATCATAACTTTGTAAAAACGAGGGGTACAGCCGAGAGACCAATTGTCTTGAGCAGCTTACATCCTGGCTAACAATTTCCATCACTTTTGAAAAAATTTATTTTTTGACCAATTTTCGCATTTTTTATAAGGGGTTACATCATCTATTTTTGCGAAAAATGGTCAAAAATTAAAGTTTCCAGGTTTCTATGTCAATCGATTGGAAATTAAATTACGAGCTCAACGAGGTATGGCATTCCGTATTCCGACGTTATTTCGCAAGATGATTGCCAAAATACCTGTTTTTTTTGGTTGAAAAATAGGTAGTCGGATTTCAGACAAAAATACCTTTATTTTTGGCGGGTTTTCAATCATAACTTTGTAAAAACGAGGGGCACAGCCGAGAGACCAACTGTCTTGAGCAGCTTACATCCTGGGCTAACGATTTCCATCACTTTTGAAAAAATTTATTTTTTGACCAATTTTTGCATTTTTCCTAAGGGGTTACATCATCTATTTTTGCGAAAATGGGTCAAAAATTAAAGTCTCCAGGTTTCAATGTCAATCGATTGGAAATTAAATTACGAGCTCAACGAGGTATGGCATTCCTTATTCCGACCTTAATTCGCAAGATGATTGCCAAAATACCTGTTTTTTTGGTTGAAAAATAGGTATTCGGATTTCAGACAAAAATACCCTTATTTTTGGCAGTTTTTCAATCGTAACTTGGTAAAAACGAGGCGCACAGCCAAAAGACCAACTGTCTTGAGCAGTTAACAACCTGGGCTAACGATTTTCATCATTTTTGGGAAAATTTATTTTTTGAGCAATTTTCGCATATTTCATAAGGGGTTACATCATATATTTTTGCGAAAATGGGTCAAAAATTAAAGTTTCCAGGTTTCAATGTCAATCGATTGGAAATTAAATTACGAGCTCAACGAGGTATGGCATTCCGTATTCCGACGTTATTTCGCAAGATGATTGCCAAAATACCTGTTTTTTTTGGTTGAAAAATAGGTATTCGGATTTCAGACAAAAATACCCTTATTTTTGGCGGTTTTTCAATCATAACTTTGTAAAAACGAGGCGCACAGCCGAGAGACCAACTGTCTTGAGCAGCTTACATCCTGGGCTAACGATTTCCATCACTTTTGAAAAAATTTATTTTTTGACCAATTTTCGCATTTTTTATAAGGGGTTACATCATCTATTTTTGCGAAAATGGGTCAAAAATTAAAGTTTCCGGGATTCAATGTCAATCGATTGGAAATTAAATTACGAGCTCAACGAGGTATGGGATTCCGTATTCCGACGTTATTTCGCAAGATGATTGCCAAAATACCTGTTTTTTTTGGTTGAAACATAGGTAGTCGGATTTCAGACAAAAATACCCTTATTTTTGGCAGTTTTTCAATCGTAACTTGGTAAAAACGAGGCGCACAGCCAAAAGACCGACTGTCTTGAGCAGTTAACAACCTGGGCTAACAATTTTCATCATTTTTGGGAAAATTTATTTTTTGAGCAATTTTCGCATATTTCATAAGGGGTTACATCATCTATTTTTGCGAAAATGGGTCAAAAATTAAAGTTTCCAGGTTTCAATGTCAATCGATTGAAAATTAAATTACGAGCTCAACGAGGTATGGCATTCCTTATTCCGACCTTAATTCGCAAGATGATTGCCAAAAGACCTGTTTTTTTTGGTTGAAAAATAGGTATTCGGATTTCAGACAAAAATACCCTTATTTTTGGCGGTTTTTCAATCAGAACTTTGTAAAAACGAGGGACACAGCCGAGAGACCAACTGTCTTGAGCAGCTTACATCCTGGGCTAACGATTTCCATCACTTTTGAAAAAATTTATTTTTTGACCAATTTTCGCATTTTTTTATAAGGGAGCGGATGGATCGACTGCACCCACTTGGGCACTGGTCAAGTTGTGCAGGTTCAGGCAATCCTCAGCACCAAGGCTCTGAAATATTTATAACGATGCTTAGGCCCAAAAGTAGGCAAAAGTTCTCCGATAAGTCCAAAAACACGGTATAAAATAAATTATAAGTATTATAAATCCAGAAAAAAGGTTTTATAATATGATAGATCCAAATCTAAATACAATCCAAAATATCTTTTAGAATTACTCCATATTTATTGATATAGAAAATATACAATTTTTTGGCTTTCATGCTCCCAAGCATCATTAAACAAAAAATTTGCGTAGCCTATCTACTGTACTGGACTTTATTCGTATATGTCATATGGTTTATTAATTAATATATATAAATACACATTATATTCACGGTTGCAGTTTGCAGCGACTATCGCGTCTCATGTGTGATGTCAAAACAACAAAAACGTATCGTCATGTTGTTGAATTGGCCGCAGGCAGTGCTCACTGTACCGCCACAAAGTTCGTCGCCTTGATATTGGGTTTTTTCCCGCGGTTCTGCTTTAGTAATATAACTTAGTCTACTGTCTTTTTGGTAAGTATTTTCTTGATGGGTTCGCCTAGGCGAGTTCCCATTTCCAATGAATAAATAAAGTAATTA
Source organism: Drosophila suzukii (assembly GCF_043229965.1). NCBI lineage: Eukaryota > Metazoa > Arthropoda > Insecta > Diptera > Drosophilidae > Drosophila > Drosophila suzukii. The sequence goes on along the minus strand of NC_092084.1, from coordinate 1,775,571 downwards.
AAAGTATTAAAATTAGCGAAGGACAACATAGAATTAAAGCTGACAAAAAAACATAAAAAAAAAATATTATTATTATTATGTAAGACATAGGGTGAGAAGGGTGGAGACGTGATGATTTCTGATGTCTGATGTCTGAGGCACTTATATATCGATGCTGCTTGTTTTCAGTGTGATGTGTGTGTGTTTGTGTGTATGTGGAGTTGTGTGGGCGTGGCAGCGGAGGGGCGGACGTGGCGCATCCTAGCAAACAAGACGCTCGTTGTCCGGAGGGAAGATGCGATCATAATTCTCGATCAGCACCTTGGCCAGCATGTTCATGCGCCCAATGTCCAGCTGGATTTGATTGGCGCTGAGGAGACAGGGACCCCAGACGATGGCCAGATTGGTGGACGGCATGCGATTCGAAGCGCTGGCAGCGGCAACTCTGAAATACAGATATAGGTAATACAATATATGACTATGACCAGACATAGGCAAAGGGGAAAACCATATTACAGTACTTTTGGATGATGCATGATGATGCCCATGTGAGCTAGCTAGGGATCCTAGATCCCATTCTTCAATCACTTACCTGGTCAGGTGCTGGATGAGGAAGCGCAGAGTGGAGCGATTCGGCTCCGGCATGTCGTCAAAGGCCAGGCTCATCCGCTCGATGGCGGCCTCGTCGTTGAGGCTGCGTCCCAGGCGCTCGTAGGCCTCCTGGGTGATCAGCGGAGCGGTCAGCTCGCGGAAGAACTGCTTGTGCAGGCTGGTCAGCGTGTGGATGTCGTCCGTGTGCAGCCAGCGGGGATCGTAGAGGTGGGTCAGCTTCTTGCGCAGCTCGTCCACCAGCACCTTGTTCCCAGACGCCCGGTACAGTCCGTCCTGTTCGATGCACTCCGGCTGCTCGATGTAGGCGCAGATGTCGACCACGAACCGGGGCACATTCGGATGGTCGGTCATGTTGAGCTCCAGGGCGCTGAGTGGTGCGGCGAAGAGCGGATACTTCTGCTCGTCCAGGTACAGGCTGTTCACCTGGCCACGACGTTGGCGCGACTTCTTCTCGGTCTTCGGCGAGCGGTTGCTGCAGGCATACAGATTTATTAGATACGTTCTCTGGATTTCAACTTCATAACTCGAGTGCCGAAGTTGTGACAAATCGTACAAAGCTTTAACTGAACTCGATCAATTTTATTTAGCCATACTTACATGCGAAACACATTGCTGTTGACGGCGACTGTATTGCGTGTCCCAAACATGGAAGGAGAAATTATAAAAAATGATTACTCTATTTATATTGGAATTGGTTTTTGGGAGTATGGGCCTAGGCTACATTGCGACAAACGCCTGTCCAAGAGCAGTGCATCTTTTGACATCTCAATGGGAGAAGCGATCGGTAATTGTGCCACTCCCGACTGACTGGGAAGCCGACCGCGAATTGCGTATGAGTTTTTATGCCTACGCAAAATCGGAAATCACAGCCCCAGTCATTCAGTCAGTCAGCCAGTCAGTCAGCCAGTCGGTCAATCAGTCAATCACTCAGTTAGTTAGTCAAACATTCCTCGCCTTACCGAGATTGTGATTCATGGGCGACTCATTTGCATTATCCGAATAAAGTCGAGGCAGCAGCCGAAGCTACACAAAATCCCATGCCATCCGTCCCCGCGTCCGGCAAAAAGTGAAACCAGCTTTCATTAACCAAAATCCCAGAGAGAGACTCTAGTATTCGTCTTCGCACTCCCATTCATGTGGCCGTAGATAGAAGTCCCAGTCGTTGTGTGGGCCGCAGCGACCTTAAAAGGCCAGCCCGCGACGAGCCGAGTCTCAAGTGCTAGCAATGCACTCAGAAAAAATATACCGAGGTCTACAAATGGCGCTAAGGAATCTGCTTTCAGTTTAGAAGCAACGTCTATGTAAGGTTCTTGGTTTAAAACAAGAGGTGAATACTCCGCGGCTTAGTTCAATTGTAATGGGTTTTCAAACTTTAGAACGGCCTTAAACGAATATGTAATGTTTGAAATACAAAAAAACTAAAATACTTTTTAAAATTATAAAATAAAAATTGTAAAAAAAATATATGATATGATTATTATATCTATTACATCTATATTATATCTACCTCATTTATCTTACAATATTATGTCAATTCTTCCTGAAGGTAGAGTGAGGAACTGTTTTAGCCCTGAATCTATTAAAAAAGTGCATCTCTAGAGCCCAATTTTTTTGGAGTGCTTGGTTTTTCCACTGGCCTTGGTGGTTTCTACTTGGAATCGCAGTTCCAAGAGCAGCCGTTTCTGTGCAGACAGTCGGGCGCCCTCTTTAAACCGGTTAGTGGCTAATTCACTCGAAGGAAAGTCATCGATGGAAGTCAAGAAGTTGGAAACACTGCCGCCAAGCGGACTTAAATGCACTCACAGATCGCGTCAACTAATTGTTTTAGAAATAGTTGGCAACTCAGCTGTGGAGGTCTATTGAAACTGGGCTACATTAGTTATATACATTTATATACCGTACCAAATTTCTCTTATTTATCGCAAACAATCCCTATGTTTAAACTAATATTTCTAACAATAACTTCCAGCCAACCCAACGAAGCCTCACTCTCGGTCCCAATAAATGGCAAGTACGTGTTTACAGTACAGTAACTAATAAAATCGATTTAAAAGAAAATAAAAATATAAAAAAAGTTCCCCCTGACAAGTTCCAATAAATGTCTTTTTCAGGCCCATATAAAAACCTTCTCAGTAATAGTTTCCCCACCGATCCCCGGGCAATACTCACACTTCATTCGCATGCGGTTCTTGATGGACTTCTTATCATCCTCGCCCGGCAGATCGAGCAGATTGCCGATGGAGACGCTCTTGAAGCGCTGGAGAATCGTGCTCTGCTGCGTCTGCTGCACCTCATTGTCCTCCTGGATTTGCTGCGCCCGCAGAATGTCAGTCACTGGCACAATCTGGAAGACACACCATTGGGAGATTTGGTCAGAGTCACGCAGCGCCAAAGTATTCAGGTTCGCAAAGATGGGTAAAGAAGGTGGGGGAAGGCAGGGAAGCTAGCCCAGAAGCTCTGGGAGCGTACAATTGAGATACAGATACACAATCCGACAATCCAAGTAACGTCTGCAAATTAATTGCAGCTTTTCGTGCCGTTGTCGATGTCTATTGCTTTTTTCTGTTCGTTTTTGTACCTATTATTAAACCAGCTTTAGGGTGTGTTGTTTATGCGAAGATCTTAAGTCATACTAATAGTAAAATTCTGGGGACTATAATGTTAAGGCAAGAAAATGTATTACAATCTCTTTTAATATAGAGGTTCGTAAAAAATCGGCTCGAGGTCCAAAACTTTCTTTCATGTTTTCTTGTATATCAAGCCAATCTTGACATTCGGAAGTGAAACAGTAATATTGTAAGCGATTATATAATAAATTAAAACGTTTCAAGTTACCAAAAAAGTATCAGAAGTTCTATTAACAATATATATGTAGGGGTTCCCCCAAAACCCAAACCCAAAAAATCTTTTCAGGGTCCCCAATTTTGTTCCCCAACAGACATTTAAGAACCTCATTGTGTGGGGTATTTATTTGTCGAACTAGTGCCCGAAATCGTTTTGTTTTCTTGTTCAGACCGTAACCCCCATTACTCCGGGGGAAGTTCTGTTCCTCGGTGGGTTTCTTTTCGGTTCCACCCATCGCTCACCGTAGTTTGCCTTCGCTTGGGATTGAATCTGCCTGCCATTTCTTATCGCTAGGCTTTCGGGCTCTCTCTCTTACTCCCTCGCTGTATCTATATGTGTATATATTCGATTTTACTGCGGTGCACGCTATCTCTTTCTCCGGAACGGAACACAAACAGAAATAAAAAACAACAAATTCTGATAAGAAATTGATTTCGATTTGTAAGAAATCGCGCAACGGTACGGAAAATAAATGCAAGCGTCCGAGATAACGTTTAATCGAACAGTGACGGCCCAAGGTGTCGCTGCCGATGCATTTATCGCCACCGCCACGCCCACCGCCCACTGTCCGCCCACCAGCTGCCACCAGCCCCGTCTACCACCCCCACCACCCCCTTTCCGGACGCCCAACTCTGTTTGCGCCAACATAAACAAAATCCTCAGGTTATCGGCGACACATAAAAGTGGGATATTCTATACCCCATATGGCATATATATCAACGGGTAAGCTCTCCTAGCTCCAATTTAACTGGGCGATATTGCCTTAATAATAATCGTACTGCCAACCTAAAAAGCATTTTAAATTTCCTAACGAATTTATAACTCAAGAACTTCTTTGCTTTCTGTAAGAAATGTGTTAAAATAAAAAACTATATCCACACCATAAGCAGGGGATATCAATATAATGCATGTTTTCTTAGGGAAGCTCCACTGTATAATACAGCCGGAGATCCTCAAAATTTACAGTACGCGAACTCGGACTGGCACCTGGAGTTCCCCTGAATTCGGTCTGGTCCCACATATGTTTGGCTTTCAAAATCCCACTTAAAAAAAAGTCCCTTGGCAAAAGCAACACTTTTTGCGATTCCCAGAATCTGGGCATTCTTATTTCCCCGAGTTGGAAAATTAAACTAGCCCGGTGATAACTTCAGTTTAATGCTAAATCATCGATCATGTTATTACTTACGTATGTACATTTTATACAAGTTCCCACTCTATAAGTCTTAAAAATAATTGTAAATATACTAAAGACGCAGCTTGGTGACCCCGATCCATTGCCACAAAATATTAAGACTAATTGGCGTATTGGTTAACCCCAATTAAAAGTGTACTGTGAACGCCTTTGTTTCCGCCTAATTGGATTGCAGCTGGAAATGGGGGAAAGTCTGCTTGCAGTATCAACAAAGCCAAGTCAAATAAACAAATCCTCAAAACAAATGTCTTTCGAGCGAAATCGATCGATGAATATCGGATATTTTTGTTCACCCCCAATTAGCACTTGATAATTCTGGCAATTTGAAGTCGAGCCACGCCGCTCGAACTGATTAGACTGAATTTGTTTTGGCTAATTTGCTTTTTGTTTTCGTGCGAGAGTATTTTGACTGTTTAGTAAACAAATTCGCCAATATTGCGTAGTTTCGATTTTCGTTTTCGGTTTACACGAAACATTTGGATTTTTGGGTGAGAATGGAAACGAAATTTATGTGCGCCCAGATAGATGGTAACAATAAAGCCCCAAAAAAGAAGGCGACCGAAGCGATTTAATTGATACGACCTCGAATGGTACTAGTACATGTGTTTGCCTTGCTTTATTTTTATTTTCGCTCTATTCGCGCGCCCGCAGATACTGTATCGGTGTGTCTCTATATCTAAATACAAATGTATCGCCCCATTCGCCACATGATTCACTGTAAAAAGCCACACCAATCCGAAAAAACCAAAAAAACTGAACCGAACCGCGGAAAATAAACAAATGATCCGAAAGCCAAACAAAGGCGGCTCAGGCTCAGTTGACCTTTTTGTTTTGCTTGTGGTTTTTTAGTTTTTTTTTTGGGAAGAGGAGCTTGCTGCCTTCAAAACTTTTCGATTGCGTGGGCAATCTTTGCTTTCGATTCATCTCAAGACCCATTCGAGATCGTGTTTTCCAAGCTTGTTGACAAACTAAATAAATTTACTTTGCCACTTCAGTTTTGACATGGTCTATAAGGCCACTTGAAATGACTTTGTTGTTAATTCGGAAAAACCATATAATTCTCTTGAGATGTGTCATATACTGTACACCGTACAAGAGAAATTAAAATACCCCTTAATTTTATCTTCTGAACATGCATAAGTAACCATATCTGAAAACACATATCGCCGACTTATTTATGGAACACTCGAGTTCCGTTAAGATTTTTACAATCCCAGCGATTGAAGTTGGTGCAGAAGAAGAACTTCTGAGAAGGGCCCAAAAAACCACAAATTCAAGGCGGCAACAGAACGAAGAAGAGTTACGAAAATATTTGACTAATGATTTACCAATTAAGTGCTGATAAATGCGATGAACGAAGCTCGAAGGCAGGAAATTACACACAAGAAAAGCCGAATAATAAAACCACAGAGCCCGACTTAAAAATGCTCCATAAAAATGAGTGATTATTTTTGAAAGCCCTTTCAATTACTGCCCTAAAAACTCTTAATTTTTCGGATACTTAAGCAAAGCAACATAAGTCACAGGGAACCTACACAAACAGATCGATTATAACATATATGGGTATGGTATACCCTCTCAAAGGGTATCAACAAATGCGCCCCTCAAGCGGAGAACCGGTTTGCCAAAGTTTATAACAAAAATCCAAAAAATTAACTTTAGAGGCAAACAAACACACAGATACAGATGTAGATACCTCTACCAATATATGCATATTACGGCAGAATATATGCAAGCCAAAAGGGGGAGAATAAATAAAACAAAATAAATAAATAATTGTCGTTCGCGAAATGTGAATCAACATGTTGGGGCTCACGAAAACAGGGGCGGGGCATCAACAGGGGTCGAAAAAGGGGGGCCTGAAAAGGGGGGTCTGAACTCTCCCCGCGAATTTCTATGGAATTTCACATGCAGCGGCAAATGCAGCAAACAGAAAATAACAAACGTGAGAGGCAAATAAATAAAAATTCATTATGCAGAAAGCGGCACACGTACATATACATATGTTTGTAAGTTTGTGAATTTGTAAATTTGCACATATGCACACACAAGCATATGCGTTATAAACAAAGTGCAATCAAATTGCCAGGTATTCAAGCAAAAGATACATTTCGATAGACTCAAAAATGCCCTGTATTAACACAAATTAAAGGACGATTAACGGAAAAGCACTTTAAAACACCATAGGAACATAAGAAATCAGCACCTTACTAAATATAATTTAGAAGAAAATTAGTTTTCAACTTTAAGCAAGCAGTATTTATGTACAATAAATAAATTTGGAAGCTTGAAAATTCCCTGGAGAAAAAAATTGTTAAAAACATGAAGCAAAAAAAACCTTCGACAAACTAGGGATGACATTAACATTCAAGTAATCGAACGTATATTATTAAAGTTTAATAACCAACGTTTTTTGTTTTAAATTAACCTTTGACAAACTATGTTATATATATGTTCTTAAATATATTATAATTGAGATTATAATGTTTTTAAAAATCCATCCATCAACCACACATATATACCTTATTAATTCAACCCAGGTAAATTGATAAATCTTTCAGTATTAGTATAATATAGGTTATAATGTTTTTGAAATTCTACTCATCAACCACAGAAATGGCTAATTAATTCAAGAAAGTGATAGCAATGCCAATTAAATTGCCACATTGTGTATCTACAAAAAGGTGTATTTTATAGTTGCCTCGGTCGAGACCTCCCAGTGCGATTAGGGTATTTTCGCAATAGCGCTGCTCCCCCAACGGAAGGTTGTGTAACTCTTTCAAGCCCTCGGAGAAGGGGTTCGCAGACCATAGATCAGCTTAAACAATCGCATGAGCCCTTGTGCCCGGGGGAGAAAGGGATACGAACACCAAGGTACCCAGATACAGATACTTTTGCCGAGTTTAATTGATGTGACAAGTGACAAGTGAGGAAACAATGGCCATACGAAGAAACTGAGAGAACGTACATGGCAAATTGCGAGTGACAAGAGTACACTCGGAGAAATGTTCGATCTCTAGACCATGAGTTTGATTCAGTTATTTAGGTGTTCTCTACAGATTAACAACAAAGAAATCAATCTTTAAATTGATTTAATCAAGGTAGTTAAAGTTAAGTCACGACTTTAGGCTTGATTCAGCGAACTATTTTTAGATTATTATTACTATTTGCACCAGGGTTAAAGATTGCTAAGGTACTAATTCAGAAGAAGAAAACCCAGCATTTTATATAAAACAAGTATTAATGCAACTTCTCATTTTAGATTATTGTTTAGTTTTGTTCGCAGAACACTAAAGTCACTTAATTCAGAAATTCCAAATTCAGAGGTATTGTAGATATCATACTTATTTTTTATGGGGGAAGTACCATTTAAAATAAGATAAGATTTCTCAGATTAAAAGTTTAGTTATAAGGTTGGCCTTAGACTAGTTCTGGAGTAATTCAAATGGCTGATCATTTTTGTACACTAAGGAGGTCAAAAAATATAATCTAATTCTCACACTTCAGTTTGGAAGACTTCGGTGTACAAGGAATGTATACCAAATTTAAAAAATATATATGGGTACGAAAGTTTTCTTAAAAATTACTCATACGAACCGTAGTAATTTAGAGTTTGTCTAGAAAAAAATTGCTAACCTTATCAATTCATTGATTTTGTTGGAATACTTTTTAAGTAGAGGAGATCAAAAAACAAATGTTAAGTTAAAAGTTACGCAACATAGTATACAAATTTTGATCACTGACAACAGTGCGTATGAGTTCTAACCCTTGAGCGCATTATTCTAAAAATATCTATTTTGGTATGCTTTAAAAAATATGATGAGAATAGGTAATGTTCCACAAATGTGTGTTATACAAATATGTATTTCTGGGTGATTTCTTAATTTTTAGAGCGAAAATTAAGATTTTTGTGATTTAACTCAGAATAGCTTTGCATAGAATAATTATTATTCAAAAATAAATACAATTTTTAAGAGGAAATGCTTGATATTTATGCTATTAATATAAAGATATGTTTTAGAGGAATCGAAATGGCTGATCTTATATGAAGTTTATGTATTTGTTATGATCCCTTTTCAAGGACTTCCCACTCACCATGTCCTCTTCGTCCTCGCAGCAATGGAAATCCTGCAGCGTTTCCCGCCAGGCCAGCACGGAATCGGTGAGCAGCAGCCTCGCATTGGAGCGGACCCTCAGCTTGCGTCCCGCCCGCGGAGCCACGCCCCTCTTGCCGCCCACCGCCCCCGCGGCGAGCACAGCCCGCTCCCAATCCTCCTTGAGGGGCTGGGGAATGGCCACGGTGCGGTGGTGAGGGTCCTCCAGATCCTCCGCCTCGCAACTGCAGCCACTGTCGTCGCTGCGCGGGGTCACCAAGGTCGCAGGGGTCACCACAGTCGCCGCGGTCACCTTGTTCACCGCGGCGGCCGGGGTCACCTGGGTCACGGGTGGTGGCGGTGCCGGTCGACGGATGCGGGTCATGAACCGCTGGTGGACATGCGATCGATGGTAGTCGTAGAATATAGCACTATACTTCTTGGGATCCGTTGGGCTGTAGAAAATGCAGATGTTCCTAAGGATAGGATGCACCAGGGGCACAATCTCCGCGGGCCTCTTGTCCGCAGGAGGAGCTTGCAACCTGGAGCTGCCAGTGCTACTGATGGAACCCAGCGTCGCCGTGCTGTTCGTCACCGTGCTGCCCAGGCTGAGCGTCTCATCCGCCTCCGCCTCCGCCTCCGCATCTGCATCCGCCTCCGCATTCACATCCGCATCCTTGGTCTCCCGCGAGTACATGAACTCCACGTCCGTTTCCCACGCCCCCTGGTCCATGGAGGCGGTGGGCGAGGGCAAGGGCGTGGGCAGCATCAGCTTGGACCGCTTGGTCAGCGTCGACGTGGAGAGCTTGTGGCGAACGCCGGCGGCAAAGACGGCCGCCGCCTGGAGAGCCATCACATCCGCATCGGCGTCGGAGGGCAGCAATTCGTCGTATTCTCCCAGATCCTCCTCCTCCTCGTCGTCGTCGTCCCCCTCGTCCTCGTCCTCGTCCTCCTCCTCATCCTCCTCCTCCTCATCTGGCGGTAGGGCTTCGATGATCTCCTGATCGGCGGGTTCCAGGGTCTTGAACTGCCAAATGGGTTGGTAAATGGACTCCTCATCCTCCTCCTCTGAAACACGGGGATCGGTTTGGTGATTCTCCTCGGCCAGCGAGTTGGCCCTGGTGTCCTGGCTGTCTTGGCCCTGACCATTTGACTTGGCCAACTCCTCGTCCGTCTGGCGGGGATTGCTCAGAGAAGTGTTGGGATTACGAACGGGAACTTTGGGCGCCGGACGTCGGACTTTGATCACGCAATTCTGGAAGTTCAGGTACAAACAAAGGTTGTATTCATGTTGGCATTTTGGGTCCTTGGCTACTATCCTCGTTGGGTTGTTGGGTTTCACGCGCTTCTCAAATTGACTTATAGAACGATTTCCTATTCTTTGTAAGGGCATAAAGCTTTTGATGGTGTTTAATTTTTAAAATCTTAAAAATCTTAAGATAATCACATGATAATATGATATTACTTAAGAATTTTTGTTAAAGTTTAGAATTAACTTGTAACATTTCAAAACTCTTTAAAAACTGAAAACTCAAAAAAGTGCAGACACTTTAAGCCAGTTGATTAGTTAATTAAGTAAAATAACCAAAGCAATTAAGCAGGGGGCTTCCCCTCTTCCGCTTTAGGTGGAAATTATCATTGATATGCCGCCCATAAAAAACAATGAATTAACTCCATAAAACACCTCTACACTGGAAATCTCAATCACATGTAAGTTTTTCATAACGGCATGATGGTAATTTCAGATTTTTTCCAATATGCCAACACTTTTGTAAAAAAAATCAACAAAAAATCGACAAAAAAGAACGTTAATTAAACGCTGATTATTTTATAGTTATCTTTTGTTTTCATTGCAAACTTGTTTGTTTTCCTCCACATTTTTTCAGTTTTAATGGTTGTTTTTAATTAGATAAGTTTGTTTATTTTTTGTGTGTGTCTGTGTTTGTGTTCCGATGGCCAATCGAACATTGGCATCCCTTTCGCACGCGAACCGTTAGTCAATTTTGAACTGCAATGAAACGCAACAACATCGACAGCACAGAGAAAAAAACAAGTGGGGGCTTATAATTTATGTCACTTTAAAATCAACAGGACTTGTAGGTTGTTACCTACTAACAAATTTTCAATGCATTTAAATTTTAATAATATGGAGTCTGTACCTGAAAAATAATTCTCTAAAATTCGAATTATTTAAAGGTCTGTTTAACTGTTTTTAAAGCTTTTTTTCTTTTTGCTTGTTTGTTTGAGTAATGGAAGTTTTACTTTGCTAATCGATTTGCCAAATCACATTTCGTACATTTTTATCACATTATTAATGGTTTTTTAAATCATAATTTTTGAGGTAATTATTTTTGAGTGAGTTGTTGTTTTTCTCTGTGCTTTTTTTCGTTGGCTTTTGATTGTTGTTGTTTCTCTATAATGAGTGTTGACCTGTGTGATTTGCTGTTGCTGTTGTTGTTGCTCGCTGACATTGCAACTGGTGGTGGTGTTGTTGTTGTTGCTGCCGCTTTCATTGTCACAACTGTGATTGTTGTTGTTGTTGTTGCTGCTACAGCTGTTGTTGTTGTTGTTGTTGTTGTTTGTGGGGCGCTCTGCCCCACCATTTGGCTTTGGCGCCGCCATCAAAGCTCGAATGTGGTTGTTGTTGTTGTTGTTATGGTTTTTGTTGGTGCTGGTGTTGGTGTTGGTGGAGCTCTCGCCCCCGCTTACACCCTCTCCCGCTCCCGCTCCCGGTCCCGCTCCCTCTCCCTCGCTCACAATGCTCCCCTTCTTCGTACTTCGAATCGCGCGACGCTGCGCTGCAGCCGAAAACACGTCGTCTCTCTTCGAAACCGCTGGCGAAAATGAAATTGAAGCCGAGCGATCGCTGTGGCCGAAGAAGAGAAGCAGGCGCCATTCAAATTCATAGCCCCCAACTGAGTCACGCGCTCTCTGGCGGCGATAACCGTTGATCGGTCGCTTGTGTTGCTTGCGTTGTTGTTGTTGCCACAACCACTGACTGAACGATTTGTCATAGGCGGTGAGAAAGCCACGCACACACACGTGCAGGCTGCCGGAGAGGGCGAGGCTCTGCATTAAGCGTAAGAGAGAGACTTGGTGGGGCAATGGTGGCATAGCATCTCTGTCCCCCTGCTCTTCGATCAGCCCCACTTGTTGCGTGGCCGCCTGCCTTTTCTCTTCGTTCAGAGCACTTAGGTAGTCATTCACAAACTCGGCCGTGATCGCACATCTGCGCTGCTCGCTTGCCAACTCTTTAGCCTCTCTCTTCACTTGTAGCTTTCTCTTAAAGTCCTCGATCAGATTCTGCGGCCGGTGGCAACTCTCTTCGGCGATGTCCTTGCTCCTTCGCATTGTGACGTTGGCGATCTCTTCAGAGCTGATCCCCTGATGATCTCTTCGCGCTGGCACGCTCTTGGGCTGCTGCCACGCCCCCTCCTCGTAGTGGTGGACCTGGCGCCTCAGTGACGTCATCCACTGGCAAATGCTCTCGTTGAGATACAAGGACGCTGCCGCCGCCGCTCTTTCGTCCTGCAGCAGGCGAATGCGAGAAACACGCGGCTTCTTGCGCTCTCTATTCTGGCCGGGGCTCTCTTGCTCTTGCTGCGGTTGGGGCTCGGGCTCTCTTACGCGACCGTAAATGTGCTGATCGCTCTGGCTGGTGCTCTTAAGCTGCTGCTGCTGCAGCTTGAGTTCGCAGATGCGGCGAAGGTCAAAGGTCTCCTGGGTGCGGAAGACCTCGTCAACGTTGTGGATGATCTCCAGAGAGCCGGAGGCGCCGCCGCCGCCGTTGGAGGTCCTTGGGAAGAGCCTTCGCTGCAGCGACGAAGAGCGATTGAGCTGCTTAAGAGAGCCGAAGAGACGGGTCAAGGTCGCTGCGCTGGACTTGGAGTAGCCCAGCAGAGAGCGCGACTTGACCTTGGTGGGAGGAGTGGGTGGCGTGGGGGTGGCTGTGGGCGTAGGCGTGGCAGTGTCAGTGGACGACTCCGCTGACCTTTGACACTGGCATCGCTCGTTGTCGCTGTAAATGCCGCGGCACATATCGCAGATATTCTCATAAATATTATTACACTCCGGGGAGAGAGGGGGAGGGGGTGGCGAAAAGGGTGGAGGGGGCGGACTCACCACCCCCCCGCTCACGATGCACTGACAGAAATGACAGTAACGGCCTTGGGCGGCGAACACCCCGTAGCCGCAGCCCCGGCACAGATTCTCGTAGATCGTCTCGCGAGGGAAATACTTTCGCAGCTCCAAGTTGGCATGACCCTTGTGGGAGGGGCAGGGGCAGGGGCTGGGGGCGGAGGTCACGGCCACGCCCACACTCGGCAAATTCTCGTAAATGTGCGTATCCATGGCGAAGTTATCGTTGATGTCCTTCGCCTGCTGTGGCATTTCCACGCTTTCTTTCTCTCTATCTCCCTACTTTCTCTTATCGCCGCTGCGTCATGTCATAATTCAATATTAAGTGAGAAAATAATGGCCAAACGAGAGACCCGGAGAGATAACGAGTGAGCACTGTGTTCAAGTGAATTCAATACACCGCGATTTATTGCGTCTATATTTCGAAATCTATCACCTTTCTTACACTTCTTTTTATTTATTTTTAACTTTTCATCAAAAAATAATTTTTCTTTCAAGACCTCTGCATAGTTAAGTCAGAAAATAACTGTTATTCTTTCGGATAATAAAAGCACACCTATAACTGCAATTCCATGACATTCTTGTAAGATCAAAATATAACTAATAATAATAACATAACTAATACTAAGTTCATAATATAACGTAATTTCATCAAATCGACTTAATATCATATCAATTTTTGAATCAGTGTGGAAAAAAGATCATCCCAACACGATCCTGTTTCTCACAGTGTGAAAAGTCAATGCTTTTGAACTGTTTAAAGTTGAGACTTAAGTGAAGACACTACCCCCTACCTCTATTTCTCAATAGCCCCTGTTTCTGTCCCGCTTCCGATATTCATTATCTCAGCAAAAGTCGCTGCACTCTGCACTCAATTGGCCCCAAGATGTGATGTATTTAGACCAGTTTGGTGACCCCGATCCATTTTTGCATTGCTGTACAATAGCCTAAGGTATTCCAAAGTATTGTATCCTTTATTTACCGCTTCTAAAGAATGATATACTCCCATCCAAATAAAAAAAAAATGAAAAATGTATAATATTCAGTTAAACTGTTTTCAAATTGTGTGTTATTAGAACCAGTTGAAACATTTGTTACTAAGCTCTTTAGGAGTATAGCATTTCTAATTAACGATTGTCGATTTTTTCTAAAATAATTTATAGCGCATCGCTCGAGGGAATGAATTTTATTCTTTTTTTGTCAAATAAAAAACCCCAATGCCCAAGGGTTCTACATTAACTGAATGCAGCTCTTCTGGCTGGAATTCTACAGTCGTTTCATTTGGTCTTTGTTTTTGTTGATTTACGGGGATGACTCACAAGCCGATCCACCAAACCATGTCGGTCGAAGGGGGCGTGGCCCCTGCTCTCCCCTCGAACCCCCCTCGAACTCAAACTGGTGGCCCTGACAGAGCAAAGAGAGGTGAGCAGGGAGAAAACAGAAAACCCCCGAGAAACAGGTTGGCCAGCCGAGAATTGTGTAACGATCGTCGACTTCCTCACCTACGCCTCACAGGTGCCGCCAGGTAAATGGAATGTGGAACGTGGAATATGGAATGTGCATGGCCCACACTGAGAAAATTATTACTTCCTTAGTTTACAGAAACAACATTTAAAGAAAACAATTCAGTTGAAGAGTTCTGAGAATGGCTTTGTAGTGCTTTCGGAAATACACTTTATAACGGATCATTTAAGAATTTCATTGAACAAAGTAAATATTTAATATGTTTGATTCTGATGTACCATTACTCCTTAAACAGAAAAAGATATCTAAATAAAATTTGTAATTAAATTTTTTCAAAATAGTTTATTGAATGCCTTTTTCTTACTTACAGATATCAAAAATTGAATCTTACTTTTAAACAGAAAAAGGTATTTAAATTAAAGTGTCGAAAGGAACTAATTTATTTCCTAACAGAAAAATGAAATGCTCTTTTTTATTTTGAAGCAACTTTTTTTTATAGTGCGCAGATATACCAAACGGAAGGCGAGAGTGGCCCTAATGGAGTTCAGGTGCCAATAAACGAGGGGCCGTGCATTAATCTTCTGATCAGCGTAAGTGGGCAAATCGTGCACATATATCTTGACGGTGGATCTTAAAATCTCTTTTGGGAAGACTGCGTCTTACTGGCGATTCTTTGATCTAGGATTGCGGCCATTAATCATAATCGTCTTGGGGCCTAAAAAGGGAAACCGGTTTGGTTTTGAGCTGCTTAAACATGTTTTACAATCTTGACTTCCAATTGTTACAAAAAATAAACCTTAAATCCAAAGTTATCTAAGTGAACTAAGGTTGAGGGTTGTAAACACTTTGAATTGCAACACTACAATTTAGATAAAAGCATTTAACAGCTCTAAGTTCAAAGAACTTAAGAAAATCTTACCAAAAGTTATACATATTTGTATTTAACTACGTATTGCAGCTTCCATTACTTTTGTAACTCTACAAATATTACAAAGATATAGAATATGTTTACGAAAGTGCAAGGCTGTTTGCGTATCGTTTCCCTTTGGTATTCGAAGTTCCTCAGGCGAATTTCTAATCTGAATCCCATGGGCTAAGTTATTATTCGAATGTTGCTATACAATGTTTCGGTTTTCAGCAAGTATGTATTATACATTTATTTAAGGAAATGTCTCATTTTGACATTTCTCTGGGCAGGACTTGGTCTGTATGTGGAACCTTTGGACATAGAATTTTCTGCAGGCCAAGCTTGATCACAGATGGGAAACCCAGACAATTGAAAAGGAATTTGAATTTAATGGCGACCATCCCTATTCGTCCTTCTGGTACTTGAGGGCCATTCGCATGAAGTTGGCGCAGGAGATGAACCCGGTCCCCTCGGGGTCACCCTCCTGCATCATTTCCTGGATGGTGGCCCGGTCGGGCTCCTCCTCGAGGGTCTCCTCCAGGGCCAGCTGGAGCTCCTCGGCGGAGAGGACGCCGTCGCCGTCTAGGTCAAAGCGCTGGAAGGACTCGCGGAGAATCTGCTCCCGCTCGGCGCGGATCATCATGCGACAGAAGCGCTGGAAGTCCACGGATCCACTGCCCTCGGAGTCCGCCGCCAGGACCATGTCTCGCAGCTCCTCGGCACTGGGACGGCGACCCAGTTGCTGCATCACGGCATCCAGATCCTCAGTGGTGATGACCCCCGAGGAGTTCTCCTTGTTCAACAGAGCATAGATCTCCTTCAACTCGGCCTTGTGTGCCTCGCTCATGTCGGCAATGGGTTCGGTTTTCAATGCTAATCAGTGCTTCACCCCCTTGTTCGAATTTTCAGTTATATTCAACATAATACTCCCACAAAACTGACACTACTCACTCAATTTCCACTTTTCTTTGTACAAATTTTATCAGAGAATTTTGAAATTTTGCACTTCAGTTAAAAATGGAAATAAACAAAAATATATTTTTGGTATCCGGTGTTGCCCGAGCAGCGTTTGAACTTTGAATGAACTAATTGTGGACGTGACACAAGGGAATTGGTTTTCACGGCCTCCTGTGATTGGGGATTTTTAAATAAAAGACTAAAGCCTACTATGTGCAATACATTTTTCATCAAACTACCAATTTATTTTGTTTAAGAATTAACTACAAAATTTGCACCATCTAACGTCGGGGTCACCAAGCCGTAAGATTGCCACACTCATTCCGATTATGGGTTTATCCATTTTCCAAACACTTTAATTACATCATGAATTACTTTTTAAATAGATGAAGCCATTAGTGCAGAGAAACTAGTCAATAATTCAAGTTTGCGGTCAGCTTAACCCAACTGGCACATTATATATTGACCAAAAATATTCAGATCATGACACTTGACATTTTAAATTATTGTTCAAGGGTCTTACAAACGAAGAAAGAAGAGTTCCTATTTGATATATCCAAAAAGCTCCACATTTTGGACTGTCGAATTACCACCTTTTGTTACCGACTTGCATACTTTTGGGCATTCGCCAAGACCTTCTTGACCCCGTCAACAAAACCCTCCGAGGTTGTGCAGCTCGCAAGGAGACAACAATAAAATCGAAACTGCAACCACTTCCACTCCATGTGGCATGTGAATCGGCGATTGTAAAGTATCTACGGATTTGCCTATGTCGATGATTCATCGCCATCCAGTTGCGGATGGCGACAAATGAATGAACGATGATGAATGCTTACAATGTATTGTAATTCAGAAACAAACAAAAACACAAAAAAAATTAAAACGGGGCTTGGTCCCATGATTTTTCCATATCCCAGCCGAGTTATCTCACAGCGCTTATCTCATATCTCTCTCGGTTTCCCTCACAGCAGATCCACTCTTCCGTTCGAGGTTCTATGTAAAACATCCATTTGTGTATGTTCTATTCCCGAAACACCAGCACGAAAACAAAAATTATAATTTGGTCAGTCTCTTTGTACCACTGATAAGACGAGTTTCGGATCGGAATATTACGAAATCGGGCCTGGCATGATGGGATCGGATCGGATCGTAACGGATCGTATCGTATCGGATCGGAGCTCCAGGCGCGACGCGTTCGCGAATTTAACAGAATATCAACTGAATTGGAACTCAAGATGCCGCCGAGAATTTTCTTGGGTGGCGGTCCGCCTCGTAAGCGACTGGCGCTGCAGTCGCGGTCAGCGTCGACGTCGACGCCAAAAGAGTCGGTGGCTATGGCGATGGCGATGCCGACCTCCGGTCACCCAGGGAACTTGAGCACTCCACACTAGTCAGCAAAAGTGGGCACAATACACCAACCCCTAATCCTTCAGACTATGTTAATTCATCAACAAACAAAAGGTTGGGAATTACAAGCGCGGTTTTAAAGGCCATATGCCACTTGCTTTAAACTCAACTACCTGGATTTATTTAATTAATTCTAGAAAAGTATTGAAATCTACATATAAGGACCCATTATTCTTTTGGTTTTTGAATTATATAATATAAAATAATTGAATAATCTATCTACATTAAGTGACTCAAAGTGGTTCAAATAAATCAGGCTCAGGTTACGAGCTGTAATTTAATGAATCAATGGGGTGATTAGCTGAGCCCTAGCTACACTCACTACGGAATTGCACATGGAAGCACACGGACAACAGTCCCGTTCGAAACTCCATGCTGACTAGTGTTGGCCAGAGATCAGCGATGGGGAGGCAAAAGCCCAGAGCAGAACAGAACCAAACTAAACTGAACTGAAACTGAACCACATGTGTGTAATGGAACATGGGCAACATGTGTGGTTCCCTGTGTGTGCGTGTGTGAAGGGTTGGGGGTGGGGCATGGGGCGTGGGGCGTGGGGCGTGGCAGCGACAAAAGACGCTTTTTATACTCAACGCCCGTTGCCTAATTAAGCATATCGAGAACGGTCTTTCGGAAGGGGACCCGAGTTGGGAGCTCGTTTTTGAGGTGGGGGTGCAAAAAAAAGCCAAATAAAATATGGGAATGGAATTGGAATCGGATTCGCGAGGGGGCGAGGCCCGGGGAACTAACCATGATGAATGCTAAACACTGCTGAAGTATACACAACCGTTTCGTCAACCGATTACAATATCTGTAGCTTTGCTCAACACTTTATTGCAAGTGACTCGAGTATGGAAATGAGAGCTGTACTTTGAACATGAACCAAGCCTTTTGCTAAATACGGTCGAGAAAATCATACGAAGGTCGTAAACTGGGTTTAATTTGTGTTTCATGAAAGTCACTCTACCCAGGATCATCTGAACAATTATATGTCGGCTAAAGATACTGCTAAGGTAGAACAAAATAAGATTCTAAAAAAGGTTAAATTACTCTGGCAGATTTGGATTAGGCTTTCAGGACATATTAGAACAAATTACTAACTTAACTTATTTGCTATTAAAATGAGCCCAACTGTTGTCACAAAGCATATTTATATATGTATTCAAGATCCATAACATGGATTCCATATGTAGTATATCACAAGTGTTTTAGCAAGTGTCCGATATTTGCAGAACACCCCGGAATGGGTAAATATCGTAGTCTATATAAAACAGAACTGGGAGAAAATACAGAAAGGGAAGATATACTATAGAAGCATCTTTGGAGAAAAACAGTGATCCAGGGGGAGAGAAATTGAGAACGAGAACGAGAGTGAGAATGAGATGGAGACTCAGAATGAGATTGAGAATGGAAATGGGGAGAAGCCGCAGAGGAATCGCACTGCAGTCGATGCTCAGCAATATGGTCGCTTGATCTTTGAACTAAATTAATTAAGCACAATGAACACAATTGTTGTTGTTGGCTTGGCTGCCGTCGGCATCAAATGTATCCAGCAGATACACAACAACGGGCAACACACATCCACATCGAAAGAAAGAAATGCATTCAGGCTGTGACCAACATTGCAGGCAACTGTTTGCTTTTTTTGGCTACCCTGTGTGCCACATAAGCGGGGAATATACACGAAGAACTGAACAACATCCCTGATGGTAAGTCCCAAAAAGCTGACAAATGTTATCTATGTGCATACAACTATACTCTCAAAACTAAGAATCAACGCACAGTGCAATCCACTTAAGTGAGCCTAGTAATTTCATATTCCTTCTTTCTTTTAGTTTATTAAAACAAATTTGTAGATGATTTAAATACAACAAATGGGAATTTATTTGTCATACTTTAACAAGGGGCATCTTTCATTCGCAATGCCTGGCAAATAAATTTCTTAAGAACATATTTTCATGTTTTCGCTTTCGGCTTCCATGTCTTTTTTTGCCCCGGCTCATATTTGGTTTGGCTTTTCTGCGGGTCTTCCTCGGCTGCCTTCTTCCCCCGAAAAAACGAAGAATTAAAAGGGTGGCCCACGGCTCATGGCCCGTGGATGATGGTTGATGGTTGATGGCTGACGGCCCTGTCCAAGTCCCCGTCCATATCCACATCCACATCCATGTCCCTGTCCAGAACCCCAGACTCGCGTCTTTGGCAGCATTATGTTTTCGTCGGTAATGAGTTGCAAGGCAGTGTTGTCGGGAGCTGATAATTAAAAACGCTGGATATACAACAAATTTACAGATCGAATTTGGCTTGCTTGGTATACTATTTGTATTAATTTAAGCAGCCAAAACCAGATACATAAAATCTTTTATAAAGGTGTGTTAGAGTATGCTATTTTATATTTTGTGCACTGGATAAATCCGAACGACGAACTAACTTTTCTGTAGCATACTTTTAGACGCCCTCTTAAGAGGTTTCAAATTGCTAGGCATGACTGAAAAATCAAGACCTAGCCCAAACTAGCAAGGCTACAGCTCTCGAAATGCATTCCCTCTATTTTTAAATAAATAAATAAAGTGATTTATTAAGATATTTTCTTTTTATTTCTTGGGATTTTAAGAAATTGCTTGTAGTAAGATATAAGAATCCCCGTCATCTTATATCTAGCAATAAAGTAGTTAAAGTACCAACTCTATATCTGCGCTGAATGCTGCATGTGCTTGTATTGGTGCTTACCCCTCGATGCCACCCCCTTCCATCTCCTCCCCTCCCCCTCATCGCCCTCATATTACTTTATGGTTATTATTGTTGTTGGGCCGCGGTCTTCTCCTTCTTTAATGAATTTTATTAAGCGCGACAGCAGCAACAGATAGACCGAGTGGAAAGAGTGACCGAAGCCAGCAGCTTTTGTCAACGCCTCAAATTAAAATAAAAAAAAAACTTAAATTGGACTCTTTTTTATTGACCAACGACGTGTGACTCATTCGATGTTGTATACCACTCAAGCATAAAATCTAATCCGGGGAATTAGTCAATAATTGATAAATAAAACACTTTGTGGAAATTGGCTTGTAACGGGCGATAAAAATGTACTCAAGTTTTGCTTATGACCCTTAATACAAATCTATTCTTATCTATTCTATTTAATTTCAGAAGAACTATTAACAGGATTTTATATAGAATACTAGGTGTTTATTTCAGGTAGGAAAATACTTGAAAGCTAAAAATGTTCAGAAGTGTACCACTTGAGGTTTAATCAATCTTTGGACGTCAATGATAGTCTGATATCTCATCTCTGAATTTCCCTATCAGCAGAGCCCCTGTAACTTGACTCATAGAACCATTCAAGATAAAAACCGGGAGATACAAAATGAGGAGGCGAAATTGTGAGAAACAAATGACACATTCAAGGGGTGAGAGGGTAAGAACGGAAGCTGAAATTGGAATACACGAGTACGAGTACGAATCCGAATTCGAATTGAAATGGGAATGTCAGCTCAAGTGTCAATCAGACGATTCAGACGACGATTCTACTTGGCGCTGCATTAACAAAGAAAAAATCAAATTAAAAGAGAAATTTCGAAGCAGAAGTGCGGGGCAAATCAGAGCGAGGAAATGAAATGCATAAATAAAGCAAAGCCAAATGGAAATAATGCACATAGTATCTATGTGACCGACTGGGTACGTGTGTGTGTATTTGTGCCCGTCGACTGATGACAAAATTGTTTCACTCGTCAGCCAGCGAACCAAATGATAAACCTCTGCACAGCAAAAAAAAGGGAAGGCTGGGAGCTTTTTAAGTTATTTAATTGTAAAATAATTTTTTAAAAGGTTTTTACTTGGTAAAAATTATTATGATGTATTTTTTAATCTAAGAAAAGGTCTAATACTAAATATTAATGATTTAAAAATGTTTGTTCATCCATTCATCAATACTTATTTTTGCTTACTTAGCTATAATACTCATTTTATGATTAACTAATATGTGGTTTAGATAATATCACATTTTTTTTTTACTTCTGATATTATTTGAAAAGGGTTTAGGAACTAAACATAAGTACTCATTAAATGGTTTTTCATTTTATTTTTTTTATTGATGGTTGGGTTAATAATTTTGTAACCGTGTACGTGTTTTATGGTCTTTCAGTCGCATCAGAGAAATTCGCTTAGCAATTGGTTGCTAATGAGACTCGGGTTGTTATGGTTTATTCTTCTTTCCTGGTCCTATTTATTTTCTTGGCTTGCATTCGCGATTGCTGCAAGGCGAAAACCGCTCTGAAAACGCGTCCGAAACGCCTGCAAGTCGCGCACAAAACGCATGCGCAGCTGCAGTTGCAATTAGTCGCCAAGTTAGTAAAGAAAACAATGAAAATGAAAACGAAGACGAGGCGGACGAAAAGATGATAAAGTGGGCAAAGGCAAACGGGCAAAACACGCAACGAAAAACGAAAAACGAAACAGACAAATAAAAAAATAAAACGAAATAAGACCATGCGCAATGCATTTTTGCATTGCATCAGTTGGAAAACCTCATAAGCTGAGGGGCTCGAGTTCGGGATCGGGTTTTATTTTTTTTGGGTGGCACAATGAAACCCGCTGTGCGGTCGACCGGCCCCTTGCAATCACATTTCCAAATACTATTTACCCACACCAATATTATTTAAGTGATTAATGGTCATTTTTAGCCATCTAACAAACTCATTTTGACGGCATTTCTAAAGCGACTATCATATGTACTTATTCACTTTTGAAGAACATATAAAAAAATTGTATTCTATTACTTGGTTATGGTTTCGTTTTGAAGAGCTCAAAAATATATGTTCATTCATATATCAAGGTTAAGGTTACGAAATAGTTGTAATCGCACTCTACATATGAGAGGAAATATAGGAATGTGTGGCATGATTGTGGCACAATTCAAAATGTACCAAATAAACAAGGTCATTAAATAAATAATAAATAAAAAAGGGCATTCCACTCTTCTAGAAACTGAATTAAAAATTTGTTCAACTTTGTTGATCATCAATCTGATCGATCGTAAAGGACCCCACTAAACTTGCCCTAGTGGAAAATAGATTTTCACTTTCGGACCCAACGGAACTCTTTCGGAACCCGTTCCGGTCTCACTTTCACTTGGAATGCAAATTTTGGCTGCAGCTCTTCGTACCGAACCCAACCCTCCAATAAAAGACCGCTAACGGACCATAAACGAGTTTAAATCGGTGTGCCAGTGAAACTCGTGAGCCAGGGAAATCCTATGAATCGGCGATAAATCAAGCTGATACGAGTTATCAGTTGAAGATCGCTAAAGTAGTTGGGTTTTTTTCTTTTCCTGATTCAAAGGGGAAATCAAATCTTCACAACTGTCTCTATTAGGCCCTCTTAATCTACATTTCTATGGTCTTTGCTAACAGGTTTTACTTTTAGGTTATTTGGATTTCTTTTACGTAGTTATAAAAGAATGAATAGTATTCACTAATTAATCAGTACTTAAAATTGATTCAATAAAGAGGTAATAGAGTGTTTTAATCCCAAACTTGTGGAATTTCCCCTGGAACTTAAACTTTCTTTACATTCAAATCACCATATTGCTATGCTGATTATTAAATTGATGGTATGTCACTGATCGATGGGCTGGCTAATACCATTCGGAAGGCGGTTGCTATATCTCAATTTGATGGATATGTTATGGCGGGTAATTGAGGAGGTCAAAACTTACCCTCAAGGCGTTCTGATGGCGATGGTTGGAGGTCAGGTCTAGCATGGAACTGGCCCTTAGCTTCCGGTTTTGATCCGAACTGGTAACTGGAAGGGGCTTTTGGTCCTGATTCTGATCATTTGCCTGGAGTTGCGGAGTTGGGGGGCTTGAGTCCTGACTGTGATACGGATCTGGATTTCCACACTCGCTGCAGGATATGTTCTCCGCCGATCTTGCCGCTCGGTTGGCCAACGGGGATGAGGAGGACACCGTCGATGAGGATGCTGTTGTGCATATGGAGATTGTGGGCGATGTCGATGTCCATGTGGCAGTGGGTGGTGTTATGCTGGTGAGCGTGACTGTAAGTCGACCGATTCCCTCGTTGGCGGTGTTGTCACTAATGGTATTCCAATCGCTGTTGTTGTTGTAACTGCTGGTATTGTTGTTATTGTTGTTACTGTAGGAGTTGTTCGTGTTACTGGAGTTTTTGGCATTGGCGTAGAACACCTGGGAAATGCTGCGAAATATGGTGCGATAGCCCCTTTTGTTCTCCGCATCGCCGGCCATGATGATCACACTTTGAGAAAACCAAAAAAAAAAATCACACACTCGAAATCTGCACACGATTCTTCTCTTTCTCAATTCTCAATTCTTCACTCTTCACTTTGCACTCATTGGGTTTATTGTTATTGGTTTCGTTTCTGCATATATCTTTGTTTCATGTGTGGGAGAGGTGCACTGAAAAGAAATTGTGTTGGCTTAAGGCTTTATTAGGCAAAAATATCACAGGGCGTTATGTTACTTATTATTAGTTTTATATTTGTTTTTTTCATTAGTTTTCACTCAGTTAAACCCACAGGTTCCTACAATTTTTCTTCGGTGTACGAACCAAAGACATGAGCAACACCTTCCACTCTTATCTTTGTTTTTTTCCTTTTTCTTTTTGTTTCTTTTGCGGGGGAGTGCTTTTCTTGGGGCCCACAAATCAATATTAAAAACGTAACGCCCGGGAAAATGTCATAATTACACGAGGCCACATGAAAATGGAGTGGGGGTACTGGGAACTGGGGAACTATGGCAAGTCAGGTATCGAAAACTGGGAGTTAAAGCACGGGAGACGCGTTCGGGCAGCGGCGGCCAACTAAATCGCTAACTGCTAACCGCTTGCCCTGTTCGGGCGCCAGCGTTACCGTACCGCCAACGCCGACTGCGACGCCGACTGCGACGCTGACTGCGACGCTGACTGCGACGTTGACGCCGGCAGCGCTCGTTGGCGTAATCGCGTTTCTTGCCGCTTTGGCTGTTGCTTCTTTTTGCAGACTTTGTTGGTAACTTTTAGGTTTTTTTTTTGGGTTTTTGTTTTGTTTATGGAGCTCTTCTAGGCGCACAGTGGTTGCGAAGTGATTTTGTAGCCTCCAAAATGTACTTCAGCCAAGGCACTGTGCAGCTCAAGCCCTGTAAATGGTTTTTTCTTACCTAGAAACTTTTTTTTAACTGAGAATACAAACACAGAAAAAGTAGCATTGTAATAAATTAATTGCATTCTCTTCACAAAAAATTAATTTTTTTATTTTTATTTAACACAGTGGCACTATGACACTTGCTTACATTTCGATTAAGTCAATAGATTTATTTAGCAAAGTCTTGGGAACATGTCTGTAAGCTTGAATAATTTGTGACCTTTTTTATGTAGGTTGAGAATAATTTTGTCCCAAAAATACCCCTTCCTTTGGCTAGAAAGGTTTTTTTCTAAAAATAATTTTTAAAAACGATTTTTTTAGTCGCGTTATCCAGCCAGGTGCTTATACCTATGGAAATTAATTCCTTGATTTGGCTTAAAACCTCTTAAGGGTTAGCTATAAAAGTGTCCTATATTTAATGTTTATAGTAATTTTGATTTATTGGCTTGGTGGACATGTTTTTGAAACTAATGGAATATTGATTTTTCCAGAACCACTGTACTCCCATTATTCGGGTTGACTTTTATTTATTTACCCCCTCTATAGCTCCTTATCGAGAGCTTTCTTCGCCTAGTCGGCATGCAAATCGAGAAATAACAATGTGCGGCATGTGGAATATACATAAATACATTGAAAAACCGACACCAGATGCCAGATGGAGAACAATAGTGACACAAATTGGAGTGGGGGGAAAACAAATAAATGGGTGACAGAGGACAGGGGCTTATCAATCACGACTTTCACCCAAAAAAGCCAGTCGAAATATGTAAAAAAAGAAGGAAAATGTGAGCTGCGAAAGATGATGCCATTCCACTGTGCGTTTAAATGTTTTACACACTTGTCGCGGGGTGTTTATCACTGCCCACCGTTGTGTTGTTGTTTTTATGGCCATGCTTGTTTTCGTTGGCGCTTATCGTGTGTGAGAGTGTGAGTGTGTGAGCTGTGTGTACCACACACACGCACAGCTGCAGTCAAAATAATAGTTGTGGACCTACGAAAAGTGATAATGCAATTGCTCAGTTTTTCCAGTTTTTGGTTGCGGGGCAGTAATTGCAAAGTAATTAAAAAATGGTTTTCGCAAATGCGAAAAATACATATAACATAACCCTTATTTTACCACTAGGTTATTCTTATGCCCCCAAATCACTTTTTTTTACTTACTTTGTCAGGGAACCTGCAATAATTTTGTCCTAATATTTTTCCATAAACCCCTAGTGTTTTTCCCACAAATGTGCTTTGTTTGCTCTTGATTTTGTATCTCTGCAGACCCAATTACGAGTGCATTACTCACTGATAGCAACACTATTGATATTGCCGCCAAAGATGCAACAGAAATTGCAGCTGCAGCAGCAGCACACGAAATTGCAACTGCAATCGTCACGTACGCGTAACTTTAATTAAGTGCATTCGGCACTCGCACATCCACATCAAAATCAACCGAGAATCAACTGAAAATCAACAACAAATTAACGAAACCGAGACCAAAACCGAGGAGCAAAACGAAGGGGACGGCGGTTGACAGGCGACTAAAATGCTAAAATCCAAACTACAAAGCGACTAACTGGCCAAGTGCCACACAAAGCAACTGGAAGTAAACAAAAAAATCAGAAACCGAAAAGCGAAAAACCTAAAACCTAAAACCTAAAACCGAAAACCAAAAACCGAAAGGCCCAAGCAAAACAACGGCTGGGCAAAACAATACCGAATGGAAATAGGAATACGGGTACTATAGATATGGAAATAAAATAGATGTAACCTAAAGCTGAAGAAACACCGGCCGCACCTCTGCCTCTGCCTCTGCCACTGCCTCAGTCGACGCCGCCGTCGCGGTTGACAGCAGCAGAGGCGTCGACAGCCCACGCAAACGTCAAACGGAAAGGGAGGGACCCCAAAAAAGGGGAGGAGAATAGGGGGAGGGTCAGGGAGCAGTGCGTCGACGAATTGATACCCCCAAAATAACAGAAAACTTAAACAGTCAGGTTTTTTTTTTTTAAAGAAATATCCGCCTATCAAAAAACCCCCTTTTGAAACCCTGTTTTTTTTTTAACTCAATTTTTTTGCTTCAGAATCACCATTGAATGACGATTTTAAAACAGTCATGCTTATGTTTCACTAAAAAAAAAGGCCTCTTAAAAACCCAACCCCCTGTTATAAAAACCAACATATCTGCTCTTTCAAAAACCCTCTTTTCCCAAATCCCCTTTTTTTAAAGCCCTTTTTTTGCTTTACATACATCAACAAGAAAATCACAAATATACAACTTTATATGATAACGCATTTTAAAACAGTAATGCATATTTTAATAAAAAAGTTAACTCTTTCGAAAACCCAACCACTGCTTTAAAAACCCAAAAAACCACATAGATACAACACAATAACAGTCATGCAACATCCGCTTATTCAGAAACACCATTTGAAAACCTACAAGCTCCTTTTAAATCAAAAAAATATGAAAATTTGCCTTATATTTATTTTTATTCCTTTAAATGAGGAATGTCGATTTCTGATTTCCACTTTGAGGAGGAAATTCGTAAAAATATCGACATCATATTCGCGTTTATATACTTATATACTGATCCAATAGTCCGTTTTTACGATGATAAATCTGTTCTATTATTTTTTTATATTTAATCTTTTTTTTGAAATTCTCAAGCATCGTCTCTATTTGCTTGCAGTGAATCGTTCAAACTTGATAGACAACCCTATAAAGGTGATATGAAAATGTGGCCACTTGAGAATAAGTTAAGAACTTCGTATTTAGTAATGCAATGGCTTTTCCTCCCCTTGAGTTCGCAAACGAAATAATCGTTCTGGGGAATTTTTTTATCAGCGGGCGCTAGTGAGTCACTGGGCTGAAGGAGTGGGGTCTCCAGCCGATATGCCCCAGGTGAGTGCTGGGCATATTAAACGCCACACGAATGGCTTTTGAATACTATTTACATTTATTCACCCAAGGGAGTGTGAGTGAGCGAATGAGTGAGTTGCGTGGCGAAGGCGGCCAAAAGCGAGCGAGTTGCGTTGTTAATGTGCGCAAAACAATGCTGAAACCCCAACGATCGAGGGGGATCGTCCCAGCAAAATATAAATGACGAAATTATGGCAGCAACTAGTTATAAACAATGCACATTAAATGCCAGCAGCAAAGACAACAGAAGCAGAAACAGCAACTCAGCAGAAAGTTGGTTCGTATGGAGACTTCAGAATAATGCTCATATGTAGCTTACAAAAAGTAAAAAACTGTTTATAAAAAATAGTAAAAGTATAATCATTTTAAATATCCACTACGATAGCTCATTTCATGGTCTGAAAGGTATATTTCTGGGTCACCATCCACCCACATTTGTTGCAGGTCTGGGTCACCTTTTCGCGAAGTGGCTAGAAGTCACCAAATCTCACCTGCATTTATATTATCAGACATAGAAATGTGAAAATCTAATTTAACAAGCATTTGTATGAGAAAAGCATATGGAAGTCTGAAAAGTACTTTTCTGGGTAACCATCTACCTAGATTGGTTAATGGATTGGGTCACCTTACTGCGAAGTGGACAGAAGTCAACGAGGGCCACATTTTATCCCAAGCCTAATAAGAAGTATACGATACCATATAGCTCACATGTTTACAAAACATAAGTAGAGTGTTTGCAAAGGTGAAGGGAGGAAATATATGTAATATCCACATGTATGTAAGCAAAAACGCGCGAATCAACGACGGCAACGTCAACTGGGCGAGGGTCATCCAGGCGATCTGCTGATCCTGATCCATATGGATTACAATTGTCATAAGAAATCCTAGACGGGGCTCTCCAGGCTGCTGGCCGAGGACGAGGTGCGCAGCTCGCACAACTCCTGCATGAGATCCTGGAAAAGCATGGGATTAACATTGACGCTGACCTTCATCATGAGGAACCAGTCCCCGATGGTGAGGTCGCGCAGGGCGCGTTTCACATGCCGCTTGGTCATAAAGCGCAGCTGGCTGCGGATCATCTGCTCGCGGAGATATCTGCTGCAGATCATGGCCAGCCGAGAGAGGAGATTCAGACCGGACATCAGGGCCATCAGGAGGAACCAGGCCCACAGGAAGACGAAGATCTTTTCGTTGAGGATGTTCAGCGGCAGGATGCACAGGTTGTCCATAATACTGGTCGTTCCACTGGCCCCGAACTTGAGCACCTCGCACTTGGCGATCTTGGGGAAGACACTTGATGACACGCGGTTCCAGCGGTCCCAGTCGTAAAACGGAATGGTGGCCAGGGCATGGAGGTACTTTGACCAGAATCCGTTTAGGAAGACCTCCAAAACGATTATGTTCACCACCTGTTTTATAAATATTATTTGGTTAGTTTTAGGTATTCGAAATTGCGAAAAATGCCATTAACAAATGTTCTCAATTTGAGAATAAGTCTTCTCGCTAAATCAAGAAGGATCGTTCCTAAAATCAAGACGAAATTGCTCTCGAGTTTGATTTTCGAGATGATATAGAAACGCGAGTTATTTCGATTCGGGTTTTCAAATGAAAGTGGTCTGAATTTTCTTTTTCAAGGCGAAAATTGGTCTCGATTTTGTGTCTCGAACTTGTTTTTGAGAGTGATTGGCTAACTGTTGGGATCGCGGAACTGTTTTGAGAGCTGTTATTTTATTCAAAGCGTACTCACACTGATGAGGAAATTGAGGATCTCGCAGGAGACGTACTTGGCCATGTAGCAGAAGTGCATGTCCTCGTAGTCGGTGGTGAAGTACTTGACCAACAGCCGCAGCCGGGTGTTGTAGGTCTCCTCCGAGAGCAGGGCCTCGCCGACCTGCGAGCAGAGCTGCTTCAGTCGCTGGCCCTCCCACACCTTCCACAGGCACGAGGGGAAGTAGAAGACGAACGCCTGGAAGAGCAGCAGGATGATGACCCACTGGTAGTAGCGCAGGTACTCCCGCTCCGACTGGCCCCGAACCTCGGGGCCCACGCCCTCGGCTATCGACATGGCCCTCGCATAGGCCTCGTTGTACTCCCCCATTCGGCGGAGGCTCGACCTGGAGCGGTATCTGGAGCGGCTCTTCCAACTCGAGTGCGATGTGGTGGAGGAGGTTGGGGAAGTGGGGGAGGAGGTTCCCGATCCCTCCTGGTCCGGATGAACCGGCAGCTGCTGCCCGCCGTCGCTGGCGTCCAGCTTGAGTATGTAGGTGCCCATGGTCCAGCAGTAGGACTGTATGTACTCGATGTTCTTCTCCTCGCTGATGCAGTGGATCGGATCCCCAAAGTATTGGCGCGCCGACAGAAGGAGCGAGCAGGTGAGCAGGATGACCACGGTGCACTTGGAGTGGATGGTGAAGACGGCGTCGTAGATGCGGATCGACTTGAATTGCAGATACTTGGAGAGCGGCTTTACCGCCGAATACATTTCTTCTGCCTCCGGGAAGAGTTCCTCGAGGACAGCTTCCAATTCCGCTCCTTGTGCACGTTCCTCGACGTCCTTCTTCTCGTCCTGCTCGTGGCCTGCTTGGGATTACCCTCTTCGATGAACTCCGATGGATTCGATGGCTTCGGTGGGTTCGTTTCACCAGGACTGCTTTTCGATTGCCGGCCTAGGATGGTAGCCAGTTCACAGATCAGATCGTCGCTCGGCTTTACATATTTTTTTGTCCGTGCCGTCATTATTACCTACTTTGCTTTTTTCCCCATCTCTCTCTGAGACTCAGTAGTCAGTTTTTAGTTACTGTCACTGTCACTAGAATAGTATTGCCACCAATAAAAGCATATTTCCCTGGGTTATTTCCACAGCCCATTGCCGACTTTCAGGCAGTTAAAAAATCAACCAATAAATTTATTTACATTTCTCGTTTATTTATGCGTTTCGTGATCCATTTCTTAACCATTACAATATGACTAAGATGTGTATCTATAGTTCTCGCGATTCAGCCTTGGCTCTCTAGGTCAGCTCTTCATCTTGGAGTTCGGGGGCCAAAGCTTCGCCTGTTGCCAGTCAGTCCAAGTTCAGGAATCCAATTATCGAGGGTATCTGCAATTAGGCAAGGTGCACGCAGCTAATTACCACAAATGAAATAAATTCAAATTGGCCACTGATGATGACCTTCAAGGTCCACAAAATATATATCACCTTTTTCCAAAAAAAACCAACGACACAAAAGTCAAACACAATGCCCCCATCTAGTTTAAATGGCGCATGACATAATAAACAGATAAAAAAGAAGACGGGACCTGCTAATAATCATTTGTTTATAGTACCTACCTATATAAAATATTTACTACTTGATTTTCAAAAGTAAAAACATTACTTCGATGTATTTATATTATTTTCTAGGTTTAATTGTGCGAATTTGTTATTGGCCTCGTGGCTTTTACGCAAGTCGGCGAAATCATAAAGCCAATGATAATAAAAAGCTAGTTTGTCCAATTGCAACCGTCAAGCAATTATTCTCATATTTAAATATTAATTATATATGTATTTAACTGGCAACCGCCAGTTCACTGAACTCAACATCCCGGTAGCAGTATTATAATTACTATAAATTACCAACGACAAAGTTATGTAGGTTTTTACGTTTATTAAATTACATTTACACCAATGTTTTTAAGACTTATTTATAAAAAGAATTTGATCTTTAAATTGCTGCTTCTCTTTTTGTGCTTAAATGATGTAAGCCCTTTACAATTTAAATGTTACGTGCCTTGTTTGGTGACAGGTTATAGAACTTTATGAACTCAGTTCCGGAAGGTTAAGCATTCAATGAGGTTTCCTAAAGATAAGTTTTGGCGACCCTGACTTTGAAACAGGTTGTACCTTATGGAACTCACAACATCTCAATCGAGAATTAGGTTCTTTGAATTTGGCTAATATAAGAACCCAAAAGAACGGCCAGAAAAGCCCAAAAAACGAATTCAATTTGAGCAGAAAATCATTTGATTCTCATCCATTTCCTGGCAGCCAATCGAAATCAAACAATTCGCGTTAAGCACTATTGTTAAAGTATCTAAATACTTGAGCAAGCAAATACTTTGACACCTCCAGCTGCAATCGTAATCGTAAAAACTTCGGCAAGGCAGAAGATGAAAAAATAACCATAAACTGGTGTTCCCTGAACTTGACCTCCAATGGCATTCGAAGCGACCGACAAAGAGCCAACCACTAACAACCAACAACAACCACCGACCACCACTTGTTGTTGTTGTTGTGGGGAACACGTCACGATCGGTGGATCAGTGGATCGGTGGTTGGGTGGATCGAACTGCGGAGCGCCAAATTGAGCGTTAAGAGCTTCTCGTTTGGCTTCCTTTTGCAAACCCAATACTTATTAATTTATTTTGGCCCGATGACGGGGCATGTTTATTGTGGTTTGAATTTAAAATTCAGCAAGAAATATACGGAAGTTCTGGCAGCAGTATGTGTTTTTCAGATCTATTACTTTTATTATTATAGAAAAATATAGTCTTATTTAAAACAAGTAGGAAATGCTTAGAGGAAGTAAACTATTTTTTTTAACAATTGTTTCAATCGATTCAAGCCACTTGGGACGAAATCACTCCTGAGACATTTAAACGAATACTAGAATTCTTCATACAAATTTGGATGATATGCTTCACTATATTGCGATCTGCATTAATCACTCAAATATCAACAATAGTTTTATATATGTAAGTATATACATAATAGGGCTCTTAGATTCACAGCTCTTCAAGCCCGACTCTCAGTTGCCACCGTTAGTGATTCCATTTCTGATTCTGACTTGTCGTTTTCGGAACTCCTATTCCCACTCCCTTCAACTTAGTCGTTCCGCAACGTTGAGCGCAGTAACAATTAAGATACTGGAGCGCAAAAAGCAGAGATACGCCGAGATACTCGTGCTGGTACTCGAGGTAAAGAGCTGGCTAGAAATCGACTGTCATCATATTCCTTAGCTAGCTGGCTAGATACACTTAACTGGGCAACAGTCGCCATAGGCACGAAGTATATGTATGTACATATCTGTATCTGTATCTCTCGCCGCAAAAAACAATTGTTTATTATTTACGAGAATGGCAGGAGGCGGTCGCCTCAGGCCCATATCTCAATGTCCCCTTCTGCATATGGCCAGCA
Source organism: Drosophila suzukii (assembly GCF_043229965.1). Lineage (NCBI taxonomy): Eukaryota > Metazoa > Arthropoda > Insecta > Diptera > Drosophilidae > Drosophila > Drosophila suzukii. The sequence goes on along the minus strand of NC_092084.1, from coordinate 1,742,751 downwards.
TTAATTTCGTGGTCCTGGTCAAACCGTTTAGGTAAATGCACTGAGACTAATTTTTACAAAAATAGAATTAATGTTAAATTGCTAGTTGTTCGATAACCACATTATCGTTATTGGAAATTATAATAATGTCATTTAAGTGGATTTGGCAATGGGTTAATTCTCAATATCTGGTGGCTGGCTAATATGCATAGATTATTGTCCTATATCTTTAAGTTATCTTATTTTTTGTTGTGTTCAGCGAATTGCAACATTTTGCCAGGTGTTTGTGTGTCCAATTTGGCAAAAGGAAAGTGAAAGATCTTGGATAAACTGTATACTTTATTAGATTGCTGACATAATCGGAGATCAGCGGACCCTAATTAACCCCTAGAAATTCGGCTCTTAAATTGTTTATAACTACTATAACTATAGAGCTTCATTCATAGAACAATTCAACCTTCATTTGCTGATCGCTAATAAAGCTAATTGTGTAGATAAAAAAACTAATTTAGATTAACACAGGCTGCTAATTACAAGCACACTTTTTTTCATAATATTAAATTTAAAAAGATATCAAATTCAGTCATTTTTATACAATTTTTATCAAGTTTTGGCTATCCAAGATTCAAGTTAGAAGCTAAACCTTTCCAAAGCAAAATGTGGTTCAAGGGAGTGAGAGGTGAACTCACCTTGACTAACCTTTGATTCACAAAATGCATTCCCAGTTCGCTCACACCGGCTGATCCATATTCACGGTTGTTTGAATTTATAATTATATAGGCCTGATCAATTAGCAAACGACTGGCGATGTTGTAACCACAAATAAATGAGAAATATTGTGAGGTCAAAAAAATATAAAGCCCTTTGCCAACTAGTTTGTATCACGTTCTACTTCCGCGCAACAAAAATTGATTTCTTCATTATCGATTCTTTTCAAAAAAGCAAATACATTGTCTTTGGCCCCAAAGCCTTAACCGTGCCCCACAAGCTCGGTTTTGGAAATAGCCAATCGGCGAATTAGCGATCCCACAGATCAATGCTAACTTCGTCTTTTCGGATGCTCTGCATGTGGTGATTAGCGAACTTCCGCTAAATTATAACTATAAACACGAGGTGAGAGGAATTTGGGTAGGAGGTGGAGTACCCTGGAACATAGTAGACTAAATATATTAAATTTCTTATTTTTACCAATCTGCCTACTTGATGATGTTTCTAGTAGATACTTGATATATCAATAACTCATTACTAAACACTTTCGAAAGATTTTAACATATATGATCCATTTCCGTCGGTTTAATATACTCTATAACACTCTAACTCCTCCCTAAAAAGTTGTGTTTACATGGCATAATAAATAAACTTGGCTTTGTAAACAATCTAATTTTCAGTGGAAATCAAAGCACCTGAGAATATTTTCATTGAACTAGGATTCCAATAGTAAATAAAATGGGCTACACCCAAAAAAATCTTGCTTTTCTCTTAGAACCCATTATAAATATTTATTAATTATAACTTTTAAATAAATATTTGTGGGTTAACCCAAAAAGAATCTTCCTTTCAGATGATGAGTTCTTTCATAGAACCACTATTAAAGTTGATGACCAATAACCTGTAATCGAAGCCCCATCTGAACTAGACCTTTGTGTCTGGAGACTCGCTTCGTCATATTTTATATTCCACGTCCCCTCACCTTGGTGGTAATATCATCCTCCGGTTGCTCTTGGGGCGGTGCCATTTTTGCTCCTCCTCCTCGGATATCCTCGGACTCTTCGGAAGGCTAGTTACAAACGATTATGATCTGCACCAACAGTCCATAGATTGTCATTTCTTCTGCGTGAAAAACTCGTGAACTCAAATAACAAAAAAAGTTAAAAAAAATTTGTTGATTCTAGGTTCGCGCTTGATCTAACAAGTAAGTTGAATGCTAAGTGGCTTTTAAGTGAACCGCCTCGACTGACACTCCGTTTGCAACTGAATACCGACTGAGTTCGACTCACCATATCGATATGGTCGTCAAGTTACCAAGTCGCTGAAACCGAGAAACGCGCGCAAAACGCGGCGATTATGGCCAAAAAACTGGTTATCGTTCTGAGTTCTGAGTTCTCTGGTCTTCGGGTTTTCCCTCGCTCGCAGAAGAATCAGAATCAGTATCAGTAGAATTGGACCCAACCCACCGGGGGATGTGACGTCAGGTGAACTTGCCGCTTGAACTTTAAGTTGAAGGTCGCCAGACAAGTCGGTTGAGAAATGGAAATTGAAAATGAAAATTCAATGAAAATTAAGTGCTCACCTGGCAGATGCAGTCAGTCATTGGCATTGGCCAGAACAATCAAAAAGATAGATATACATGGGCAGATACATAGGTAGATATGTGTACGCACATGCAAGCGACTAAAGTCGCCCTTGAAACGCTAGCAAGCCGCTCGAAATTGTTTTTCACTTTTATTGTTTTTTCTCGCTGCACTTTGGCGAGCGTATTAGTTAGTTTGAATTGCAACGAGGAGACCTGTCGGTCTGGTTATGCCATAAAAAACAATTTTTTATATCGCCTATCAAAGCAAACGCCACAAAGAACCAATAAAAAGCCGGGCTCCAGCGAATTCCCAATAAAGTTAGATCAAAAGGGCTAGCTAAAAGTTAACTCCAGGGAAAACTTTATGAAAGTGGAAAAAAATATCATTACAATCCCTATAGGGTTGTCACATAAGGTACTGCAATTTGAGAGATTGAAGAAAATGCTATTGCGCTCATAATTGTCCTACAATCAAAACTAGGGTTTTAACATATATTTAGATTGGGGGTTGACAGATATATGTATAAGATATATTTTAAGGTATTATTTTTTGGGATGTGATGTATTCTTTTCATAATATATTTTATTTTGGCTTAATATATGTTATTCTGCATATTTTTCAAAAAATTATTATTTCCAAAGTCTTAACTTAAAACTCTCTTAACGAAGAGTATTCATTTCGTAATCCGATTCGAAACGTTTTCCAAGTGGCCGGCTACTTGCAACCGAGCTTCGCGTTGACACTTTGCCAAGTTCTGCTGCGCCTACACTTGAATCTAGAGTCTAGAGTTTTCAGTTTCAGATCTGAGCAGTGGGTCTTGACGGAGTCTGATGTTTCTAGTGCACGAGCGTTTTAAGTTCAATGCAAACACGACGGGTGACCAAATGAGGAGGAGGAGGAGTCGGAGCCGGAGTCGCACCAACTAACTCGACCGGACCGACGGACCAACTTGCCGGCATTCACAGAGAGTCACAGTCATAGTCCAATAATTATCAAATGTAAGCTGAGCGTAATTAAAAGCCAATCGTTCCAAGGTTATCCGCACACACAGCCGAATAATCCGCTTGCCAGCCAGCCATACGCCATATAAATAATGAATTCGCAGCTTTGATTAAACATTTGGGACTCCGAAAACGGTAACAACCGCCGAAAGTGCTCACTTTATATTTTATAAATAATAAATCTGAGACATGGACCGCACCCCCTGCAAGGAAACTCCTCTTTGATGCCCGACAGGTTCAGCTGGCTTGAACTATAGAATTATAATTGGTTAGCGCTTGACTTTAACGGCTTTAATGCTGCAATCGAGTTTAAATACATGTTCGCGAACGAAGGATTAGAAGGGAATTACTGGTTAGCAGCTGGAAAACCTGCTGTTTTGAAAAATGTTGGATATTATTTAAAAAATATTCCATACTATTATAATTTTCTAAAAGATATTTTTATTAACTGCGAAATTTATTCAATTCTCAAATAAAATCGTTCATTGAATACTACCCTGAAATCCTTTAAATACTATCTTAATAGTCGCCCAAAAAAACCATATTCCACATAAACAGATTGTCCACTTCCTTCCACATTTCGTTTACTTAGCAAAGGAATCAATCGACATTTAGATGTTTACAAGATAGAATTATGTACAAAACATAAGATAAGCGCTACACAAGGTGATGGAAGGGAAGGGGGCATGGGATCCGCCGCGGAGTAGGATCAGGAAGGTGCAGAATTCCATGCCAGAGAGTCTTTAATGCAAAGTATAAAAAAATGAATTACATCTACGTTTGAGCCATGCGAGGAGCTGCCGGAGCAGCAGGACAGGACTGGAAGGGGGGATCCGACTAACTGATCTCGTACTGATATGCATCGTCCGAGTCCTCGCCACTGGACAAGTCTCGTTTGCGTCGCCGCTGCTCCCGCTTGCTCAGCTTCTTGGCGGCTGGCGCAGGCTCCGGTTCTGATTCTGCTGGCGTGGGGGGCTCCTCCTCCGGGAGTTCCTCCTCTATGGCGGCCGCATCCTCGTCCGGCTCGTTGGCCTCCTCCTCGGCCCGCTTCTGCGTCTTGACCAGCTCGCAGAGATACTTGTAGCGCACCAGGCACTCCTCCTTGGTCTTCTCCGGCACACTGTTAGCGATCTTCTGCCAACGATCGCCGCCGGCCGTCTTCCGGTACTTGACTATCGCCGCCTCCAGGGCGCGTTGCTGCTCCTGCGTCCAGTTGGTCTCCGGAATGAGCATGCTCTTCTCCGCGGGAGCGCCAGCAGTGGCAGGCGTGGTGGTCGCCGTCTTCTTCACCTTCTCCTTGCGCTGCGCCTGCTGGGACTCCTGGACAATGTTCTCGGCCACGCTGTCCGTTTGGCCGGGAATTCGGTAGCCGTTCTCCTTCATCTTGGCTGCCATAAAGGTTACCTCCTGCACACTGCGGTTCATTGATTCGGCGATCGTGTTCCACCGACTGCCAGCCCCGCCAGGGTACTTCTTCACCAGTCGAATCAGCTCGGTGAGATCCTCGTCAGTCCAGAAGCCGCCGCTCACAGTGCTCTGCGCGAATAGGCATTCGATTAAAGGGGAGTTTACATTTACACTTCACAGGTTACCTTCTGGGAAGCTGGCCGAACTGCATCATCATCGGTCATCTCACGCGCCTGGATCTGCGAGTATCCACGCAGCTCCTCCTCGGTCTTCTCCGGCGCCTTGCTGTTTTGCTTGCGCTTGCGCAGGTTCTCCTTGTGCTCCCTGCGCAGGCGCGCCTGCTCCTCGGCCTCCCGCTCCAGTTCCTCCTGGCGACGGGCGGCCTCCATTTCCCTGCGGTTTCAAATATGAATCAGTAGACATATTGGCACTTCCCAGACCATATCACTTGCTAGCCCTTTCAAGGCTAATCGAATTTGGGTACCTTATCTGACCATATCAAAATACAAAGTGCTACACTTGATTGTCTTTCGACACAAAGACTGGCAGTTATTCTTTCTTTAGAAGCTATATTATATATCTGTATTGTAGGCCATTATTGACCAAATGATGCAAGTCATAACAAAGTGCAACCGTTTTTGAGGCCAAATGTTGTGTTGGCATGATGACTTATCTTTTTCTCAATTGAATTGCTGGTTGTTATCTACATATATTTCGGAGAATTGTGGGAACTCGAAATGAAATGGTTGGTAAAACCACATTTAATAAGTTTTCTTACAGAACATTACAGAAACCGCAATGAGGGATTGATAAGAGTGGTAATTAAAGTTCTCCAAAACTGAGGGAACGCAGAACGGATATGTGCCACACAAAACAATATATACATTCTTTGATATGTAAATATAACTTTAAATATACATCTATAATTTCTCTATAAAATGTTGCTGTCTTTAGCCAGAATACTCGACATTCCTTTTCTAAATAAACAAACCAGACCTCTTGCTAAACGGAGCAGGTTATCCTAATACTGAACTGCATATAAGGCAGACTGTATATGCTCTATAAGAAACCATAGGATAGAGGGAACCACTCACTGCCTGCGCTTCTCCAGCGCCAGTTCCTTGAGCTCGTTGGCCTTGTTGAAGCCGCTCATGATAGTGCGCGGAAGGTTCCACAGGGCCAGTGGGATCTGGATGGGCAGGGTGTTCAGCAGCGAGGGCATCGGTATCTCGCTGAGGATGACGTCCATGTCGATGTTCTTGTTCTTCTTCTGCAGCTTCTTCAGCTTGGTGCCGAACACCTGCTCGGCGGTGTACTTCTTTTCGAGGTAGGCCGCCCAGGCGAACAGGTACTGGCCCACGGTGGTGATCAGGAAGAGGATGAAAGCGCCCTCGTACAGGCCTATCTTGCGCATTCGGCGGTAGTAGTAGAGGGCCGACTTCCAGTTGGGCATGCCCTCCTTCAGCACCCGGTCGTACTTCTCGCGTCGCGACGGATCCTTGAGCACCTCGTAAATGGAGACGAGGTTGCGGAACTGAATGTTGGCATCCTCGGCGGCGTTCTTGTCCGGGTGCAGGACAATGGAGAGGGTGCGAAAAGCGCGCTTCACCTCGGGGCCCGTGGCCGTCTGGTTGATGCCCATGAATTCGTAGAAGTTGCGATTCACCTCCTCCACCAGGTCGAAGATCTCCAGCTCCTCCGAGTGCCACGCGTGGGCGCCGCCAGTGGCGCCGAGCAGCAGACAGCAGGCCAGAACAATGGCCAGGGGGTCGAGTCGCATCATTGTGATCCGGGAGCAGAATCGGGCTGGGCTGAAATCCAAATCCAAATCCAAATCCAAATTCAATGCGGCAGACCCACGCACGCACCACACAAACACACACGCACACAGACACACGGACGGGGCTCAGCTGGCAAGTGGCAACGTCAGCAGCCGTCGGCCAGCGTTGCCACCTCTTGGGAGCTAGGTACCTAGCTAACAGTTACCTAGGGACGGATTTCAATATTTAGCCTGATACTCACCGCAATCACGAAATAGGCAACAAAACGAAAATTTCCATAAGAAATTATCCAAATTTTGTATACAGATTTTAATTTCGTTGCCTGTTTGATTGAGGTAAGTATCTGGTCTAACCGACAAATAGGATTGTAGGTTAAAATTTTAAACATTCATAAAAAACTAATAGTTTTTTTTAAACTATGGTACATGTGTATAACACAATCTCTACAGAAAGTATCTCTATAGAAAGCTCTTGTCAATGTTATAATATGAATGTATTATTACATTGACAAGAGCTTTCTATCATTCCTAGTTTAATTATTTCTTATTCAACAATAATGTAATTTTTATTTAATTTGTAATTTAAAAACGTTCTAATTATAGATGGCTTTATTTTTGGTCTACTCCATTTTTTAAAGCGTAGTGATTGGCTAGCTTTTCCCATGCGAAAGGCGTCCTTCCTAGGTACATCTATTTCAAAACCCAACCGAAACACACACCACTAGCAACGGTTATCGATACAGTATGGTATATTTATGGTATATTTTCGGTATATTGGAATGGAAACTGTATAAAAGCACTTATTTTTATAATTCCTCTGTCACACTGCGAGATTTCATTTCAATTAGGGTTGTGGACCCTGGGATGTAGATAACCAAGTCATCTGATTTAAAATCAAAGAAAAGGAATTAAGCGACAATGCAGCTGCTCCGTTCGATCTGGCTGCTAAGCATCCTGCTCCTGGTGGCCGGCCAGCAGAGTCCGGCGGCTGGCCCCGCCTCCAAGGATCCTGCGGTGGCGGCCAATGCGGCGAATGCGACGCATTTGAACAGCACTTTGGTGACTCCAGGATCGAAGTCGGCACCGGGATCTCTAGGAGCTGCTGTAGGTGGTCCGGTCCAGACAAAGAATCCGGTTGTCCCTCAGCAGGACAAACCCGCCAACAATACGGCCGCGACGGAAAACGCAAGCAAGAAGAGGAATCGCACGGACACGGGCTTGCCCGCAGCTCCAATGGCCACTTCCAAGCCGGGGACAGGGGAGCAGAAGGTAACCAAGGTAAACGAGACAGCCAATTCCTCCTCCACCGCCACTACGTCCTCTTCTACTTCGACCACCACCACCACGGCCAAGCCAGCTGCAGGATCACCTATAGTCACTGATGGCCAGTCGATGCAGGATGTCACCAAGGTAGGCAAGTCGTCTAGCAATGGTCCCGCCATCCCCTCCAGCAGCAGCACCACGACAACCACCACAACCACAACAGCCACCACAACCACCACAACCACACCGAAGCCCAAGAAACCCAATGTGGCCGTGAGCACGGACGTGCACCAGGAGTGGGAGAAAGATGTAGAGCTGCACAAGACCCAGGAGAAGCCCGGTCCCGTCCAACCGCAGCCACCAGTCGGCACGCAGCCGGAGCCCGAGGTGCAGGGTCTGACTGGCAGTAGTCTGGCCGATCACGGGGACAACGGCTATGTGGTGCCCATTGTGACCGTGCTGCTGACTGTGCCGCTGGCCCTCGGCGTGGTGACCATAATGTACCGCCGCTTCCGCGACATGTGGAGCACCAGGCACTATCGTCGCATGGACTTCCTCGTGGACGGCATGTACAACGACTGACGAAGGCGCGGACGTCAGCCCGGCGGCAAGGGCGGGTGCCCCTCCTCCTCCGGCGCCCTTGGATGATGATTATTAGTTGTTTAAGTTGGATGTCCTTGCATCCAATGCAAGGTCTCCGGATCGAAAGGTAGAACGTGAGGAAAGAGGATGATGATGATGACACAAAACACGGATATTGCTCAGTCAATTAAAAAAAGAAAGGGATTCGCTTTGTAGCGCAAAATAGCTACTAGCTAGAAGACCCTTCCGAGGGGCCAAATTGAATTTAAACCAACTGATTTTCTCCGCTAAATTCGAGCGGTCTTTTACATTTAAGCATTTGGATTTATGTCAAGCATTTGTTACGAATCAAATTGATACCGACACTTATATATATATACCCAGTATATCCTATCTACTTAAGACTCTGTACACCAGATGCTGTATATTGGAGGCTGCGAATCAACCTCGACCATCATCAGCGCAATTAGCAATCACTCATTGAATCCACAATCTAGCCGTAATGTGCCTTACGAACCAGCTCTATATATATGATATACCTTTACACATGATATTCTCAATTTCCGAAGCTTACGAGATAAACTCTCCGCATTTACTTTACGCAACACAACACTCACTCAAAAAAAGCAGCAGAAACCAAAAAATCACAAGCAATCGGCCTGAAACAAGCAATTTTATTGCATTACGACATATATACACATTTATAGGTATATATACATATATTTCTTGTTGTTATCAAAGTAACAATTACAATAAAGCGAAAGGCAGTCAAATTGAATTTCTTGGGGAGTACTTATTATTATTTTTGAGTAGAATTTCTATAAGGCAGAACAACTGCCGATTCTTCATATTATGTTTAACTCGTAATCTTTGCCAGCCAAGCAATTTGCGTCGATTTAATGAGAATTTGTTCTAGATTAGAATATTTCAACATCCGACTTTGATGACTTATAAAATGAAATATGAAATAAAATCATATATCTACCCATATTTTATTTTTTAGAAAAAGCATATATCTTCTTTAAACCTACAATTCCAATTCTTTTCTTTTTTAAATAGTTATTAGAAAAGAGAATTGTTCCCAGAACATTATACAGTAGACGACGAAACAGGTGTTATTATCAGCAGTATAAATATTTGTTCAAGATGTAATACATTCCAAGAAGCACTCCAGCTGCACTACAAGCAACATCGATTTCGGTAGAAAATTATTTAACAACACATTTTACGTAAACTAAAGGTTTTGGTTAATAGGCAACCATAAGCAAAGATCTAGTCAAAATTTGTGATATATATGATTTTATATTATATTTTTCAAAAAATTGGTAGGGATAGGACATCAAGATTTATTCTACATTTCCATTGGTTGTAGTAAATCTTCTGGTTAACCCATTAATGTCACCATTTATGCTTTACGGGCCCAATCCCCGGAGACTGAGTCCCGTGGTGTTTTGAGAGCCCGAAGATCTGACCTTTGGCGATAATAGATCACCAGCGCCTGCTCCTCGCGTCTTGATTCAGACAAATGAGGAACGAGGAGTCTTTTCAGATGTAGATACACCTACACCCACCTCCCCACAGGCATCCCAATCTAAAAAACAAGAAACCCAAATAAACTGCCGAATGCTCTCAATGAAGTGGTTTATAAATGATCTCCATCTGCGAAGTTGTTCGAAGTTCGTTTCAATCATTTAAACAAAAAGAACTAAATTACCATCAAAGCGATGCGCGTGTCTGTGTGGTTGTAGGGAAATTTGGAAAAGCGGGAAAAGCGTTCGGCTCCGAAAATGTGTGAAATGAGCCGAACGATTACCACCGCCGTTGTTTTCACCTCCGTCTAGGGTACAGTTAATAATACCCATTAAATTAATGTATCCAGGGTATAATACATACAGAGGTCAAATGATACTAGTGTGTTTTTTAAACATCTATAACGAATAAGTCTAAAAATAGGAGTCAACAGGAGTAGTTAAAGATATTCTCAAATGTACATAATTGCCTAACCCTTTTGAAATTATCAAGTATAAAATGCATTGTACACGAATATATTCAGCTACATTAAATGTAGTCAACAAAAAATATTTGTGTAAAGCCCTAGATTGAAGCGTTTTCTAGCTAGATAAATGCGTTCTTAAAGTATTGGAATAGAGCAACTGAACTATTAGTATAATTGATATAAGGAATCGTTTTCAAAAAATGTATTCATCCTTACAGTTACTTAGAAATGGAGTTTATTAGTTTACATAGCATACCCACCATTAGTTTATGTTCTTGTGCGGCATGGTATGGTATTCCCCAGTCGAAACATCGAAGAATATGTAGAATAGTTTGATATTTCCTGTCTTTGGCTCTGCGTTTGGCGTTGTTGAATCTTGGCGTGCTCATTTGAAAACGTGCGCTGGACGCGTGCAGTTCTCGTTCGACCAGTTTCCTTTGGAATAGCCGTGAATTTGAAATCAGTTCGATTCAATCAGATCGGTGCCTCGATTCCTCGCGACTTTCCTCCTGCCAAAATGCATCCTGCCTCGCCGCACCAGCATCGCGCCCGCTTGAACGTCGGATCGCCGGGATCGGGTGGAATACAGGCCTCCTCCTCGACGGAGACCTTCCCGCTCACCCCGCAGCACGCGGTCCACATACCACCACCCACATCACTTCCCTATCAGGGACTAAAAACCTGTAAGACATCGAACCCAAAAAGGGGTTCGAAAATTATACCTTATTTGTTAACAGGATATTTTATTTATTCACAATCTGTTCCATTAGAATTAATTAATTTATTATTATTTAATTAATTTTCCACATTTAAAAGTAATTGAAATTTTATGGGGATATCTAACCATTTTTAAAATATTGACATTAAATTGAATATTTTTGAATATTTTAACTATAATGATAACAAATTTTAAACTGACATTGGTTTTTAAAGTTTTCAGAAATTATAGTAAGCAAAATGTAAAAATGTTTTAGCTTAAATTTCTACACTAAGGTGTACTTATAGTCAAGATAATATCATGATTATAATCATATACAAAAACTATTTAAAAAAGCTATGAACATTTTTATTTAAATATATTTTTGGCCTGATTACAAAGTTAAGAGCCCAAAAAAAATCGCATATGCCCACACGTTTGTGGGCAAGACTTCCCTGGTTTCTGGACCGGATTTCCAGATGCATATAACCAAATTATTCGCTTGGCGCTTTGTTTAGCTCATAAAAATACACGCACATTGACTGCCAGATACAAATAGTTTTTCACATTATACCACACACATGACCTCACAAAACTCTAGTGTTTCAGCAGCCCCGAGAATAATTCATAATTCATAATTCGGGCAAATGTGCGATTAATGCGATATAAAATCATAATCAACGCGCGAGGTGAGGCGACTCGGAGTCCCATGAATCATTTCATTGAGCAGAAAGATGAATCTGCGATGGTTCGGCACAATTTTTAGGATCGTATCGAGTCAGGGCCTATTGAATCGTATCGATCGTACCGACACCGACCACCTATGAAGTATGCAATATAAACTGTGCGCCGACATATAAAAATAAATAGAGATTATCGAACGCACCGGTACGTATCCGTGTTATAGATCGTATTGTCGAAACTCGTAGGATAAACAGAGCAGCGGAATACTCAACACCCAGCCATGGACGTAAACATGGCCACCTCTGGAAATAAATACATAGTTCCAGAGAGCCAAACAAAAAAGGGAAAACCAACAAAATCAGAGATCATATTCACGAGCACGAGCTCTGCAGCCATAAACAACAAGTTCCCATTCCCATTGCCATGTACATAGTTAGTCAAGCATAAAAAGTGCTCGGGCCAACCGATCCAAGGCAACTATTCGTGGATATTTATGGAATTTATGCCATTTGTACTAGATCAAAAGCAATTTGTACAAGTTAATTGCCCCAAAACAGAAGCGTGGAATATGCTGGCGATCACCGAAACCACTTTCCATCGTAAATAAATAAACAAAAGACTATTCAAAAAGGATAATAAAAGAAGTAGCTAATACAAATTATTATTAGGTCAGTGACTTGTTTACTTTTACCTATAGAAATTAATAGTAAACACTTTTTCAAATCAACCTTTTCAATTTAAACAGAAATATGTAGTAGTAAAATGCGTTCTTATAGTAAAATAGTTTCTTTCGGTTCAGGTTACCAGTTGATTAGTGGCCGACAGGTGTTATACAAAATGCACAGAGCTTTCCGCGAACACTTCAGCATATGTTTAGGGGATACCATTTGAAGTTTTCCTTATAAAACCTTCTAAACGTATTTCCTATCCAAATTCGATCTTTGCAATTAAAACGAAATTGGTAACTGTGACTGTAAAAAGCCCTCCGTGAATTCTCCAGCCGTTGGTTAAACTGAAGTTTGTGGGATACCCTTTGAAATGTTCATAATCATATAACTTTCGAACGTTCTTTCTACAGCTGAAAATGATGACATGGGCTGCGTGGAGATACTGGCCACGGTGGTGTCCGTGCTAATCATGGTGCTCACCTTTCCCATTTCGGTGTTCATCTGCTTCAAGGTGGTGTCCGAATATGAGCGGGCGGTGATCTTTCGGATGGGCCGCCTGCGCAGCGGCGGAGCCCGCGGTCCCGGTGTTTTCTTCGTGCTGCCCTGCGTGGACGACTACTATCCCGTGGACCTGCGCACCGTTTCCTTCGACGTGCCGCCGCAGGAGGTACTCTCCAAGGACTCGGTCACGGTCACCGTGGACGCAGTGGTCTACTACCGCATCAGTGATCCCCTAAAGGCGGTCATCCAGGTGTACAACTACAGCCACTCGACCAGTCTCCTGGCGGCCACCACGCTCCGCAATGTACTCGGCACCAGGAATCTCTCCGAGCTGTTGACCGAACGGGAGACCATCTCGCACACCATGCAGATGTCCCTGGACGAGGCCACCGATCCCTGGGGCGTTAAGGTGGAGCGTGTGGAGATGTGAGTAGTCACTGGGTGGACACTCAGTCCAGCATCCGTTAACCATGATCCACTTGCAGCAAGGACGTCTCGTTGCCAACTGCCCTCCAGCGGGCGATGGCCGCTGAGGCGGAGGCGGCGAGGGAGGCGCGAGCGAAGGTGATTGCCGCTGAGGGAGAGATGAAGTCGTCCAGAGCCCTGCGCGAAGCCTCCGAGATCATCTCCGCCAGTCCGTCCGCCCTGCAGGTGAGTTGAGGTTCACCTGGAACAGGGAATATCACTTCCTGTTTAAATCTTGTCTCTTTTAGCTGCGATACCTGCAAACCCTGAGCAGCATTTCCACCGAGAAGAACTCGACCATCATCTTTCCGCTGCCCATGGAGCTGCTCACGCCCTTCCTGAACACCCAGGCCTACTCGCAACAACAGCAACTGCAGCACCAGCAACATCAGCAGCAGCAACACCAGCAGCAGCAACACCAGCAACATCCTCCTGCTCCTGCCACGCCGCTCCATCGGCACCAGCACCAGCACCACCAGTGACGCTCGATGTCGGTGCTGCAGCCATATCTGGAGGCACTGCATCGATGCGAGCTGCGGCGCCAGCAGGAGCAGCGCCGGAACGGAGGAGCTGCAGTGCGATCGGCGGATGACGATGACGACGACCTCGTTGGCTTCCTGCTGTAGTGGAACACGGCAGCAGCAGCGACACCCAGCGGAACTGGCCGGGAAATACCCGGGAAACGTGTTACCCAAAAATTCGAGCCGAATTCTTTTTAAAGATTTTGATATGTATTTCTTTTTGGACTTTAACTTGGCAGATCACCCTTGAATAATCCTTTCCAGTACAAAATATCTGCTGATAATCTTTATATTGATCTACGATGGTATTCCAAGATTCAGGGTATTCCAGGGTATTATATCATGTTTTTTGTCATTTACTGTTGTAAAACCATGATTCATCTTAGCAATAAGCCGAGACGTTAACTATAAAGTAACCAATATTAAACATTGCTTGTGTGGTATATTAAGACCCAAATTATGCCAAATACAAAAGAACACTATAAAAAAGTACCAATTTTTGGTCAAAAATCATGGATTTGGCAAAAGCTACCTAATAAAAAAATATAATAATATCTAAAACATAAAATCGTTTCTGGGTTTTCCCCTTTTTCGATTTTTGAACCTTATCTAAATGACACCAATGCCTGCGATTTGCATACAACATATACGAATTGAAGAGATAAGGGCTGAGGTCGCATGAGTCACTCGATTCAGTTGGTTGGACCAGGCTAACCTCTTGACTCGTGAGTAAAACCGCGTCTTTATACTCTGGCTGAGATTACAAATTGATTAAAAGTTGAATACTTTTAGCGCTGATAAGAAAAGCTTTCATTGATCGATGGACGGAGTAATCGCGTTTTCTTGCAGAGCAGAGTGACTCATCACTGGCCCATGCCACTCGATTTACAAAGCCAGTCTCAAGAGGGGGTTCTAGGTTTTTCCCCAGATTTAATCACACTGGATTATAAAGTGTAGGTACTACTAAAATTATGAATATTACATCATATTAGCTTTACGATCACTGGATTAAAGCTTATTCCTAAGATGTGGTTTTTATAATGCAAAGTCGGGATTTCAAAAAAGATATTTTTGATATAAGAAAATAAATTATGATAGTTGGTTTCTTTACAGAAAAACAATATCTTCAATAATATAGTACCAATTTTGGTACTTGGTCATATTTCTTCACTAATTGGCACTCAATGTGCTCCCGCTTTTGAACCGCTCGGAAGCTCAGTGGAGCGATAAAGCCAATGCGATATTTCCCATTCGAGAGAACTGCGCGCTCTTCTTATCAATGGGAATGCTTTTGGGCACTCCGGTTGGTTTTGCGGCGGTTCCCGCGACAGTTTCGAGTGCATAGCCAACCGGAGAGGAACGAAGAACATCCAATGATGGAGCCGAAACAGGATTCGCCCGTCTACGCCAACTACGAGGACATGCGAAACTCCGGTCCTACGAGCTCTACGGCCTACATGGTCAACATGGGCCCCGGTGAACTGGCTCCCGAGGACCCGGCTCGGACTCCCGGACCCACTCAGCAGTACCGCGGCTTTAAGACATGTACGTTGTGCTTTTTAGAGGAACTGAAAAAAAACAGCTACGCTGTTCTTAATCCAAACTATCATATAATATAAAAAGTTGGACACTATGTACTGTAAAACATTAACCACTTCGGATCTATAGCTCTTTAACTTCCTGGAAACGCTGTTTTAGATAAGATTACGATTTAAAATTGATCGCGTGTGAAATTGCATCCCAGAAAATTTGAGCCTTGCAAAATCGTAAACCAATAACCCTGAACAGTCTTATCGGGCGATTCTGTAAATGCCGAATCGTAATCAACACCCCAAACACAACCACACAATTATTCTCAAGTGGAGTTGATAGGGGATCTAAAACTATAAACACGTTGGACGATATTCTCGGAGTAGATAGTTGTTGGGAATTTGTTCTGTTTACGGAGTATTGTATATCATTATCCCACTTAATCCTCATTAATTCCTAAGACGTCCTAGTTTGTAGCTTTTATTGATGCATATCTCACATCGACCAAAGCAATTGTAATAGTATTTCTAATCAAAAGAATTTTTATTGATTTGTAGATAAGAAATTGCCTATTGGTGATTGCCGTTTATCCAGTCCTTTTTTATTTAATTGATATATGTTTTCTTTGTTTGCGGATATCTTTAAACATTTGTATGGCTATTGCTTTCTTAAAGAATGTTATAAAAAAGTCCCCGTATTTCTCAATGAAATGAAGATAAGTTTACTCAAGTAGGTGGTGACTTCCCGGAAACTCGAAATTACAATAAGAAAGTACTCGAAGAATCGTGAGCTTCCACTTAGAAATAGAAAACAGCCGTATCTACGTTCTCCTTTTGGAATATTTTAAAAATAAAATAAAATAAAAATAAAAGATGCAATAATGGTCAGCCGCCTGCCACTAATGTCTCCAGATCCAAAAAATAATCTTTCACTACACTTTTGTTTTGCAGCGGAGAACGAGCCGAAGGGCTTCATGGAGTGGGTGGTGACCTTCTTCTCTGTGCTGATCTTCATCATCACCTCGCCCATCGCCATCTTTATCTGCTTCAAGGTGGTGGCGGAGTACGAGCGGGCGATCATCTTCCGCCTGGGCAGGCTGAGCGGCGGGGCGCGTGGTCCGGGCATGTTCTTCATCTTGCCGTGCATCGACGAGTACCGCAAGGTGGACCTGCGGACGGTTACCTTCAATGTGCCGCAGCAGGAGATGCTGACGAAGGACTCGGTGACGGTCACCGTGGATGCGGTGGTCTACTATCGGATCAGCGATCCCCTGTACGCAGTGGTGCAGGTGGAGGACTACAGCTTGTCCACCCGCCTGCTGGCTGCCACCACGCTGCGGAACATCGTCGGCACCCGCAATCTCTCTGAGCTGCTCACCGAGCGCGAGATCCTGGCCCACACCATGCAGTCCACCCTGGATGAGGCCACCGAGCCCTGGGGCGTCATGGTGGAGCGCGTGGAGATGTAAGCTTAGAGCATTGCTAATCCTTGTTTATTTATGATCCTGATCCTGATCGATCACTTGCAGCAAGGACGTCTCCCTGCCCGTTTCCATGCAGCGTGCCATGGCCGCCGAGGCAGAGGCCGCCCGCGATGCTCGTGCCAAGGTGATTGCAGCCGAGGGCGAGAAGAAGTCCGCCACGGCCCTCAAGGAGGCCTCCGATGTCATCTCCTCGAGCCCCTCAGCGCTGCAGGTTAGTGTTGACCTCGCCCACCTCCTCTAGAGCACCGATCACCATCCGAACTCTCTCCCACAGCTGCGCTACCTGCAGACCCTGAGCAGCATCTCGGCGGAGAAGAACTCCACGATCATCTTCCCCTTGCCCATGGAGCTGCTGACCCCGTACCTGGCCAAGTACGCCCACTTGATGGGGCCGCCACCGCAGCCTCCGCAAGAGCAGGAGAAGTCCGACAACCTGCTGTTGAATGCCCAGGCCGCTTGGCCCAAGACAAACCTATGATATAACCGAAACGTATTGCGCAGAGATCGCAAATCTTGAGTATTTCTCCTTTTTTCGCAAAGGAAAACTGAATTAGAAAGTTATAAAATAACTGATATGATTTATATTTGATTGTTCTATTAAATTCTATATGACATTTCGAAAAATCATCCATTTGTAGGACATTCCTTTAAAATTTAACTGAAATTAGTCAGGATATGAGATTTTTCTACTTGTATTTTGTATTAACAAAATTGAAAGTACACTTATTTTGTAATTTTAATCAAAAGATTAAAAATATTTTTCTTCGTGATCACTATACACAAGGTTCCCAAAT
The DNA here is from genome assembly GCF_043229965.1 of Drosophila suzukii. NCBI lineage: Eukaryota > Metazoa > Arthropoda > Insecta > Diptera > Drosophilidae > Drosophila > Drosophila suzukii. The sequence continues at coordinate 1,725,106 of NC_092084.1, read as the reverse complement.
GAGGTTATCCAATTTTATAAATAACCAATAATTAATTTTAAAGATGATTTCATTGAATTCAACTTAAATAAGGGTTGCAATAAACCCACAACCAGATAATAAATAAAACTTGGTTAAACAAACTAAAATCACGGTGTTAATATTTTCTAAATATCAAAAATAACGAAAGACACTTACAAGTTTCCTTGTCATTTACAACAAATATACGTGGGCCGGATCCACGGCCAAGGAATGGATGGCACTTTGGGCCATGGTCCTCTGGAAATTGGAGTCTCCGGCCACGATGAGCACGCGCTTTCCGGGTATGGAGGGATTGGCGTGGGTGGCCAGTCCGGAGGCGTCCAAGCGGGACATCTTGGCCGTCTCTCTGTAGCGCAGACTCCGCCGGAGATTTGGGCACTCCTGATCGCAGTGTCCCGCCTCCTGGCAAGCGGCAGATTCGCACTGCTGATGGGGCAGGTAGAGGCAGCTCCTGTAGTTCCAGAAGTGGGCGAACTCAAGCAGCTCCTCGCGAAAGTAGACGTGCTGCAGGTCGCGGGCGCACACCAGGTGCCACAGGCGACTCATATCCTCCTCGTTCTCTAGCACCTGCCGGACCAGCGGCAAAGTGGGTGCAATGGCCACGCCCTGGGCGAGAATATAGATGCACTTGGCCTCTGTTGGGTCATGTAGGTATTGCCCGATCGGTCCGCGGAACTCCAGCAGATCGTTGGGCCGCACGACAGCGAGGTGGCGGGACATGGGCCCTCCCCGCTGCAGCTTCACCAGAATACGGAACTCCTTGGCCAGAAAATCACTCCAGTAGGGCGAATAGGGACGGAGCAGGGAGCCCACGCGCATCATTACATGGTGTCCGGGTGGAATGTCAAGCACCGTGTCCTCCGTTCCCGTCTCCGCTTCCACCTTCTCCTCCTCCTCGGCTGCGTGGCCAAAGTGCAGGAGCAGCACCTGGCCACCCAGCGAGTCCCGCCGCAACAGCCGGAATTTCGTGTAGCTCAGGATCACATTGCGTTTGCCGGCCAGCAGGACGCGATTGCTCGGGCGGGGCTTGTTGTCCAGGATGCAGTGGGTGCAGCCATTGCCGCAGCAGTCGGAGTCCTGCAGCAGCTCCTCCTGCGCCTCAGCATCCTGCGAATCCGTATAGTTTTTTGTCATTTCCATGAAGCCACCAATTTTGGCGGTATTTTAGTTGATACTAAAAATAGTATTTAAATACTGCCTATCGATATATCTACCATCTCCAATACCTTGGTTTTTTTTAGTTTCGAAAAAAAGTGTCTGGTCAATAGTGTGTAAATAAAACAAAGAGAAGGGAATAAATAAAGAGGGTCAGTTTAGATCGACACCAGGCACCGAGTACTAACTGCCCCTCATCCCACAACCAGCAGCACCGCCCCGCTCCCGCGGAGATCGGACGCAGTGCGGCGAGAGCCCACAAGCAGAGCAACTAGTGTCCAGTTACCAGGTGTCCCGTGTCCCGTTGTCCAGTAACCAAGTGTCCACATCTCTATGGTGTCGCCAGCAACATGAACCTGGAATCCCTGTTCCGCGACTTCAATCCCTGGTGAGAAGTCCCCGACTGCGGACGTGCCCAGAGCGAGGCGGAGGAAATCCAGTCTCTAATCGGCCATGTTCTCTTGCAGCAAATTCATCGTGCACTGCAGCCTGTTCACCTTTGTCACGCTCTTCGCCTTGCGCCTGGACAACTTCATAGGTTGGTACTGCTTCTCTGTAGAATCTGAGGCCACTACACCAGCTCCATTCATCTCTCATACCGAAAATAACAACGGGGTCTAGCAAATTCTCCAGCTTGGGGCCTTGTGAACTACCTTCTGCAAAAGGAGTTCTTCTCATCCACCCACTACGGACATATATTATCCTCTCAACACATGGGTAACAAAGAGATCTAGAGGAATCCTCGAGTTAGCCAGTTATATGATAGTTGTCTAGTTATGTATAGGATGGGAGGTACTATATGATAGTATGTCCAAGAGATAATCTTATATTCGCTACTAAATTCTTCCTGATAGAAAGCTCTATTACTATATTCTTGAAACGTGACGGATTAATTTTTGCCATTTTAACAGCTAGGGAAGTCTATCTTATGTTTATCCCAAACCGTGCAATAAGTTATCCCAAACTAGAAGAACCAGTTCATTTTGTATAGTTGTTTAATCGAATGCCTTTTCACAGACTGGCCCTACTGGGCGATCTTCACACCGCTGTGGATATGGAAGTGCACCGCCATCCTGGGCGCCATCGTGGGCGCCATCGTTTGGTGCCGGTATCCCCACTACCGCCTCGAGGGCGACGCCTACACGCAGTTCAAGGCGATGCTCATCTCGCTGGCCCTTCACCTGATCCTCCTGATGTTCGAGCTGCTGGCCTGCGATAAGCTGACCTCGGACCGCCACCTGTGGGTGCTGGTCTTCATCCCGCTGATCTTCGGCTCGGTGGTGAGCGTGGGCGCCTGCGTTTGGGCCGTGAAGCACGATCGCTCCTTCGAGCTGGAGCTCTTCCTGGCAGTCAATGCGCTGCAGTTTGTCTCGCTGCCGCTGAAGCTGGATCGCTTTGTCTACTGGAACTGGGACGTGGTGTTCGTGCCAATGTGGATTGTTATATGCCTGAGCTTGGTCAGCGTGCTGTACAACATCATCTTCTGTGGCATCATGATGCGCACGCCGGAGGTCTCGCTGCAGCAGAAGAAGGCGGCATTGAACGCGGCGGTGGGAAACATTTGCACGGTGCTGCCACTGCTCTGCTTTCAGGTGAGGGCCCACGTTAAATCCGGTAAGGAAACGAGCCATACTAACCATACCATCCATTCCGCCAGGTCGTCATCTGTGACAAGCTCGACGGCGAGCTTAAGTTCCCGTACATCGTGGTCTTCTCGCCCCTGCTCGTCTCCATTCTGGCGCTAATCATCCTCAGCTTCACGGCCAAGGGCGGCAACATGTGGTGGTTCGGCATCCGCAAGTCCTTCAGCCAGTTTCTGTTGTCCGCGATGCCGTTCCTGCAGGAGTACGGCAACATCAGCTACCACCCGGAAACGCATAGCAATGCCGGGCAGTCCATGCCGCTGGATGCCACCTCCTCGTCGACGAGTATGGCGGCCAGCGAGCAGCTACACGAGTTTGGCAAGCACGACAAGAAGAGCAAGAAGGGGGCCAAGAACGACATCCTCAAGCCGGTGGTGCCTTTCGTCAGCATCGACCTGCCGGACTAGATATATATACACATGTATAGGCGACCAGCACTGCACAGGAACAACAGCAACAGTAACAGCAACAATAAATAGCAAGAACCACGTAGCCCTAAGGACAGCCTCTCAGCACGCGCACACGGAGACGGCGACGCCGCACACCTTTGTTCAGGTGTTCATATATATTATACATAAGCATTGCATACCCAAACAGACTCACACATCGGCCGTAGCTTTTAGACTCGTACTGAATTTTAATTGTAAGACAAATGCTAACACCCCATGCCGCCCCCAGCCACGCCTATCGTCCCCTCGCATCCGCCTGCATATAATAGCCGCACATATATAGAGGCCCTGACCACACAGGTTGCTGTGTCCAACCCAGACCCAAATCGACCATCACCTTGACCACCATTCTCTTTTCCAAACTGAACCAGACCGCACCATACAACACTTGACTCTCGGCCTTATATATGTGCTAATATATGTTACATCCCTCACACTTTCAGAAACCACTTATGTGTAATGCCGTACGATAAAGTGTAAATAATTTACAAAACTACAAGAAAACAAGAAATATACTTAAGTGCTTCCAACACAAAATGGAATTGCGATTTCGACTTCTATTTAAGGGTCGGATTGGAAAAACCGAGATCTGGCCTATAATCAGAGATGATATATACATATTTTGGATAAAGTTTCACAAGTAAAGTAATACTATATACATATCTGAACGAATTCTTGTAAGTTGTATTAATCTTTATTCAAATTAGGAAGCTACAAAGTTTACATATTTCATAGTTAATTTGTTTTTGTTTTTTTTTTAAATTAATTCTCTTACGTTGTGTCGCCTAAAATTGTATGCAAAGGTAAAAAGTTGCATTTTAAAAAGTGGTCATCCCAGAGCCGCTGCTTTTTGCCGGATAAATCAATTAGGAAGTGGCCGATGAGAGAAATACGTATATAAAGCGCATCAATATAGGTTATATAGGTATATATCCACTCTCCTCGGATCGCATGGAAGTACATATCCTCAGGGGGCGAAAGAGAGGCACATAAGTGGAAAATCGAAACGGAGCGGGACAAGGCTAGTTGGATAAGGGTAGGCGATATAGTGGGAGCAAGCTGAACCCAGGGCCTGCAAACATCAACAATAATTCAAATATATATTTGCTCGATCGCAAGGTGCAACTGGCAACTCAACTATTGCATAACATATCGCTTTAGTGGGCGTGGGCTTGAGTACATATATCATTTCAAGTGAGTATCCGTACAAATATCAATTTTGTGTGAGATTTAACAATTGTTTCATTCGTTTAGCTACAATGTTCGGTTGTCGGGAAATACAGGTTGTTCACTTTAATCGCCGATTCCCCGCAAATACAATGCATAATCGTTATAATAATAATGGTGGTAATAATATTACTTATGGTATAAGAGCTTCCGCTTGACTCTGGTGTGTGTATAGTACAAAGTTAAATAAGTAATATCAATTTAAACTCTCTTCGACTTAGGCTAAATACTCTTGTGGAGAAAAAAATAGCTACGCGTCTCCGTTACTGCAAAATATATATATTGACCCTAATCTGGTTCACAATTCGGTTACCTATGGGCCTATGGTTTTCACCCGATCGCTCAGCAAATACTGTGGTTTCTGCCTATCATATTTCTCAGGTTTTCAAATTTCGCTATTAAAGTTGGCTAAGAACAATTGTTTATTCGCTACATTTATTTATTCTGACCTCGTACAATCCAGATTTTCCGATCTTACGAACAGTGACGGGAAAGGTACAGCTTTTTTTTAACTAGGCAGGTTTCGGGATTAAAATCAGAGTAGATGGAGATTTATACCTTTTTAAATTTCTGACTTGATTCAGTTTCTCAGACTTTCATCCCTGGCGGGAGCTCTTTGGTTCCGAATGTTAAATAATTACACATTTTAGAAATACAAATTTTGAACCTATGGGCTAGGCTAAACAGTGAATAAGATGTACTACCTAGATACTTCCCATCACTGCTCTGAATCTGTTGTTCGTTGCCCGTAATGTCGCAGCTTAATGGCTATTGTCTGAATTCTGTTTCAATGGTTTTTCTGATTCTATTTGTTTCGGGGAAGGCCAATAGGGCCCCAATAGCTCCCCAAGGAGGAGGCTATATCCCGCTGTATAAACGATATGTACTAAGTGGTAAGTAATACGACTTCTATTTAATTACTGCCTAAGAAATGAAACGCTGACGCTGGTCGCCCCTTGTTGGCTCCTTTGGGTTAGATTCGAAATTGACATGAGATCTGGCGAGCTGCAATCCATTAGGCATACACAATAATTACAATATTGTTGGTTGGTTTTGTTTTGTTTTGGGTGCACTTAATTCTTAGGTAACTTATTTCACGTATTTAGAATGTGTACATAGAACGGTATGCCCTCTGATCGGGCAATTTCTTTACATACTTTGTATATTTAATAATTATATTAATCGTGGAACTATGGAACATTTCGCTTTCGTTTCGGATTTCATTTCCCTAATTCTGGTTTTGGTTTTGGTTTTCGGCTTGTTACGTTGGTGTGATAAAGAGAATCGAAGAAAAAAGAAGATTGCTAATAGTTGTTGATCGGTATGGAAGCGCTTAGTTTTAAAGTTGAAGAAGTTCGTTAATTGTACGTTTCGTATGGGAATTAGACACACTATACACTGGAGAAGAGTGGCATGCAGGTGGGGTCTAGTCAGGAGTCGGGGGTCCAATCTAGTCCACTTTCGGCCTGCTGCTCAAGTACTGGGCGAGGTTTTCGCGTGGTCCTTGCACGATCATAATGAACTGCGAGGGGAAGTCCCAGATGATGGTGAAGTGGAACAGCATGTTGGCGATGGCGATCAAGTACTCGAAGAACGCGAACCAACTAAAGGCTATAAAGATAGTAAAGAAAATAGTAAGTTACCAAGCAAATACTTATAGAATAGCTCTTCCTCCATTAAAGGACATCACTTTGATGTTTTTTAACATCCTAATTACATTTTCAGATTTTTATGATGTTATAGAAAACTTAAGTTGGTATTTTATATGTTTAAAATAAGATGATAAAGTCATTGTGTTTTGAATCCTATTTCATATAAAAATAGGAGATGTGATACATATCAAGTTAATACTTGATATCCAAACTAAGTTTTCAGATTAAATTAATACCTATGATACTTTTATAGGTTTAAAATGTTTCTTTATGTTTTAAATCTTATTTTATGTAAGAATAGGAGATATGATGAACATCAAGTCAGATTAGAGTGAGATTTTTAGATGTAAAAATTTTAATTGCTGAATGTAAAAATGATATGAGAGTAGATAAGGATGATGTTAGGAATGTTCAAAATAAAATGATAAATTGTATTTATCTATAAACTAAGATTACTTAGTGCTGACTATGGTTAGGGTCTCACCCAAGTCGTGACAGTAGAAGCGGTGTTTGGCAAAGAACACCAGCAATCCGATGGTGCTCAGGATGGAGACGGCGAAGAGGATCTTCTTCCACTTGATGGACAGGCGCTGCTGCTCGGTCAGCGATTGTCCGGCGTTGAGGATGCCGTTCAGCTTGATCGTGGCCAGCATGTAGCACAGCGAACATACCATGAACGTGATAAAGATGCGCTCGTGAACGGCTAAAACAAAGGAACGAATGGGTATGAGTTAAGACATCCAGAGGAATAAGAGAAGTCTTCGACATACGATAGTTCTCTCGGTTAGATATATAAGTGACGCCGCCCAGGGACGCGATCTCGATGCAGTTCAGCACCAGGATCAGCGTGATGAGCGCGCTGGTCTGAGGCACCTGGGCGGGACTGATCCGACGCAGCTGCGAGCGGTAGTAGTTCTTGTAGACGAAGGCGATGGGGATGCGCGGTCCGATGTGGAGCGCGATGCTAAAGCGCCAGAAGTAGCGCTGCGGGCTGACTCCGGTAATTGCACTTATCGAGGGTATTATGTTGTAGACCTGGCAGGGAAAAACTGCGTTATTAAAATGTACCTTTAAGATAAACTAACTCAGTCATAACATGACTAAAGTAAAATGCAATTTCAAATATAGTTCATAAAAATATTTTACATTAAACGTATTGAAATTGCATACGTATTTCAAGCTAAAAAAATAAATTTTTTGTACTTATAAAAAGGTTTAAAACAAATTAGTCATTGCTTAAGTAAAATAAAAACACTTGAAATATATCTGCGGTCAAAATATAACTTGAAAAAATAATAATCTTAATTTTATAGCGGTGGCGACTGTGTTTACGACATTAATCATTTTGAGCGATGTTTTGTGTTTTGTGAGCGAATCGTTTAGAAAAGTGAATTTGCGTGTCACCTATCTCGCACGGAGTCCCGCGAGGATGACAGTGATTTGTTGGCCACGGGATTAGCTGCGATTGGAGCAGTTAGCCGCGCCCCGCCCTGGACATGTCCCCATCCCCATCCCGATCCCCAGGAGCCCTTCAACTCACGCGGCAATGTGTCTCGTGTACATCGTCGTACTGGAAGACGTAGGCGGTCACGAAGCACGTAAAGAGCGTCACCAGGGGCAGCAGGGCGGTGACCACGCAGAGCTCGTGGAAGCTGGCCAGGTAGTGGATGGCCACCTGTTCCCTCGGCTCCCTCGAGTCCTCCTGCTTGGAGCTAATCGTTGTGCTGGGCTGTAAGTAGATCAGGACATTAAGATCGAGTTGCTATGGTGCGAGGCTAAGGGAAAATCCACTGTGCAACATTTTTGAAATATTTGAATTTGTTTTGAAGACTTATTTACTTAGGTATGGAAAGATATAATATTAAATTCGAAGTAAAAGAGATTTAAGAATTTACTTAAAGTTGACGAAATTTTAAGCTTTTTGTAGTGATCCCACAAGGTAAAATATGACTAAGATATCTTTGAATTGCACTAAGGATTTTGAGTTTATACATATAGAAAATAATAAATATACGTTAGAGTTTTGGGTAAACTAGATAACTTCCTCAGAACTACATTGGTTTTACCTCTTAAATGAAAGGATGCGAAGAAGGAATGGTAGCCCTGTTTTCGATTTGGTTAATGCACAACAACGAAAAAGCGCTAAAAATAGAGGAAAAATAACAAAACCAGAAGAGGTGTGAATAAATCAATAAACAAAAGACAAATAATGAGGCGCAGCAAATGGAGGCGGAAACTATGCGATATGCGAATACGCCAACCTAGTGAAAGGCTGAATAATGGATGAGGTCCGCATGGCATCCCAAATTGGATGAGCCGGAGTTATAAATAAACAAGTCCTTGAAAGGGATAGGATAGGATAGGGTACGGCATGGTGTGTTTATGGTTTGGCTGTGGATATGGGTATGGTATGATATCTAGGGGGTGGCAAGGCCACTCGCTCTCTGGTGAAAGGCTCTCTCCGGTTCTGTTGTGCCGCTCCGGAGCAGCAAAGGATTAAGGGCCAAAAATAGACGAGCTGCCCCTGACGTAACCATTACCAATCTACCAGCCAGCCAGCAGCTGGCCAAAATTAATTAGCACAAAATTAATGGGAAATTGGTCGGGCGTCGGGAATGACATTAAATATGTGCTGCGATTAAATCAGGACACCGGAAGCAAGAAAGATGCCGGGAAACTGGTACAAGCGCGGGGGCGATTCCACGATTTCACAAGGACATGGCGAAATCGAATAAATGATTAAAACGCGAATGAGCACGAGAACGAGAACGAGAACAAGAACAAGAACCAAACAAACAAGCGCCGCAAAGTAAATAAACGCATTTCGAAAATTAGGCAAGCAAGAGAGAAAAACAAAATAATTGTGGAAATGTGGAAAACAGCGTGATACGTTAAGAAATGTGCACGGAAAACATTTTCCAAGATCTAAGTATGTTCGAAAAATTCCAGAATTTATTCAGGGTATTTTTAAAACATCAATTATAGTTTAAAAGTTTATTTGTTTTGATTTTACTTTAATTTGCTATAATATTAACAATAGCAATTTGCAATATGTTATATGTATTTCAACTCAAAACTACAATTCTATGATTAATTTATTATGATATTACAAGATTTAAAGTGGTATTAAGACTTAGATCTTTTTGCCTTTAACACATTTTTTAGGAAATAGTTATTTTTTTTAAATTAAATTTGTTTCTTTGCTTCAAATTTTTCATACCAAATATAAGATGTTTTCAAAATGAAAGTTAAACTTTTAAATTTGCTTGGAAACCAGAAGCTTTTTAGGAAAGTATGAACATTTTTGAAGTTCGAAATTCACATAATCCTGGGGGATTGGTTAAAATATATATATTTGGACCGATTTGAAAAATATTTTCGGTGTGGAAAAGTGTAGGGGAGGGCAGTCCAGGGGGTGGCATGCGCGGTTGCTGCGGAAAATTACAACAAACAAGCCGAGGACCATGGAAAATAAAACGGGCGCACACACACAAACACCCCCGCACGGTTTGTATGTGCAGTGGCGGGGGGTTTAATGGGTGATGGGTGAGCGGGGGTTTGGGAGGTCACTAAGCGTGCGCTACCTCCGCTTAAAGTTATATAATATTTGGCCAGGCCAAACAAACCATAAATACACACACACACACAGGAAAAAAAAGAAGGAAATTCGATTGTTATTTCCCTGGAAAAACACGAAAGCGAATCTCACCGCTGCTGCTGGGTCGCCGGATCCGGATTCGCCGGAGGAGCAGCTGTTCCCGCCGCCTCCGCCGCCGTCGCCAGCGGACCTGGTCGCCAGGTCCGTCGCCCCCTTCCCGCTATCTGCCGCCGAAGACGTTGCCTCTCCTGTGCCCTGCTGCATTTTCTGATCGGTTATCGGCGCTGCTGACGTTGCTGCTGCTGCTACTGCTCGTGCTCCCGTCGATGATGCTATTTGGCATAATTTGCATGCCCCAACGCTGCCGTCGCCGAGTTGTGACCGCGCGCGCGCCTCTCTCGCAACTGCTACGGCTGCTCCACCTCGGAGCGCTTTTCCCCATCCATTTCGACGCCTGCATCCACTCCTCTGCCTTCCAGCTGGGCCTGGTCCCACTGGCCACCCCGTTGGCAGGGTCACATTGCCAATTTACCGTTAGCTTTTCTGCTCAACACGTTGGCAGGGTCACACTGGCCATAGTACCGTTATCTGTGGCGGGAAACTATTTCAAATTCAACCGAACGCTATAAACAAAAAAGTTTTGTGTTAAACAAGTTTTTTAAACGTTAATTCTTAAATTGAGCTAGGCTTGTTACAGACTATGTTCCAATAATTCTGCTACCCTTAGGGAAGGAATGTTACTTTATATGAAAAAAATAAATTGCTCTATGACAGTATATGTTTTACAAATAACACATATGTACATAAGTCAATATGAACCATTCGTGCACAAAAACAGAGTCTCTTGAATAACTTTATAGTTTTAAAGCGTTTTTCAGCTTTTATTTTTTTAAATGTTTTAACATTTTGCATTTCCTTTTTTTTATCAATACAGGCAATATGTTAAATTAAAATTTATTTTCATGTATTTTTCTTTACTTTATATAACTTATATATTGAACTGCAAAAATTAAATATATATCATTATGTACCTCAAGCTGATCGATTTTGTTTATTCCAGAGATTTTATGAAATTCCTAAAACCAAATTTGATTATATTTACCAACATTTTACTATATGTCACTATTGGTTTAATTAAATTTGGCCAAATTTGTTATTACAAATACGGGATTGAAAACTTCTTATAAATATTTAGATTACGGTAATATCGCGACATAATATTTTGAAAAGAGAAAATATGTTTATACATTCTAAAAGATTTCTGGTATTCCGAAAGTACTAATAATTTTAGCCGGTTTACTAAAATTCGAAAGACAAAGATCATATTTAAAATACTACCAAGCTTCGTATAAATTTCCGAATATTTTAAATAGATCGAAATAGAAAGTAAGAAAATATTTTATATGCAGTTTTACCATAAAGTGGATGTGATCAATTTGTAACTGTGTAAATTTAAATTTAGGTATTTTTAGTTGTGCTCAAAACAAAATATACATAGATAAAAAATTGGAAGTTGTAAACACTTCCAAAATCAAAAAAAAATATTCCGCGATTAATATATCATTCTTCGCATTCCGTTTATAGCGCTTTATTGAAAAACTAGTTTCTGTTACATTCAGATGCCTCTACTTCCTTGTTGCATCAGAGTGTTAGGTGTTACATTTAGTAGTAGTTTGTTGATGGATTCGTGTGTACAATCGAACCACAAAGGATCGATATTGTATTTTGTATACAAAGGTAAAATGAGATGAGTACAAGTTTATACGCATGCATGCTTCTGCCAGGTCGATCGAAGCACCTATGCGATTTCTTGCTTGGAAAGTTTATGTTAGATTTCTAATAAATAAATTAAGAAGTTGAATATCCACTCCGTGCTAAACTAGAACTAGTGGCTGTGCGGTGCATTGGGCACAGCTTTGGATGACCGATATGATCGCATTAGTTCCACAACTCTCCGGCGACTATTTCGAGTACCATCTTCTTGCGGAAATACTCCATTTCCGCCTGCGAGAAGGTAATCGGCGCATCACGCGATATATACTCGGCAAACATGCAGCTGAAGACGCCGCAATCACTTCCATTCAATTGTTGGGGCACATTCGGTACGTTCTCGATCACAAAGACGCTGGTGTCGAACGGCTGCTTGCGCTTATCCAGGGATTCCTCGCGCAGATAGGCCTCCAAGGCGTTCAGCACGGCTTGGTTCGGCGCGCCCATAGAATCATAGTAGCGAATGGTTTTGTTTCGCAAGTGGATGATGGCCATGCACCAGTGGACGCCGTTGCAGTGCACCGGCACTGGGATCACGTCCTTTGAGAATATGTCTACTTTACGGGTCCAGCGCTTTACGCCCGCATGGCCAGCCTGCAGGAGGCGTGGCACGAAGAACGTGTTCATGGCATACACGTTGGGAAGTTCTGCCTTCGCCGAGCGATCAGTCAGCAAGCACATGTAAAAGTTGATGATCTCGTCGTTTAACCACTCCGTACCTTTGAGCGAAAGTATATCGCGGCGGTGAATGTGCATGTTGAACTTGACAACAAGGACCTGGGAGTTAAAAGAAAAATGGGCTTTAATAAGAAACCCAATGCATCAATGGACAATTTGCTTACCTCGTCCTCTGGACCACCATACATCAACTGCTCATAGCGCCTCAAGTGCTCCGGAGTAAGAGGGATGAGCCTTGTCTCTTTCTTCTGAACCGGTGTGTCCCGGGCCCCGATGACAAAGATCGGCTTGTGGGGGATACGGTACTGGAATATGTTCTCCCGCAGTTTATACTCGTAGGCACGTCGTTCTTCAGTGCTGCGATTGGCCCTTTAATTTTGCATAACAATTTTGTAAATGGGTCCTGACGATTGGACATTGAAAACTTACTCCTCAACTGCCAACTCGCGACGGTGCTCGGACTCCTCACGCATGCGAGCCGCCTTTGCTTTAAACTGCTCCACAAAGTCATCTTTGAGGTAGATGCAGCTTGCAAAGCGACGATGCAGGGCATCGGTCATGGAGAGTCTGGTGGTCTTGGCGCGGAGCGATTTTACAGAGCCACTGGAGAATGATAAAAAATTGTTTAATTTTATTCTTTGTTTTATGTGAAATTTGCTCACATGTGATTGGAGTGTTTGTGTTTCTTTTCACGCGAGCTGTCATCAATGGCAGTAACTGAGGAATTAGAGCCACTACTGGAGTGCTCGCTGCCGCTCTCGTTGCTACCGTCGCTGCTGGAAATGGTGGACGCATGGCTGCCGGCGATATTGGTAGAGCTGTCTATGCGCATTAGCTGCGGTGGAGCTGGTACTGGGCCATGTTGTGCCGCCCCGCTGTTGATCAATCTGGCGTACTCCGACACACTGTTCTGGCGCCCTAAAGACGAGGGCTGCAGCAGCGGCTGCGGCTGCTGCAATGGGCGAGATTGGTTGCCCCGCAGCAGGGAACTCCAGCTCGGCTGCTGTGTGTTAATGCGCTGCAGCGGTGGGGCAACCGGCTTGGCGAAGCGGCTGACCACGGAATCATTGGTCACGGTGTGGATGAGGTTCAGATATTGTTCGTGCTCCGAGCGTTCCATCTCGTGGGTCAGGATGCTCCTCTCCACCTGAGTTGGTACCCGGCGGACCGGGTGGGCGGAGTGGCCGTTGACACGGGCTTCGGCGAAACCATTTTGACCCAGACGCACGGCATCCGAGTAAAGCATTTGCGGCTGCCTGGCTGATGTACCGGCGGCATTGGCAAAGCCCCTCGGCTGGGACGGCTCCTCGTCGTCCGACCCGTCGAACGGGTTGGCTATGTATGGGGCGTCATTGCGCACACGGTGCTGCGTGTATACCGGCGGATTGAAGACCGAGAGCCGCTTTGAGCCCTGCTGCTGATTCTCGCGCTCCCGCCCTGCCATGGACTTGCTTGCATGAACCTGGTCCTCGGCAGGCACATTCGTTATGAAACGAGGAAAGGAGTTGTCCACACGCTGGTACTTGATCACAGGTGGATAATCCTCCTGGTTGCTGCAAAAACAGAAAATCACCCCGTTATCAAATAAATTTTTAACAAGTCAAAGGAGCTTACCGTCTCTTCTGGGCTGTATTACTTCCCTCCGCCTGGTGGTCGCCACCACGACCAGCTCCGTTTTGAATTTCCGTTCCCTGGCCCGACTCTCCGGTGTCCGGAGCTCCCTCTTTGGACTTATTCCAACCGGTTAATAGCTCTCGGACCCTCCTTAATATTTCAAAGCCCATTGAAATTTCGTAAGTATTTATCAGCTCTTCGGCTTCCTTCTCTGCCTCAACACCGAACGGTTTCGATTTCTGAGTGTCCTTGAGGACCTTGACGATATCCCCGAGCAGGGCGATGTTCTCTTCGGTGATGGTTCCTTCAACAGAGTCGTCTATCAGAATGTGGCAGATATAAGCCAACTTCCGGCGCATAAGATGAAGGGCTCCGTCCGCGATGTTTAAATTAGGATTGGCTGGTTCCGATTTCTGAATATTGCGGACTTGATCGATGTAAGCGAAAAATTTACTGTCTCCTGCTGCCTGTTGCTGCTGACCGTGACTCGGTCCAGCTAGGTTTGGTTGTTCATTGGTAGTCTCCGCCCCTGTAACCCCAGTTACAATATTTGAGATGTTCCCCACGAAGCTGGAATCTATTTGGTGGTCGTTCTTTTGAAACGATGTTACAAGGCGGCTAATCTCAGAATCAAATTGGAATTTGTCTTTCTGCAGAATCTTGGTAGCAACCTGATTTTCCTTTGGCTCAACCTCTTCTGAAATGTTGGGATTGGGATCCTGATTCTCAGATACGATCTGCTCGCCTTTCTGTTGGCCCTGATCCTGAATCTGTGTTTCGACTTGATCTTCGCTCAGCAAGATCTGACGTTCAAAACTCTTGCTCTCCTGCTGGCTTTGTGAGCCAAGTTTTTCTTTTTCCTGTTGCTGGGCTAGAATCTCTTCGATCTGGTCTTTTTTCTGCAAGATCTGGCGTCCAAAACTCTTGCCTTCCTGCTGGCTACTTGACGCAAGCACTTTTTCAAATGCCAATAGTATTTTTTCCTTGCTCTGGATCTTAGCAGCACTCTGTTTTTCCTTTGTCTGAGCCTCTTCTGAAATTTTGGGATTGGGATCCTGATTCTCAGACACGATCTGCTCGCCTTTCTGTTGGCTTTGATCCTGTGTTAAGTTCTGAAGTTTTTCCTGTAAGATGAGGTTTTGCGTTACAAGCGGCTCTTCTTCCCGTTTAATTTTTTCCTGTTGATCCTTAATCTTTTTTACGACCCGGTCTTTGTTCTGCAAAATCTGGCGTTCAAAAATTTTCCCTCCCTGCTGGCTTTGTGATGCAAGCTCTTCTTTTTGAAATGCAAATTGTATTTTGTCTTTCTGCTGGATATTGGCAGCTACCCGATTTTCCTTTTGCTCAAGCTCTTCTGAAATCTTTTTCTTTCTTTCTTTTTCCAGGTCTTCAATCTTCTGATCGACCTCTCGCGTAATCCGATCCGCAGCCTTACGCTTTATCAGAGTCTGAATTGCCACCTGCAAACGGGAGGCTTCCTTCTTAAACGCAGACTTTAGCTTTTCCCTCCTCTTCCGCTGCTTCTCCAGCTGCAACTTAGCCTCACGCTTTTTACGCCTCTTTCGATGCTTCTCCAGCTGGAACTGTAAAACAACGTCCTCTTCCTGCAAGCTCTGGGGTGCAATCTTCTCGTCTCCCTGCAGGATTTGTGATGGATATTTTTCTGCTTTCCGCTTGATTTCGTTTTCCTGTCGGATCGGGGCTGTAATCCTTTCGTTTGGCGGCCGGATGCCACGCACAGAATCACATATAGGCCCGAACTGACGGGGGGGACTGGACACACCCGCAGGAGCGAATAAAGGTCCTTTCGAGTTCGCTGTCGCTGTGTGTGCGTTATGGGAACGCGGTTGCTCGAACCGGGATGTAGCAAGTGCGGCTTCTTTGTCCTTTTCTTGCCGTTTCAAAAACTTAGCCTTACGCTTTTCTTGCCTCTCTCGATGCGCTGTGGCTCCTGGCGTTGTGGGAGTGTTATGGGAACGCGGTTTCTGCTGTGATTCCGTCAACAAGGACGTCCCGTATTTGCGCTGTTCCGCGAAGAGTGGACTTGAGCTTGTACTTTTGGAATGGCGAGGATCCTCATCGGGCACTGCAGCGGCCCTGCCTTGTGTAATTGGACAAAGCTTTTCAAGTTCCTCTGCTTTCCGCTTGATTTCGTTTTCCTGCCGGATCGGGGCTGTAATCCTTTCGTTTGGCGGCCGGATGCCACGCACAGAATCACATATAGGCCCGAACTGACGGGGGGGACTGGACACACCCGCAGGAGCGAATGGAGGTCCTTTCGAGTTCGCTGTCGCTGTGGGTGCGTTATGGGAACGCGGTTGCTCGAACCGGGATGTAGCAAGTGCGGCTTCTTTGTGCTTTTCTTGCAGTTTCCAAAACTTAGCCTTACGCTTTTCTTGCCTCTCTCGGTGCGCTGTGGCTCCTGGCGTTGTGGAAGTGTTATGGGAACGCGGTTTCTGCTGTGATTCCGTCAACAAGGACGTCCCGTATTTGCGCTGTTCCGCGAAGAGTGGACTTGAGCTTGTACTTTTGGAATGGCGAGGATCCTCATCGGGCACCGCAGCGGCCCTGCCTTGTGTAATTGGACAAAGCTTTTCAAGTTCCTCTGCTTTCCGCTTGATTTCGTTTTCCTGCCGGATCGGGGCTGTAATCCTTTCGTTTGGCGGCCGGATGCCACGCACAGAATCACATATAGGCCCGAACTGACGGGGGGGACTCACACCCGCAGGAGCGAATGGAGGTCCTTTCGAGTTCGCTGTCGCTGTGGGTGCGTTATGGGAACGCGGTTGCTCGAACCGGGATGTAGCAAGTGCGGCTTCTTTGTCCTTTTCTTGCCGTTTCCAAAACTTAGCCTTACGCTTTTCTTGCCTCTCTCGATGCGCTGTGGCTCCTGGCGTTGTGGGAGTGTTATGGGAACGCGGTTTCTGCTGTGATTCCGTCAACAAGGACGTCCCGTATTTGCGCTGTTCCGCGAAGAGTGGACTTGAGCTTGTACTTTTGGAATGGCGAGGATCCTCATCGGGCACCGCAGCGGCCCTGCCCCGTGTAATTGGACAAAGCTTTTCAAGTTCCTCTGCTTTCCGCTTGATTTCGTTTTCCTGCCGGATCGGGGCTGTAATCCTTTCGTTTGGCGGCCGGATGCCACGCACAGAATCACATATAGGCCCGAACTGACGGGGGGGACTGGACACACCCGCAGGAGCGAATGGAGGTCCTTTCGAGTTCGCTGTCGCTGTGGGTGCGATATGGGAACGCGGTTGCTCGAACCGGGATGTAGCAAGTGCGGCTTCTTTGTCCTTTTCTTGCCGTTTCCAAAACTTAGCCTTACGCTTTTCTTGCCTCTCTCGATGCGCTGTGGCTCCTGGCGTTGTGGGAGTGTTATGGGAACGCGGTTTCTGCTGTGATTCCGTCAACAAGGACGTCCCGTATTTGCGCTGTTCCGCGAAGAGTGGACTTGAGCTTGTACTTTTGGAATGGCGAGGATCCTCATCGGGCACCGCAGCGGCCCTGCCCCGTGTAATTGGAGCAAGCTTTTCAAGTTCCTCAAGTGATAAGATCTTGGAAAAGGATGGTTCTGCGGAGGTAGAGTTGTGCGCGCGCTTCTGACTCACTGGCTTGTTGTCAAATTCCGATGGCAATTCGGAATGGGCAAGTCGATCCTTTACAGACGACCCATTGATTCCACCGCGGGATTTGGGCTTGGGTGCAGTTTCTGATTTGGCGGCTTCCTGTCGAGCCTGCCTCATGCGTCCGCACCTGGCGTATTCCGTAACTCTGAGCTGGAAAAGGATAGATATTGGAGTGCATTATTATTTCCGAATTTCAGATTCGCTAGTAAAAAAAAAAACAAAAATTGCAGCCGGTGAAACGCAGCCGAAATTTTGCGCATTTTCTTTGCCGCCTTTTGCCCCTCGCCCCGCGCCACACCACCTTCCCCGCAAGGACCAAACACTCACCGCGTGGCCAGCCGGTAAACACTTTTCCGTTTGCAATGCCGGCGAGTGAAAAATTTGCAACGCGGCGCGAGGAAAATGGGGAAAAAGATGGAAATTTTCAGTTTTTTGGCGTGCTGCCGCTAGAGTGACCGTGCCATGGACTGCGGAAATATACCATTCTTATTTGTTAAAATATACCAGAACATACCACTCAGAAATGTTAGGGTGTTCCCTGTGAGAGGTGGGAGTCCCCGCTAAGTCAGGTGTGAGTCCCCTCTATATCAGATGTATTTAAATTTAACAAGAAAAAACGCAAAAAAGTAGCCGATTTTCAAATGAATATATCTCCATCTCTCTCGCTAATTAATAATTATTAATAATTATTGTTTGGTTATAACTTTTTTATAATTAGACCGATATTAATAATTTTTGGCAAGTGGATGAGTATAGATAATTAGAACAAAACCTCATTTAAATGTTTACAAAATAATTTAAAATGTGGGCGGTTTCCTTCTACCTGTTATATACTTTCCGACGGACCTAGTATACCCATTTACTCTACGAGTCACGCTTTGTTTTCTCAGAAATTAATTAAATTCTTTGTTGTATTGCTGTGGCAACTTACTTGATTCATTTTTCACGCGCACTCGGATCGAGCAGTAAAACTAAACTGAATCGTCACACAAAGGAGCCTCAAATGTTGAATTGATTTTGTTTTTGTTTAGTTAGTAAAAATTATTTTTAAAATTTACAAAATGATAAAAATTCATGAATACAAATTGAGGTGTTGCCCGCACGACCTCTCGAAGTAAACTGACTAGCCAGACGAAAATCAATGTTATGTTTGAATGACAGGATCAAAAAGAAAATGCAAGGCCTTCTTGATCCTTTTTTTTTACAAAAATTCCCCTTTACAAGTCTGGGTCATAGTTTATATCTTTATTTATTAATATCACTGCACAAACACAACAACAACGTCAACAACAGCAACCCACATACACACACGCACAAACAAACCTAGCGAGTTCTTCAGATCCAGCAACTCCTGCTCGATCCCTGCTTTGGCAGCAGGTTAAACAACTCCTGCTCAATCCCTGCCTTGGCAGCAGAAGAAGAGGAAGTTCCAGAGCAGCGAGGTGGCACCGTAAAGAGCGCCGGCGAGTCCCACGGTGGCCTGGAAGGAGTACCGCTCCACCACCCAGTGGGCCAGGGCGCCCCACAAGAGTACCAGCAGGCCGTTGGTGAAGTGCACCGGTCGCCGGATGGCCGTCCAGTTGGCCCGCGTCATGCCCATCTGGAAGACGAGCTCCTGCAGGAAGGCGGTGACCACCTGGCCAAAGCCGAGCAGCACCGCGGACACGCTGAGCAGCAGCTTCGAGGTGGAGAAGCTGATGACTGGGTGGGGCAACGAAGGTTATTCGGGGCAGGTACATACACAGTTGGTCTCGCGAGGAGCAGGACTTACAGATCAGGGCCAGGCACTTGCAGAGGCTGCCCAGCGTGTGCCACTGGATCTTGCGCTTGTACAGGCTGGTCCCGAAGCGCGGCGTCATCAGGGAGAAGCACATCCAGGGGAAGGCCAGCAGGGAGAAGAGGAACGGGATCTCGGCGTTCTTCAGCGCGTGGTGGCTGACCGCCAGGCCCGGCAGCACCGTCAGGCACATCACGTAGCTGAAGATGTCCGCGGAGAGGAGCAGCGTGGTGGCGTACAGCTGCGGCACCAGCAGCGCCTGCTGCAGCGGCATGGCGATCTTGTCCAGCAGGTTCCACCACAAATGCGAGGTCACCGCCCGCGACATTCGGCGAATGCGGCGCTGCAAGGACCACGAAACAAATTGATTAGATAGGGTAGTAATTCTCTAATAGTTTACATTCAAATCTACCTTTTAAAGGAGGGTCAACATTTTAACCCATTTTCATGATCAGTTTTTACACAATTCTAATGGGTTTCAGAACGGGAACCCAAAACTGCACTTCTACAATCCATAACTTGAGTTATTGGATTCCGATTTTCAATTGGGGTATCTCTATGAAATCGTGATTGAATTTTCTAATATTCTACATTAAAACCTTACTTTTTAACGAGGGTCAAAATTTTAACCCATTTTCATGTTAGATTTTTCCGTATTTCCAATGGCTTTCAGAACGGGAGCCCAAAACTGCACTTCAACAATCCATAACTTAAGTTATATGGTACCTATTTTCAAGTGGGATACCTCTATGAATTTGTGGTTGAATTCTCTTGTATTCTACATTAAAATCCTACTTTTTTTCGAGGTTAAATATTTTAACCCATTTTAATGTTAGATTTTCCGTATTTACAATGGCTTTCAGAACGGGAACCCGAAACTGCACTTCTAAATTCCATATCTTGAGTTATTGGATTCCGATTTTCAAGTGGGATACCTCTATGAATTTGTGATTGAATTCTCTTATATTCTACATTAAAATCTTACTTTTTAACGAGGGTCAAAATTTTAACCCATTTTCATATCTGATTTTTTCGTAATTCCAATGGCTTTCAGAACGGGAACCCAAAACTGCACTTCTAAATTCCATATCTTGAGTTATTAGATTCCAAATTTCAAGTGGGATACCTCTATGAATTTGTGATTGAACTCTCTAATATTCTACATTAAAATCTTTCTTCTAAACGAGGTTCGAAATTGTAACTCATTTCCATGTTGATTTTGAACTCCTCTAATCCATAACTTGAGTTTTGGAATCCCAATTTAAAAGTGGGAAACCTCCAAAAATTCGTGTTTGAATTCTCTGATATTCTACACTAAAATCTCTTAAGCTAGGGTCTATGAGGTCTTACCAGATTGGCGTAGTCGGGTGGCAGGGGTGAGGAGCTGCCGGTGCCTGTGCCAGTTCCGGTTCCCAATCCCATTCCCAAGGGAAGTTGGGGCGTCAGGGGATAAAGTCGTCCATTCGAGAGCGACTTATGCGAGGTCTGCGAGGCAGACATGGCGTAGTTGTCGATGGTCGCATTGCTCGACCGCATCATGGACACCGTCTCGTCCTCCTCGGGTATGATCTCCATGATCTCCACCCCATTGGGATTCACGTAGGTGACGTAGGCCTCGTCGGTGGCCAGCATGTAGTTGCTGTGGGTGTCCACCACGGCGGCGGCGACGACGGCACTCGGAGTGGTGGCCGCCATGTCGGCGGTGGTGGCTGGATTCCGCCACGACAGGGTGTCCAAGCCGTCCAGTTGGTCGGCCACCAAATTGGCGGCCAGTGCCGCCCGCAGCGGAAGTGCCGCGAATCCCGTCTCCGCCTTGATCACCGATATCCGCTTTGTGGTGAAGGCGTCCTCGCGGTGCTTCGTGATGATCAGGCTGAGCGGGATGAGGTTCACCAGCAGGGCGGACATCAGCACGATCGACTGGGCGGTCCCGTAGAGCGTGCGCAGGCTGGTGAAGACGAACGAGAGGAACAGCTGGCAGAAGGCCTCGCCACACAGGTGGATCGTCTTCCGCACGTACTTGTCCTCCCGCGGACGCACTGCCTCCAGGATCACGTGCGTCTTCCATAGGTAGAGGCTGGAGCCGATGCCTAGGGGAAACGGATTTATACAGTATTAGTTTGGGGTGGTCCTTCAGCTAGGTTCTCCAAATCACTTTTGGAGCTGTCCAAAAGTATGCCGTGAAGAAAGTTGTCTGTAAATGTTAATGAAAAACATATTTTTTCTTGCTTGGATGCTATAGACATAGCATAATATACGATCTATAATAGATTATAATTTGTTTTGAGTTCCTCATGTATTATTAATATTTATAATTCCACGTTTCTTAAAGGAAATTTTTTAATAATGGAATCTTTGCACTATCATACAACTCTAAACACTAGAATGCGTATACGTGATATATTGCGTATACGAGAAGAAGGCTGTGCCAAAAATGCAGTGACACATATGATATATCAGCTATGAGATGTGCTTTTAAGTGCTTTCTTTTAAGTAGGTATTTAAAGCAATGACAAAGATAAATGGCAACTTTACGAATTACAAGACTCTTTCGGTAGCTTCGCGCCCTTTTTCTCTTTTATAGATATTAGATATTATCCGAGATTTATACCCACCAGCAAAGCAGCCGTAGAAGACTATGGCCACCACCTGCGTGGTGGTGGTGACCACGATCCAGGCGGAGGAGAAGAGTATCCCGCTGACCATCAGGGAAACGCAGGCGATGAGCGTGGCCAGCAGGAAGACCCTCCTGTACTGGGTCGTCTCCCGCGACCTGCCGCTGTACTCTGTGTCCAGGTGCTCCATTATGGATCGGCACAGCTCTCCGGTGGCCTGGTAGACGATCGCCGGCCAGATCCTCAGCACCAGATCCTTATCGGACTCCACCACATTGCCGTACAGATAGGCGGGGGTGGCCAGGAAAGCCTAAGAAGGTCTCTCAGAAATAATATCATATCTTATATTAATATATATATTATCGTTTTACGTGTATGGCAAATCCGCAGAGCATGTACTTCTGTTGGATGTGCTTCTTGACCACCCGTCGTCTTTGGATTCCAGCGGTGGCTCTGGCGGTTGGTCGACGCACTGGACCCGGGGCAGCCACGCCCACGGGCACACCAACGCCCATCGCTGAGGTTGCCATATATGTATATCGCTAATCTATATGTCAGACGATCTCTGGCTCTTGGGAATACTGGATTTTACAAGAGAGCGCCTGGAGCTAGTTGATCCGTATCCGTAGTTCGCTGGGCACTTGGAATTTTTGTGTGCGCTCCGTCTAGCCGCTGGCATTCATCATTCCATCACCAAACCCCGAAAACCAAAACCAAAACCAAAGCCGTTTAGATAATGAAGCGAAAACACACATATGGAGACGGAGACCCCGGAGAATCGGAGAACCGGAGAGGCAGGCTGATAACATCGGGGCTCTTATCACGATATACCAGATATATATCTATACATATATATATGCCAGAGATATCTGTGTCCACACACTGCACAAGTGTATCTGGTGCGCAGCTGCGTATCTTTGTATCTGTGTATCCGTGAGATTAACGTCAGATATGTAAAGGCAAAACCTGCAATTCAGTCAGCGGCGGATTATGTTTATGGCCACCAGCCGGGGCAGGTAAATGGTATAGATGGCTGGCCAGATCCGTGGACACCTGGTGGAACGGGGTCACCAAAATTTATGAACGATGGCCTTTGATTTCGCCAAAAATCGGAATTTAAAAATTTCTTTTCACTTCACATTTGGTCAAAGGATTGCTAGTCATTGATAAAGTATAAGATGTATAATATTCAGTTCCCTTAGAGTGACTCATTTGGTGACCTTTAGTCAAGTAATGAACGCAAAACTTTTCGTTAGCCTGCAAAAAGGTGAGCCAAAACAGCCCTATTAGAATCCCAATTTATTTCAAATGGTGATCCCAAACGACAGTTCTATAGATTATAGCAAGACCAATTGGATCCCCAATTAAAGAGCTATATTTCTTTGAGTCTGATTAATTTCATTACAACAAAGTGGGCTTTGATAGAAAACGTTGTATTCAAACCGTATGCAACGAAAATTTTATTTTGGAAACGCCCTCCTCCGATTCGGGATGCACCAATTCATTTGAATTTTTATTTCTTGTTGATTGCGTTTTTTATTGGTATCCCTTTTCCAATGGTGGAACTTAGTGGCTAAGATACGGATAGGACAGTAAATAAACCACTTTCGTACTTTTTATGTAAGTTAATTCTTACAAAATGGTGACTCATGCCAAAAATAGCTAAATTAAACATATAACGATAGCGACGAGCAATTATAAAGATAAGGTGTTTCATTAATATTCATAAACATAAACTTAACTTCCTTGAAATTTAGTAATCATATTATCCCTAACTTAGTTTTTCATTTGTATAAAAAAAACTTGAAATCAAATTTCTGCCATCAAAATAAAACTTTTCATAAAAACTTCTTATTTTACTTTTTTCATTTTGGTTAACGTAAAATATTGCCTTAAATTATTCAGAAACCCGTTGAGCTGCGCAGTAAAGTGAAGATCGAATGTCACCTGTTTCAAGTGTGGGATGCGTCACAATCTTTGTTGTGGGTCTCTGTCTCCGGAGTCCGGACCCTCTGGTAAGATTGGGTGCAAAAACAGTAGCGTGGAAAGAAAAACACCGGACAAACAGATTTATCTGACCTCCCCGTAGATTTACCCATCCGACTTATCTTTACACACTTCCGTTTCACATCCCATGCTGTACATAACTATATATATATAGCAACTTTAGGGGTTTACAACTGTATTTTGCAACCAAAAATAAAAAAGCAGCCCTCGAGCGACGTCAGAACGGGGCAAAAACAGGCAGATATTTTATTTGCATCATATACGAAACGTCTATCTATCAGATAGAGATACCAAAGTTGAGGAGGTGCTAAGCCCGATAAGGCGGCCCAGCATCCCGGCTAGATCGGGCTATATAATCGGGGGCGTTCTCGGCCAGCAGCTCACACAACGATCGACCGACGTTAGCCACTGGCGACGATGACAACGACCACGAGTACACTTCGAGAAACCACAAGCACCACCACAACCACCTTCACTGTGCGAAAGATGGCGGGCCGACGAATCTCAAAGCTGTCCAGCATCCTGCTGCTCTGCGCCGCCTTGGTAAGTTTCAGCCGGACGGGGAGACAAGTCGAGGATTAGGTCGATACCTGACCATTTGCTAACTTGCAGCTGCTGACCAAGTCCTGCGGCATTCTGGCCCTCAGCGGGGAGGCCGCCTCCAAGACCCAGGATGTGGGTCAGGGTCAGGCGGAGCCCTGGAGCGACACCACCACCACCACCATTCAGCCAAGTGAGGATGGCAGCGGATCCGGCTCAGGCGGCTGGCAATTGACCACGGAGGAGGAAACCACTGGCTCCGGGAACGAGGAAACCACTGTTCCGGATGAGGAGACCACCGTATCCGATGAGGAGACCACTAGTTCCGATCAGGAGAGCTCCACGGGTGCCCCTGGCGATGGGGAGACCACCACATCTGCTGCGGAAACCTCACCACCAGCTGGACAGGTGAGCTCTTCCCCGGCTCCTGACAGCTCAGCTGCTCCCGAGGAGACCTCTCCCGCTCCCGAGGAGACTTCATCCGCTCCCGCAGAGACTTCACCCGCTCCCGAGGAGACTTCATCCGCTGCTGAGGAGACTTCGCCCGCTCCCGAGGAGACCTCACCCGCTCCCGAGGAGACTTCATCCGCTCCCGAGGAACCAACCACCCTTGAACCAGGGAGCTCTAGTTCCTCCACCCCGGCAGACTCCACCATTGCACCCACCCCGCCCACTTTCAAGTGCCTGGCGGCTGGACTGTTTCCCCACATCGGTGGCGACTGCAGACGCTACCACAACTGCCTGCTCAATCCCGTGCTGCTGCAGCTCCAGGAGATCGAGCTGATCTGCCCGGAACCGACCGTCTTCTCGCCCAGCTTGAGCAGATGTGTGAGAGATCTGGCGGAGTGCTTAGCGGAAGACTTCCTGTGCCCCGCCGTAGGCCGTTTCGCGGGACACGATGACTCCTATTACTACAACTGTGTGGCCAGCCTGCAGGGTGGTTACCACAAGTTCATCGTGCGCTGCTCCAGTGGCCAGAGATTCCAGCCCTTGGTCGGGGGATGCTGGCGCTACGACTGGACGCAGATTGTGCCCGGCCAAGAGGCCACGGAGGTCAGCGATCTGGCGGCCATCAAGCGGGAACTGAAGCTCTACAAGGCCGAGGCCAAACAGAAGCTGAAGGCCAAGAAGGAGCAGGAGAAGCAGGCCAAGAAGCAGCAGAAGCTGGAGGAGAAGGCCGCCAAGAAGGCGGCCAAGGAGCAGGCCAAGCAGCAGGCGAAGGCCGAGAAAGAGAAGGAGAAACAGCAGGCCAAGGGAGAGTCCATCGAGAGCGCCGAGTCCGCGGAGTAACCAGCTCCAAGCTCCACACAAGCTCCCAGCTAGTCTTCTCCAGTTAAAGATTAACCCATCCATCTATGTTGGTCCATTGCTCTAGTCTAGTAAAATTATCTTTCCTTTTTTTTTGTTTTGTTTTGTGCACGTGGTGTAAATAAAGATTTAAAAAGAAATAACGGAATTTATTTTTTGGGACTGTATACAAAATTTTGAAAATCATCCTATTTTATACTGTTTTTTTCTAATTATAAAAAATTATAAAAAATGTAGTTGAATTTCAATACAGCAATACAAATATATTTTTCAGTTTTTCAATCGTAACTTGGTAAAAACGAGGAGCACAGCTGAACGACCGACTGTCTCGAGCAGCTTACAACCTGGGCTAACGATTTCCATCACTTTTGGAAAAATTTATTTTTTGATCAATTTTCCCATATTTCATAAGGGGTTACATCATCTATTTTTGTGAAAAATGGACAAAAAATAAAAGTTTCCAGGTTTCAATGCCAATCGATTGGAAATTAAATTACGAGCTCAACGAGGTATGACATTCCATATTCCGACTTTTTTTTCGCAAGATGATTGCCAAAATACCTGTTTTTTTGGTTGAAAAATAGGTAGTAGGATTTCAGACAAAAACACCCTTATTTTTGGAGGTTTTTCAATCATAACTTTGTAAAAACGAGGCGCTCAGCCGAGAGACCAACTGTCTTGAGCAGCTTACATCCTGGGCTAACGATTTCCATCACTGTTGAAAAAATTTATTTTTTGACCAATTTTTGCATTTTTCCTGAGGGGTTACATCATCTATTTTTGCGAAAATTGGCCAAAAATTAAAGTTTCCATGTTTCAATGCCAATCGATTGGAAATTAAATTACAAGCTCAACGAGGTATGGCATTCCATATTCGGACTTTAATTCGCAAAATTATTGCCAAAATATCTTGGTTTTTTGGGTCGGAAAAAGGGTTGTAGGATGTCAGACAAAAATAGCCCTATTTTGTGAGGTGTTTCAATCGTAAAAATAAAGTTTCCTGGTTATAATGCCAACCGATTGAAAATTTAATTACGAGCTCAACAAGGTATGACGTTCCTTTCTCCGACTTTATTTCGCAAAATTTTTGCCAAAATACACCATTTTTTGGTCGAAAAGTGTATAGGAGGATTTTAGACAAAAATACCCCCATTTTTTGAGGTTTTTCAATCGAAACTTGATCAAAATGAGGTGCTCAGCTGAAAGACAGACTGTTTTAAGCAGCTCACAATCTTTTTTTGGGAAAATTGGTCAAAAATTAAAGCTTGCATGTTTGTAAGGGTTAGCTTATTAAATAAATATTATTGACGGCATGTGAACAGGTGTGAGCTCTTTTTAAAGAGAAAGGTTTGTCTTGATAAGCCTTTCAGTCGTTTGTTTCTATCTTAAGCCCTAAGCTACTAGATACTATTCCAGATGACTTTACCTGTACTAAGTAAATTAATTGCTTTGTTTTTCCGGAGCTAAATAGAGAGAAAAAAGTAAATATGTTTTAAAATCGGGTTTTTTTTAGTTCTAATAACGAGGTTAGTAAAGGAACTATTGCATTCAATGCCAGTCATTAAATAAAAAAACATTTAACATATAGGTATTTATATAAATTCGCATACGTACAGTAAGTCTTATCGGCGGAAGTTTGGTGTTGATATGTCAATGTTTGGGAAGCTTCTTGATGTATGGATGCAATAATGTTTTTTGTGAATGATATAAACGTAATTAAAAAAAAGTAGAATTCATTGCAAATGATAAGAAATACATCTTTAAAATCCATCTTAATTTCAAAACATATTTTGACAGACTTAATATGGGCACTTAATGTCCTGAAATGGGAATTTCCACTACAAAGAGATACGTTTCTTCGAGGGCGTATCATAGAAATTATATTGATCCCCTATCTGAAGCTTAGTCACACCGCCAGACTTTTTGGCCACTATTATCGTTGGAAGGTATCGTATGGTTACCCACTCACGCACCAGGTCCGAATTTTGTCTTTATCAGCTAATCGCTGGGCAATCTGGAAGATTGTCACCGTCACCTTCTGGGCCTTTTGCCTATAAAAGAGCCAGTTCGATTGTCCGGCCAGTTAGTCCGTCGAGCCAAGTACCCAAAACCGAATCCCGAAAACGAAAACGAGGATAACACTCCCCCCCCCACGAGATGTTCAAGCCATCGATGCTACTGGGTCTGGCCCTCATCCTGACTCCAGGATCCCTGATCCAAGCCAAGTCCCTGTGCCGCCAGAGCGGCTACTTCGCCTTAGTGGATAACACGGCGGACTTCTACGCCTGCCAGGCCACTGGTGTCGCCGGTGACTTCTCCGTGCGCTTCCTGCGCTGTCCTGCCGGTCTGGTCTTCAGCTCCTCGGTGGCCCAGTGCGTGCAGTCGATCGCCGCGTTCGAGGCTCGCGAGGATAGCAACATCGAGAACCCCACCATTCCGCCCGAAACTGTGGATGCGAGCACCACGGTCGCCACAATAGCCGCTAGTGATGCTCCGTCAACCACTGAGAAGCCAGCGACAGAGGCTACGGAAACCACTGAAAAACCAGCCACCGAAGCTCCAGAAACCACAACCGGATCCGACGAGCTTACAACCGACGAGCTGGCAACTAAGGAGCCGGTAACTGATGAGCCGGTAACCGATGAGCCTGTTACCGATAAGCCCGCTACCGATGAGCCTGTAACCGATGAGCCGGTAACCGATAAGCCCGTAACCGATGAGCCCGTAACCGATGAGCCCGTGACCGATAAGCCGGCGACCGATGAGCCCGTAACCGATGAGCCCATTACCAAAACCACCGATGCCGGCGACGTGACGAAGACCACCAGCGGTGATGTCTCGGTGACCACTGCCGAGGACAATGTATGCGCCACCACCGGGTTCTTCCCGACGGACGGAAGCTGCACGGACTTCGTCATCTGCAGCTACGGCAACGGCACCGAGCTGAAGCCCTACGTCCGCAAGTGTCCCACTGATATGCAGTTCGATCCCTTAGGGTGCGTGTGCTCCAAGCACTACGATTGCACCAAGGCCTAAAAGAAGGAAGAAGGACGCTATTCGAGGATTGGGTGGCTGAAAACGACGAGAAGCAATAAAATCAGCCATTTAACAAAGCTGTAGTTTTTATTTACTTTATAGCAGAATTTTTTTGTTTTTCTAATGTGATTTTTTTTTTTGTAAAGTGAATAAATTATAGTTTAATTATTATTAATTTATTGGCAATCATATCTGGCATCTTGATGGGTTGTCAAGTGGTTCCCTATGACGGCAATTTTAATTTCAATTCCATTCGCATTATCCGTCAAGGCGATAAGAAGGAAATCCATTAGGGTGCTCCTATCTTATCGAATGTCATTACGGAATCGCTTGGTCAGTTCTCGAGTGACAAATTAGCCGCGCAAAGCTGTCGCCAAAATAATTTCCTGATCATAAATTGGACTACTGAACTGGAAATCAAAACAGAACTTTTATTAAAGATGATTTCTAGGAATTTTTCTATTAATTATTTTTATTGATTATCATCCATTGAACCTTGTTATATTATCTAATCTTCTTGGAAGATATTTTCTACTTTCGTTCATCTTATACTGAAGCATCTTTTTTTGTCTGGCGCCTAATTTTTTACAGCAGGGTCTATACGTTGAGTTCCTGGAAATGCTTTTATCTTTTCTGAAATTAAGTTAAGTAATTATTATTTTAATAATTAAATAAATAAAAATTCTACAGACCAGTACAAATCGAACCGAGTTTATGAAATGCCTTTCACATTTCCGGGAATATTATCCCATCTTCGTTTTAGTGATTGATCTTGACCTCTATCAAAGTTATAAGTCGCCAATTGTTAATATTTCTTTCAAATTGTTATTAAAGTATATTATTATTATCCTTTTTGTGCTTTTTACCTATGATTTTTGTTACTTGCTTTTAACTGCTATTTAATGAAAACTATAAGGTCGTAAGTGGCGGTAAAAAATATAGTTAGAAAAAAACGTAGATAGGACTTTTTAATCAGCAAAGATTTCCTCGAATTTTATCTAATCGTTGTCAAATGAATATAAATAATTACTAGTTATTTATTTTATGATTTGATTTATTAAAGACTTCTTCGCAGTTGATACGTAAAAAACTTGAGTAAGTATTTCTAAGAAATAATACTATTGTAATTAAATCTCTTTATTACTATATAATTTATTCGCCTTTATATTTTGACTAATATCTTAAAGGACATTTTATTGATGTTTTAATATTTCTTTCATTATTCTCCAAAGGAAGCTATCTTTCTTATATATACACTCGTATATTAGCCTTATACTGGCCGTGAAACCTGCATTCAATCACGTGTCGTTGTACTCACAGCGATAATGAATGAAAATTCCCGAGTTATCTTGGTGGTTCCGTGTCTTTTGGTCAGTGGGGTTTGTTGAGTGGGTGGTAAATGGATGGAAGGTGGATGGATGGCCAATAAACTTCCGCATGGTGGAGCACGGGTCAAGCTGATGACATGGTTGTGGGTTAGTGGGGGATGGATGATAGTTGGGGATCTGTAATGAATGCGATAAACGGCCAACGGGCAGGTAACCCGATGGATTCCCAAATGAGTGAAAGTCTCTCACCATCGGGCGCCATCGCAATGGCAATGGGGTTCGGTCCGCTGCCCGAGAAGTTGCATAAAACCGCGGAAAGACTCGACTCTCCGAGCATCGGCGACACCGCTTGGTTGGACAATTGCGCATGCGCGTAGCTCGTTAAAATGCCTTCTTTTTTTCCATCCGCGGCGACAATTAAAGCAGGCCAAAAACTCTTGCCAAAATCCGCCGCTCTTCGGCAGTGGCAAGTAGTCCGGGCACGTACATCCTCATAAAAACCTGGATACGTGCATAGTGCCATTTGGCACACAAGTGTTTGCCATTTGGCCCTAAACGGTCGTAGGCAAATGGCTAGTAAACTTACTTTGCAAACAGGGAAAGAAAACTCAGCTTCTGAAAAGAACAAGCCCTTTAATATAAAAAAAAGATACAAAATCTTCTTAAAGACCTTTAGCCCTGAATCCTTTAGCACAATATTAGAAAATTTGCACCAATTCAAAAAAGGTAAAAGAAATTTATAGGAAAGTATATTTAAGGAATGTATAACATTCAAATGAACTTCCATTCGAAGAAGATCTAGTTCTTCGAAATGAATATAATTTTTTTCGGTGCAGTATAATCTTTGCTGCCTCGAATCATTTGCCGATTGCTCAATGTTTTAGATTGTTTTGAACACTTGACTTGGGAATAGGCAACTGCAAATATTGACTTACTGCACTTTTACTTTTTCGCAGTGTACGGCGATAGGAGTTTTGGGGTCACCCAATGTATCTTACCCATCCTGCATCTCGAACAGTGGATCGCTCTTGTTGACCACTTTCATTTGTGCAAACTGGGTGAACAATCGACGCACCGACGACAAACATTTGCGTGCGAACATTTTTGTTGTGTTTTACTTGTTTTTTTTTTATTTTTGTGATTTTTCGTTGTGATTTGTTGGCTTTTGGGTGGGGACAGGCGTCACCCGTCTTTTGATGAATGGCCAGATACAATTGTATCTTTATTTGAGTGCTAGGCCAGACGCGTACTTGTTATGTCACTTGCACATTTACACGTTTTGTGTTTTTCTTATTTTTTTTTATTATTTCTTTTATCTCATTTTGGCCGAGTCGCTGCCAGTCAAGATCAACATTTAAATGTTGTACAATTATGCCAGCTGAGCCCATTAAGATTATATATGTGGCATCAGCAGCAGCAGCTTCCTAGTAAAAGCCAAGCATCAGTTGAGTAACTACTATGTATAAACGACGTAATCATGATTTGGAAATTAAGAAAATTGTCAACTCTTAAAACAAATGTGAGCGTTGTGGGCATTACGACCAATCCATCGATCTGCTAATGTCGCAAAACTCTCCCTAATTAAGGAAATCTTCATAAAGAAGGTACGATGAGTCTGCAGGTGCAGAAAGGGAATTGGCACACTTATGCGAGGCATTTGAATAAAAAAATTAAATTCATATTGAATAAGGCAGTCCAAGTTACTAGAAAGCCTTGCACCCTGACCCTTCTGTTTCAAAACGTAGTTTAAACCCTGGTTAACCTAAAAGGGTCACCAAATAAGCCCATTATTAAACTAATTTTTCATAAGAAAACTCTTGACCATTTACATTTTTTTTGGGGCACTATTTTTTAAGGTTTTTCACCTTTGGCGTTATTTTCAAAACCTTGAACCATTTTTTATATATATAAGTAAACATGCTTGAAGCTGTAAGCTAATATCCAAACGGGGATTACCGTCAAACTGTAGTTGAACTTATAAAAACACTAATGATTGGAATGCATCAACTTTTAGGTTAAACAAATCAATTATTTTTCAAATTATACGAAAATGAGTTTTAGCAATTTTTGGTATCTTTAAAGATTTAAGAATATGTATACAAAGTAAATAATATCTTTATAATAATCTTCAGATTTCGGAGCTATAATAATTTCGATTTCCTTTATTTTCTGACAGCCCATCAAAATATTTATCAACGAAGCCTAAAACTTAGGCAAGTCAAAAGAAAAGTAAAAGATATTCATAGGCGGCTATCATAATACCAATCTATATTGTTATTATAATATATTGTATTGTCAACGGGGCCGAAAAGTTTAATTGGCAGTGTGTTGCAAGCCGGGTTCCATTGGGCTCAGATCAGATGGGATGCGATGAGATGACCCTTGTGCCCGATTGGATGATCTGATCCGTGGAGCACGGCTATCAGTGGCTCCGCAGCTTCAGAAGATCACAGATTTTTGCAACATTTTGCATGTTGCCTTTGAGCGAACGCCGCTCACGTAGCGATCGCGTCACGATCGTCACTCTCACTCTTTCTTGTACACTAACAAAAATAGGGTCTACTGAAAAAAAAAATTTGTAATTTAAAGTTTTGTATTACATATTCGAATGAGATACAACCAAGAAAACATGAAAAAATTTAAAACATTTTAAGCAAGTTAGAAAATATAAGATACAACGTTGGCCATAATTACTTTAAATAGTATTTTAAATATATTAATGTTGATATTAAATATTTGAATAAATTACAACAACGTAAACATATTACTAATATACATGCATATTTTATTTAAAAATATTTTTATCAAGTCATAAAATTTAAGGTACGATGTTGGTCATATTTACTTAAAAGAATATTTAATGTTTCAACGATATATAATTTCATATCAAAATTTAAAGTAGTTAAGTTTATTTTTATCATGTTTACCATGTATAACAACTACAATGGATAAAAAGCAAAGCGAAAATTATTTAAATTGTGTGTTAAATCCTTGGACTTACTACTTTTTGTCAGTGTACTTTTCTCGTTTCTCAGCGGTACTCTCTCCGGCCGGTCGCCTTACCTGCCGCAATTTCCACGGGCAGCGCTCAGTTCGTGGGCGCCTGCGCGCATGTGCAGTCAGAGTTTTTTCACAGCTCCTCAGCGGTCGTTCGTCGTCGGTTTCTTTGGATCGAGATCCAGTCGGAGATATATTATACACAAATATAATATACGTTAATGTGTACAGCATCCCTGCGATTTCGGTGATAAAAGTGAAATTGCCAAGTGCCCAAGAAGCTGCCAAAAATCACAATCAAATTTTTTGTTTCGTTTTTTGTTCGAGTGCCGAGAGTGATTAGTTAAACAAATCTCAAGCGAAATTCACAGGAATTTCAGGTAGCCAGCGGAATTACCTGATCTCTCGTCGAGGATCAAGATCTATCGGCGGTGTGGGAGAGAGCCCGGTGATTCGTGTTCCCTCGAAATCATTTGTCAGAAATGGTAAGTGCAATCCAACGAAGTATCCAGAAAAGGCCAAGTAAACCGAGGAGTGTTACCAAGAACTCAATTTACTTGGGACCGCGAAGAATCGGGTTTACGAGCGCAGAAGGGGTCTGGGTCTCGCAGGTCAGGTTTTTTTTAGCGAGGGAATCAGAGCGATTCTCGCTCCCCGGTGAGTGGTGACTTTTAGAATTTTTATGGCCACTTCGAAGATGGAGATTGTGCGATATTTTTGGGCCATACAATATCGTTATCACTTTCGATATGGGAGAAAGAAGACAATGGAAAGGGAAATCAGCCTAGATGGCAAATAGAAATTTCTGGGAAGGTCTATAAAGCCCCTGAAGTCTATTCGTATATTTATGAGAATTACCTTTTTCATTAAATGAGAATATAAAGAACTCCTATTGTCTAGATGGATTGACATATTTTGTGCTTATTTCACTAAGTCATTGTAATTTTGCTTAAAAAAATATAGAGGTCAACAATACCTAAAAATTTAAATGATGTCTTTCTAATAGGAGAACGTATCCAGGAACTGAAATATCACACTATTATTTTAAATATTTAATTCAAAGTTAATTAAAACTATTTGATATCCAAAGTACTACTTATATGCCTGTAAGAAGTATGGATGTAGGTTAGCCTGGTGTTAGATTTTATTAAACGAATAAATAGACTAACTTAAACTTAGTTCCTCCCAGATACCTAGATACTGCTAAAAATACCAGTTAATATTACCATTATGGGTAGACGTATAAAACAAATACCAGCTAACAATTAGAGGACGATATACATATCACATTTATTAGCCATTAGCCAATGACCATTATGATTTCGCACAATGGAGGCTGCAAATTGATCAATGATCGCAACAAAATACCCAATTAATCAATCTGCGCGCTTTGATCTTTGGCCAGATCATTGAGTTCAGTTGCCAAATTGATCGTGATGCCGGTGCTCCAATAAAATAGCGATTCATTGCACAGTGCCCTTTCCCATGGCCCCCAGATCATCGGACTTGCCTGGGGCAATCCATGATCATTACGCACTTTATCAGCGAACCCGAGATCTGGGGGATCTTACGATCTGCGATCTGCGATCTGCGATCTGCGATCTGCGATCTACGATCTATGGAAACGGGAACGGGAACTCGGGCATGCCGATCACGGATCAGAGATCCATTGCATAAGAGCCAGAAAATATTATGGCTAAGTGTCGGTATTACACACATCCAATTGGGTGGCTCAGTTCAGTTCGGTTCAGTTTTGTTCGGGCAGGTAACATGCGTAACAGGTGCGCCGAGTGCATTTCAATTGTAATTGTGGTGCGAAGCATTGTAATTGAAATCAAAAATCGAAAGAGAGTGTTTCGCTTTTGTCTTTTGGTTATTTTTTCGGACGGGGAAACCATGCGAGATGCATGACGAATATACGATATATGGCTGAATATGGGTATTATATTGGGGTACTACTTATATTTTGGGGTACTTGTGTATGCCATATGCCGCGTAATTGTAACAGACCCGAATTTTGTGCAGAAATTGTTTTGTCTTTAGGCACCCAAATATATCATAACGCATTGTACATACCAAAAAACCGTGGCCATTCCCATTGTGTAATATTGTTGAATTGCATTTTATGAGGCGGCACACACTTTTTATTCCTTTATTTTGCCACTTCTTATTTTGTTATTTTGTATGCATCATAAAAACCAATAGGCAGCCAGGCATGGTCACTCGGATCACTTGGTCCACTGGGGGGTTAAGGTGTCAATGACTGGCTAATGCGCTTCCCTTCGTTCCCCGCCATTACATAAACGCCATCGATGATGGCACCTCAATTCACCGAAGCCAACTGTCAACGCTTTAAATAGATAGATAGGTAGAAATAAAAAATAGTTGGCGGGGCGTGAAAAAAGAGGGGCACTAATTCACATAATTGCTGAATTCATGGCAAGTGCATTTCAGAGGGCCCAATATAAAGCGCAATCGTAAAACGCCTCAATTTGCACTCCTTAAACTTCCATTTTCCCGGCTGTCGTGTTAAATAGATGGTTACATTTCAATTAATCACGCACCGATTTCCATAACAAAGGAGTTTTACAATGAAATGTATCAAACATTCCTATTTTTTGATAGTCAAACGACGCAAATTGGTAAAATGTAGATCCATAATAACAAAGTTAATTTCATGGAAAAACCAAAATTAAAAGATCTAAATGAAAGATTATAATTCCTCTTTATTTCCCTAAACCAGTATTCATTATACTTTTACATTTTGTTATATTTGATTTATAAAGAAATTAAGAACAATGTGTGAATATTACGGAACTTAAGTTTCCATTATATTTCTTTGATGGCTTTCGTTTTTCGCCCAATAAGCAAAGTATTTTGCCAAGTCATTTCCGTTTAAAGAAAGTATTTTTCTGGACTTCCGTTTGGGAAGACAACAAGTAAAGAAATTGAAACCTTTTTATGCAAATCGAAATAAATCAGAAATTCGCACTTTCCAAAGACAGATTTCCGATCTCAGGCCGCCCGCTCAGTTGTATAATAGATGGCCAAACGAGAGCAGTTATGCGATTTATGAGAAATACATACCGCTTAGTGGTGTGCATGTGAGATATATGATTAGCAGATTACGCATACGCCGTGTGTTACATGCGCAGCTGTGGGCCAATTAAGGCAATGGCCCGGCAATTAACGAGCCGAACAAAACAATATAATATCTGTCTCGACCATCGGCTGCAAAAGCCACACTTAATTATAATTAAAAATAATATCTCTCTGCTTTGTGGGACAGGGAAAAAATCTGAAATAAGTATAGTTTTTAAATAATCAGTTGCAATTTCACTACAATTTTTAACAGACCACGAAGAGTGCCAGATTATTTATGTGACACGGTCTCAGCCTCCGACTTTCATAATTGGAAGTAGTCTTAATTTTTTCCGGCAAAAGGTGGGTTTTTCTTTCTCACACAGCACAGCCATGGTAGTATATCTAGATTTCCCCGCAGAGATCCATTTGCAGAACTTGCATAACGAAAAGTGAGAAGACCGACCAGTGAGAAAATGCATAGGTACACGGTAAAATAGTAAATAAATAAAGGGACGCGGCTAAAAGTCAAACACGACCTCTTTTTTATTCTCCGACTTGACCAACGTAACTTAATTGGCGTCACTTAGGCCAGCGGCCATCTTAATTACCGCATGGACCTGAAAAAAAACAGGCGGGGGGTTGGACAGGTGCTCGACTTTTTATGACCTCCCCGCCAACCAACAAAAAACAAAAAGAAAATAAAGAGCTAAGAAAACTCGCCCAACACGCAGTGGAACAACAAAGAAAAATGCCTAGAAACAAAAGTGAACTTCAAGTCTAAGACAACAATGAGAGCAACGGCAACAACAACCACTTTTACTTTTGTTTTCATTCGAGCTAGTTTTTTTCCTAGTTTGTACCTCCAACTTCTTTCTTATTTGGGATTTTCAACAGCCAAGTTCAGCGTTGGCGTTGCACAGTGGGCCAGGTTCTATGAAAAAGTGAAAAAAAACAAAAAAAACCCAATAAGATTTTACTTTTTTCCGTAAAAAAAAAAATCACTTTCTTAAAAAAAATAGTTAAGCGTTTAGGTTAGCTACCAGAAAAAATATTAAAATAACTCGAACATTATTTAATACTTTAGTCTTGAACATCAACAGTATAATAAGTCCCAACCATTAAGCAATACAAAAAAATTGTGCTCTAAAAAAGATAAAGTTTGTACTTACATTGCAGATAGATATATAGCTATGGATAATATAGCTTCAGACCTCTATAGTATTATTTTGTTTACTATTATTTAAAAAAAAAGGTTGATATTTTTAACTATAGTTTTTTAGGGCGTAAGCCTATAGTAGATATTTATATCCAAAATAGTGTTAAATATAAAATGCAAAACACTGTCTCCTGGTTTCATTGCTCATATGGAATATAGGGATTACCAAGCCATCAGATGTACCTGCTCCACTGTGAGTTTTGTTCGGTCCCCCGCTAACCCACAAGGCAGGTCGCTGGAATACCGGCCATCTCCAATTCCCCGGACTCCCTCGATCCTCCTGATCCGTGCAAAAAGTGAAGCAAATGCCGAGCCGGTCGAGCGGGCGGTCTACAAAGTCAAATAAAAAGTGGACGGGGAGTGAGCCAGACCGGACCGGTTCTATGGGATTGGGATGGGGATGGGGATGGGGATGGGGAAAAAGGTTTCCAGGCGGAGTCAAGCTCACGTTGTCACACGACAATTACACGCAAGTGTTGAGAGTGAAGCGGCACGCCCCCTTTCCCTCCTGCTCCCCATTTATACCACGAAACTCGGGGCGCGTGTGAAAAGCGCATAATTTTTGGACGCGGACAAATTTTCACTTTTTTCCCGAGCGTCTCCTCGGCGATTCAAGTTTTTGTACTCTTCGCTTCTCTATCGTTTGCTCGCTTTTCTTATTGTTCCAAAATGATCACACCGAATTGGGGGAGATAAAGCCCCTGCCCTTGTAGGAGGGATCGGGCTAGGGGTTAACCCGGTGGGTGAGTGGAGCGACAATGGAATGAGGCAGCAATAAAGTCCACAATGCGCCGATTATGTTACCAATCTTGGGAATGGGTATTGTTGCTATTATTATTATTAATATTATTATTATGCCGGGGCCTTTTGCTCTTTACTCCAGTTGTACCTTTATGAGGCGTCGTACTGAAATCTAGTATGTGGGCAAAAAAAGTGGGATGCATCTAATGTACCTAACGATATCACTGTCTACTCCTATTTCAACCAATTATGGTTTTGTCTTACCTTCTGTTTTTCTGCTTGGGATTTAAGATTGCTGCTGATAATTTATGAGTAATTTGTCATTTGTCTTTCATTTTTCGCTTTTTTTTGGGTTTTTGTAGTGGCTTGAAAAATGTATTTGGAATGCACATTTACTACACCAAATAAAGTACCTACTTAATTGATTTACGAGCTGACTTAGAGTTGACGTTATGTACTTTGATTGTGCATTTTTTAAATAAAATCGAGAATAGAATTTTTGAAATATTTAATTTCTAATATATCTTTCTCCTCTTAGTCATCCTAATTTTAGTCGACTTTTGAGATATAATAGCAAGGAATAAAAATATTGAATTCTTCATTATCAACTTAACAATATATATTATGGAAAGACGGCATTCCTTTTTTTCGGGAGGACATTTCAAAAGAGGACAATATTAAGTTAAACATAGCTCTCTTAATAGATTTCACTTTCATCCTTCCTTGTTTGTATCTACTTTATAGCCGTGGGACATTGTGCGTAAGCCAGGGAGCAGAAAAGCCAGAAAGTGGTAATTGATCTTGTCAGACGAGCATAACACCGCAGTAATCGACTGCGGTCTTCCGGGACTCGGGATTGGGTCTTGGACTGGGTATAAAATTGGCTAGATGAGTAGTTAGACAGATAGGTAGGTATATTAGCTCATTATGCAAAGTCGGTTACATCGGTGCCTTGCACTCCAATCGAACGTTCATCCAGACGGCAAACAATGCACTAATTTGTTTATAATGACTGGTGAATGTGGAGCCATCGGGTTATGCGACAAATGCTGGGTGGAAACTTGTTAATTGCTCGCGTGCTGTCACAATTGCTGGCGATTCCGCATTGCGTCGGGTATACGAACATCATCATCATTATCATCATCGCCGCATTGCTCATCGCACAATTATATCGTACTATATGCAAGTGGGCACCAACCATGACAGACATTTCGCAAATGTCTCTGGCATTTTTGGTCTCCAGATCCACTTCCATATCCCCATCCCGAAAATCAACTCGATCTGTATTTCCAGCTGAGCGTGGCAGGCACAGCTAATCAAATTAGCCAGCTCCATGAATTACCCACATTTGAGTGAATCTGGGGTCGTGACAAGGCCAATGGCCACTTGGCCAGTTGGCTGGCCGAGGTGAGATTCATATTTCAGCAGAAGATCTGCGTGTGCAATTTTCATGCCACACGGGACTAAGCCATCATCACTTTCCGCTGCTCTAATGAATGGTTGCCAAGTGTGATCAACGTGATTAACTGATGGTAGTTTTACACTTGGTAGTATTAGCCATTAAAAAATATAATTTCTGCTAAAAAAAATGTCTTCAAGGTCCTAAACTCATTTTAATAACCAAGTATGAGTTAAAATATGTTTGCACCACCGCAGGCCATATCAATTTCCTGCCCAGCGTCAACAAAAACTAATCAGGCAATTTAATATATATAACTCCGCATTATTCGAGCCCATCTGAGATAGCATTCGTATAATATTCGACAGACACCTGTCGGCCCGTGGAAATGCTGACAGGCAGCGAGATAAGTCCATTCATCGATAAAAGTCACTTCGCAAAGAATTCGTAATTATAATTTTAGTTGTAAGTGGCAGGCCTACCACATTGCCTGCCTGATAACAAATATTGGTGAAATTAATTATTGATTGTCCTCGTCTTCGCTGTTGTCCCACATTTTGTGTCATCTCATTTGGAAAAAGTGTTGAGATCTCCCCACCTGTTCGCAGGTCCAAGCAAGACACCAACCACAACAGACATTTCCGCCACAGAGACCCATATGATGATGACTAGGCCAGTGTAAATACGGAAAACGTTTTTCAATTGCCTGAAGAGGCAAAGAAACATCGCTGCCCCCGATCAGCGAAAGGAAGCGAAAGTGATGGGCCAACGTTGGGCGCCATTTAGTGGACCAGATTGTCCCACGTTGGGCGCCACATTAATGGATCGATAGCGAGGACAGGGCGTTAGGGTGTCACGATCGCAGAGATTTGGTAAACAATAGAATTGCACTGTGTAATCATTGCATTAGGACGTGTCTCACTAGATGTTTCACATGACAGTCATTCTGTGTCAGGTGCTACCACCACTTTATGTCAAGACACCAACAATTGACATATGATTTCATATCGCAAAAAATATAAAATGGAACTACAAAAATAATAATGCATATTAACAAAACATTTTAAGGACCGTACCTCTAAGAATTTCAATGCCTAAAATGTCAGCTTAAATGATGAGACAAATGACCAACATGCATGTGCTATAACCACAAAGTTGATAGTTTGGATATTTTCATTTCATTTCATTTGTAAACATTTCTTTCCTGGTTTTCCCTAGACGAGCATATCCATTGGCCATCTGTGGTTTGGAAGCCCAATTATTTTGAATGCATATTTTCATGGGGTCATTTCTGGGGGCATAGCTGCCGTCTCTTCGTCGTGGCATCCATATCCATACCCATCCCATCTGCATTTCCATCGCCACGTCCGCCGGCGGTTGACGACTTTGGGGCCCATAAAAAGGCATTCGTTGTTGCCATTACTTTGTTTTATTGCTGTTTTTGCTTTTCTGGCCGCCTGTGTTTTCTTTTCCATTTATTTATTTATTTTTTTTGCAACAATATTTCCAACGGCTCATGCGATATGAGTATATTTTCATAATTAATTTCTTTGGCTTTTGTTGTGCAGTAGTGAAATATTGCTGCAAACACTGGTGCTTGTTGTTGCTTGGAAAACCTAGTGCCGCACTGTGACAGTTTTTGTTGTTGGGATTTCTTATTTTTTAATCCCCGCAACCCCTCCCTTAAAAAGATCCCGAGTTTTATCGACAATTTCACTTTTGCGCAGCCGCAGAGGAGCGAAGATGCAGATGGTCTCTCATATATGCGATGACGAGCCAACACAACAATTGCGGTTTGGTTATTTGCCCCCGAAAAGATTCCCAAGCACATTGTTGGATCGCGTGCATTTGCCCGCTTTTTCAGGGCGCTCCAAACATCCCATCCTCAGCCATTTGTCAAAACCCTATGGGCGCCATGGGCCCATGAGTTTCCCATTTTTCAAGCCATTTTCAAGTGCAAAGCCAAGGTTGCATGTGGCCACACAGATCCTCTCCGGCGGGAGTTGCTTTTATTATCGACACGAAACGAGTTTTTGGGCTCTGTTGCCGTCAGTTCCCAGAGTTCCGACCAGATCCAGACCCAGACTTTAAGCTGGGGACTCCACTTGGCGAAAAGACGGCCGAAATGTCTACTCATTAAAGTAAAACCTTATTACCTATAGAAATCTCCATTATTCCAATCTTTATCTATATATATAAATGTACCTAAACTAACACAGAGAAAGGAAATATAATGATCAACAACAGGATTAAATGTATTATTTGTACTATATAATAATGTTAGATTGATATTGAACAATGTAATGTGTGCTTTCTTAGGTTTCTGATTTTTAAAGAATGAAGGTCGTTTTCTTACACCCTCAAGCCCAATAAATTGATGCGGAATTCTTATTTTATTTGATCAGTGTAAATTTAGATTTTCTGAGTGCAAAAGACGACTCCTCCATCCGTCAGCTGCTCGGTTGTTTGCCAACAGTTGCAGAATTTCACTTTCTTTTCAAATTGCGGCGACCTCAATTTATTGCCAACCCAGCGACATCGCCATGTGGACGAGGTGGATTCCAGCGGAGTGGGATGGGATTCGGTTTGGGATTGAGTGGCAGTGGCTTTGGTGTTTGGTGTTTGGTGGCATTAGTGGCCCCCGCGGATCTGCTTTTGTTTTGATGCCCATATCGCCGTCGGGGGCATAATTGAATTACGTTGAGTTGAGGTTGAGCTGAATCGCAGCTTCTGCCTCGTCGGCTCTACGTGGAAGTATCCCAAATAAGAGACGAGCTGAATAAACACATAAAATAATAATAATTATGGGAAAGTGAACGCCCATTGTTGGCTCTTCTCGGCTGTCGCGGTCTCCGTTTTTGGCTGCTTATTGATAACTCACATTAATGAGAGCTAATTTTCACATAATTAGTTGCCGGCTCACTGGGGGACTGGGAAACGGGGTCTAGGGGTTGGAATCGGGATTGGGATTGGGTCAAGAGGGCAGAGGTGGTGGAAACAACTACATGAAAAGAGTTTTTGAATCAAAGATTATATTTATATACGATTTTGGTAGCTTGAACACTAGAACCCATTTAATAATAAAATAAATATTTCAAGAAAAGATAATTTTTAACTGAAAATGTTATATTTAATTTTTTTAAATAATTTTTATACCTCATGTTTAATTCTAAGCCTTAATTAATTAAGCATAGGATGTTCCATAGGTCTTCCTAACAGTTCCCACAGTTGTAAACATTTTGTGTGATTATTCGAATGCTTCCCACAATTTCCCAAGATATGTGCTGAACTTTGGTCGACCTTGCGAGGGGGTGGCCATCAATCGGATCGGATGCAGTGCAGCCAGCTGGCAATAAATCAGCGGATGAAAATCATGGCCATAAATAATGGCAAATTGTCGTTTAGAGATGCACATGAGTGGGTAGGAAGTCATCACCCGAGACTTATATCGTTTTGTTTATGGCTTTTTTTGAGGTCGAGTGTATGTGAAAAGGAAGTGCAGGGAGGGGATGGCGGCCAATTGCCTTGGCTAATTATCAATTTGGACAAGCGACCAAGCGCCACCTGACCAACCCGAGACCCACCTGGAGAAAGTGCAGTCCATTTTTCATGCGAACCACTTTTTTAACAAAATTTCCATCATAAATATAAGGAATATAGAATTTTCCACACGTTTTTATAGCAAGATTACAATCTTTTTCACAAACAATATATTCCCTTCTGTAAGGGTATATACAAATAGGTTTACAAATTCTCCACCAAAAACGGAAAAGTTTGCTATTCGTTTATAAACATCCATAAAGGAATTCCGACTTACCGTCCGATAATTGGTTCTTTATCGCGCCACCTCATATACTGTGACTTGGTCAACTTGTTTTTGCGCCTAAATAGTGCTGGAGTAATCAGTTCAATTTAGATGCCATTATCGTCGTCCAAGAATCTGATATTAATTTGTTACTGTCGGCGGTTTCCTGGCAAGGGTTATAACAATGCCATGGGATCAGTGGTAAACAATGTTGTTTATGGAATTCAAGTATATTTCTGTGAAATTAAATAATAGTCATTCATTAAACTCGATGTTTAAAAGCACCGGTTTGGGTCACCATTTCTCAAAACTTCAGCGATTTCATTAAAACTTCAAGAAATTTGCCTTAAACTAAAATGGGTAACATTTTAAGAGCGATGCAAAGCCTAAAAAGTGTCATTAAAATTGCAAGAAATCTACAAAACAAAAAAAATTCAGCTTTAAATTGGGTTTTAAGTTAGGTAACACTATATAATGTTCGAAGTCACCTGAAAGGTAAGGCTTAAAATTTGGCAATACAATTTTATGATATCTACACTTTACTTAGGAAATTATATATGTACAGGAACACAAGCTAAGAATGTGATTA
The DNA here is from genome assembly GCF_043229965.1 of Drosophila suzukii. Taxonomy (NCBI): domain Eukaryota; kingdom Metazoa; phylum Arthropoda; class Insecta; order Diptera; family Drosophilidae; genus Drosophila; species Drosophila suzukii. Next base: position 1,681,228 of record NC_092084.1, on the reverse strand, counting down.
TGTTGGGTGACAATAAGCGATGGTTGCGGTCACCTTTTGAAGGAGTTTAAGATTGTTTCACTCTTCTTTTCTCTTCCCTGGGATTTCTCGATTTGCCAAGTGTCAACTTCAAGTCCGAACCGGATCAGCTGCTTTTCCCGGTGGCACATCTTTCATCTCTGTCCGCAACCGGATCGTCTGCTCTCTATAAGACATTTAGGAGCGTTGGCGTCTGGCCGGGATTTATGAGATGAAAAGTGAAATTCGTCAGCTAATTGGATCTCTGTTTTTTTGCAGGCTCACCATCGGCGATCGACTGGGACGACTGGGTCTCTGGGTCTGCTCACCTTGACTGTGCTGGCCTCCACCTGGCTGTCTGTGTCCACATCGCAGTCGCTGCCCTTGGGAAGATCGGCATTGCCCGCCCAGCCGGCGGATCATCTGGTGCCGCCGCCACTGCCAATCCCCCAGAGACTCTCCCATGCAGGAGCGGGATCGCCAGCGGTTCCGGCCACTTCTTCTTCAGTTTCCCCACCCGAGCCCTCGGGTTTCATGACCCGCGTGGCCAGATGGTTCGGCCTGGGTCAGTCCACCAAGGATCAGCAGCAGAGTGCCTCTAACTCGCTGAGCTATGCCTATCCCAAGCCGGTTCCCGGTTTCCCGGAGGCGGGTGGCAAGCCCTGCAGTCTGTGCAACAAGTATCCCTGGGTGCCCATGGTGGGTCAGCAGCTGAACCACCAGCTGCAGCAGAATCATCATCCGCAGCAGCAGCAGCAGCAACATCCGCAGCAACATCATCCGCAGCAGCAACAGTTGCAAGTGCAGCAGCAACAGCTGAAGCATCTCCCGCAGCAACATGCAACATGGCAGCTGCAACAGCCACAGCCGGTGGCCCAGGCCTCGCAGCAACGCCAGCGGGCAGTGCAGTTTCTACCCAGCTCCGCTGGAGCGCAGGGTGTCTTCCTGCCGTTGGCGGTGCCACTGCCACCACTTTACAGTGCCCAGCCCTTCCGGCCAGTGCCAGCTGGAGCTGCTGCACACCATCCGGTAGTGAGTCACAAGGAGAACGTAGTGGCACAGTCGGAGGAGCGACCCGTGCCCGTTTCCCTGCCAACTCCTGCTCCGCCGGCCAGCACCTCCAGCTTTGAGATCGTGCAGAGCCACCAGGTGACGGACTTTGTGACCTCCGTGGAGTATCCGGCTACCTATGTGCAGTCGCATGCCATTGATCTCGGCTCGACGGGAGGTCAGGAGGTGGCCTCGGAGCAGCCGCCGGATATCAGTACGGTGCGCTATCAGCTGGAGGATCTGAGCAGTGGACAGGTGCATCAGCACTTGCCCGCCTCCCAGCTGCTCACCGAGATTGGCCATTTTGCGGAGACGACCACACAGCTACCGCCGGCGGATAATTATCCAGCGGCCTCCTCACAACAGCAATTGCAGCAGGAGCAGGAGCAGGAACAGTCCTTCTACTATGCCGAGCAGTTCCAGGAGGAGACCAGCACCCTGGTGTACAGCACCACCACGGAGTTGCCCACCACCACCACGACGGCACCACCGCCACCGTCACCACCATCACCTGTAGTGGAACTGAATAACCACCTGGCGGGAGTCCAGTCCCATCCCCTGAACTACCGCCAAGGCATTGGAAGGGGCAGGGAAACGCCCAAGCGCCTTCTGGAATCACCCGGCGGAGGAGGACGACCCTTCACCCGCGATCCCGCTGATCTTGGCTTCCGCCTGAGCCAGGTGTACACGCCCACGCAGCCACCCACACCCACCTCCACATATGGAGCCATCGATGCCAGCGGGCAGTTCGCAGGAATGGCGCCACCGAGTCCACAGCAGGTTATCATACCCTACACCACCAAGCAGCGACCACGTCCCTTCGAGAGCTGGACGCCCTCGAAAGGGCAGCAACAGCTGCATCAGCAGCATCACCAGAACCACAACGACCTGGAGGAGGAGCCGCACGAGCAGCAGGAATCCAAGCTAGCCACGGCCACTGTCACGGCACCACCATTGCCACCCAACTCGCGTCGCACCACCAAGTACCTGACCAAGATCCTTGCCTCCAATCTGAGGGAGCTGCTTAAGCGGGAGCGGGAGACAAAGAAGCGGTTGCCTGGTCAGGGATTGGGATTGGGCGTAGACATTTCCCGGCTACAGCACAACATCGATGGCTGGACGGAGCAGGAGTACAACTCTCTTTCGCATCGACCCAGCACGCCCACGATTCGCGGGCGATCCAAGCACATACCCTCCGAGTACCTGACCACCACCACCACCACCACACCAGCTCCGTTGGCAGTGACCCACCACAACCACCAGAATCATCAGAATCACCAGAATCACCAGAATCCCCAGCAGCGCAAGTCGAAAACGACGCGGGGTGAGGGATTTGAGCTGGGTGGTGCTCCACCCACCGATGCTGGCGACCTGTCCACCTCCATCAACAATCTGGAGCAACTGCATCTGCTGGGTGATCGGGGATCGGGGGGCAACGGCGGGGGCTTCCAGCCCATCGAGGACAATCGCCTGCACTTCGATTACTACGATGTCCGGCCGGGGGCCCGATCCACCTCCGCCATGACCACCAGTTTCAGTCCCAGCACCACCACGACTCCTCCATCGATCACCACCACAAGCACCACCATAGCACCGCTCTACGTGCGCAGCACCACGGCGCCCAAGGAGCTGTGGAAACAGGCCCAGGTGGCCATTCTGCCGCAGACCAACGAGAAGGTGTATGTGGTCACGCCACAGCCGCGCCACCAGGAGCACCATGAGGCCTCCGCCTCGGCGCCAAGACCAGTTTATCAGACGCCAGCACCGCGGTTTCCGCGAATGCGACCCACTCCAGGTAAAAGTGAGCCAGATCCTTAAACGATGCAGCAGCCAATGAGCAAATGGGCAGCTGTACACTAGAATCTTTCTTGTTGAAAGACTTTATTTTCATTTCACAAATATATTCCTTTTCCTTTACAAAAAAACTTTTTGCCAAACACTGCGATTTAAGCTGATTCATCCTCTATAACCAGTTTATTGCTTAGACGGAAGTCATATTGTAAACTTAAATTTAAATTTAAAATATTTTTTTTCTTTTATTGGGATTTTAGGATTTTAGACAAAAACACTAATATTTCTGTTGGTTTTTCAATCGTAACTTTGTAAAAACGAGGCGCTCAACTAAAAGACTGACTGTCTTGAGCAGCTAACAACCTGGGCAAACGATTTCCATCACTTTTGGGGAAAATTATTTTTTGAGCAATTTTCGCATTTTTCATCTATTTTTGCGAAAATTGACCAAAAAATAAAGTTTCCAGGTTTCAATGTCAATCGATTGGAAATTAAATTACGAGCTCAACGAGGTATGACATTCCATATTCCGACTTTAATTCGCAAAATGATTGCCTAAACACCTATTTTTTTGGTTGGAAAATAGGTAGTAGGATTTTAGACAAAAACACCCTTATTTTTGGAGGTTTTTCAATCGTAACTTGGTTAAAACGAGGCGCACAGCCGAAAGACCAACTGTCTTGAGCAGCTAACAACCTGGGCAAACGATTTCCATCACTTTTGGGGAAAATTATTTTTTAAGCAATTTTCGCATTTTTCATAAGGGGTTACATCATCTATTTTTGCGAAAATTGGCCAAAAATTAAAGTTTCCAGGTTTCAATGCCAATCGATTGGAAATTAAATTACGAGCTCAACGAGGTATGACATTCCATATTCCGACTTTTTTTCGCAAGATGATTGCCAAAATACCTACTTTTGGGTTAAGAAATAGGTAGTAGAATTCAGCCAAATGATTACATATTTTTTGCGGTATTTTAATCATATGGCACCCTGCTGAAATAAACTTCCGCTGCGTAAGAACATCAAGAATCTGCATGCCAAATCCCCCTTTTAGCTTTTATAGTTTCCGATATCAGAGCATTCATACGGACGGATGGACAGACGGACATGGCTAGTCATCCTGGTGAAGAATATTTATAGTTTATGGTGTCAGAAACGCTTCTTTCTACCTTTTTATCTACGACTAACGGGTATACAACTTGTTTAAGACTAGGAACACTAATGTTTGATTTTTTCAGTTCTTTAAAGTATTAATATGTTTATGAGATATCGAACGAAAACTAAGTTTTTGCTTTATTTAACTCACTTAGCTGGCGAAGTGAAATCGCCTACGCCCACCAGTTCGTCGCAGCTGCGCAACTACACGCCGGATATATTCGGGCTGATGGGATTGTCCTCTTATGTGCCCGCGGAGCCCGTGGAGATAATCGACGGAAATTCCAAAGTAAATCGCAACTCACCTCGCCTAGACATGTAATCGAGCTTCTCTCTTGTCTCCACCACACTCTCTCGACTCCATCCACTTGCCATTCACCACATTACCCATCGAAACCATCGATCTGCACCACCCTATCATACATGCACCACCCACAAAACACACAAAAACATCACAAACACCCACAGGTCATCACGATTGTGACAGCAGCGCCGACGACGGCAGCACTCCAACGACCGACAGCGAGGTCTACGATGTCCCCATCGCCCAGATAGAGGTCAAACCACCATCCATCCCCCTTCCTGTTGTATTATATTTCCCCCATCGCAAAAAAAGGACCGAGGATTCAACCTAGTTATAGAGCAAAGTCTTCGGAAGTGCTACGTTAAGAGAGATCCCGAATCAAAGTTAGAGTATTTTCGCATTTGGTAGCTTTATAAACACATAGAAGAAGAAGAAGAGGACCATGAGTATCCTAGGTCGGAGAACCAAAGGAGTGGAGCTATCCCTAGTATAAAAAGAATTTGTGTTCTTTTTTTGTTTTTTTTTTTGTTCTGGCTCTTCCTGTGCTAGTTTTAGATCTATGTATAAATATATATATTATATCTATTTCAATCTATCCGAAAAGTTGGTTGTCATGCGGTTGACAACGTTATAATCAACGTGGAACCAAAATATAGCAAAAATTAATAAACAAACGATCAAATAAATAAATTAAATCAAAGTCATTCTAATGTACCTACTCTACTTTGTAAGTATGATTGAATACAAATAAAATATCATCGGGCTTTTAATACACAAGCCCAAAAAGTATGCTATTAGAAACCAAACAGACACTTGTGTTATTCAGCTTGGCACACTTCTGGGGATATAATGTTAAGGCACATTTATTATACAAAACATTTCCTTAGAGCTAGCAAAAAAAAAGTGACTCCTATGCTACAATGTCTTTGAGTTGGATAACGCCTTATGATAGCCTCCTCAGCTGTCCACCAGGCGCTGCTTGCGACGATGCCGCCGAACTAAGGCCTCCACAGTCCAGGAGGCCGCCGCCACGAAGGACATCATATTGAGACAGTGCAGGGTAACCGAATAGTTGTAGCGATCTCGCACCAAACCTGGGCATAAAGAACGGATATTAAAGATATAGTTGCAGACGTTAAACAAATACTCAAAGGTAACAGATATCAAAAATATATTCACAAATTTAAAAATTATTCACAGTAACAAGTAAGATAGTTATAGACATCAATGAAAACATTTATAGATATCAAATAAAAAGATTTACAGATATTAAACAGGATTTACAGATATTCAAAAGCTATTTACAGATATCAAAAATATATTGACAGACATCAAAAAGGTATTTACAGATATCATTTAAGTTTTTTACAGATATAAAGCAGATAATAACGGATACAAAACAGATATTTACAGATATAAGCATACTTTGTTACTTTATGGGTATGATATCTAAAACACTCACCGACAAATGGGCCGCCGATCAGGGTGAAGAGCCCGGAGATCAGGAGCTGCAGTCCCGAGGCTCCTGGAAGGCGGTTCAGGGGCACATAGCCGGGTATTATCAGGGGCCAGAAGATGGTGCGCACCCCCTTGCAGAGGCCGATCCACACGAAGCTGCAGAGGATAATGCTGTAGGACCGGGTGCAGGCTACCACTGTGCGGCCGAGGGCGATGCCCACCACGCCGATGAGGAAGAAGACCCGGTTGTCCCACGGGATCTTCTCTGTGAGGAAGGGCACCAGGAACCGCATGGTGATGTCCAGGCCCGCCAGCAGCGACATGGCCAACGTGATCTGCGGCGTGTCGAAACCGAAGTCAGCCAGGATGAAGGGCGTCAGGATGGAGAAGTTGAGCTCCCCGAAGTTGATTATCGTCAGTCCGGCCACCAGATTGACGAAGGTGAAGTCGCGCAGCAGGTCGAGATCGAAGAAGGTCACAACCTTGGCCAGGAAACTCATCTGGGGATCGTGGAGGGGAGCATCCTCTACCTCAACGTCCTCAGGCTCCTTCTCCATCTTGTTATTATAGTTATTATTATGCTCCTCCCTCCGCTCCGCACAGCGACAACACAACTTGGCCTCCAGATTTGTCTCCGTCCGCTCCCGTCGAAAATTATTGGGTCGCAGGAACTCCTCGGTCTGGTGGCTGCTCTGCTCCTCGCTTATGGGACAGTGGAGACGCTGCGTCTGCTCCAGATCCTTGGAGCTGGAAATGGTACGGAATCGCAGGCGACCCGAGGTCAACGAGAGCCGCGATCCATACCATCCATCGTTGGCCCGCGAGAGCATCGGAGTGCCCGGCTCGCAGATCTCGTAGCCCGGTCGCTGGGCATCGTCGTCCTGGCACAGATACTGGCTGGAGAAGATGCCGCCAGGCTCGCGTTTCTGCTGCCAGGCGCAGTGGGCACACAAATGGTTTCCCTGCTCCACCTGCTGCTCCGGATCCGCCGGCTGATCCTCCGGCGGCTTCACATGGTAACGAACCGGCTGGTAGATCAGCGCACAGACGAACGCGTGCAGCGAGATGGCGGCGAAGAGCAGGGTGGTGCCCTGCACCCCGTAGATGGTCAGCATAAAGGTGACCAGGTGGGGCAGGAAGATCGGACCCAGGCCCGTGATCGTCCACGAGAATCCTGCCGCCCGACGACGCTTCTGCTGGAAGTACGTGTTGATCGCCAGCGAGGAAGCGGATACACTGATGCCCATGCCGAAGCCTGAGGAACAAAAAAAAATATGTATAACATGATACACAAATGGTAACAAATATAATTTGTCCATGTCCTATCTATCTATCAAATGTATTTTTAATTTGTTTAGTAAAAAATGAATACTCACCAAAGAGCAGGGCGTAGGCCACCATGTAGCCTAGAAAGGTCTCGCAGAAGGCGGTCAGTGCGATGCCGCCGGAGATGAGGAGCGCGCCGGCCATGGCCACCTGCCGAAAGGTAAACCTCCGGAACATCGGCCCATTGAGCAGGCCCGTACAGGCCGATACGGCTGGATTTGTGTTTATAATGGCCGTGATCTGGGAACTGGACATCCCCAGATCGGAAAGGCGCTCCCTGAACAGAAAGCCAAACTGTTGCAGGCATGGGTAAATGGACAGCTGTAAGGGAGATACATTAGAGGTGTTCGAAATGGGAGATTTTAAACCTATTCTTCTAATATATATGTTTTAAAATATATAATATGCTTTATATAAGTACAAAGCAAGATGGTAAGCCTATTCCTCTTACATATAAGATATACCATATATCACTTTGAAATATTTATATAAATATATATAAGTGTAATGAATTGGCTTGGTTTTACCTACATTGGATACCCCAGCGGCCACGCAAACGAGCCACGCCCATCCCGCATCGGGGGCCACAAAGTCCTCGCCCAGATCGCTCTTATCGTGCTTGTTGTAGTACCGAGCCCGAGAGACCCTGGGAAGCGGTCGGGTTGTGTCCTGGTACACCTTCTTCTCCATGACTTTTTGATCACTGAAAAAAATAGATGAGGATGCTATATATTATTAGAAAATGTTTGTTTTCAAGCAATATCATCTGAAAACCTCTAGATCCTATTCCCGTTTCCCTGAATGGGCAAGTGATATATAGGAAAATTCCATTGAAGGCAACTGTCCGAGTTCGTAAATGATTTACGGCAATTACTACTTGGCGCAATACGTTAACGATCACTTGTCACAATTAAATGCTTACGGGTTATGAAGATGCGTTCCGGCAGGCAGATTGCTATGATATAGTAGTATAATATTGTTGCCATCTGACCAGAACCAGGTTCACGGTTGGGGACCAAAAAAAAAATGTACGATCCAAAATCTCCGATTTGAAAGCGTCTTCTCTTCCTCTCTTCACCTGCAGCTTTCCTTATCAACAGCCTCCGTCATGTGACAAATTTCGACCCAGAGACCCAGACCAAAGTTAGCGCGCAAAATGTGAATCATGTTATTGTCCTCTATGCACAGAAAAATAACTTATTTGAAATTAAAATTATATTTCCTAATATAAATGTTCATATTTAACACGCCAACATCATTTTGGAAAAGATATGATATGATATGATTTAATATGATTGAAATGATTTCATTTGACATGACATTTTATGTTATAATATGACATGATATTTTATGTTATCATGTTTTATAATATGATATGACAGTCTTAAAAGAAAATGAAATATTATCATCTTGATCTTAACTCAACTTTTTTTATTTGTGCTGACGGAGTATTGCGATTCTGAGGAGCAACCCCGGCCCAAGGTCAGGGGTGTCTGGTCCGTAAATGACCACTTATCAGTAGTTCATTCCTATATTCCGTAGTGCTCCGGATCAGATCTACGTTAAGTCATAAATGGCAGGCATTGTCTCTGGAGATTCCAGCCAATTCCAGTTTCTGGGTGCGTTGGGGTGTGCAAAATATGTGCAAGCCTCATGATTGATGGTGAAATGGGATGGAAAAGACGGAGTTTAGTTCAGCTGGAAAGTGAAGACTGATTGTTATTGGTAACGAAATTAAATAAATTGTGTCCATGAAATAAATCAATCTGAAAGTACTTAATAATGAATCAGAACAGAAGACGAATTGACAACTAACGAACATAATGTATTATAATTATTATTTATTACAAGACACTACCAAAAGAAAACCATAAGGAAATCTATTAGTTTTTTGGTCATCACTAGTCGTTTAAGCTAAAGATCTTTTATGAGAGTTGAGGTGCATAGAAGCCAGATAACAATTTCAACTGATAGGAAATAGGTTCCTAACAACCGGTTCGATTAGAAGGGCTCTCAAGAAGCTAAAAACATATGACTTGCAGACAATTGAAGGGAGAATCAAATTGAGGGTGATTTGTATTTAAAAATGCTCCACCAGAAATTCTCTGTTTATTCAATTGGCATATATACAAAGATTTTAACGAACTGAAATCTTTACGAAACCTTAATAGTTAAATACTCCATACTATATATAGCACTAGTTTCAATGCATACATAGTAGGTTGAACCGACACGTTTTTACAATCCAACGGATAGTTGGAAAGTACATACTTTTTGAACTTTCGGTAATTACTGCACAGCTGTTTAAGCTGCGTTTTTGTATTACCGCTAAAAATTTCATTTTGCGGTTGCCTCGTTACTCACGTCGCTCGTAACTCATTTGACAATTTGTCTTAACTAAATTACCGATAAGCTAGCATTGTAAGCCATTTTATTTTAGAACAGTTTTGTTTTTGTTTTTGTTTACATTGTGGAATATCCAATATGAAACCCCTTTATTAAACATACCATATGCTTGGATCTTTTAAATCCAATAAACTCCGAGTAGTTTAGCACTTCATTCACTCAAGTTGATTGAAAACAATTGGCACAGCCCTAGATACAGATCGAGATAAGTAAAGCCTATGTGCCTATGGATCCATCGATAAGTTGATAAGATTGCGAGGACGAACATGGTTACATGTCTAGGGTCTGGGAGCCACATATTTTCGTTACCAGCGGAGTGCCCAGATAGCCAATGATTAGGGTATTGACACCTTCCCGCCTTCGAATAGTTTTGGCATACATTGGGAAAAAATTCAAGACCCTGTTGCTTTAATTAAGAATGTAATTGTCCGTCTCAAGGAAAATCTAAATATATTCCACTGAGAAAGAGATAATTTTTAATAATTTGTTCAATACATCTTTTTTTCTGAGTGTGCAATTTGTTGTTCAAATATTAATTTAATAAAAACAGGTCGCAGCCAATTAGTATTTTTATTGGTTTTTACTTTTTTGGCAAGTATAATTAAATATTTAAAGGAATTTCGCTGTTTTAGCAAGGGTAGAATTCCCGATTCGATTAGGTTTTGAAGGCATTTTTTGGAAACAAAAAATCTTGTATACCACTCGCAAAAATGTTCATTTTTGTTTGCGGTTTTTTGCATAGTTTACAAACTGTATTGACAATTTCCGGCTGTAGTGCTTTTGAGTTAAATGGAAGGCAGTATTAATCGAGGAATGGGGGGGGGGGGGGGGGGTCAATCAGGTGTTCCGAACATCTTGCTGATAGCTGGGCATAAGATGTCGGATGAACTCGTGCGAGGTGTGTGATGAGAACGTGTCGCACCCACAAAAACCCGATCCCGATTTCCATCCCGGTACTGCCCTTGCATACATTTACATACCTCTATTCCGTATTCTATATTCCGTATTCCCAATGGGATCCGTATAGTATCTCCTTGGCAAGCCCGCCAATTGGCAGCACAGCTCTTCCTGCGCCAGTAGTTTTTAGCTTTTATTTCGGTGCTTTTATTTATTTTTATATTCAAACACTACGCGATGCACTCACTCACCGACCGACTAACTGAATGGCCTGCATCTAATTGAGAAACAAAAAAGCTATCAGCGGCCCAAGTTCAAGGTGGATAACTTAAGGTTTATACCCTCCACTCCTTGGAATCACCTAATGCCGTATGGAGCTCTATACCCTACGTCACAATATGCGTATACGCGATATGATCCCGAAACCGATACAAAATTGAAATCTCACTTCACAATTGCTAGTCGTAATCGCGGTACTTCCATCGCCGCCAGCTGCGGAAATGAACTAAACCGAATCTGAACAAAACAGAATTGCTATGAGCTGAAAAGCACCGATGGGAAGATCGGATCGCTAACGCCAATCGATCGGGCGCTATAGCTACATATGTAGGTCTACGTAATAGCATAGCGAACCACTGTTGATTAACAGCGCTCTTCGGGATTCAAAATGAGGCAATAGTCTTGTCCACCCTCGAAATGGATCTGTGGATCTAATGATGGATCCCTCGCTAAATAAAACTTTCCATCCGAAATTTTGGTTAACGCGTGGTTTGCCTATGTACATACATATGCTGGGGATTGATTACTGGCGGGGAGAACGCGGAAGCCCAAAAGTGGGCAGCAATTATAAGTCTTATCAATATACACACATAATTCCATTTGATTTATTGTACCCATTTAAAAGGGTATTTATGGATAAGGTATGAGAGGGGCTTGCATAAATGAGTCCTTTATTAAGTACGTATAGAGACTAATTAGTATCTGTATAAATTATAAATTCCGGAAAAAGTTTATATTCTATAATTCAGTTATGAGGCTGATTCAATGTTACCCGAAACACTTTTATTTGGTGTAGAATTGTTTTAGTTTATAAAATCTTGTTCGGAAAAATACATTTTAAAATGATTTAATTATTAATTATTAATTTTTACTCACAGAAATTTACATACATGCGAATGCACACCTTAGACACTTTTAAGTAACTAATCAAATTTAAATAAAAATTTCTAAAATTTACTCATTTGTTTATGAAGGCAACTTATAATTTCTAAAATTAAAAAATTGGCAAAAAAGTTTATATTTGAAATATTAAAAAAAAAAAAGAATTTATAATTTAAGTTTAATTTTATTTTTTGGATAAGGTCGTATAATTTGGTAGCTAAGAAGATAATGCTGTACCCACCCAGGTAAAACTATATATAACTATCTTATAAACTTGAAACAACTACAGCTACCTATGATATATTTAAGATATTTAATTACTCAAATATAAAGTTCCAGGTGAATAAAAACAATCTATACATTACAAAAAAAGTACCGAAAATAGTACCTAGCTTGGTATATAGGTACTCACCGATTCTGTGGAACACCCCATATGTTTTGGTGGCCTTCCACCCCCGATAAGTGGTATTTCACATAACGGTAACACTAACCCAAGCGCCGGTTTCGTTTCACGTTGCCACATTAGTTCGTTGTTTCGTTGTCCACTGGATTTCATCCGAATAACCGAGAACTTGGACTTGTAGCTGGGGAAAATGCCTGGGAAGTACGACAAGTTGCAGCAGCAGTTCCTCTGCTGCTATCCGGTGAAGAAGATGGCCTGGTCGGTGGGTACTCCAGTCTGCCCCACCTGTTGCATCCTTTTTAGTTTCGGGTTGTTCCCTTGCAGACGGTCAAGTTGCCACTAAACTGGGAGGATCAGCAGGAGCTGATAGCAGCCACCTGTGGCCACCCAATGAACAAACGATATCCGGTGCGTCGCAGCTACCTAGAGGCCTTCCTCAAGCAGCTGATGCACTTGCTCCGGGATCAGGAGGATGTCCACGACGACATATACAGCAGCTTGTGTGGCCCAATGGGGGATAACCCCGGTTCAACTGGGACATCATCCTCCTACGGCTACAAACACTATCTCCTCGAACCGGGCGTCCACATAACACTCCGAGAATCCAAGAGCTTCGTGAGCGAAGGTACTACTGGATTGTGCACCTGGGAGGCGGCCCTGGCCCTGGCCGATTACCTCCTGCAGCACCGTGACCTGGTCGTCGGCAAGAACATTGTGGAGCTGGGAGCTGGCGCTGGGCTAGTGGGAATCCTTCTCAAACTGCCCGCTCTGGAGCTGAAGACCGGTCAGGTCCTCCTCACCGATGGCAGTGAACCGTGTGTCCAGCTGATGCGCGAGAATATCGCCCTGAACTTCGTGGATAAGCCATCGGAGGAGAGGCCGCAGGCGGAGCAGCTGAACTGGGATGCGGTCAACGAGTTCCCCTGGCACTCGCATGCGGAAACGGATCTTCTTCTTGCCGCCGATGTGATCTACGATGACTCCCAGTTCGATGCCCTGCTGCGTGCGCTGGATTACCTGTACACGAGGCGAGGAAGCAGACTGGAAACCCTGCTGGCCAGCACCGTTCGGAATATGGACACACTGCACAAGTTTATGACCCAACTGGGTGAGTTGTCATGTCTCCTTGAGAAGATTCTCATCCGTCTATGTATGTCTATTTGAGCTGGTTTCCCGTTACAGGTCTTAATGGCTACAAGGTGACTCCCTGTGCGAATGTCTCGGCCTGTGCCAGCCACTTTTGTCGAGATCACACCGCCGCCGTTCAGATTATCTCCATACGACGCTAGTTTTAGTCCTAAAATAAACCGACACCACGAAAACAAACACCCACTATCTGGATCTCAGTTAAGAACTTAATGGTCCCGCTGTTTGGATTGTAATTAACAGGATTCATCGAGAGTTATGATGGTTCCTAAATGTTATTCGTTAAAAAGTAATATCTAAAATACTGTTTCCGTACTTTCAGGAAAGATATCACCAGCTTATCAATGAAGGTAAATTAGAGTTGACTTAGTATGGTGGTATTTTATAGCAAAATCAATGATTACTGATCCAAAGTGTTTTATATAACAGAGTATTTCATATACATATTCCATATTCCATGTACAATTTTTACTACTTTAATGATGGTTATTATAGTGTTTGTAAATTCAGTGGAAAGATACCCATTTATAACTAGTGGTGTATTATAGTTTTTAGACTTTGGAAGAATTTGATGGCAAAATTAATGATCACTGAAACAAAGCCTTTACTACAATATTAAAATAAGTAAATTCGGGGCAGCAAATCTATATGTTTGGGTATTTCAAGTTTTGCAATATTAAATAAAAACCCACTTCTTTATAATCAACGATCTAGAGCCTTTGTGAAAGCATCGCAATCTTTAAATTCAGACTGAGAAGTCTATTTATTTCCGATTAATAAAATACTGAGTATTTATGATATAGATAGGAATGTGTATTTTAAGATCGGTAACTACACATCTCTCACTGGTTGATGGTGGGAATGGTGCCGTCGTTCAGCCAGCGGACGTTGAGCTGCTCGATCTGGTGCTTCATAAAGATAATGCCGTAGACCTCGTACTGGATCTCCAGCAGCTGGGCGCGATGCGTCCGAGGGACCTTCATGCCGACTACAAGGGCCAGCAGCGCGGTGATGATCAGGAAGACGAATCCCTGGGCCATCAGGGTGCTCGAGTCGGTGGCATAGAAGTAGGAGTTCTTCGCATCCGCTACGAAGTAGAAGTAAACGATGCTGGTGCAGACCAACTTCAGGATGTAGGAGACGCAGATTATGCATTCGGTGAACCGCAGGTGGGTGACCTCCATCAAGGCGATCTGCTGGCTGGAGTAGGACATTCCAAAGAGCACGAGGAGCAGCCAGAGTGACCACCTGGACTCCGTGACGCTGCAGAGGATCATGGCCAGCAGGGTAAAGAAGAGGAGGGCCACCTGGGTGCCCACAAAGGTGACCTTCACCGAGAAGAACCACTGGCAGACGAGGGCCAGCAGGCTGCCTCCGAAGATCACCCAGAACATGGCGTCAATGCCGGAAAACTCGGACGTCAGCCGGATGGCCGGATTGAGGGCGAACCAGTAGACATAGTACACGAACAGGGCGAACTGGACAGCCTCCGTGAAGAGCAGGAGCAGCATCATGTTCCACTGCTGGTTCTTGGTCACGTAGAAGAACTGTAACCGCTTGATCACCTCCGAACGCTTCTCGAAGATGCTGCCATTGGAGTTGGCGATCCGCAGGTCGTTGTCCATGCTGTTCACCAGATCGACGGTGCCCAAAAAGTGGAGCACCTTCTGGCCCACCACGATGGCCAGTACGGCGGCCGCCACACTCAGATAAGTTCCGGCGAAGTTCAAGTAGATTCCCTCGATCAGTTGCTCCGTGGTCGCCACCGTGCTCTGTCCCGCAAACTGTTTTACATTCCGGCTGTAGGCGGATACAATCAAGCTCACGGCGGAGGCCACGCCCAGAAGGTAGCAGCTGCAGCTTCCCGAGAGAAACAGGGCCCGACTGCCCTTGGAGCTGATCGTGTGCAGGAAGCTATAGCCAGCCACGAAGGTCATGCTGTGCGCCACATAGGAGATGTAGGCTCCGACGTGGTCTGAAAAAGACATCCGGAGATTAAAAGCACTTCGATAGATACCGGACATTCATCACTCGTATTATTGGAGCTATAAAGGTGTCTAAAAGTATGCATAAATACCAGATGTACTCACCAAATCCATCGGCAAAGTAGAAGCAGCTGGCTATGAGATTAAAGACTCCGGCGGCCAGGAGCAACCACGGTTGCCAGTAGATGATGCACTTCTTCACGAACTTGACCGTCAGCATGGCCAGGGCAGTGACCAACGCCCAGCAGGCGCCCAAAATCAGGGGTCCATAGTATACGAGTCCGGCATTCAGATTTCGTTCGGCGACAAAGGCACAGATTGTGTATCCAAAGATCATGCCACAGGGCAGGAAGCTCAGGCAGACTGGAAACAAATGAGATATAGCCTTCGGATTTTCATATATATCTCCCTTGATAGGGTGACTCACCCACATAGCTGGGCGCATATTTAAAGAACTTCAGCACCACTTTGGCCCACACGTTCGTCATGTTTCAGGAGAGGATTAGTTAACTAACCGGAGGAGGAGCTTAGAGCATTTTCGCGTGCAGCCGGAGTGGAGATTCCCGCGATGAGCCGCCCCAGACGCAAGTGGGCCAGTTGAAGTCCAGCGGAGAAGTCGACTGCGACAAAGGCGGCCAAGATAAGGCGATAAGATAACCCGTCCAGGTGTACGCGTATGTGTGACCACGGTTACACAGAGGGAAAACGTAAGTATCCAGGATTAAATATCTCGTAATTTTTACTACAAATTAGATAATACATATAATAGTTGAACCCATTAAAAATGTAAAAAAATATCTAGGGGTACCATTTCACTTTTGAATTTAAAATATATTGCTGCATACTTTTAGAGACCTAATCTGACATACATTTGCTAATCTATAAATCGTAGTTATATTGTTAAATATTGTTTTTTAAGTATCCAGTAAGCAAACCCATTAACCTGATTAGTTTTCCAGTGCACCCGCTTCTGAGTGACTAATGCCGCAGCGAAGTAAGCCACTTGGACAGATAAGCAGATGTCCGCCACCTGACAAGTCTTTAGGGAGTTGGCTTAAGTAAGGGCCCCTAGTATTTACCACAACTCGAAGGAAATGTACTTATTTCCAACTATGTATACATATCGTATGTTTGTGCATATTTAAGGCCATTGGTCTCTTCATTTCCTAGGGCTTAAAACTAATCTGAAGTGGCTAATGATAATAGGAGTTCAGGCAATGGAACGTCCGGCGATAAAGCTTGGGAAATTGATTTCAATTGAATATTATATGCCAGTAGGTATGTTATCAGCCATAGGTGGGCGTTTGGTGGTGGGGATAAGGGGAGTGGTGGTGTGATTAAAGTGGGTGGGGGTAAGTTCTTAGTCAGTTTGTTTACCTTTGAGCAGACAATTGACTGCAGCCGAGAGCAAAAATGGGAGAGAGTGGCTAAAAGTAATGAGAAAATAAAAGGCTGTGAAGAGAGTGCATGGATGATTTAACTTTAAGATGTCTTTTACAGCCAGCTCTCTCAATTATTTAGTTTAATATGAAAACTAGAAAATGTTGATGAAAATTTGATACTATTTTCACTTTAAGATCTTGTATAATAGTAATGTGGATATAAAAAAGTTACATATTTTAAAATACTAAAAAATCATCATCAAATTATCAATGCAATTCAATTATTTTGTATATAAAACTAGCCGCGAATTCTTCAGATCTTTGATACCAAAGATAAATTAATTTCCTTCTCTCTAATCATTCTAAGCCTTACTAAAATTTAATACCTATAATTTTGTGTCAGCCTCAATGACTGCGAATTGTTTAGATCTTTGTAAAGTAAAGATAAATTTACTAACTTATTCTCCTTTCTAGGCAGTTTTGAAAACTTTTTCAAAAAACTTAAGAAAATATATTAGGACCTCTCTTAGAACAAAAGCTTAATGAAATTTGCGACGTCACAGAAGGAAGTGTTGCCAACTTGCGAGCGGGAATAAGGCGCTCAATTGCATAAGGGTCCTGAGAGAGGAAGCTGGCTAATGCGCCTGTGCGCTTCCCAGGCGTAACCGTAATATAGCCCCCGTAGCCCCCAGAAAAACACCCGAACCGGCGGACCAAGTCGCGCTTATCCGCTGGCAGGGCACCCCAATGTCTTGGCCCGGCCTTATCCCTGGCTTTCACTTCCGCAACTCGGCTGCGACGACAGGCCGAACTCGTAGCGCCCGGCCCATTATCACTACCACCACTTCCGAGAAGCCCCCTCCCCCACTCGCGTTGGCGGTAGCCGCCAGCCGTTGCTGCGATTGCAAATCAGAATCCGAATCAGGATGCTGCAGTCAGTGCTCCGGGGTAACTGACTGGCAATGGAATTCGACGGAGCGGCGACCGGAGCCACAGGATATATAGATATAGTTATAGATATAGGACTCAAATACGCCTAGCCCGACATGATTGTGATGAGCATCTGGTGCAGCAGCCTCAGCCTGAGCAGCCGCAGCCTGGCCATCGCCCTGGTGGTCTGTGTGACTCTGGTCTACTTCTCCTACAGCTTCAACGCCTGCCTGCTGGCCAGCATCAGTCGCAGTTTGCAGCAGGTGAATATGTATCCTGGGTGGTTTTTTATGGCCGTTCAACCGAGGGTAAATAATTGCAATTACCCAAAATCTGTCTGTTTTGGTGCATATGCATACACATAAATTATTGATACAAATTTATAGAAAAGCTCCAGCGGTTTGAAATCACTTTAAAATGTGCCTCAAAGTACGCAGTGATAAATGTAATTTAAGATTTTATGTTTCCTACTCTCAGGCATATTTATAATTGGCGTAAAAAACCCAGTAATATACCGCAAAAGGGTATGCCGAAGTCGTGCTCTTCGTATTTATTTACTTGGCAATTTCCTTCTATGTGTGGCATTGACCTCTGACCTCTCCCGCGCAGAGCAACTTACGCAACCTACTGGCCCTCACCTCCTCGCCCCGCAACGAGAGCAGTGACGCGGGAAACAACAACAGCAGCAGCAGCAACAGCTCCTCCACCACCAGTGCTCCTTCGGCTCAGACGGTGACCAGCAGCCTGGATGGGGCGCCCAAGTATCAGCTGCTCCGGCAGCAGGGCCTCCGACCATCGCGACACTTGCCCGACACGCTCATCATTGGCGTGAAGAAGAGCGGGACGCGGGCGCTGCTTGAGTTCATTCGCCTGCATCCGGACGTGCGGGCCGCCGGCTCCGAGGTGCACTTCTTCGACAGGCACTACCAGCGCGGAATACGCTGGTACCGCCACCACATGCCCTACACCATCGAGGGCCAGATTACCATGGAGAAGACGCCCAGCTACTTCGTCACCAAGGAGGTGCCGCAGCGCGTCTACCACATGAATCCGGCCACAAAGTGAGCATTCCTCATAGGAATGAAACCTTTCTAGATTTTAAAATCTCCATCAAAATCTCAATAGATGTGAAATCTTCTAAAAAATTAGTTCAAAAGAACGCTGTGGAAAAAAGACATGGTCTTTTGGAATTTATTACCCTGATATATTTTTATAACTAGCATACCTCTTGACATTTTGACATTCCGATTCTTGCGGAACCCTAACTTTTAACATTTTACCAGATATTATAATCATTAAAATGTTATATAAATTTGGGGGTGCCACACAAAAGATAGGGCTTATAAATCAATTTTATTTGTTATTTTAGGTGTCTAAAAGTATGTAACAATATATTTTTAATTGAGTCAGAAATACGAATATTCTTCACGCACTGCATATTTTTAAACACCTGAAGTTACCTTTAAAAGTGGTTTCAAAACCCTAGACATTTATGTGGCACCCCTATTATATTTTTTCCCTTGGGACCGCAGTATTAGCGAAAATTATATAAAACATGATTTCCTTACCCCATAGATTGCTGATTGTGGTGCGGGATCCGGTGACTCGGGCCATCTCCGACTACACGCAGGCGGCGAGCAAGAAGGCCGACATGAAGCGCTTTGAGCAGCTGGCCTTCGTCAACGGCAGCTACTCGGTGGTGGACACCAACTGGGGGCCGGTGAAGATCGGCGTCTACGCCCGCTTCCTGGAGCGCTGGCTACTCTACTTCCCGCTCTCGCAGCTGCTCTTCATCAGCGGCGAGCGGCTGATCATGGACCCCGCCTACGAGATCGGTCGCGTCCAGGACTTTCTCGGTCTGAAGCGTGTCGTCACCGAGAAGCACTTCTACTTCAATGCCACCAAGGGCTTCCCCTGCCTCTTCAAGTCGGAGGCCCGCTCCACTCCGCACTGTCTGGGCAAGACCAAGGGTCGCAACCATCCGCACATTGACCCGGGGGCCATCGAGCGGCTGCGGGAGTTCTACCGGCCCTTTAACAACAAGTTCTACCAGCTGACGGGCATCAATTTCGCCTGGCCATAGGATCCCCAGGCTGGGTGAGTAGCTAGGAGGCTTAGATATTTATAAAGTTATTAGCAAAGTGGATACGATCAAAGCTATACCTTTAAAAGGCTTAATCTATCACTATCCTAAATAACCCTATCCTATTTACTTATTTTTCAGCATACGTGAAATTAAGTCGAGTTAAATCAAGAAATTATGAGATATTGTTGTTGCTGGCCAGGCAACGGACTGATATTGTTGTTTGCATTTTTGATACATATAATTGTACTTATATATAGTATATACACATGTAAAATTAGTGCTCAATTAATTGTAGCTTTATCAGGAGACAGATTCAACGAATTCACTCAAACAATACGGTTCCTCACTCCAATTCAAATGAAAATCAACTCACTTTTCCCCACTATATACCTAAAAATCAAAACAGTGGGTGGCGAGTCCCTTTCGTCCCAGGACGAAAGTGGACTTCCTGCCCACCGTGCACACTCAATGCTATCTACTACCACATATACCTAAGATAATTATGTGCATTTATATACAAATAGTGAACAAATAGAGCTTACTACGAAATTCCTACAGTCTCCTATATATATATATATACACTATAATATAAATAGTTCCAAAAATTTCAATTGCATGACTCAACCAATACAATTGCTTAGCTAATTTTAATTAAAGCACAACCTAAATAAATCGACTTTAACTAAATCTAGTCAAGCTGAAATGAGTCATGGTTTCACCTTATAAAAATGGTGGGGTCTCATCTGTAGAATCTTATTTTTTTCCCAAGTTAGGACAAGATTGTTTTCTTCTCCTCCCTTTTTCATTCAGCAAATCGATCTTGAGGTTCAATTTTTTTCAGTTTATTGATTTCATTTTGGTTTTTATTGGTTGTGAACAAATCACGGTTTTCGCATTTCTTGCTTTGTTTTCAACTTTAATGATTTCTTGGTTTAAGGATTTTGTGGTCCTATTGTTTTCGCCTGCCACTAGGTTTCTTTCAGTTTTTAAGTACAATTGTTTAAATAAATTGCGGTGGTTTGTGGTTGTTTCTTGTTGCTCTAAGGTATCCATTCAATTTGCTTTTCGTAGATATAATATTAGAAAATTATACTATATTTTTTGGGATTTTTGTGGTTTGTTGGTTTCCTGCCTAGGGTTATGAATTTCTTTAAAAATAACTATGCATAGGTGATGATCGTAAAAGTAATTATGATAATATAACATTAGTCGTAACGAACTAGGCGAAAATAACTTAGGTCCTACAGTAGGGTTTGCCTAAAACTAGGTAGCTACATGATCTTTGATTTGATATATTACAAACATCCGATTGGTTTCGGATTCGGTTTAGGAAGGCGGGCGGGCGGTAAATGAGATGCGAGTGTAGCCAGTGCGATATTGCATCGACCATCGACCACTACTTCTGTTGATCCTCGCCGAGTGCGCCTAGGATTTGGCGCCAGCTTCCTCTCCTCGCGATCGCCACCTCATCGAGAACCGCTTCCGATTTGGAGCTCTGCAAACGCTTTTCGCAAAAGAGACTACCCACCGGCTTGGCCATGGATGCCGCCAGGCTCTTGGTCACCGTGGAGTAGAGTAGAGCATCCGAGGACATTTTGCTGCCGTCGCTGGGCGACACCAACTGCGCTCCTCCGCCCGCCTGACGCCAGGGGACGGGCCAAGACAGTGTGGACGGGCTTTTGGCTGCTGCCGGTGGCGGTGGCGGCGGTGTTGCCTGGCTGCGATCCTTGATAGGAAACTTGTTCTTGGTGCAGCTCAAGTCGAGCTCCAGCGTGTAAAAGCGACCGCGGGTGAACTCTCGGTTCTCGTTCCGCAGGCTTGTGCTAGCTTCATCCGACGCACTTGCCCCTCCGGCGGAGGTCGATGTGCCCACACCCGCTCCAGCGGCACCCGGTAGTTGCTGGCTAATTGTGCAGATGCTGCTGCGATTGCTGTTCCCGGTGGGCAGAGCTGTGTGTGCGGTGGTCACCGAGCTGGCCTGGGTGCCCGCTCCACTGCCGTCGCACACATCCTCGCCGGGATCATCTTCGCCGTCCGTACTGGACAGCGAACTCTCCGTGTCGTCGATGTGCAGCTGATTTCGTGCCTTTGTTTTCAGTTGGGCATTGGCATTGGCATTGCCACTGGTCGGTGGAGCGGCAGGCGATACCTTGTTAATCCTAGGCGAGCAGTCCATTAGCAGATTCTCCCAACTCGTCTCGTACACGCTGGCCAATTGGGCCGGCGGCTTGGGCTTGAGAATAGTCTGCTTGAACGGCATGGGCTGCATTGGCTGAGGGGGCGTGGCCTCCGCCTTCTCCTCAGCGGGAAACTTTCGTGCTCCAATTATTAGCTGCGGCTCCACGTAGAAAGAGTCGAAATTGAGGTCCAGGAAGAGCTCCTGCAGGAAGCGGCGGGCAATCATCCGATAGCTGCTCCTGCCCAGCGTTTTGCAGGACTCCGAGTAAAGGCAAATATCCTTGAGTGAATAAAAAGGATGATAAGGTGATATGTTAGATACTTATGTTGGATTTCAAACTAGGTCTAACCTGAAAGGCATGCGGGTGCTTTTGCTTAAGCTCCAGCAAAGCCATTTTCGACTGCTTGGCACTGACGGGATTGGCCAGGCGCTGCACGTTGTACAGGATGGAGGCCGTTAGCCTGTCCGGCAGGCTATCCTCGCTCAGCATGCTCTCCGGCGAATGGAAGCTGATGTCGCCGCCAAGGGCCGCCGAAGCCCCTGGGGCGGAGGAGGCGCTTTTCTTGGCCATCACTGGTCCGGCCTGGATGCCGGCCGCCACCAGAGCGGCCGCTGCACTGCTGTACAGCTCGCAGGGGGCCAGCGATGTGCCCCCACCGTTGCTCTGACTGCCACTATTGTCGTGGCGCTGCTGTCTCGGCGAGCGGGCACAGTGGAGGCACTGGCTCCTCGCATGCTTGGCGCCCTGCTGCCACTGTCGTGGCTGTCGACGACTTGTGGACGAGACGTCCGACAGCGATGATATTACCGAGGACTCGTCGCCGCCCTCGTTGGTCAGCGAATCGTTAAGGAACTGCTGCCGGCCCATACTGCTCAGCAGATTGATGCCGACTAAATCCTGGTCCTGGATGTCCCGCGAGACATACGTTCGGCTGAGGTTCCGCGTGGGGAACAGGTCCAGAACGTTCTTGGGCAGGCAGATGCCCGCGTAGCACGGCCCCTGCAGATCGTTTTGGGGCAGGAACTTGGGAGCATTTGGCGTGGGCAGCAGCACGTTTAATTCGATCGGGGTAAAGCCTCTGCAAAGGGATCACAAATTAATATACATATTTATCCAATAACTTACGCAACTTACCTATACATTTCATTCAGTTTGGGCTGGCGGTCCAGGCTACGCACCTTGAGCCTCCGGTGGGGATGGGTCCAGTCCGGCTTGCGCATCGTCACCTCGGGAGTGTCTATAAGCTCCGCAAAGTCGTAGAACTCCGCCGACGACACGGAGAAGACGGGTCGGCTGTGGGCGCGCAGGGAGCGCAGCTGGGCATAGCCCTTCATTGCCATCGGGCTGAGGGAGGGCAGCAGACTGGTGGCAAGCTGGTGGCGTCGCATCAGTTCGTCGCTCTCCAGCAGATTGGACATGCTTGGGATGGGACTCAACGGGAATTGCTGAAATTCGTTGGCCGCAGCTGCGGCGGCCGCGGCTGCAGTGCGTCCGGTCACCGATTCGCAGCTGCTCACGCCGGAAGTGTTGGAATCCGTGCATGAGTTGTACCGTATTCGGTGCTGATAGGGCGTGGGATAGAGACCCGTTCCCGGCACCGTGGTGGTGGCTCCACCGCCAAGCAAGCTGATCACATCCGTGGTCTTCGATTCGGAGAGCGAGCGCTGGTGTTTGCCCTGACGCAGATTGCTGCCCTCCGGCAGGGTCTTCGATTTGGCGGCCACTCCCCCGACAACGCTGGGCAACAGTCTGGGATGCACATCGTCCGTTGTGGTGCGCACGCTGTCCGTGGTCGTGGTCGTTGTATTCGGGTCCTGCACTGTGGGATGAAGACCCCCGGTGGTCCCGGATACACTCACTCCTCCGGCACCGCTCGCATCAGTCTGGTCGGCGATCAGGTTCCAATAGCAGGAGCCTGTGTCGTAGAATCTTTCCATATAGTCCTCCATCATGGTCACATTGTCCGCTGGCGCGTCCTCATAGTAATGTCGCACTGGCGTGTACTGGTTGGACATCCAATCCTCCGGCTGATGCACTGGCCACATGGTGTTCTTGTCATGTCGCACGCTCAGCCAATCTATATATATGGATTTTATAAGTCAGCACTCGTGTTTTCACCTAAACCTTACGCTAGTTTAGTACTTACTCAATTTAAAAAGAATATTGGCCCCTGCTTGGGTGCCGGCGATGAGTCCTAAGGCACTAAAACAGGTGGCTCTCACCGAGTATACTTCGCACTTGGTCACCAGTATAATTAACTTCTCGTAAAGTCTGGAAGTAATCAAGAATATATATTTATAATGCATACAGAAATTGAAAACTAGGAGAGATGTTAAATTAGCCCCTCACCTGGCATTCAGTTCCACAAAGTATTCAACTCCGTTGGCATGGGTCGAGGCGTGGGCCAGTGCCCAAATGGCCGCCTTCAAATCCAGACACTCGGCATCGTCCGTGCATTTTGCGCGTGTGAGCAGCTCCAGCAGCTGCGGCAGATCGCCGTGCTTCCTCAGCGCCGTCATTCCCTGGCCGGTCTGCGCCATCTGCCCGTACAGATGGGGTGCAATGTTGGGGGGAACGGTCTGTGGGCGCTGGTTGCAGTTGCGCCGCGAGTAGTACCCGTCCTCGTTGCGGATGTGCAGGGTCAGGCTGGAGTGGGTATCAGCCTCGACCAGTAGCACGTACCGCTTGTTGTAACCATTCCGCCAGTAACGGATCTCCTCCTCTATCCTGGCCATCGTGCTGTTCAGTCCGCGGGGCAGGGAATAATAGCGGGCCATTAGCAGACGTCCTGCATCACCGCGCTGCGTAAGATTGGGCCAACGGCTGACAATCTCCTCCAGGTAGTACTTGTCATGGCAGGCCTCCTCTAGCACATCCATGGCGGCCAGCACCACGCTGCGGTCCGCATCGCGCGTCTGGTTGATGATCAGCGGAATGCCCCAGACCTCAAAGTGGGGCAAACGGGCACGCAGCAGCACCGCCATGAACTGCGTGGCGTACAGGCGTCCGCTCCTCGTTTTTGCCAACGTGAGCGCCTTCTCCAGCACCTGACGTGGTTTCTTCTCGTAGCTGTAGTTTAAGCCGGACACAATCAGCTTTACATAGCAGACGTGGTCCGTCACTCGCACCAAGTTGATCAAGCTGAAAGCAGGAATATCTGGATTAGCTGAGCTCTCACTGGGTTATATATATCCCTATATAACTATACTTACTATTCAAATACGGTGGTGTTATTGAGCACCTCGATGCCCTTAACAGTTCGGCACATGCGTCCGATGTAGAGGAAATACTGCTGGCACATCGTGTTGTTCATGTGCTGCGGACTAAATAGACAGTCGTGCGCACGATTCGATGTGGTGACGGCCGCCAGTTGCTGGCTGATGTCCGAAAAGTAGTCGGTTATGTAGCGCATGCATTCCAGCTACGAAGCATTAAATAACTCATTAAATAATGCCTCTTACAAATTCTAAAGGTAAGCTCAACCCACCTCGCTGCTGCCCAGGAGAACATCGATCAAATCCAGTCCAGCACTGACATAGGTGGGCAGGCTTTGGCCGGGTACCAAATCCTGATGCGAGAAGCGATTGTTTCGCGGCTTGTAAAAGTCCACGAGGCGCTTTAGGAACTTGCCCAGAGTGTAGTCAAGCTTGCGGATTAAATTCGACTGGGAAATAAGTCAATATTATAAATGTAGTTAAATTAGAGAGTTCAGAAGGATCACCTTAAGTATTGTGGTGATCACATCCCAGTCCCAGAGATGCGCATCCGCTTGGCTAAGCACCCGGGAGTCGGTAAGCAGCCGATTAAAGGCCCGGAAGTTGTCAAAGAAGGCTTGCGGGAGGAACTTTCGCTTCAGTCGAAAACTGGACCTCGACGAGGTCGGGGCCTGTGAGTTGGATTCGTCGCTGGACGAGACCGAGTCCAGCCGGTGGCGATCGAGGGTGGCCCGAAAGGGGCCGGCGGGCGGCACTGCCGAGGCAGCCGCTTCAGCCGTATCCTGCAGCTGGAGCACAGGACCACCCGCCTGCTCCTGGACGTTGAGGTGCCGGCGAAACAGTCGCGTCTGGATGAGGGCACCGCCCTGGATAATGCTGTCGAGGAAAAGGCTGCACGACGCCGGCCGCTGGCGTAGCATCTTTTGGTAGTTTTGTAGGGCGGCCACCGCCGCATTGGCCTGCTGGTTGCCAAGTGTAGCATGGCCCACCAGGGTGGGCAGCGCAGGACTTGTGCAACAAATGTCCGGTGGCAGGTGTGTGTGCATCAGCTGCAAGATCTTGCCAATCAGCACCGTGGCCTGTACCGAGACAAACTGGTCGCTGCCCACCGCAACCTCGACGAGCGCATTGAGCAGTCCCGTCTCGAGGAAACAGTAGAGCATCAGCGACAGGTGCTGCTCCACCACGCTCGGAGCACGGGCCGCCAGCGTGGGCAGAATGGAGCGTCCCTCGGCGGACACGAAGCCATTGCTAAGCAGCCAGGAGGCCTGAAAGTCCGACGGATCCACAGCCTGCAGCGCCACCGCATAGTCGTCCGTCCAGGTGGGCTGCGGCAACGAGAGCAGCTCGTACAGCAAATCCAGTATTGCTTTCTGTTCGAATGGAGTTGTTGGTTTAGGATTGGTAATAAAAGTTAGTGAAGAGACAGTACTCACTCTAACTTCGATCTGGTTTAAATAAAGAGCGTCGACTATTGCTTTCAGGCCTGAGGGTTTACTAGGATCACAGAATTCGAGGGTGCCCGTCCAGCTGCGCAGCACGGACAAAAGTGCCAGACGACAACTCGTATAGCGAAGTTCACGTGCATCTCTGCAAGATATTGTAAAGATGTGGTGAGTTCGTAATTATATTATAATTATGACACTTTTTATAACAGCAAGCTTAGTAAAGTATTTACTTTTCTGTTAAATCAAAAAACTGTCTGGCAAATCAATCAGTGAAATTGATCCGCATACGTCTGGCTTAAAAATTTGATTCAGCACTTGCGCAATTTCGACAAAAGTAAACTCTTTTTCAATGTTTGTTTAGCTGTCAGCAATTTCTGTCGCAAATCTCGGAAATTAGACATTTATTATTGTAGACTTTTCACCAGAATTTTAAAAGTATTGTATATAGTACTAGTGTCGAAATCATTTCTGAACAAAAACCCTTATTACAGTTTGCATATTGGGATAGAATTTGGCCACATAGCTTCAGAAGTTACAACAGTAGTTGTATATATATATATATAGATATATGTCTCATTCAGGGGCTTTCAACGTGCCACTCACTTGTTTTTATCCATGATGCCGAGCCTGTAGGTAAAGTCACAGTACGGAGCCGCCAGGCAATCCAGCCGCACCCCGCAGATGTTCCTCGTCTGCGGCCACTCGAGGAGGTACAGGAGGACGCCGCACAGACTTTCGGCTATGCGGGGATTATGGCACTCCAGCACGTTGCGGGTGATGGAGGTGACGCCGCCGCAGACGATGAGCAGGGCCGGATTGAGGACGGCGAACTCAGCAAGGGTGGCCAGGCAGGCACGCAGCAGGTTGTCGTTCTCCTCGATCCCACTGTCGGCCAGCGAGACGAGGCAGCGCACCACCGCCGGACTGATGTCCTCCGGCGCGATGGCCAGCATCTTGCGCACCAGCTTGAGGGCCTGGACGCGCTCGTCGTCGTTCTTCAGCATCAGGTCGATGGAGCGACACAGCAAGTGCTGCAGCTGCAGGGCATTGAACGCCTTGATGTCCTTGGGCGTGTTGATGGCATAGCGGATCGTCCTCAGCGCCGCCGCTCGCACCTGGGTGAAGGTGTGCACCAGTGAGGCACTTAGGCTGGACGGAAGCAATACGAAGAGCATTAGCCATGGAACAGTGGGGTCAGCCAGCATCCTTACCAGTAGAGCAGCTCCTCGGTGCTGAAGCGTATGTTGGTGTGGTGGGAGCCCTTGCGGGCCAGCAAGCAGAGCGAAGCCAGCGCATTGAGCAGGAACAGGCGCTTGGTGTCCCGCGTCTCCTCCAAGCACAGCATCGAGTATATTTCAAAGGCATTTTCGGCGGCCGATTGCTTGGGATCCAGGCGAAAAAAGTCCTCTGGGTCCTGCGAAACTGCAATGGAAATAAATGATGGGGAATAATTAGTTATAAAGGCACTTTAGTCAACCCATAGATCATTTTGATCTTATAAATTGTATTACATATTAAATCTCTGAAAGTAGGAAATGTTATTATAATAATATACAATTTCAATAATACCTATCTTACTTAGAAAAATGACAAATAATTTTCCTTTTAAGTATAATTTAGGTATTATATATTCTTCAAATAAGATTCTGTCGCTAGGGACAGGTTTATATTCCTAATATCCAGAAGGATGGTGTCTTGTGTCTTAAATGATAATGATAAATAAAAACAAGGAATTATTAAACAGATCACGGCATACATTGACAAGATTACATGGTATAGAATTGTACAGAGAACACGATTTGATATAAAGATCTAAAATCAAAAATCGAATTTCGGGGTTAATTTGTAGGTCTAAGTAAGACCAGTCCAATGGAACAGATTGCATATTAATACTGAATAGGATCGTTTCAAGAACATATGTATCTTGTATTCTTCGCGGGTTTCTTCGAACATGGAATGCATACATGCATAAAGATATGGACATTTTAGTTGCATTAGAAAGCGATCAAAGTGAAATTGATCAACGAGGAAAGCTAATCATCTCTGCCACTGCCGCTGCCTCAGCCGACGTCGCCGCAGGCTGTGCACGTGAAATGACAATGGCGTCATAACAGATTCACTGTTGTTGTTGTTGTTGTTGTTGTTGTGGTTGTTACAGCTAACTGTACTTGTATGATGGATTTGGTTGAAAAGAGAAAGGAGAGAAAGAGCAGAGAAGATAGAACGAAAGAGTGAAGGACATGAAGAATGGAAGAAACCGAGCATTCACTGTGTTATTGTTGTTTTTAATGTTTTTTTTTATGTTTATGTGTGTTGTTATTGTTATTCGTTGCTGCGTCATCGTTTTTTGGGGCCGCTGGCGACTAAAGTCTATAAATAGTCGGCCAACATGTAGCAGAAGAATTTGGTCAAATGACAACAACAACAACAGCAATAGCAACTACAAAGGAAACCAAAATAAAACTAAGAAATACATAAATAAATAAGACAAAAAAGAAAAACAAGTGATTCTATATAAATAACGGGATCGGATCAGGATAATTGCTGATCAGAATGCCATGCTGTCGATACATCGGTACATCACTACCATGCATCGTTACCGCTATGTTATGCGCAGTGCTGCCAGCGTGTTTTCTTCTTCTTTTTCTTTTACTACTACCCGCCGTTGTTGTTGTGGTGGTTGCCATTGCATTTGACATCAATGTCAACAAATGCAATGCAACCAATTATTGAATAAGTGAAGAGGGGGAGGGGGAGGGGGTCAAGCGCTAACAATAACGGTTCAAAATCCACAACAGCAACAGCTGCTGCTGCTCAGGCGAAGTGCAAAATATTGAAAACTGCAGTCACTGGTTTCCAATAACGGTGACGATGATGATGCCATGTTGATGTCAATTAACGCATTCGTTGCATTACCTTTAATGCGTAATTGTAATTTGCTCCGCTTGCCAAAACGCCAACTGGAATGTAGGGAGGCCATCGCGTTGCTTCGCCTCTTTTTCACGCGCGCGAATGGGGGCGTGGCGGCGTCGCCCGCTCGCCGATTTAGCTTTGATGTCCCCGATTGTCCGCACACACGGATCGTACTTAAATATATTGCTTTTCAATTTTCAATTTCACTTGCTGCACAATTTACATTTTTTTTTATTCGCTCGCCGCTGTGTTACCGTTCGCGGGGCCACGGAAAAATACCAACTTGTATATGGCTGGCGAATATTTGCCAGAAAAATATACGCATTATGGGTATTGAACATTGAGCTTTTAAAAATATTTTTTTTTTACTTTGCTGTCTAAATTATCAAAACAAAAAATGCGACGGAAATTCTATGATAATTTTGCAATTTTATGAATGCATTTTTTATCAGCTATTTTGTAAAATCCTCAAAGTTTCGAGTATTTTCGTTCTCCAAAATAATTACAAATTGAATATAAAAGGTGTTAAAACCTTAGTGACTATTAATTGGTAAGATTCATACGAATTAATTTTTATATATCGAAGTGCACACCCAAAAAAGAGCTAAATGTAACGGGAAATTTAAGATCTGTCAGCACTGATGATCAGTTCTGGTATTTTATTTCCACAGCCCTGTGGTATTTTTCAACCAACAGCGAACGGTCGAAGTCGAGTTCGCTCTTCCTCTTCGATAAACCAATATTTTGCAATAAAACAAATTAGTTTTTAAAACCAAAGTGAGCATTTTTCCAAGCCAACGGGTGCCACGGCTCTCGCGCAATTCGGTATATCTCGGTGCAAACGCAGCGGCGCATTCCGCGATTTCGGTCGACACCTATTTGTGTTGTTGTGTTGTGCTCTCCGCTTTCTGCTTTCTGTTTTCCGCTTTTCGTTCTGTGTATCTGTGTGTTTGCCATCCAGTGAGTTGAGTTCACCAATCCAATCGCAACAGCAAAAGCAACGGCCAACTGATGAGTCTCAATTGTTTTCATTAACGCAACGAGAGTCGCCCCACTGCGAACCCCTCCCCTCCCCCTGCCCCGCCACCCAGCGCCTGTCCAGTAACTACTACCCGCCCCCTTTGCCACACCCACCCCACCCACTGCCCCATAAAAACACAGCCCACCCATCAAATGGCCAGCAGCAACAGCAACAGTTTTGGGGGCGTGGCAGGTGTGAACGGGGATCTGTGGCGCGAATGCGTCGCCTGGCTAACCAGGTGCAAGGTCATCCCGCCCGACCACAAGGCCGCCCAGGCGGACGCCGAGATCCGCATCCTGGCGATGACGCTCCGCGACGGCGTGCTGCTCTGCAACCTGGTCATCCACCTGGACCCCAGCAGCATGGACCCGCGCGAGTTTAATCGCAAGCCACAAATGGCACAGGTAAGTCAATCAAGCGAAATATGTCAACCGTCAAGTTGTGTTGTACGAATAATCCCCAAGATCTGTATAGAAGTAATTCAAAGTGTCCCCAGGGGAGACCAAGAATCCCCCAGTAAAGAAAAATATGCTTATACATAAATCTTGAAATGTTTGAAAAAGTAAATTTGATTAACCCTATGGAGACTTGGAATTAGCCTTTTGAGGTCAATAAATATTTAAGCTCTATTTAGAACAAATCAATTGAAACTATATGATGTTGTATGTTAGAAAAATAAATTAACAATAATAAAATAAATAGTTATCCCCCTCGTAGAAGGAAATTATTTAAACTCCATTTGGAAGCCTGTATTGTAATAATAATATGTTATACAAACTAATTTCAAGATTTGTAATAAAAGAACTAAAATAATCCCCAGGGGAGACCAAATATTAATATTATTCAGATCGTGGAATATTTAAGCTGTTTTTAGACAAACAAAAAATGTATATAAATAAGAACATGGGAGCTTAAGAATTCTCTTTTAAGATAATGCAATATAATAAATAAGAAATATACATCTCAAGATCTATAAAGATATAATTAAATTTCCGTTCTAGGATAATGGAATATTTAAGCTCCATTTACAAAAAACTGATGCCAAATGAAAAACTTTAATATTTAGAAAATTTAAAGATAGAATTAGCTAAGAAATTAAATACAAATACTTTAAAATACGTATGTCCTATGCTATTATTGAATTTTGAACTACCCTTTGTATAAGAACCCCTTGAATTAAATCGGAAACGTCGTTCCATCCATTGCAGTTCCTGTGCAGCAAGAACATCAAGCTCTTCCTGGACGTGTGCCACAACAACTTTGGGATCCGCGACGCCGATCTCTTCGAGCCGACGATGCTGTACGACCTGACCAACTTCCACCGCGTCCTCATCACGCTCTCCAAGCTGTCGCAGTGCCGCAAGGTGCAGCAAATGCACCCAGATCTTGTGTGAGTCTTTCAAACCCCAGTTCGCACATGGTTATCACCAGTTTGCGATATGTGGGCAAACAAGTGGGCCCTCTGTTCCCAGACCTTGAGATCTTCACTGCTTCATCAATCCATTGAGGTTCAGATAGTATTCATTTACAATGATAAAGAGAAACTGAAATAATAAGGGTTTCATCAATACTTAGCAATAGAAAACCGATTTATTTATTTTTTTGTTGTATTATGAAAGTCATTAGAAGATAAACTGATTAAAGTGTAACTTCAACTATGTAATATTGACTCAAGTGCATTCCTGAAATACCTACACGGAATGTTGGAATGTTTTTCAGCGCACAGCTAAATTGATTTTTCAGCAGTAGCCCATCAATTAATCATTTGCTGCAGTTCGCAATACATTTTTGATTTCAATAAGCTGAATTGGAATTTATACAATTGTTTCGACACGTACATATGTATGTATAGTTATTATTAATAGATTACATTTCTAGGAAATGAATTAGTCACCAGTAATTGTTTTTATTTCTCTTATATTTATATGAAACATGTTTTTGATTAATAAAGGAATATGTTTTTCGTTGTGACTAATTTAATAATGATTAATTTTAACCCATTCCAGCGGCTTCAACCTGCAGCTATCGCCCAGTGAGCGTTCCCATTCGGACGAGGCCATCTACAAGGACCTGCATTCCACGTGAGTAGCCAATTCCGGGCGGGATCTCTGTCTGCAGTCCCCTTGACCATGGTGCGTGCTCCCCGCTTTATTTGCGGCCTGCATTTCCTGCCCCAGCATTGTCAACCCCTGCCCCGACTCCGCCCCTCAATCCAAGCCAATGCGACCCGAACCGATCTCATTATGCGCTCACATACTTCCCGGACCCCAGTCTATAAGCCTTTGTCTGGCTGCTTATCGAGCACATGGAAAAAATGTCTTTACTTCACTATCTGTAGAAAAAACGCGTTTCTGCTTAAAATCTTTCAAAATCGTGATATTATCTGAAAAAGTTTAAAAAATAATCATAATCAATATTCATTATTTCTTAAAAAGATCTCTTACACAAGTTCGAAATATCAGAACTACTACTTTTAGACTCATTATAAAGTGTTTTTAAATACCGAAAATAATTTAAATTACAAGCGTTTTCTATATATAATCGTATCTAAAATCCGATAATAAATATTCTCTGTGCGAGATAGAGAAGTTGTGCATTATTAGGCTATAATAAAAGTATCACTACTTTAAGACATCTTATAAAGTGATTTTACTTGAGCCGGCAATAACAACTATAAATATTCCCTTGATATCGGATAGTCAATATTTTCTGTACGAAATACCAGGCTATGGTAATGGTATCACTAATTTCAGACACCTTTTAAGTGACCAAAGAAATGATAACTTAAATGCTCCATTGATAATGGATAATCATTGTTTTCCGTGCGAGATGAGATGGGAAGTAGTACCGCTAACCAAACCCAAGCGATATCTCAGTGTCCTCGGCTTTATCTAACACACTCTCTCTCTTTCTCTCTGTCTCCTATCTCTGTCTAACACACTAACTACTCTGTGAATGAATCCGAATCCGAATGAATGTGTGTGTGAATGCGTGTGTTGCTTTATCGGTGGTATATACATATGTGGGGGATTCACCATCCCTCCATCGCCATTGCCACCAGGGATCTGAACATGCGGAAGACGGGCAGCATCGACGCCGCCTCCGCCTCCTCGTCGGCGGAATACTACGACCGAACCTCGCAGAGCGGATCGCTGGACGAGAACAGCGACATCACCATCGAGAACGGCACCGAGGACATTGATGACTACATCGAGGACTCGCTGTCCAACATGTGCGACTCGACCATCGAGAACGACCTGGAGGATGCGGGCGTGGAGACCCCCCTGCTGGCCGATTGCGAGGCAGGCAGCCCCATGCGGGAACTCTCCTTTGATCTTACCCTGGATGTGGTGGGCTCGACCACGGATCACTCCGCCTCCAATGCGGTCACACCCACTCCGGAATCCTATGCCGCCGCCCGGTGCAGTGCGGAAATGCCCTTGGCCGACGCTGCATCTGCGTCTATTGCGGCCACACCGGGGCCACCCATGGGACGACTGGTGTCCACCTCGTCCTCCTCGTCGTCGCTGTTGGTCAGCGAGAGCCAGCGCCTGCAGAGGGCGGCCGCCGCCGTCTACAATTACCGATCCTCGATGGCATGCACCGAGCACGAGTACGCCTACATCTACAGCGAGGATGACGAGAAGGTCTACGAGGACCTGTGCTACGTCACCTTCCAGGCGAAGGCCAAACCCGAGGTGTGCTGTCCAACATATTACTCTTTGTGTCCGGCGTGGGGTGGGATCTGGATCTGGGATCGAGCAGGAAAGCAGCGGAATTTCCATACAAAAATGTCATAAAACAGATAATGTGGATGGATAGGCTTCGGAAAAGTGCGAAACATTTAAAATCCTAATATTACAGTATATATAATATATACATAAGTTATGTTTCCGAAGCCTGTCAATATCTGTATAGGAATTCTAAAGTTTCTTGTCTAGTGGAGATGTAGTATAAATCATAGGAACACGGAATGTGATTTGTGAACTTAAATATTTAAATAATCATATGGATATAAGATCATTTTCCGCTCCTACGATTTGCTGCGAGAAATCCACCCACCCCAGTGTATTGTCATGTGTAACAGCCCTTCCTCTTCTTCCCTCCTTCTGCCCCTGATCCCTGATCTTTCCCAGAATGCTTGATCCTCTAGTTTCCTCCTTGTAGGCTTTAGAAACGGCCCAGCACCGCCCACCAGAACCACTGCTTGTCTTGCTTGCGCTTGAGCTTCACCCACTCCTCCCCCTCCACCCACTCATTAACCACTAACTAACTAACCCGGACGCGCACTATGTACCATTGAAGAAAAACGAAACAGAGATTAGAGCCTCGACATATCGGTATCTTCCTTCTCTTCGGCTGGCCTTTTTCTGAAACCAAAAGGGGAATGCATAGGGTTATTGACCCCCGACATCGATCGAGGGCCGTGCCCAACATAGCCACCGGAAGTACTTGCCAACTGCCAACCATTGCCTCTTTTTGCTTACATAACAACCACCTACTGTGTTTCTGCGCATTGCAAAAGTAGTTTGTTCGGTACAGTCATCGGACCGAGGTAAACCCATATCGATCCATAACCGAGAGCTTCTGCTTTTCACCCGGGGAATGTAATGCGATAAGGTCGATTGAAAGCCGGATCCCATTAAGAACACAACATGTCCCGCTCACTATCTCGTCCGTCCGATGGCTCTGGTTTGGCTAATTAACTTGATTATCCCATTGTACCTATTTATAACCGATTGATATTTGGTTTATTTTAAGTTTCAGTACTATTACGATCCCATTAATTTTCCAAGCTTGTTACATTTCCATACGTATTGTATTTGGTTTCTGCTTATCTAGTGCTTACATTCTTTTAGTTGATTAATGTATTCAGTTTTCGTAATCACTTGGCGTGTCTATCTATCTAAACAGCGCAAGTAAAGTCTGCGCGCATTTCTTTAGTTCGCAATACATTTGAGATGGGATTTGTTGAACGCACACACGATTCCACTAGGAACTAATAGTTCAGGATAGTCCCGTGGAGGAGCATCTTCATGTGGTGGTTAAGTGAATGCCCGCTTAAACTCCGAGTAATCCGATGCCATCCGCATCGATTCCCAGCTCCTGTTCCTCCACTTCCTGCTCCTCCGCCTCGTTTTCGTTCTCGCTCTCATCACTGCTACTGGGGGTCGGCGAATTGAGGACCATGTCGCTGCCCAGAGCCAAAAGAGGCTGGACATCCATGTGGGGCGCAAACTGCTTCAGCAGCTGACCCACCACTGTGCACAGACCCATCAGACGCTTTTCCATCCGCTGCTCGTAGTGGCGGCGGTGCCTGCAAAAGGGAATTTTAAATTAATTGAGGTCCTAGTTTCCATTTCTACTGAGTTAGGGAATCAGCTAGAGCAAAATAGTTGTGGGAAAACAAAAACAGTGCAGAAATATGACTACGTTTGACCAGAATCTCTCACCTGTAATACTTGTCCTTCTCGCTGAGCACCTTGCAACGGCGTTTCCTGGCCATCTTGGCCACCGCCGGATCGCTCTGCTGCTGCTCCAGCTGCTCGGTCTTCACCACCGTGGTCGCGGGCATCGCTGACTCCTCGAAGTCGTTGTACCGACTGTTGGAGAGCGAGACCTCGCCCCCGATCATCACTGGACCGCACTCCACCTCGTGGCAGGTGGTGCTACCCAGCTGAAGCATGCACACATCCTCGCCGCCGCCGCCGCTGCTCTCCGCATCCTTGCGCATGGTGGCCTCGGCAAGCAGCCTGTCCAGTTCATCGTTGTTGCTGGGGATGTGGCTGTCTTTGTTGCTATTACTCCGATGGCAGGGCGACGCGGACTCGTCCATGTCATCGGTGTCGCCGCCGCCCTCGTTGGGCGGCGAACGTTCGCCAAAGTTGTGGTCATTGAGGACGCCCAGCATGAGCGGCGAGAGCTGGGACTCGTCGCAGGAGTAGACACTGGCGATGGCCAGATTGTTGTTGGGTGGCTCCACATTCGGCTCCTTGAGCGCGTACGAGTGCAGGTCGGCGGTCTTCTGGTTCATGTAGGCGTGGATGGGACCAAAGAACTCCCACTCCTTGTTCAGCTCCTCGATGCTCTGCTTGGTCAGCGGGGCGCCCAGCGTGTTGGCCTTGTGGATGCGGTAGCGCTGCACCATTGAAAACCATTGCTTGCGCAGCGCTATCTCGCTGAAGTCGCCTATCTTGGCCATGTCCTTGAATTTCCTGGGGGATGCAAGAGGTGGGGATTTCATTAGTGTTTTTTATTTATGCGGATAGCGCAAAACAGATTAGCTTTGAATGCCGTTTTTAACTATATATTAATATTTATGCGTTTGAAAATCAGAATTCTACAATGAGTTATGATCTAGGTACAACTCCCCCGCTTTAATTTTGATTTTGGTAATAGGTGTAGCATATAGGAAATGATACACTTAAAAATTTCCGTATATTGAAATACCTCATTTAATGATAGACTCAAACAAAAAATAGTATGGTTCCTTTTGGACAGTTTCTATGATTTCTTTTATAAAATAGTTTTAAATTTCCTTTTATTGAGTGACTTTATTCGATTATTCCTGTTTATCCTTATTCAATGTTACAGTTTATTTGTAAAATTGAGGTTATCACTTATAAAGGGATTTTGAGATTAGCTCTAAAGAAATTTCTATGCTATCAGTCCCTTTCAAACCGATTATCTCTGACTATAACTGTAATACCATTGTTTTGGTTCTTTAAAGGGGTGGTGCTAAGCCCAAATAGGGCCTATTCTTGAGGGATTTTAATGATAGTTTGGGTCTACTTCTGTTGTTTCGACATGTTAATATGCTTGAGGTGTCTAAATGTAGGAAATATTCATGTAGTTTTATGCTAAAACCAATTGGTAACCTCTTTTTAAGGAATTTTGACTATAGCTTTTGACTTCTCCACAAATTCGTTTTTGGATATGTCCATATATTCATGTTTTGAGTGTTTAAATGTGGCAGTTATTGAAAGTAGACCCCAATTTATTTGCCAAACCCAATTGGATTTTATCCACAGTTTTGGACTTCCCCGAGTGCTCCTCGTGGATAACCAAGAAACTCACTTCCATGGCTCCGCGTGTTTCGGTGAATATCGGGAGAATAGCTCATCCGCGGCAATCCGTTGCGCCACCAAGTCGCGTTTCTCATCTGCGGTCCCTGAAAAAGTGCAATTTGCAATTGCCAAAAGCACAGAAAACCAAAGGAAAGAAAGAAACTGCATGAGTTTTAGCCATAGAACACGTGTGTTGTTGTTGTAGCCTACACTTTTTGGATCCGCTCTTGGCGTACGTGTGGTGGTCCATGGTCCCCTGGAAAGGAGGAGCAGGTGGCCAAGCGTGGAGTCCGAGTCCAAAATGCTGATGATAAAATATAAAGTCCGAAAACACAGTTTTTTTTTTATTCGCCCCAGATGTTCTGAAATAGGGATGTGCAATATATATCAAAATATCAATATATCGGTATTAAAAATAAAAATTTATATCGTGATATTTATTCACTTGATATATCACTGTTATCGCTATCAGGCAAACGTAAGTGCCAGAAAACGTAAGTTTCAGCAAACGTAAGAGTCAGTAAAAGGGGAGTTAGGGATGTGACAAATATGTCAATATATCGATGTTCGATATCGCAGCAGCTGACTGTTAGTTATCGGGATGGAAATCGATTAACTGCTGAACGGACTATCGAATTTAAATTTAAATGAACAGAAACGTATTATTTATTTATTTCCAGAAAAGTAGTTTCTTACAGTAAAACATTTTTTTTAATGAAATTTGTTAAAAAGTAAATATTGTTTAAATTATATTAACCTTATGAAATCGCAGATCTCCTCTTTGGCCCCCTTATTATATTTTGTTATGCTTTTCAATAGGAACTCCTCTTCCCCCAAAATATATTCCATACCCCATTTTGATTTCATATTTTGATTTTTATTTCTTTTCGGCCTTTATTTTCGTTTAGTACCACCGACAATATTGCATGCAATGGAACCGGTTACGACCACACCAACACAAAAGAAGAGGAGGTGTACCAAGATCTGTGCGCGCTGCACAGGACGAGTAGAAGCCAGGTAGAATTGCGAATCGAACCACCGCCTGTCCGTGCATGAGACACCCATTCCGGTGGCCCAGTCACTTTGGCCCGAGTTCTGACCGCACTAATCCCGGACTCACCTCCACCGTCCTTCTTTTTTGCCCTCCATTTAGACCGCCTCGTCGACGAGCTTCGAGCAGCGCGACTACGTCATCCGGGAGCTAATTGACACGGAGTCCAACTACCTGGATGTGCTCACAGCGCTGAAGACTAAGTTCATGGGACCGCTGGAGCGGCATCTCAATAAGGACGAGCTGCGTGTCATATTCCCGCGCATCAGAGTGAGTTAAAGCTCCCTGAAAATGAAATCGTCTTGATTTCAAGAAAGTTTCTTCTGGAAAAACAAAGTCAAAGATAACTTTCTTTTGCTTTTAAGAACGTTTCTTCTCGAATAAGTGAAAAGAAGAGTTCTCAGCGTAGACAATATTTAGAACTTGGCATTTGTTCGTTTCTTAAAACTACATTTCCCAATTTTTGTCTTTTAGGAGCTGGCCGACATCCACACAAAGTTCCTGGACAAGCTGCGGGAATCCCTGACGCCCAATGCCAAACTGAAGATGGCCCAGGTGTTCCTCGAGTTCCGTGAACCCTTTCTCATCTACGGCGAGTACTGCTCCTGCCTGCTGGGCGCCATCGACTATTTGGCGGATGTGTGCAAAAAAAACCAGATCATCGACCAGCTGGTGCAGAAGTGCGAACGGGACTACAATGTGGGCAAACTGCAGCTGCGGGACATCCTGTCGGTGCCCATGCAGCGCATTCTCAAGTACCACCTGCTGCTGGACAAGCTGGTGAAGGAGACGTCGCCGCTGCACGACGACTACCGATCGCTGGAGCGGGCTAAGGAGGCCATGATCGATGTGTCCCAGTATATCAACGAGGTGAAGCGCGACTCCGACCACTTGGTTATCATACAGAAGGTGAAGGACAGCATCTTCGATCTCCATCTGCTGCAGAATGGCAATGGGAGTGATCTGCTGCAATATGGCCGCCTGCTCCTCGACGGCGAGCTGCATATCAAGGCGCATGAGGATCAGAAGACCAAGCTGCGCTATGCATTCGTCTTCGACAAAATCCTCATCATGGTGAAGGCGCTGCACATCAAGACGGGCGACATGCAGTACACCTACCGCGACTCCCACAACCTGGCCGACTATCGGGTGGAGCAGAGCCATTCGCGACGGACCCTCGGCCGGGATACGCGCTTTAAGTACCAGCTGCTCCTGGCCCGCAAGTCGGGCAAAACAGCCTTCACCTTGTACCTCAAGTCGGAGCACGAGCGGGATAAGTGGCGCAAGGCCCTTACCGAGGCCATGTATGCATTGTAGTCCCCCTTAATTTAGTTCTCAAGTGATGTATATATCTCTTGCACTTTAAGGGAAAGCCTGGAACCGCCCGGCTGCAGAAGTACCGACCACAAAATGGAGATCTATACGTTTGACGCCCCGACCACGTGCCGCCACTGCTCCAAATTCCTCAAGGGACGCATCCACCAGGGCTATCGGTGTAAGGTGTGCCAGATCAGCGTGCACAAGGGCTGCATCTCGTCGACGGGTCGCTGCAAACAGAATCCGGTGAGCGTGCCGCCGCCCGTCTGCGATCGACAGCTGTCCGAGTTTAATTGGTTTGCGGGCAACATGGACCGGGAGACGGCGGCACATCGGCTGGAGAACCGCCGCATAGGCACCTATCTGCTCCGCGTGCGTCCCCAGGGTCCTTCCACGGCCCACGAGACGATGTATGCCCTCAGCCTAAAGTGAGTGCGCCCGACTAGCTTTATCTAGATCTCCAGTTTTAATATTCCTTTCTTAGAACCGATGATCATGTCATCAAGCATATGAAAATCAACCAGGAGAACTCCGGCGACTCCATGCTCTACTGCCTGTCATCGCGAAGGCATTTCAAGACCATTGTCGAGCTGGTTTCCTACTACGAACGCAACGATTTGGGGGAGAACTTTGCAGGGTAGGCTAAAAGCAGAGTAATACCTATGTACTTATTTTAACCACTTGTGCGTCTTTTGTCAGGCTCAATCAGTCACTTCAGTGGCCCTACAAGGAGGTGATCGCCACCGCTCTCTATGATTACGAGCCGAAGGCTGGCAGCAATCAGCTGCAGCTGCGCACCGACTGCCAGGTGCTGGTCATTGGAAAGGACGGCGATAGCAAGGGCTGGTGGCGTGGCAAGATCGGCGACACGGTGAGCTAAGCTGAGCTGACGCAACAAATTGGGTTGTTTTATAGAGAATTGTGCCATTTCAGGTGGGCTACTTCCCCAAGGAGTACGTGCAGGAGCAGAAACTGGCCAGCGAAGAGCTTTGATATTACAATTACGAGGTTTACTTCGCACCCAAGGCCATTACGCCCTCGACAGCAGCCATGGCTGGATCGCCAGGAGCTGGAACTGGAGCGGCTGAAGCCATTCAAGGAGCCCCCAGCGAGGAGGAGACCGAGGCCAGCCTCAGCAGCCTCGGCAGGCACAGCAACAACAACTGCAGCTAGATCGTATCCTAGTTAAATCTACCTACACATACGTTTTAAAATGCAAATTGTTTTTATTTGTGATTAAGCGCTTTTTGTTTATACATACATATATGTTTTTAGCCTTTTTTTTTGCGTCGTCTACTCGAAACTCTTGTGCCAATCACTGAAAAATTACAAAATCTATAAATTGTTTACCTTTAATGTTTCAATTGTTTTTAATTATATATTGCAAATATATATATAGTTCATATATGTTTATATTTCTAAGAGAGTTAGCTTCTTAAGTTTTATTTCCTTTTTTTTTTTCATTTGTTTATAAAATGTAATCGTCCCACGTCGAGTGAGGGTTGTGCGAATGTAGGGAGAGTAATATGTATGGAGTGTCCTGCGCGGCATTCTCGTGCAAACAAAGCTTTAAAGATTTATATTCATATATTATCGTACTGCTAGATATTTAACCCTAGTTGAAACGCAAATGTTAACATAACGAAAGCAACGCAGCCACAAAATGTTCGAACAGAAAGTAAGAATACCACGATAATGTAATGACGATAAGGAAGTAAAAGCTTTAGTAATAACGATAGCCGTCATATTTACACGATGATCCACGTTTTAGGCCAGCCAATTTATATAGATATCTATAATTAACTACTTATAATGTACCTATTTATATAGCCAACGAATAACTTGCGAAATATCCAATGAATCGAAAGTGTTTAGCTAGCGAACTCAACGAGGTTTTGAAAGCAAAGAAATATAGGGCTTAATATCGAAACCATCAGCCATGATCCCATCTTTCATATGAAATCAATCAATTTCATGATAAGTAGCAGCCACCAAACGGGTTTATACTAAATTAAGTACCATTGTCTAAAATTAAATGTTATCCAACTAAATTGTTCTAAAATGAGAAAAATCTACTAGGAGTTCTCAACATTTTA
Source organism: Drosophila suzukii (assembly GCF_043229965.1). Lineage (NCBI taxonomy): Eukaryota > Metazoa > Arthropoda > Insecta > Diptera > Drosophilidae > Drosophila > Drosophila suzukii. The sequence goes on along the minus strand of NC_092084.1, from coordinate 1,639,441 downwards.
TTAATATTGTCATTGGGTTCAAAACAAAAATGTGAAAGTGTGCAAAGAAAAATTGAAATCTATTACTTAATTTTCTCTCTCAAAGCACAAGCAAATGCAGTTCATATAACAATAAATATTCAATGTCCTTTTTTCGCACAAAGCACTGCAGCAACAATAGAAATTTTCAAATTTATAGGCTAGAAACTCGGTTTCATACCCTTTACGTGTGCTATATATTCGAGTGTTTTTTGAGTATGGTTTCATTTTTAGGGCGTTGTGATTTTAATTGCATGCCGAACCGAAACGAAACGTTAACAATTCCGAAAGCTGCATTTATCACAAATCACTATATCTATCTTTTTCACCGCTCTCTAGCTGTCTCTTTCTGAATGGCAGAATGAAAATGTCTTCTTTCGGCAGCTCCAAAATTATATTTAAGTCAATGTTGTTCGGACCACCGGTCTTTGTGTACGTTTAATGGCAAATTGTCGCATCCAGTAAGGAAAATATTTGTGGTTTTATAAATAAATAAAACGAATAGGAAATCGCGCTAATAAACGACTTTTGTGAAAGTTTTGTTGTTCAATTGAAATCAATTTAAAGAGTCTTATTTATCCCTCATAGGAATCCATGAAAGAGGTGCTTAAAATACTGAATTTTCGTTGCCACATTTTTATTTTTCATATATCATATTTTTATTACACAATTATTAGGTTTGTAATTTGTTCTGTAATATTTTAAAAGGAATATATTTTACCTTTCAATTCGCAAATCTTAACAAATTTCTCTTCGCATTACAATTTGGCCTGATATTATATTTCATATATAATTTCTTGTAATTATTGCATTGTTAGGAAATTTAAAATATATTTTTGCGAAGCAGGAAATCCTTAAAATTTATTACTACGTTTCCATATTTTGGATCTTCCTTTATGGTTTCAAAAGCATTTTTGAAAACTTCTGAAATTGTACCTTTTAGGATCCTAATCTTAAACATTGTTTAGTTTCATTCTCTTTTCATTTTTAATATTTGCTAGCTGATTAGCCGACAAATATGCAACGTGGTTTTATAAAATGGTTTATTGTAACAAAAAACGTGTGTAATAATTAGACTAAGCTAGTGAGTGGGGGATACAATGAGTTGGGCGATACGAAAACGAAACAAAACAAGATCATTGGACTCGGACTGGTCCGCGTCGGCGCGTAATCTTCACCAGCCGTCGGCGACGTTGGCGTGGAACCGGCAGATCCGTTGTTGTTCCATCTGGAGGAGGCTGCTCCTCCTGCTGCTGATCCGTGCCCTGGGCATAGCTGTAGCTGATGGTGCGCTTGTAGATGCGTTGCTCCTGCTCCGACTGCTGGGACTGCTGGGAACGCGGTTTCCGTTTCTGTGAAGCGGTGGGAGTTGACGAGGACGAGGACGATGCCTTCTTCTTTCTTGTCTTGGCCTTGCGGGCCTGGACATCGTAGCAGCGCTCGATCTTCTGGCCCTTGCTGTCCTTGCACTCGTAGCAGACACTGTTGTCCTGCTGGCGGCGAACGCACAGGCTGCTGGGTGCCACCGGCTCCGCCTCCTCTTGGCCATCCTTCTCCTTCTTTTCGGCTGGATCGTTGCGGTAGCGCTTGAACTGGGTGCCACTGCCATAAGCATACTGCTCCGGCTGGTCGTCATGCGAGTAACTGCACGTCTCCGACACCTCGTTGTTCTTCAACTGGCGGCAGATCTCGCACAGCTGGCCGTCCTTCCGCTTGACCCGTCGACAGCGCTGGTCCTTGACATTGGTGGCCTCCGCCTGTGTCTCCTCCTCCAGATCGTCGTCGTCGTGGTCGTGATAGTGGTTGTCGGCAGCCTGATCAAAGTACTCCTTGACGAACTGCTCGTAGTTGCGCTCGTAATCCTCGCCGGAGAATCCCTCGTGGCTGGCCTCCGCACTGAGACTGTCCACGTCGTCCTCGTCGGCCGTATTCCCCTCAGCCTCGACATCCACATCCAAGTCCACATCCTCATCCGCCTTCGCCTGCGCTTGATTGGTGGCTGCCAGGACGGGTTGCATCATCTCAGGCAGCCTGGCCACCTTCGATTGATCCACATCGCTGACGGTGAGGGCATCCAGACGCTGGAGCAGCTTGCCGGGCGCAAAGGCTTCCCAGTAGTTGACACTCCGGTCGTAACTATCCGCCAGGGAGACGGCCAAGCCGAGTAGCAGCAGCTCCGGCAGCAGCATCGTACTGAAAGCTGCGACTCCCGCCGCCGGGTGTTGCTTTTATGGACTCGAGTTGTGGGTTTTGGCTAGAGTCCACTCCACTCCACATAGAAGCGAGACCAATGGAGCGTGACCATAACCGCAGAGCCATCAGGAAGTGTGGCCCAACTGATCCGCGAGGAGGGAAGTGCGAGTGAAAGGCAAGATTTATTTCGTGTGGCCAATCAACTAAATCGAACAAACGAAAGGGGAAACAGAATGCAAGTGGTCGATTGTGGAATGGTCAGAGTGGGAGTGCTGGATGATGAGGTTGGTTGGGGTTGGGGGATGGTGCAGCGACAACTACGCCGCTCGTTGTCCGTCGGTGAGCCGCTGGGCCCCCACAGTGGGCGGGGCTGGCCGGACAGCCGGCTGTCGCTGGTGGCGCAACTCGCGACGCTTCTCCCGCAGGATCTGCTTGGTCTGGGAGGTGTCCAGCTCCTCCCAGCCGCCAGCATTGTCGTCCACCCAGTCCTCGAGATCGGCCTGCCAAGAGGGATATATCGTACTCATATAGATTACGCCACTTAATGCTCAGCTTTGAGCGCCATCAGCTTACGTTATTGCTAATGGGCACCAGGTCCTGGGCCTGCAGTCTTGAAAAGTCACTCGGTTGGCTGGCCGCCGACGCCGCGGATGGATCCTCCAGATAGAACTTCATCTGCGGCTTGATGGTGGGCGTTAGCTCCTGGAAAAAGGAAATCAAAATTAGGTCTTTTTTAGATGGTTTTCATATTAGTATTGGGTTTAAGCCTTCAACTAGGCATTCTATTGTGGTTTGTATAATATTTAACGTTTTGTTGGTCAGACAGTGAGTTATTGACAAATTGATGTCGTGGAATTAATAACTTTATACCAACAGTATCAGAGGTTCGAACAGCTGCGTTTAAGCAAATATTATTCAACTAACACATATATTATTCTTAAATCGGAAAAAAAAATTGGAACATTTTTTTTTTTTTTTTTAAAGGTGGGGTTTATTACATTTCCTATAATTTAAGATTTTTTGGGTTAGGTTATGCAAGAATGACGTAATTCAACTTGTCTACCTTTATATTAATCATAGATCAGTTAAAACGTAAGGCAATCTACTAAATGTTCTCTAAAAAGACAGAAAACTTGGGTTTAAATCCCATGGTGACCAATTATAATCATAAATATTTTTTTTCAGTTTAACATGATGATTTTGATAAATTATTTGGTATGTACACAGTTATATTTTAAATGTGTTATAATATATTTTTATTAAATCTTAAGGAAATAAAATGTTTCAATGTGTATGTCTACTTAGGTTTGTAGTAAATGCCTAGATAAGGTTATAAAAGAAGATTTTATTTTAATAAAATTTTAAAAACCACGATTTAAATATTCAAGTTCCTAAATATGCAGGATAATCTTATTTCTTAAATAAAAAATGTAAGTGGCTGGATAGGGACAAATTACCAAAATATCTAGATAGTCCCCGATCATATCATTATCCGTACGCAAATACTTTCTGTTTGTAAACCTTCATAATATGGGGTCCTATCAGCTTGGCCCCCACTGTAATCGTCAGCTACATCGTACGCACATATGTGCCAACTCACACTGAAGAAATCCGGCTCGGGTTCCTCCTTGGGTGGCGTTGGCGGTTGGGCCATCCGCTGGCGGTACTGCTCGATGTGCTCCTCGACGGTACGCGGACTGTCGTCCCAGGAGTTCCAGTCCCGCTCTTTCGGCCCCCCCGACCGGCCGCCAGTGGGATTTCCGGGGGAGGCGGCGAAGTCGCCCCGCTCCACAATCACGTTCACCGCCTGCAGTTGGTCACCGGATCCGGAGGAGCCGCTGTGGCTCAGCTTCCGGCGCCTGGAGAAGCAGCACAGCGCTCGCCGGCACAGCGTAATGATGCCCAGCACCAGCATCTTTATTTGCTGCAGCATAGTAAAAATATTATTTACTAAATTATTATTTACTAAATTTTTTTTTGGTCCCGTTAATGTGACCGCCGCCGGGGTAACTGCGAATGGCATACGGTATCACCAAAATACTGAAAGGTACCAAAAAGAGTGACCCATCTATTCGTATTTGGTATCACAGTAAGAAGTTATCGAGCAAAATTTGAAATCATTTTTAAAACGCAAAAAGCAGTTAAGTCCCACTTTCGAATTGATCTTGCAAAAGAATATATTCCCATATGACGTTTTTCATTTATATTTTATTTTCATTTAAAGAGTTTTGTATTACTTCTATTAATTGTTACATTTTCCTAAGAACTTATACAATTTTAATGGACCATTGCACTGCGTCCTTGGTTCTCCACTTCCTCGTGGTCCACATTGTTGCGTTCGATCTTGTTGCGCCTCCGGAATTTAACTATAAGCACTTCAATGACCCAGGGAACGGCGCAAAGGATCATGAAGCCATTGAGGATGTGGAACACCAGAATATAGTCCTTGGTCTTGTCGCGTATGATTCCAACAATGGGGCCAATGAGGAACATCGCATTGCCTTGGGTGAACATGAACAAGCCATAGCCAGTAGCGAACCTGCAGAAGAAGATAAGATGAAATATGATAATATGAAACATCATGGGACTTACCTCTCCTTGGACAAGTAGTCGGCAAATACCAAGGGCAATGGGACGTGTAGCCAGGTTCGAAGAAATCCAATCACGGCCGTAATGTAGGCCATACCCGTAAACTCTGTGATTCCATTGAAAACTGTTGGGGAAATCAATGTTAGATATGAAATATTCGGTTCCAGAATGTCCTTACCAAATCTAGCAAAGACCGTTAAAACGGCTCCGGCCAAATAAATGTATCGGGAGGGAACTTGTATGCACACGGCTGTAATGGCCAGAAAAATACGAGATGACAAGTCTGCGGCTGCTCCAATAGCTATAATGGTGGCAGTATCGGGCTGGAAAGTAATATTTAGATTAAATTTATGACAGACAAATGAATTAGCAAAGCTTAATCGCCAGCAGTTACAAAAGATTCAAAACCATAGGTAATCGATTTTCGATCTTGCGATTTTCCGATAACTGTCGGACCCATCTCTAAAAGTACTTGCTAAAAACATGGCGTCGCCTGTCGGCGCTCTTTCGTTCTCCATCTCCCATTCTCATCTTGCATCTCGCTTTTTTACTGACACTTACGCTGAGGCTATCTCCCTTTTTTACTGACACTTACGTTGGCTTACGTTTTGCTGACACTTACGACGCATCTTGCATCTCGTTTTTTTACTGACACTTACGCTGAGGCTATCTCCCTTTTTTACTGACACTAACGTTTGCCGACACTTACGTTTTGCGTGTCACGGCTAAGCTATTTACATTGTGGCTCATGTCTTGGTTCATGGTTCAGTTTCTGGATTAAACGGCCTTTAAACACCCCAACTGTAAAGCAATTTTCTCAAAATCTGTGGGTTTGATTTTGATGAAACTTTCAGACAAGGAGCTTGAATTAACCCTTAATAGCTTGGTTTATCGTGCATATTGGCACAACCTCTGTGAGGGGAGCAGTTAACAAAATTGTGGGGACACGATTTTTCAAATGCATTTTTGAAATACTAATAGGCCTCGTATGTGTCCCAAACCTACCTAGCTCGATAGATCTTTTCTTTCTTAACAATCGATTTGGTCCCCAAATAGCGAGAAAATTTAAAAATAAAAAGGGCCCCATGTTCCATATTCCACCGTTCCCGTTTTCGTTGCTAACAGGCCGACGCTAATTTGACGCACATCTAATTTCTGCTAATTTCTGAATAAATTACAGGCACGCGGTCACACTGTATCGTATGACGCTTTTAAGGAGCGGTAAATTCGACTAAATTTAATAAAAATTGTCTTAATAATACAACCGTTTGTCATAATTAATGTGTGTGAGTGATCTTTTGTGTGTAAGCCCGCTAAAAATGAATGCAACCCAATTACTCACATTTCAAGTAAGTTTTCTCACCTGGATCCCGCCATTTTGTGTGCGAAATGCTTTTTATTGGTTAAAAAGACCTATAATTCCTATTGCATTTGTATTTGTAACATTTACTACTCAAAAACCTCATAGCTTTCAAGTCGCATTTGTGAGCTCCCTTTTGGGACTCCTTCGCAGACGCCGTTATAATGCGATCAGTTTCAGGGAATTTTTCTTTGGTTATGAACGCTTTTAATGACGAAATTACTGTTAACTGAGTAAGTGTAATAAAACATTTTTAAATATCCGCAGCTTTTTTTAAAAAAAAGGTTTATATTGTTTAAACATTTCTTTACAATCAATATTATTACTCCAGCATATAAAGTCGGTTATACCGACATTTAATTTAAATTTTAAAGTTAAGAACAAAAAATATCGGTCTTGTTCCGGTATTCAGTTGTGTACACAACCATTTTTGATATAAGTTTGTACCAGTTTTTTCGCAAAATGTAGAACAATATTGGGGATTACTAGAAATGCCAAACTGCAACCGATCTTTGGCGTGCCAAAGTTATTTATCTAGCAGTCTATGATGATCAACAAATTTATAGAAATTTGTTAACTGGACAGAAAGAACTTGGTACAATATGACCATAATTTTGGTTTTTCCAATCAACTTTAGTTGGTAAGAAGAAAACCTATATAACGCTATGCTATGATATTTGTAATGATGTCTTTTATAATGTTACTATATATTCGATAACCAGTTGCGTTTTAATCCTACCACTTATCAAGTAACTTTCTAATCAACAAAAAGTGTGCACGATATCGTGTGCGAAATAATACGAAGGACATCAAGGAGATCATTATCATCCTAGCACATTCCCTTTTTCTGTAAGTTGCTAATTAACATTCTTTATCCCTTAAATACATATTAATAGTAATAAAAATCGACTTATAGTTCGCAAATACTTTAAATTCCCAATTAATTAATCCTGTTTTATTACTCACCCTGCTATAGCCCAGTTCAAAGAGGTAGACTGGCTGCATGGTGAAGAATGTGATGTCGGAGTAGAGTGCGAAGGTGATCCCCAGCACGATGTTCACGTAGATGGGCTTCTTGAGCAGCGTGAGGTCGAGAAAATCGACAATGGTGCGCACCCAACCTTTCTTTGGTGCATCATCCTGGGTCACAGATCCTCCAGCTGCTCCTCCAACTGCTCCACCAACAACCATACTCTGGCGCCGAGAGGCCTGCAGGCTGTGCATCATCTGGGGCGAGGCATCGCTGACCACTACGGGTCCGGACCAATTGCCCAGGCTGGTGATGCTCGAAGCCCGGCTGGAGTGGACGCGCAGCATGTGCTCCTCGGCGTGGGATAGTCTCTGCGATGAAGGATCACCGGCATGGAAGTTGGGCTCCTCCTTGGGAGCCTTCAAGGGGGTTTCCGGCTGCACTCTTACCACCACCGTTGGCTTCACCGGCTGATGCTGGTCCTTCAGCTCCTTCAGCTCTTGCTCCTCCTCCTCGATGGGCACACGACGCATGTGCCACTCTACTGGATGCATCACTAGCATCCCCAGTATGGCATGGGCATTCAGACCCGTGAGGATAAGCAGACAGCCCCGAAAGCCATACCAATGCATCAACTTTTGCATGACAATCGGGTACAGCATGGCTCCCAAACCGATCAAGGTCTGGGCAAAGCTCATCCACAACACCCTGTTCTTGACGAAGTAATGGTTGAAGGTCGTATAGCAGGTGGGCACCATCAGTCCGAAGGCGAATCCCTGGATCAGGCTGAAGGCTATAAGCAGGTGAAACGTGGAGGTGGCGAACAACTGAAGTCCGGTGCCCACGAAGTACAAAATGCCCCCCGTGACGCCCACCTGGCGCATTCCGAATCGCTGGAACAGGGAGCCGGAGAACAAGCCGGCGAAGCTCATTGACGAGAAGAAGGCGCTGGTAATGATGGCCATGGCACTGGTCTCCGCCCCAATGCTCTTTAGGAAGTCGCCAAAGACCAGACCAAACGATGGCAAAGCCGCCAGAGCACTCGTCTGCAAAAGGAGATAACCATGTGAGTTAATGTTATCTAAAATTATATTTCTGCGTATTATATCACTGGAGATTTAAAGCTGCTTGAATTTAGGAGCCGATTTACTTACGCAAAATAATCTAAAGATATACATAAAAAAAAGAGCAACAATTAAGGGTTTCCGTAGTTCCACTGGTTTTCTAAAATGGGAACCCCAAAAATGCACTTCTAGATTCCATAACTTGAGTAATTGGATTCCGATTAAGACGTGGGATACCTCTACGAATTTGGGGTTGAATTCTCTAATAATCTACGTTCAAATCTATCTTTTAAAAGAGGGTCGAAATTTTAACCCATTTTCATGTTTGATTTTTCCGTAATTCCAATGGCTTCAAAAATGGGAACCCCAAAAATGCACTTCTAGATTCCATAACTTGAGTAATTGGATACCGATTAAGACGTGGGATACCTCTTTGAACTTGGGGTTGAATTCTCTAATAATCTACATTCAAATCTATCTTTTAAAAGAGGGTCGAAATTTTAACCCATTTTCATGTTTGATTTTTCCGTAATTCCCATTGTATTCCAAAATGGGAACCCCAAAAATTCACTTCTAGATTCCATAACTTGAGTAATTGGATTCCGATTAAGACATGGGATACCTCTATGAACTTGGGGTTGAATTCTCTAATAATCTACATTTAAATCTATCTTTTAAAAGAGGGTCGAAATTTTAACCCATTTTCATGTTTGATTTTTCCGTAATTCCAATGGCTTCCAAAATGGGAACCCCAAAAATGCACTTCTAGATTCCATAACTTGAGTAATTGGATTCCGATTAAGACGTGGGATACCTCTACGAATTTGGGGTTGAATTCTCTAATAATCTACGTTCAAATCTATCTTTTAAAAGAGGGTCGAAATTTTAACCCATTTTCATATTTGATTTTTTCGTAATTCCAATGGCTTTCAAAATGGGAACCCCAAAAATGCACTTCTAGATTCCATAACTTGAGTAATTGGATTCCGATTAAGACGTGGGTACCTCTATGAATTCGGGGTGGAATTCTTTCATAATCTACATTCAAATTTATCCTTTGACAGAGGATCAAAATTTTAACCCATTTTCATGTTTGATTTTTCCGTAATTCCCATTGTATTCCAAAATGGGAACCCCAAAAATTCACTTCTAGATTCCATAACTTGAGTAATTGGATTCCGATTAAGACGTGGGATACCTCTTTGAATTCGGGGTGGAATTCTCTAATAATCTACATTCAAATTTATCCTTTGAAAGAAGATCAAAATTTTAACCCATTTTCATGTTCGATTTTTGCGTAATTCCAATGGCTTTCAAAATGGGAACCCCAAAAATGCACTTCTAGATTCCATAACTTGAGAAAATGGATACCGATTAAGAAGTGGGATACCTCTATGAGTTTGTGGTTGAATTCTCCAATAATCTGCATTAACATTTTTCCTTTAAATGAGGTTGCAATTTTAATCAATTTTCATGTTGGATTTTTCCGTAATTTTGAATGACTAAGAATGGGAATCAAAAACCGCACTTCTAGGATTCCATAACTTGAGGTTTTGGATCCCGATTAAGTCGAGAAATACCTCTTTGAGTTCGTATTTGAATTCTCTAATATTCGAAATAGCAATCGACTAGAAATGCCGGCACTATAAAATAAATTTCACTTTTTTTTCCACCGAGACTCCTGGTTTCACTTACAAAGGGGAGGGCCATGCCAATGCAGACGAGGATTCCCCAGCCACCATCGGGGGCCTCCAGAGTGTAGGTTTTCGACTTCTTCATGGCGAATGCTGGGCGGCAAGTGAACTGCGACTGATGGAGTCGGAACTCAGTCGTCACCAAGATATCTGAGGCATCACTCCATCCGTGTACATATATCAATCCCATCGTATAAGTCGGCGCAACCAGTAGCAGCCTCCTCGATTACCCGCTTATCGCACCTCTGGTTTTTATGGGCAAGCTAAGCTTCTTATGACGAAGGTTTACAATATGGCTTTCCCGATAAGATTAGCTCAGATCGAGATACTCGTACTGTTTAGAATTTTCTTAGATTCCCCGGCCCCCGCCGTGTTTTTCGAGCATTTCCGTAAGTGTAAGTACCGTGCGTACCTTCCACACCCCTAAATTCTTGTTGAAATTGTAATATTGATTTTGGGAATCGCGGAAATATGTTTGAGCATCACTTCGGTTTTTATCATCAACGCCGCCCCTCTATCGAAAACAATTTGGCCCCACTCTGCTGATAAGAATCTCTGGTTTCAGAACTAATGCTTCGGACAGGTTTGTCACTAGATTTACAACAGTCCTCGTGGATCGTCGTCACATTCCTCCTCTTCATCCGTCCTCTCAGCGAGATTTCTTGCGCGTAATTTATACAAACTTAAATTTATTCTTCACGCATTACATTTGTTTGCCCCGGACGCATGAGCTTTTCTTGACTGTGTTCTAAAAATGACTTCTAACTGGGTGATACTGATGATTGAGTGTATCTTGGCCGGATTTCTGAGTTTACATATGATGACATTAACTAGTTACGTAGTTCATTGTTTATTAAAAATGAGGAAGGCCAATTTTAACTCCAGAAATCCGATAGGTTCCTCTAATTTTAGAGGCCAACTGAAAGTTAACAATAATCTAATCTGCTCCAATTTGTTATAATTTTCCTATGAAGATCAAACCTACCCTGTTTCTATTTTCGGTTCCAGAAAAAGTCTTTCCTCAAATGAATTTTATGGACGTTTATTTTTTTGATCACTTTATTTTTCCAATTAAATGTACACATATTCTCATATACTGATACAATATATTATTCTATAAGGCTACAATATCGGGCAATACATTTCCAAAACTTTGCTTCATACGCTTGTATCAAAATCGCTCGTTACTATTGATTAATTCGACAAAAAATATATGCTCCATGATAAATTTAAGTACCCAAAGTATACTTAGTTAAAAAAGTTTGTGTATATGGTATATCCGAATGTCGTTACCTGGGCAACGGCTAGTATAATTTTCAGTGTAGCTATTCTCACCGATCCCAAAAGTTTGCTACATTTATTTTTACTTGGTCATTTCCCATGGATTTGCATGGATTGTTTGTATTTATTGCTTATCGGTTGGGTTTAGTTGCATTTTGGTTAAATAATCTTATGGATCTAAAAGATTCTGATTTGCAAGTTAGTTAATGTTTTAGTGCTTTCCAAGACCGCTGCAAGAAATCTTCAATTGTAAATATATAAATATATATTGTGGCATTTCGTTGGCTAGGATCAGAGGTCCAGCACTCATAAAATTGAGAGAAACAACCTTTGGCGGGCTTTTTTCAATACATTTCTATGTCCATCTCGTCTTATTCGATCTCTTTCTTATATATTTCTTCAGTTCAATCAACGCACTCTCTTAGCTTTACATGATGTATATATTGTTTTATTCATACTTGTATAGTTTAGTTATTTTGTCGTTGCTTAACATCGCTCTTAAGGTACATTTTAAAGCCCATCAATTTTCAAGACTCCTTTCTTTTCTTGCTGTCGCGCATCGCTGTATTTCCAGATGCAGATATCAGTAGTATTTATAAGTAGTGATTAACTTCTAAATTATAAACTATCTTTGAACTATCACATACAAGTTCACTATTAAACAAAAGAGAGAACAATTCAAGGCAAAAACATAAAAGGAAGAGAACGGCAAAAATCAGAAGAAAATTGGGGAACTTAGTTGTGTTAAGTTTGGGTTTCCTTTTGTTTTTCGTTAAGCATTAAACGCACTTTGTTGTGGTTTCTTTTGTGGGTTCGTTTCAGTTGAGAGATGCGTTTATACAACTAAAACTGACGAATCATGCTTATCTATAGTAGGTATATATATTTTATATGGTTATATGTGTGGTGTGGAGTGTGTGTGATTATGTCTCTCCAAAATCTTAAGTCTCACTAAACATATTGCAAAAAAAACGAGCGAGAACGAAAAAAATTAATTAACTAAATTGAGTTTTAATACATTTTGGGGGATTGGGTCCCCACACACTCGAGGGTTCGCAAGTTCCCTTCATTTTGTGGTGCCGGGACCCTCTTAAGTATATTTAAAGTTGGGTACTCGCTGGAGGAACTTCCCCTCCGCCCCGCGGCGAGACTGTCTTCCTTAAAGTAGATCTCTCTGGTCCATAACTCTCGCCATTGACCTACAGCTTCACATCGTGCTGTCCCGTCGTCGTCGTCGTGGAGGTGACACCTGCATCCTGGGTTGGCAACTGAGCGGCATCGGCGGTGCGACGTCTCGCCTGGATGTACTCCACCAGATACTCGATACCCCAGGCCACGGCGCAGATCATGATGCACACACTCTGAGTGTGTATGCAAATCGGGTAGCTGTCGGTCACATCCCGAATGAGACCTGTGAAATGGAGAATTAAGCAGGCTTAGTAGGGAGTCATTATCCATGTCGCACATGTAGATTGCCATACCAATGAGGGGTCCAAACGTGATCACAAACAGGGCTTTGCCCACTAGATGCCAGCCGAAGGCCGAGGGCAGTTTTTCCAGCGAACAGTACTCGGATACGGTGAGGGTGAAGTTGCTCAGGGCGGATCCGCGGAAGAAGCCGCAGATCGAAAGCCAAACCATCAACTGGGTCCAGTCCGTCTGCTCAGCCATAACTGAAATGGTGAGGATTTTGTGGTTTGGTTATTGAAAATACAAAGGATAATGAGTTCACTCATTAGGGATACCATTCCCCTTTTCGGTTTAAAAAAAATGTATATTATTTTCATGTTATACATAATTCGATTGTGTAGCTAGTTAAGAATATACCCGTAAACATTTTAAGTCATAAGGCCCTTAGTTCTGAAATATATAGCTGACCGGAAAAAGTCTCTTTTCGGTCTTATTGAGTTATAAATACGTACAGCTATAGCTTAAATTAAGATGTTTAAGATTGGTGATAACTTGTTTTCATTTTTTAATAAATCAATTACCATTTCTCAATTAAATATTAATCTACAAAGGGTAATAAAAAAAGAGTCGAGTTTCTAACATCGTTCGTCTTCATATAACAACCCATTAAAGCCGTTAGAAATAACAAAAACATTTGGAAAATAGACTATATATAATATTTGACTAGAAATTCAGTGGCCATCTACTCACTTGAACGGGTCAGGGCCACAAAGATGATGGACACAAGGAAAATGGTGCGCTTCTTGATGGTAGTGCGGTCGAAGAGCGGTGGCAAGACAATCCTGGCGGCGATATCTGTGATGGCCGTGATCGAGAGGCAGAAGGCGACGTCTGCCTTCTGGTAGCCCAGATTGGCGAAGAAGAAAGGGGTGACCATCTTGAAGTTCATCTCGGCCACATAGAAAATGGAGAGGCCGAACAGCAGATTGAGGAACATCTTGTCCTTGAGCATGTCGATGTCTAGCAGGTCGGCAAAGCGGCGCCAGAAACCCGGCTTCTTGGCCTTCTTCTTGGCCTCCTCGTCGAGGGCGGCGGCCGCCTCGGCCTGCTTGTCCAGCTCGGTGGGCTTCATCTTGATGAAGCTGTCCCGATGGCCGCCGAGGACAATGCTGCCCGTGGCGGTGCCAACACGTCGCAGTTCGCGATCGTTCTGCTCGAATTCATCGTCGCCGGTGTTGAGGTGCACCTGGAGAATGGAGCCGGTGAAGTCCATGTAGGAGAGGTTCGAGGTGACTGAGGCCTTGCGGCAGCGCAGCTGCGTGGCATTGACCTCCGCCTGGGATGTATAGCCGCCCGAATCTCCGCCCGCTCCATGGGCGGCGGACTGTACTCCGGCCAGGGACATGATCCGCGGGAACGTTGGCCTGTTTGGCAATCCCAGCCTTGTGCCATTCATTGTGTTCATGGCCATTTCGGAGTAGTTCTTGCGCATCGAGTGCTGGTGGGCATGGTGCTTGTGGAACAGCAGCGTGTTCATCTCGGGCAGGGCGTCCTCCTCGTTGCCATCCTCCTTGATCACCTTAAATTCGGGCGCGCCTCCAGCTGATGCCGCGCCACCTGCTCCGCCCACCGTCAGCTGGGGCTGCGGGGTGGGCAGGGCCGAGATGCACATCAGCTCCTCGTCGTCGAACTCCTCCTTCATGTGCCACTTCACCGGCTGCAGCAGCACCGATCCGACCGTGGCATTAAGGGCCACGCCCGCCAGCAGCAGCACCGCCCCCCGGAAGTCGTACGCCTCCAGCAGGATCCGCACCAACTGCGGCATTATCAGCATGCCCATGGCCGTACCGGCCATCGAGAGGCCCACCGCCTGGCCGCGCTTGTGCTTGAAGTAGTGATTGAGGGCCACGAAGGCCGCCGACGTGGAGAGGCCCACGCCGATGCCGTTGATCACCGAGTAGGTGCTCAGGATGTGGGCCATGCTCGTTGCCGGCGATGTGAGCGCCAGACCCAGGCCGCACAGCAGTGACCCGGCGATGGCTACCTTGCGGTAGGAGAACTCCTTCAGCAGCGGCCCTACAAACAGACCCGAGAAGTTCATGCATACGTCCAGCGCACTGATGATGACAGCTGCTCCCGTCGTGCCCACATTGAGATCCTTGAGGGTGTCGCCAAAGAGCAGGCCGAACGAGGGCTCGATGGAGCGGGTGGCCAGCTAGAAGAAGAGGGGAGAGGTTCTGGATGAGTATTGATTCTCTCCCTTACAAATCTGAGAAAAATCATATTGTATCTCCTCTATTCGATATTCGAATAATTTTATCAAAGGACTTTCAAATTATACATTTTTATTGGATAGGCATATGGTTCTGTTCCTCCCTATTTTTCATGGCTATTGAATATGGAGTCCATATTATACATCAGATTATCGACGGGCATTTATTGCTCATCCAGTGATCGCCCACAGCTTAATCGTGCTTCGATTTATGATCGTTAGGCGCCCCATAAATTATACACTAGCTTCGTGGTATTGCTCTTATTCCATTTGTATTTTTATGTGGGCCAATTTGTGCGAGCTAATCTGCCGTTCAGAGGCCGCGTGATTTATCGGCTCTGGAGGTAGAACTTGCAGGGAATTACGTAGAGGAAGAGAGAGCCACTATCGCGACATGGCATTCTTGGAGGAATGGGAATGGGAAAACGGGGGCAAGGGAGAAATTGACACAACACATATAAATATAACGTCATCACACGGATAACCATATCGCAAAAATAACCCCTTATCGGCTTTTTCTTTTTCAGTGGGGAACAAAATGAGAAACCCTTTAGAGCAACTACGGGCAAGTGGACAAACCCAAAAGCCAAAACCCAAAGTCGGCACTACACCCCTATCGATGCACTTCAGATGGACAGTCCTCTTCTGGCCCCGGTTTTTACCTTATCGGTTGTGCAATTTCATTGGGTTCCATCACCACGTCAGTCCTTATCATTGTGCCAGGGACTCTAAATATTCTGGGGAGCGTTCCTTCCATTCACGATCGATTTGATTGATGGATTTTTCTTTGGGGCCTTGGGGAACCATCCATATCTATGGCCTGATGCCTGTCATGATTCGAAATTCGAGCATGTCTAATTTGTATTCCTGAAGTGTCTTGGCCTATAAAGTGTGCTGGCGTGAATTTGGTATCAGAATTTGATATTAGATTGGAGGTGGTAGCAGGTTTCCATTTACATTCAGTTTCTTCGATTATTTTAGAGGACATCTAAACGAAGTATGGGTTCTTTCACCCATTAGAATGATAATTATATGTTTTAAAACTGGATGATATCTGTTTTTGCCATATTATTATTTTTTTTTTTTTTACAATTGTTCCTGGGAGAAAGCTGACTCCCTAGCATTTAATATCTAAACCATTCAATGCAAATATTCTGACTCTATATAATACAGAAAAATGCAATTGATTTGAGATTTACAAAAGACAATGACTTTTTTTGTGTGGTGTAATAAATCAATCCATAAAGTTTGATTCGCAATGACTTTGCTATCTCGCTATCAATAGATTGTTGTCATCTAGACTCCCGCCGATTTTTTCAGGGCTATTTGAAAATCTACAGCAAACTTTTAATGATATTGCTCAACATTTTAAGCCTTCTAGTCCGTTCCAAGCATATGTATACTGTATGCACAATGGATGGGCTTCCTAAAGTGTTTTATTTGCTTCGGCTGGGCTGCGATTATTATTGATTGTGCTTTGGTGCTTATTGATTTTTGAATTTTTGAGTTACGACGCCCGTCCCGAGTTATATATGCTTTATGGGGCGTTTCGGTCGAAGCCTTAATTGCTTGATAATTGAATTATCAGAACTCATAATTGAAGGAGGAAAAACATTCGAAGGAAGAACAACACGCGCTCACTAGGTGTTTTTGCAGTAAATATTGCTAAAATGGTTCCAACCATTTGTGATCGCGGGGGTTAAGTCGATATTGGGGTCCCATAATTCACTTTGGGTTCCCACACTTTGATTTCAAGCCGGTCAATTGCAGTTGATTGATCAATCATAGAAACTTTTGACTTTCAATAAATGAAAAAATGGTTTTATAGATTTTGTTTATAGATTTCTCTAGTTTTCATTCAAATATTGAGGCGTTCTGTATGCCCTATAATGCCCAGCACCAGGGAACTTCCGCTATAACAAGGAAATCTCAATCAACGCGTGTTTTTTCTACTCAACAATATATTAAGAACACTAACAAATAATCCCCGACCAGTTTTCATTTTAAATTTGCACATTTTCAGCGGCGACGGCAGGTTTATTGTAATGTGTAAATACATTTTTAGGTAGATTAATGCCTGCTGTTGGGGTTTGTTTATTAGCCATAGCTATATATGTGGTATATAATATATATGTCCACACACATGTTTTCTTATATTTGGTTTGACTTGGCGTGTTGTGCTCGACAATTTTAGCGAAAAACAGCCAAAGACAAACAGCAAACCCGATAACAACCAAGTGGAGAACAGAGATCTCGAATCTGTTGTTGCTTTAATTTCGGATAATGTTCCAAATCAGCTTATTGATTTATGTGTGCTGTGCTGGGTATAATTTAATCGTAGAGAGGGAAATAAGATGCGAAATTTGCACAATTAGCTGCTAACTTATTTTTAAACAATTTGTGCAATATTTTCGAATCCAATTTACAAGTGGTTGATCCCCTGTTGCCGCCTGCGTGAAATTAACGTGACACTTGAGTGTTCGCAACGAAAGTCGCTTTATATGTACAGTGTACGCTGTACACATCTGGATATAAATACCTAGATATATTGTTGCCGGTCTCTTTATAGACAATATTACTTAACAATTCGCCAGCGCGCCCTAAACACGTTGTCTCGTAGCTCAATCAACTGAATTGGAAGGGCTTGTGGAATAGAATTGTTTTGTTTTTCAGGTCAGAAAGCTTTATTTTAAAGTGTACTCGCCATACCCAGCAACTACTTAAGAAGTGATTTATAGGTTTTTTTCTAAATGGTTCAATGTTTTTTCCTGCCTTTTGTGGAATTCTATAGATGTCAAACGCTTGAGTACTCATAAATTACACTTCCGAATCGGAAGCCAGACGTTCATTGCATTTTGCCTTAATTTCTATAGTTTAAAAACACATATTTCGAATATTTTTATAGATGTATTATTTATAAGCTCATTTACAGATTGTATAAGTTTCTATTGCATGATTCATTTATTCTGAGCTTTTTGTCCCAGTTCTTAAGTATTTTTAATATATATTAAAAACTAGAAATACCTGGAGATTAAAGAATTTCATTAGCCATAGGATAATCAATATAAATGTATAAATATTGTTTATCTAAAAAATGTGATGTAATAAATAATATGTTTAACTAAAGAGAAGTCACTCGATTATTATAAGTTTTTTAAGGCACATACGCCATGCCTGGATATAGAAAACTTTCTGATAGACTAATGTTTCTGAAGGGCAAATTCTTGGTAGTTACTTTCTGTCCATGGTCGATTTATTATTAAAATATTGTCCATCTTAAACCTATTTCACAATATGTAAATATAGCACGCCTGGGTCCCGGGATACGAAAAGTTCCACTGTCTGTCTATCTGGAAAGATATTGGACGAGGCATTTGGGAACCACTTGGTGGCGCGTGTGTGTTACTGGTTTCGAATTCACTTTTAGCGTGTTATCAATTTTCAAGTCCAAAGTTCATGTCTCTTTGCTGCGTGCGAATCGTACATGGAAGGGTGGGATCTGATGGGATGGGATGGGGTGGATACAACGCATATTATTATGCCATCATAATGTGTCACCCCCATGTCAGCGATGACGTTGTCGAGCAGACGTCATTTGATTCCACCGCCTCCACTTCCATCCACTTTTCGAGAAAGCTCTTGACCACCGCCGTAAATCAAGTCCCATTCATCCTATCGATTTCCCATTAAGTTTTGCGGGGCATTTTTTATTCTTTCCACTTTGATATTTCACCATTCCTCCGGTGTTTTGTTTTGTCCTTCACAATTTGAACTCTATATACATATTTAAATGGTATCTGCGTGTATTCTAAGGTCCATTTTTCAGTTTGATAAGGAGTGAAGAGTTGAGCCTCTGGTTAATTTCCGGGTACGTCTGGTCTACCTGGGCAAAGGTAATTGCCTTCAGAAGTTAGTAGCTCATTTATATGTTCAGCAGAATCGGTCAATTACTGCTAATCGGCTAGAGAAATTGTAAAATTGTGTAATTGCGAATGCTTAATGAATTTATTTCCAGCTCTATCGCACGCATTTTTCAATTTGTTGTGCGGAAAATTTCAATTTGTAATTTAATATTTACGTAATTGCATGCGAATCATGCAAGCGTTGGCTATTTTCAATTTTTAAAAAATTAAGTAATCTATATCTTACTCCAGAACGATGGGAATTTATTGTAATAATTGTGAGGCTAAAATGTAGGATTTTTCCAAGTTCAGCTCAAGGGACTGGTATGAAGTGGTAAAATGAGTTGTTAACCCGTTCAGTTCAATGCATTTTATTCAGATTCAGTTAACCCTCAGATTGCCACCGACTTGACTTCAAATTTACATATTGCCTCGTATTTTCATTTATTTTTGTGTAACTTTACGAGTGCCTTGAACTTGAAGAGCTCCAGTGTTCTTCTTGGTAAAATAATATATTACGATACAGTTGAGAAAAATGCTCTAGACGAGGAAGATACAGAAGACGATCCCCAGTGAATTAATATGTTCGAATTGAAATTGAATTGCTGCTGTTGCTGGGCGCTCGTGGCAATTGAAGCAATTAATTGTGAAGTACATTTCACTACCGCCGAACCAAAACGAACAAGTTTCAACTCAACTCAGCTCAGCTCGACTCAAATGAACTGAACTTAACTGAAGGGGTATTCGGCCGCTGCCAAACATTTCAATTAAAACCACACACCAGCAAAAAGTCATAATAATGAAAACGAAACAATAACAAAAAGTTGACTCGACATTGCCATAAAACAAAAGCCGTCGCAAAGCTGAACTCGAAATTGAATCGAACTGAATCGGATGGAATCGAAGCCATGTCAAGTCAAGCCGATCCAAGCTGAACCGAACTACACTACAGTTAGAACTCGATACTAAATAAATTGCCAGATTTAATTTTGTATATATTTGGAAAAATATTCATAGAGAAGGGTATAATATTTAAAGCTATTTTCTTTAGCGTCAACATAAAAATGTTCCACAACTTTACTGGTGTGACGAGCTGTGTCAGCGAGGATCTACTGTTAATGGGGCACCAAACGGAGCGGATGGAGGCCTAATGTTGGGGCTGATGGCTTTGGTGCTGAAGCTGCTCTGCTGGCTTGCACATGATCACAATCATGTGATTTTTCCAACGGACATCATTCTCGTGCAGAGGTCCACTCACTCAGAAAAAAAATATGATATAGGGATCTTATGGGACCATATATATATGACGAATCGAATCTATATAACTAGCATGGCTAAAATTTGTTATTTTTCTATTAATTTTCACTTTTTTATATCAAGATTATGGTTTATACTAGGAATTATTAACCTAACTGCAATTTGTAAGAGAGGTACTTTGCATCAGAAGAAATAGATGTGGTTCAATGATCTTTTTGACCTGATATACTAGACTTTTATGGTAATGTACACAAAACTAACAAAATATATTTAAAGTATTTCCGCTATACATCTAATATTGCGATAAAATATAAAAGTAATTTTATTTTAATCAGGGTTTGTCATTGAAAAACAAAAATGGTTTGCTAGTAGGTACCTTTAATAGCCAACCGTTTTTTTATCTGTGCAGATACAGATAGATGGCATCGTAGATGCAGATGCAGAAACAGTTACGAGAGCAGCTGTGTGAGCTGTTGTAAGCTGCAAACGAGTTTGGATTCATTTTTATTGCCCAGGGGGCAGGCAGGAAGAGCTCACTGGTGCAACTAGCAACTTGCAACCTAGTCACGTGATCGTCAGCATCAGCTGCTGGCGGCCTTTGTTGTGGATAAAAACCGGATTTGCCCGAAGACGGCGTTTGACTGTTGACTATTGACATTGGATGGGGACCCGTTGTAAAGGCTTGTTGGGGATCATTTATTTCTGCTGCCACTAGATATTCTGCTGTCTTTCGATCACGATCACGTGACGTCGTTGAGGCCAATGCAAAAATAAATTGGGTAGCGAAGAAAGTTTTCTTATTTTGCGAATTCATTTACATGCTGTTTTCTCTCTTTGTGTTGCTGCTTGTGGCAAAAACGTTTTTGGTTTTTCTATTACTTTCGGGTATTGATTTCAGAGAATTATCGAAAGGGAAATTGGCTTGACTCAGTGGCTATTTTCCGAAATTAGACTCACCACTCAATGTTGAGTTTATTTAGAATTCAAAAATAATCTACAGTAAAATAAAAGTAATTTGATTAAAATGAAATATATATTTAAAAACCCTACATTGTATATTTATAATTATCCCTATCTATCATTACAGTCCCGACTGTATAATATAGTGCTTAGAGGTCGTATGTTATAAAAACTACTGAAAGTCTGTAGAATTGAAGATTTGTGTATGACGCTGAAAAGTATTATATGGATCAATAGATCTCAAGATTAAACATCTAAATATTGAGCTATTGTTGCGAAACCGGCTGATCTACGGATATAAATTGTCTGAGTATCACCACTTAGTTTATGGGGAAAGAATGTCTGGCGCGTGGGTTGGGAATTAGCACCCTTATCCCATACTGATAACTCATCGAATCCATTTCCAAATCTCGTGCGACTGCACAGTAGTGCCTATACATGTCCAAAGATCAAAACAGTTAGATTCTCCTGCTGCTGCTCGCTTTTAGCAGTTGGTAACATTTAATTAACATTCACAGATCGCAGCACACTTTTGGATGGTATATATCGCTTAGTTTTAGCACTCACTTGCGAACGGTCATTGTACGCCTTCAGCTTTTTTATGAGAAGTGTGTTTGCTCAGTTAAAGGCGTTCGCATCTTGTTTGCACGGGTGCTTCTGCGATATATTTTTTTATATATTATGGTATACCAGTATATTTCAAACACGCTGACTGTGCTCTATTTTATTCTATTTATTGTTTTTCTCGCGCCTGGCACTCGGAATTTGTCGAAGAAATTAGCTCTCATTTGTGAAAAGCAGAGGCCAATCCACACAAACACATATTCAGATAAAACGTCACAATTAACGAGAAAACATTCGAAATTTGTGAAGGAATTAAAAAAGAATAAAGCTTTAATTTTTAAAAATGTATGTTTATGTGCTTTGACGCTTAGCACCTTTCTATTTCCCTATTCCAGTACCAATCTATCTATCTATACTACTTCCTAGACAACTTTTTAAGG
Organism: Drosophila suzukii; assembly: GCF_043229965.1. Taxonomy (NCBI): domain Eukaryota; kingdom Metazoa; phylum Arthropoda; class Insecta; order Diptera; family Drosophilidae; genus Drosophila; species Drosophila suzukii. Next base: position 1,617,467 of record NC_092084.1, on the reverse strand, counting down.
AATTGTTGTTATAATTGCCTTTCTAAATGGAAACAATATTTCAATGGTCATTCAATCGAACCATAATGTATAAATTTTAATAAAATCCCAATGGCATTCCCCACATGTCTTCCCTAAAGAGTCGATATTCCGAATTCTGAAAATCCCCCATTTGAAGCAACCATCTGATTTGAAAGACGTTAACTTATCGGAACACCATTCGGAAATGTTATAATTGGCTTTCGAAGTGCGACGACACTAATGCCACTTCACATCTAAAAAAAAGATATATAGACGGTAGTATATATGTACGCATGTATGTGCGAGTATGTCCAGTTATAGATTGCTCGGCTCGAGTGAAGCATGCCGGATACTTTTATGACGTATTGGGTGAGCATGCGTTGGTCGAATGCGAAACCGTCGCCAGATCGGTCAGACACTGAAGCCGGGTGATGATTAGACCCCACACCATAGAGTTCCCAGGTTTCCAAACTCGATCTCTCACGCCCGCCTTACATGTCCAGTTCCCAGACGCTAATCAAAATCCGCATATTCTAATTATCAATTAAGCCGATGTGCTAAATTTTAAGCTTAATTGGCATGGCACTGGCTGACTCTGGGGATTTTGCGCTCTTGCGCTCTGGTGACATTTTGAGCCCCATGAACCAATGTGTTAATCGCACCTGATAATGATAACACAGACCGAAACAAAAACGGAATCACAATATTTGTTTGGAGTTACGATCACTGTGCGAATCAATGACGACTCTTTGTATATTTAATTACTTGCTTTGCTTTGCTTTTCTTTTCACATTTCAAGAGGTCTTCAAATAGAAAACAAGAGGCTAAGACAAAACAGACCGACTTATAAACACGCTCTTTTTACATTTTTATATGAAAAATTTGGGATTTCTTAAGCTTTGTATTTTAAAAAGGTATTAAACATACACACAAACTGTGAAATGGAGAAAAATTAAGCGAAATTGTCCACAAATTAAGGGAACGGCTGTAAACGGAAAAGAGGCTTAAGATAAAAAAGACACAAGAAACTTAATAAGTAGATAAATAAATCAAAACTATCGTACAAATGAAGGGAAACGGCTATAAAAATACTTTTAGTGGGTGTTTTATAGGAACGGGGGAACATCTATACATCATACAGATGAAACACTCGTACATCAAAAAATTATTTAGTCCAAGAATATTGTTTTATGTATATTTATATCGTTTTAGAACACAATGTACCCCGGCTGTTTTTTTTTTAGATCAAACCGAAAGAGAGCACCCACAACATTAACTTGGTATTCATTATTGCGCTGACACTGAACACACAAAGGAGAGAAAACACCATATATAATTTATAGGTAAACAGAGACAGCAAATCAGACGACATTCTCTCGGCAAAAAGGTGGATAGAAAAAAGAACTGATGGGAATTGAAAAACGACAGACGAATAGAAGATTCCTCGTGTGTTCAAAGTCAGTGGAACAAAGTCCACAGTGAATCTGCCGAAGAAATCTTCGGTTTGCGTTCTTCAATTGTTTTGCAAATTTCATCATCATCATCACCATCATCATAATCGTCAAGCACTCCATAAACTTTTATTTGCAGTCGCCAATGTTTGATCGAAAACACGGTTGCAAGTCAATCACAATCAAATAAAAATGGACGGGTGGCAAAGTCAACCAATTGACCCACGGATTTCAGATAATTTTCCCTCAGTTTTTCCTTTGAGTTCCGCGGAACGTTTAATTCAATTGCTCATTCATTTCCTTGTTTTCGCATGGGCCAAGTCAATTTGATAGACTTATTTGCAATTTTTGATTACGTTTAATCCTTACCCATCGTTTTTATCGATGGGCTGCAACGTAAATAATTGAAATACGTATTTACACGTTTGATTGCAGTTTAAACAGGGCGATAAGTAATGATTAATCACAGTGATAAAATCGTTCTTTGTTTTAATGTGGCAAGTCGTTTTCCATTTCCATTTTGTTTGGAACAAAATGCATCACATATTGAAATATTTGAATAAAATGTGGTAGCAACCAAGACAAAAATATATTTGAATAAAATATTTATTTTTTGTATCTCCATAGTTTTATCTCCTCTCACTGTTTTATTTTGCCGCGTTTCGCTACCGGTCACGTGCTTTTACTAATGAGTTCAGCGGGTCTTTGTTTTACGTAAACACTTTCCACCGAATTTCCAATTGGATTTCGCGGATATTTGGCTATATAAAAATTCGTTCTTTATCATTTGCCTTGGGTCTTGCAGACAGACAGACGACGCGGTTCTTTTTCCTTTGGTATGCCGATAAGGTATTTAAACAATACGCGCAGACTAGGAACTCTATACGGAAAATAATTTTAATCCACTTATCAGATGGTTAAATAGTGGTAGCACACTGCTCATATATAAACAGAATTAACCACTATGTTGTGTACCAATTTATTTTGGCTTTCATATCTATATGTAATTCTATATTTAACTGTTTTCCATTAGGTATTTTTAAATGATACTCAGGTTATCTGTTTTGCAATAATTAAGGCATTCAAGTGAATAGAAGTCAGCATTACTTCGAAATAGTCTTAAAATCAGTGAATATTAAAGAGCTCGTAAGTTTTTTACGGTCATGCTTCCGGCTAGATTGTATGGTAAAAGAAAAATAAACTTCTTCAGGGGTCCAGACTTGGCAACAACTTGTGTTATTTAGCAAGACTGTTTTTCTCTAACCTGAGCCAACAGGCCAAAAATGTATTTTTTATGGTGCACACATAGTTCTCTATTGTGTTTTCGTGTTGTATAAGGTTCAAGTGCTAATTTGCCTCGTAAATGATTTAAAAGCGATTAAACGTGTGCCTGGACGGAGATAATGGCGGTATAACGGAACGAAAACAAACAAAAGTTGCGATTGCGATTAGAAGTCGTTCGAACTTAACCTATAATCGAAAAGCACACATAATCGAGTGATTGGCATATCAGGCAGTCGCCATCTAACCCCAATATATTCCTTCTCCCCTCTTTGATGAAGATCGATTTTGTTTTCGCTCTAAACAGATGTGTAGGTACATATATATGCACCTTTCATTCTGTTGTGCCGGGGATCAATTAAATTTTACGAGTGTTTTAAATTTTCTACCGAGGGGCACTAAAACGAACTACTCGAGTTTTTGGAGTCGAAGTCTATATGAGTTGGGCTTGTGACCAAGTGGGTCACAAATATCTTATCTATCTTGTTTCCATGGGATATATTTGCACGGCCTTAATTCAGTACAGTTTTAATCGACTGATTAGGAGATGATTAAAGATTTTGTTTTCGTTATTGTCGACCCACCTGTTTCGGTTTGTTATAAGTTTGTTTAAACTTGGCACTGAAACAACCGTAACCTAAATATTAAAAGATGTCGTTTTTCTGCACAGCTTTCTCCCTGAGTCCACCCCTTTTATGGTCTTTTTAAGTACATTCGTATACAAAAGACCAAATACAAAAGGCAAATTCCGTACCAAACACTCGATTTGTTTTGCAAACGGCGCATTTCTGGTGGGGGCTTTTTGTCTAGTGTTTTGTTTTTGCTGCAACAAATGTTGGGTGGGGATTGGCTGGAGGAGGTCATCATGGGTCGACCGATAAATATGAGGTGGACTAAGATGGATCGTCAAAGAGATACGCCTTTACACGAAGTAAATACTTTTGCATCGTGGTCTAGGTTCGGAAAAAGCACAATGTACATAACATTTGTAAATCCCAGGATGGTATTTAATATTTAATATATATTTCAAGAGATTGCAAATAATATTTAAGTTTAGCCATATTAGTTATAGTTACCTAAAATAAGGCGTTGATAATCAATGTCTGTAATTATGTTATATTCTAGCTTGTTATGTTTGGAGTTCTTTAGAATGAATCAACAGAATCTGAATCTTCTAATTAATATAATCAATTCAAAATTAAATACATCTGCTAGCTTTTAGCGATCACAACTGGTCAAACCGCCCTCGAATAGTCTTGTCACAACGCATTTGGCTTTAATGACCGAGCCATTGGCACTCAATATGTGCTCACATCCTAACCATATCCCCCCATCTGTTCCGTTGATTATTTTCAGAGTCGGCGGCACCCAGATGATATAAGCACCTATAATGCTCCTCATATCATTGTCTCCACACTGCGGAGAGTACGCATAATCATTGCATGGGACTATGGGACTATGGCACTAAGTACGGTTGTCAATTTTCAAGATCTTCGCTTGGCCACACACCAATTAGCATTTGTAATTGCACATCGTCTCAACTCATTTACCATTTACCAAGTCGCTTGGTTATTGCTGATATGGAATCAGGTTAAATTTAGGACTATTGCATAATTGTCGTGATCTGATTTCGTGACATTGAAAATACTTCACACTTGCTATGCGTCATTCAGCAAATATTGGACCTTGTTCAGGTGGGTATCTCCATGGAAATCCCGTGATGCAATCAATCTTTTTTCTTTCAGTTCTTTTTAACGGTATGGTATGTAATGTAATATTCCTTTCAACTGAAAAACATTGTACTATGCTAACAATACCTTATTTTTTCCTTAGGACGCTTATAAAATAAAATATGCCAAAAAGGACACCTAATTTTTGATGGTCTCACGATATGATTATGCCGATGAGAGCTGATGTTATAAATGTGTCAAGGTGAGCGTTTTTTAATTATTTATTTTGATTTTTGGGATAATTCCAAATGACTTTTCAAAATTCTGTAATACACATAAATTAAATCCAGAAAACTGTGTCAATTGATTCTTTATTTTGCCATCACCTCTCTGGTGCCTCGAAATAAAATTAAATGAAAACAATGTTGTACATAGGCATACATATAAGGAGCCAGAGCCAACTACAGAAATTGAAAACGAAAAAAAAGAATAACACTGCTGAAACGCATTTTCGAGATCACGCGGCGGGTGCGTGACCACCAGACAGATGCGAACTGAAAACCCACAGAAAACTCTTTGGCCATAATCGGGGTCTCCTTTTTGTACTCCACTATACATATGTATTTCTCAGTCTGCCCTTTTTAAAGTCAGCTGTTCATCAAGATGATTTTATAGCAGAACCAGATTCAAACACAGGTTTGGATACACCTTCCGTTGAAGGAAGATCAGGTAGAAGATCCCTATTTGTTTTCCTATATCTTGTCGAGAGCAAATGCTTATTGTTGATGGGAAATGGCTTTCTTCAAAAAAGCTTACGAAATATATTTGATTGTCTTGTTTTATTCCAATAGTTACACTTGGAAGATCTTGATTCTGATTTCTAATTATTCTATCATCCCTATTGGTTAACTTTATTAAATAATCAGCTATGTAATCAGCTGTTGTATAAACAATAACAACAATTATACGGTGATTTAAAGGGCGTCTGATTTCTATAAACATCGGCATCGCCCTTCCAATAATATTTTTTTCCTTGTTCAAACACGTCCATTAGGGAATTTATTATTAATGAATATGGTCTAAATGCCGCCCCCCACAAATATGCCATTACAGGTAGCCCCATAAATCGGTGTGTAAACACATGTGAAAATGCGGGTAGGACCAGAAGCATATTGAGTTTCGTCATATTTCATTTGAATCTTATCGTCCCTGTGAAAACAAGTTTACCACGAGCCATATAACTATGAAATGCCATGGGGCACTGGAACTAACCTATCCTAAGTGCGAATGTGGAAAGTGAGGTGGTGGGGAGTGGGAAGTGGGAAGAGGAAGGAGAATGGGAATATGGAATTGTATAGCCCGGATAAAAGGGTAAGCTTTTTATTGGCTTATGTATATTGGAATGTTCGAATGTTCGAATGTCTCGAAGGGCGGGGTGAATCCGTAAATCTAGTATTTAATCAGGGAGAACCCGGTGGGGACTTACGTTGACCAAACTAACGCCGAAACAAGCCACCCATCCCCATCCGCCATCGGGGGCCACTTTTCTGGGCTGTTTGGTTGCCATTTCTGCTGTCTGTCTTTGTTGTGTGTGCTGGGGGCTCTCCTTCTCGGCTCTTTCTTCTGCTGGACTTGCTTTGTTTTTGTTTTAGTTTTATTTTGGGTCTCTCTATATATGAGGCGTAGTATATATAGATTTATGGATACTTTTTTACGTTGCGGTTTTTTGTTTTTCCGTCTGTGTGGTTTGTTTTTTATGTGCGATCTAATTATATTTGTTCGTTTCTTTGATTTTTAAAACAACGCACTTGAACCAAAAAAAAAAAACAAATAAAAAACAGACGGAAACTTTTGTTTTCTAAATGTTTTAGGCATGAGTTATGTGTGTTTTTACTATAACTTCTTATCACATTGGAATTTTTTAAATTTAAATTGGTGGTTTTTGTTTCTTTTTTATAAGGCACTTGGATTTATATGTTATTTTTTTAATGATTCCCTTTGGTCAGTTGCAAATTTTTGCTTTTGTTTTGGTCAGCGTGGTGTTTTTTTTTATTTGTTCCAGCTGTTTCACTATTCTTCCCTTCGTTCAAGGGGGGTGTAGTTCTGTGGTTGTTGTTCTGGTGTGTTGTCTTTCGAAGGGGGTAGTGGTTGGGGGGTGGTATGCGGGCCTTTGTGGCCTACGTTGCGTCGCTCTCAGCGGACTTTTGCCGTTTGGTAGTGTGGTCGTCTCGCACAGCGCTATTTATTACAAAAGAGGGGGCGGCAGGCGCTCAATGTCTCCGTCTCTGTCTCCGTCTCCGCTTCCGTCTCCCTCTCCCTCTCCCTCTCCTTTTACCCTGACCGTCGCTGTCTCCTTCTCTGTCTCGTCGCCTGTCCGCTGTCTCGCTCGCTCTCTCGTTGCGTCTCTTCCTCGGTTTCGATGAGCTATGCGCGACTGTTCAATCGATACTGAAATACTGAAATACGGAATACTGACTGCGACTGCCGTTGCCGTCCCGTCGCTGCTCTGGTGCGCTGGCCTGACTGCCGTCGTCGCCACCGCCGCTGCTTCAGTCGCCGTTCCCGTCGTCGAACAGTGGGGCAAAACCACCTGGAACCACAAACCGATCCCAGTTATAGTTCGTTGGCTACTTTAGCTAATTATTTGTAATGAGGGCCCCGAAATACCTGGATTCTGAAAATTTTAACGAAATGGAGATGGGGGTTCCAGTCCTTACTTTTTTTTCTAATAATTTATTTATTTATTTTAATAAACTCCTCCCAATCGGAAAATATTTCTTAGTGCACACCTATGAATTATTCTCCAATTTCAGTTTTTATACCCTTTACTCGTAGAGTAACGTATGAACGCTGAGATCTCGGAAACCATAAAAGCTAAAAAGTTGGGACTTGACATGCAGACTCTTGAGGTTCTGGGACAGCGCAAGTTTTAGCAGGGTGCCACGCCCACTCTAACGCCCGCAAACGCCCATACGCCTACGTTTGAAAATGTTATAAAAGTTTAAATGAAATTTTTGTTTTGATTATTAATTTCTATCTTATTACACATATAAAATTTATTCCCGAATATTGGTTTTTGGTTCTAGACTTTTTTGCAAAACCGTATTCGCTGGATCCTGATCTTTCAGAAAATTAGGGTCACTTATATATAGTATGCTTACTACGAACTACGATTTTTAATTTTGTATGTTTTTGTTAAACCATATTCGCTGTACTCTGATCCTTGGAAAATTTAATGAAATTTATTTCCTTATAAGAATTTTACAATATTATGTGAATCTACGAGTTATTAATGGATTCCGGTTATTATATCAAGTTTGTGTCAAAGCGTGTTCGCCTGATCATCCGGCAAATTTAAGGGACTTTATAGTAGTCAAGTAGATTGTTTTATTATCGAGCAAAGTAAATAATCCTTTTAATAACTATAGATTCAGGCCAACCTGAACCTTTGACAATAACCATGGGAAGCTATTGCCTAAAATAAAAATCAGAGCAGCCCCAAAGGAAGCATATTGATTTTGACTGGAATGTCGCCATTTGGGACCACTGTGGCCCAGTGCCGTCCCATCCAGAGAGAGTCGCCACGAAGTCCGTGTGTGTGTGTGTGTTGGTGTAGCTGCTTTCTGGCTTTCAAGATCGCGTTCTAATGTCGACAGAAGAGAGAGAGAGAGAAAGAGAGGGAGAAGTTGCTTACTTTGCTTGCCAAAATCCACAAACTGTGCGTCTTGCTTCTTTGTTTACATTCGTTCTTTGTCTGCAGTTGCTGCGTTGCATTTGCAGGCTCTTCTCCTCCTCCTCTTTGCGTTCTTCACTTGGCCTTTTTTGACTCGGCTGCAGTTGCGCAAATGGTCTCGCTCTCCCGCTCTCCTCTCTCGCTCTCTCTCTCTCTCTCTTGCTTCTCTCCTGTTAACTTGTTGCTTCTGCGTGTGTGTGTGCTTACAGTGGGCCCTCGTGAGTGAAAGCCCAGATTCTTGTACCCACGACAACAGAAAGTATGTTATATTTTACATAATTCATCTAAAAGATATCAGAAATGGGGCATCTATTTTTACTTATTTTTCATGCCATTAATGAGTAATATATTAATTAACATTATTTGTACTGTATTTTATATTTATTATTCCTGTGTGTATCATAAGTGTTATAAAAATTGCATAAGAAAACTTTGAAAATCCTAAGTTCATAATATTTTTGCTGAAATAAAAGAAAGCAAATAGCTGAACGCGCAGCACTGTCATACAATTTTGTCAAAGAATCGATAATTGTTGGTCTCTGAAAAGATAGGGAGGATGTGGGGCAATGACACCACCACCACCACGTGGGATTTGCATGCGAGGTCTTAAAGCTAACTCTGCCTGCAACAGATTGTGGATTTCCTAGCCCTTCTGCTGCGAGATGTTGCCAACAGTTAATGCCATAAAAAGGGCCAACTTATTAAATGTAGATTGACTCAATTCCTTGGAAATTACAAAAGGTGTGCGAGATCATCTTATTACTAAAAAGTTATTAGATATACAAGCCCGATTGAAATTAAAGGCATTTTATATGTAATAAAAAAACATTATAATATAATACAAATAGCTATAAAATGGCTGGAAGGGCAATTCTGCGGCTGTGAGCTCTGTTTTTTCTTCTTCCTGTGCCAACTTGTTGCTCAGTTGGTTACGCCACCTATTCTCTATGGATGTATATATGTTCATAAGTGAATGACTTTATGTGTGTGCCTTCTTTTATCTGTCCTAAACGAGGATGTGGTATAAAGTTAGGGTTCACTTGTGCGAGACAGAACGTTGACAGGATAACTTACCATACTCCGTTGCCCCATACGAATTCCCTTCTTCTTACAGCGTAGAACTTGGACTGAGCTAAATAAAAATTGTACAATTAATAATATTTAGGTAAAACTTTTTTTTTAGTAAAACAAAAGGTTTCTCTTATAATTATACCCATTTTTTGAATCCTGAAAATAATATTGGATTAGCTGAGATGCTAAAGAATTAACCTCTCTGCAAAGCTACGATTTAGACCCCATATTTCCATAGCTCCCATATTTTTATTAACTATTTTATTAAAAAAAAGATTTCGCTTCATTAAATCTAAGTTCTATAAAATGTTTTCGATGTATTCTGCATTGGAAATGTCTGTTGACTGTTTTGGTTTGTCTCCCCCCTTTTTTATCCGCCCATTTAGTTCCGCTGATGTTGACAAATTTATTTAGCATTGGGTTGACGGAGAAAACTTGGCGAGAGCTTCCTGTTTGTTGGATGCCTGGTTTTGGCAGGTATTCATTTCCAGGCGTTTGATATAGTATACTCTATACTCTTATCAAATAGACTGGAGGTGCACTGAACCTGAATCATCTCATCGTCACTTTTTTCCAAAATCTTTTATTTTTGATCTTGTAACTTTCCGCTCGCGGAGCAACATTTCATTTATATTTTCAGTTCATAACCCATTTACTGCTGTATCGCCTCTGTTTTGTCGTCACTCGGCAAACTGGTTTATTCTTTAGCTCGACTAATTTGCACATTTGTTTTTTTAATTGGTCGGCGGGGTGATTAATCTGTATGGGAATGTTTGTACATATAGGCATTTCTTGCATTGATAACTAAGTTGCGGCTTATGAATAATAAAAAAGAAAAGGCCGAGCGCTTATCACAAACCTAAGTCAGTAAAAACTGTGAGCTCATTTTTATGGACATTTTTATATGTATATGGGAAAACTAGAACTTTCAGATGCCGTACTAAAAAATATAGATCTATACAAAAAGCTATGCAGATAAGATTTTATAATATAGAAAACAAATTAAGTATTTGTTTGTTACACTTTTTAAGTCACACATTTAATAATTGTTTTTTAAATCATGTGGGTTTTTAATATAATATGAAATTACGTTACATGGGATTCTCGGTTCATTGGAATATCCAAAAAAAGAAATCAAATCAAAATAAAAATAATTTCCCTGAACTCAACTGGCCGCCAATGATTGTATAATTTTTTCCGCTTCCAATTTCAGTGTCATTGATCGTTGATATTGATGTTGTGATGACTTGGCTCGTGATATTCACGTGCTCTTTCCCATTCATCCCGCAGTGTCACAAGATTCTTGTTAGAATTCGAACTTTGGATTCTGCGGGACGGATGGCCAAAGAAATTTTGATTAGACTTTATTGCTGCATCACAAGAGATGAGATCATAACAACGAAGAATCTCATCGTTTGGCAATCCAAGTATGAGCTTTTTAAGTCAGAAGCATCGCAGGGTCTAAATAATCTTTATTAGTATTTAAAGATACTTTTCCGGAATTCATAATTTCAATTAAATTTACTATGGTAATTTTTGTTTTCCATTATTATTATTATTTGGAAAGTAAGAAAATAGGGTCTTTTCACTTATCGCAACTTCTTGTATCTAAAATGAAATGTTTTGCTTTACGAAAGGTTAAAATTTAAAATACAAATTAAACGGTTTTCAATTGATTCTCGTTCATAAAGAGATTTTAGCAATTATGGACTAAACTTCACAAATAAAATCTATATTTTGCGTACATACTAAGGAATTACTATTTTGGTTTTTTAAAAATAAATAAATAAATACTTCTGGTTAAGTTACTATTTTTAAAGTTGTTAAAAATTAAAAATGAGCTGAACTAAACGGAACGACTTCCATTGATTACTGCTCAACGTAGTTTTCCCTTTGCAATAAATCCAGCAGTTCTTGGTTGTTTTACCTTAACCATCCACTCTCCATCCAAATCAATGAAACACCTGATTTAAATTTTAAGTTTTTGGCAGCTTATGTATATTAGTTAACAATTATATATATTTAATACAATTAATTTGCTACACTTCGAATAGTATATACACAATGTACACGCAGAATATAGTTTACATAAACGTACAGATAAAAAAAAAGGCACTGGGCAAATGCGATAACAAGAATAACATTTTGCTAAAGTTAGGATGGATGTGGGGGAACGGATTTGGTCTTGGAATTGCTGGCACTGAGTTCTTGAATGTTTGGATCTCATCAGTCGATGGTCTTAACGGGTGTCGATTTTCTTGAGCGGGCGCGGATGAAGTCTTCCAGGTACCAGCCGGCGAAGGCCATCACGCAAAGGGCATTCAACAGGTTGAGGGTAACCGCATAGCTGGTGTGATCCCGGATCAGACCTATAGGGGGTAAAATATTTAGGAATTAGTCATTAATATTATGATCAATCCAGGATTCCACCCACCAATAAGCGGACCAAAAATCATCGAAAAGGTGCCGGACATGAGCAGCTGTAGACCAGCAGCCGCTGGCAATCTCTTGAGCGGCACATAGCCGGGAATGATCAGTGACCAGAAGACCGTGCGGAAGGCCTTGTTCAGGCCCAGCCACAGGAAAATGCCCATCATGACGTAGAAGTTGGTGGTCATCGAGAGGAACATGCGGCCCACGCACATGCCCAGGATACCCACCACGAAGAAGGTGCGATTGCTTAGGTTTATCTTGGCCGTGATCAGCGGGATGAGGAATCGCACGACCAGATCGAAGAATCCCAGAGTGGACATGGCCAAGGCAATCTGACCCTTGTCGAAACCCAGATCACTCAGGATAAAGGGTGTCAGGATGGCAAAGTTGACCTCCACAAAGTTGATCAGCGTTATGCCCACGGCCAGGTTGACATAGGTGATATCCCGCAGTAGATCCATGTCAAAGAAGATTACCACTTTCATGTAGAAAGGCAGTTTCTTGCGCCGCTGACGCTCCGCCTCGTCCTCCAGGTCTTGTTTCTCCTTCTCGGTTAGCTCGGTGGTGGGGAACTGGTGGACCCGGTGGGCTTGGTTGACGACCTCATCATCCGAATGATAGCCCAAGGCCTCCTCCTCCTTAATGCTGTGACTCACGGAAATGCTGCGCAGTTGGCGCCCGGGATTCGAGTCCCTACTGCTCAGCCTCTTGAGCTCCACATGACCATTTCCATCGGACTTCTCCCACGTATTCAGGCGATTGCGTGTGCCCACGCTGTTCAGGGAGGCCCTCGAGCCGAACCAACCGTCATTGGCACGTGGCAGCACCGGGGTTTCCGGCTCCACGACATTCTTGATAATATCATCATCCTGATCCTCGCGCTCGGCCAACGGCTGAACCTGCTGCAGTGCCTCCGCATCGCGATCCCGCTTCACCACATGCCACTTGACAGGTTGGTAGATTAGCGAACAGGCGATCGTGTGCAGGGAGGCGCCGGCGAACAGAAGGGTCGTTCCCTGGACTCCGAACTCGTACAGCATATAGGTGGCGAAGTAGGGGCACACAATCGGTCCCAAGCCGGCAACTCCGAATTGGAAAGCCGTCGCCGTGCGTCGCTTCACCTTAAAGTATGTGTTGACCGCCAGCGAGGAGGCGGATACCGTCAATCCTCGGCCGAATCCGTACAGGATCGAGAAGCTCAGTATGTAGATGGCAAAGGTGTCTGCAAAAACCATCCAGAAGAGGCCCAGAAAGGTGAGGACGGATCCAACCAGGGCCACCACTCGGTATGTGTAGCGTCGGAAAAGGGGGCCGTTCAGCAGACCTTTGGATTAAAAATATAAATTAATATTCTAGTTTTCAAAAAGTAGTCCACCTTCAAATGGTACAAAATCTAAAAAAAAATCAAATCAAAAAATTCAAACCAGGTTTAAAAACTACTGACGAACGCAATTTTTTAAAAAAAATTGTACATTTATTGTGATCGGTCTATCGTAGAATATTTTCAATCCTGCGAGTGGTTGTAACGAACACACTATTTACTTTATAAAGTCTTTGTTTTTAAAATGATGTGCTCTTTGCTCTAATAAAAGAGTACATTAATTCGGATCTTCTGTGATCGTAGGAGATTTTTAGTTTTACGAATACTATGCATACTAGTCCCTCATTACGATTTGTCACTACGTGGACCAAAATGTCGCATATATTTATCGATGACCATTTCCTCCACTTCTCACCCGTAAATGCAGACACAGCGATCTGTGTGTTGATGATGGTGGTTAGTTCAGAGCTGGAGATTCCTAGACCTGCCATACGATCGCGGAAAAGGATGCCGAATTGCTGGGCAAGGGCGAACGTCACCAGCTGGAGGATGGAAAAGAAGCAAATGTTAATACATCTTTAGAAAGTTAACAAGATTCAATGGGAGGTGGTTACTCACAATGTTGACGCCACTGGCGACGGACACCAGCCAACCCCATCCTCCATCGGGCGCCACAAAATCTTCGCCCAGATCGCTCTTGTCTCGCCTCTTCTTCACCGGATGGGACTCTTTTTCTGGAAGAATCTGGGCTGGCTGGGATTTGGCATTGGAATGGGATTGGGTATGGAAATGGGTGGGAGGAGCAGGGGGTGCTATCTTGGTCAGGCCCGCTGATCCATTCTTGGGCAGCAGGTGCTCCGCCTGCTCAGCCTCGGGTATTCTCAGTCTGGATGCCTCATTGTTGTTGTTATTGTTGTTGTTGTTGTTATAATGGTTTTCATTGTCGGTCATCTTGGAATTATGGGCGTCTTGGACGGGAATTTGGGAGGGGATAGTAGAGACGGGTTAGTTTAGCGCGGAGGGCTTTTGTCCGGTTGTTGCATTACTGGACGGATGGATGCGTGCGATCAAATGCTGAAACCAGTGATTGCAACTCTGCAAATTGTAATTCGATTAGGATACAACATTATTTTGAGTGCAATTATTTAAAAACAATATACAAATATTCTTGAAAATCAATAGGTTAAAAAAAAATGTAATTTCTTAGTTGTGAATTTCTACTATTGCGTCATTTACTTATCCATTTTGAGAAAATATGAATATGGAACAAAATATATTAATATGTCTACAAGTCATATTAGAACTATGTTTCTATTGGTCACAATAGCTTAACACGAGGCAACTTTTTTTACATTTCAACATGAGTTTCATTCATGCCTTTTTTGTCTGATTTTTTAACTTCCAACAAAAAATGCTTATAAAACCTATACTTGTATTTATTTAAAATGTGTTATAATACTTGATTGAGTGATGAAATTCTTTAATCGGAGTGTAATTTTCAATTTTAAGTTTAAACCCCGACACGCACAATATTCGTACGGCCCAGAATTCATAAAAAAATCGGAAACAAGCCAATATTTGAACTCGTACTGAATCAATTTGCACAACCGTTTACGGCTCAATTGATTGTACCTTGTTTTTTTTCACTTAATATTTTTTTTAACAGAGCTACGCGAGACGGCGGGACGAAAGCTTCAACCTCAACTGACCGATCGTAACTCTCACTCTTCTGGCGCTAAGCTATGGTTTTTTTTTTGACATGTTTTTGAGCCTGAAACGTGACTGCCAAAAAGCAACAACTAAGTACATAATACCGATTTAGCATCCATTATATAAAAACCGTAACAACGACACGCATAAAACGTCAATGGGTTCGATTGTTAATGATGATGATAATGATCGGTCGAGAGAGGACCGCCTTATCGCGCCTGCAATTTCATTTCAGAGAGCAAAGTGACGAACTTTTTTTTTTTCTGAAACGGAATTCGTATCCGAGAGTTTTCTGACCAGAAATGAGTGTTCATCGTGTAAATACTTGCGTCGACGCGACAAAGACACCAAAACATTGAGATTTATGTGTCAGGGCCTGGCGGCATTGGTTTTTTATACTATATGAGATCACTTGGCGGGTGACGACAACGGGAACCGGGAATACGGACCATGTGATAAGGCGCACTTCTTCGCCAACCGATATCGTCTAATTAGATTGTTGCCCAAGCGTTATATCCGCAACACATGGTTATAGTAGGTAAAGTTTTCAAAACCAATCATCGGCGGAATGAGTACACTCAAAAAAATGTGGTGTTCTTTTCTTTACATTAGTAATTCGAAGTGTTAAATATTTGATATATAACGTTTGCCTTAGAGTTCCTAAGTAAAATGTAAAACATTTCTAAAACTTTATTCTTCTAAAGGAAAGATTCGTAATAGAAGTCATTATATGTGGACTGCTTTCCTAACTGTGTAGGTATTAAAGGAAATGTTTTGTTTTGAAAACCATTTAAGATTATGTTACATTAAATGTAATTTTGTGTTTTACTTTTACTTGCTTAAACGGACTCCGACTGGGTTCTAATTGCCTTGGGTGAAAAGTTGTTGATGTTTTGCGACTGCTCCAGCAGCTGAACTGAACCAAACCGAACCGAACAGCGGAATGACCACTGCAAAATATATATGTATGGGAATTGGACTGGGAATGGGAACCGGCAGGGGTGTATGGGCTGTGGGCAGAAGATAAGATTCGCTAGCAAAGTTCGCTTAATATGCGATATATACTAGTAGTATAAAAGGGGAAACGGAGTACTGTTTGTACTAAAGGTCGGGCTACACAGAACGAGCTGGCCATTAAAACGCTGCTCAAATATCAATTTTACAGTGCTTTTAATTGCCATGCAATCAGCAAAACAACATACACAAACATATGCTAAACACAGTGGGTAGGAGCAGACTTTTGACTCCCTTATCATCACAGTTTCGGTTCGATATAATAGGCCCCTAATTGACCTCCTCGGTTCAGTCCATGTGAATCAGCTCTTTCGTTATCGAAATACGCCTGGATACGGTAATGGCCAACAACTGTGGAATTTTTCAATGCCATTCAATAATCGAACCATCCATCGATCACCAAACACATGGCAGAAATTAGCAATAAGAACAAGACGATATACACGTGATATAAAGAAAAGTTTTTATAGGGTTCCTTCACATTTAAAAGTATCTTCAAAACGATCTAATAAATTTCATTACTTGGATATGATATTCACACATAACTAAATATGATAATTAGATTAATATAATTAAGAACTGGATTTTGTGGAAGATATTAATAAGTAATCTTGTTAGCGTTTTTTTTTATTTTAACTAAATAGACACAAATAATAAAATTACTAATAAAATGATATTTTATAAAATTGCATTAAAATCTATAAAAAAAGGAATTTAATTAAAACATACTGCTATTCATTATATAAAGACTGGAAACTTTAACACAACAAAGATGTAAGAGATATTAAGCTGACAAAAGTCAGCTTTTAGATGAACAGCCGGTTCTGTTTACATAGAAAGTGCAATCAATTGATAATAATATTAAAGGCTGTTGTGTTTTTACGTCATATAATAAAGTTTAATTAATTATAGACCGTGAACTTTGCCCGATGATGAATTGTCGTTTCCTGATATTCCGTTTGATAAGTTCTCCTGGAAGCCTGATAATAATTGTGCCAGTTATGAACACTCTAAGATCTATTTAGTACACCGGCATTTCGCGCAATTAAAAATTCCAAGATTAGAGTTTTAGGAAAGAGAGGCCACCGAAGAAGCGAAATAAATGGTTGTGCGTATGTATATTAATGGCCTCAAGTGTTTGATTAACAAGCGACGTCTCGTTGTCGTTATTAGACGTTTAAGACGATCTAAAGCCGTCTAAAGCTAAAAACAAACATTTGTATAATTAGAGCTTTCCGCATTATACGACCAGTTCCCCTGCGTCGCACCAAACATATACAATTCACACACCATAAAAGAATATTTGCATTGGCCTAACAAAGATGATGATGATATTCCTCCCTCCCGGTTGTCATAAAAACTTTTACAGTCGGTAGTCTGCTTTTTGGGAGCCACTGTGCACCGTTTTGGAACGGGGTTTTGTGGTTCTATAGACCTTAAACGCTCCATTTGAGAGGAAAAGCGACTTTGATTGATGTATGATTGATGGGCAAGAGAACATCACGTATGCACCGATATCGAAATTAGACATAACACTAGAAATGTTGTTTCAAATTCCGAAAAACTTAATAAGTCGCAATTTCACAATAGAGCAGACTATTTTTGGAACATCAAACAAATTAAATCCATAATTTCTCATTTCCAAATTGACGAAAGTGTTTTGTATATATGTGTAACAATAAAGGTGAATTCAAAAGCTGAATACTTTTTAAAGTATGTCTTCTAAAAAACGTTTTGTTGCTGTTGCAATGAAAATTCAGACTAATATATTTTTGTGATTTATATTTATCATAAAGTAGTTTAATTTACAGACTTTGATTAGAAAAGTTTCGAACTGTTCAACATATTTTAATCGTTAATTTTCTTATCGAAATTTGATATGCTATAATTTTTACCGGTAATAATGATACGAGTAATGTTGTCGTTGTACGAATTTCACAACAATTATTTTACAATGTTTTCCGGGTATAAGATATTTATTTTGATAGTTGTAAAATTGTCGTATATGAGATAGTGGAAATAACATACGGTCTATATATTTTTGATGGTGCACGTGTCTCCGCGGAAAGCGCGCGCTTCGAGAAAAAAGTATCATTTAGTTGCTCTAGTGCTAATTGCTACTAAACTAAAATACAAATGTTAACGCATACACATCTATTTTATATATATATTGGTGTATTTGGGCCGTACGTTTTATTTTTGTAAATGATTTTCCCTCCTTCTCTGTTTGTTGTTGTTTGTAGCTCGGCCGCTGTTGTTGTTGTTTTGGTTGTTATGCTGTAGTAAAGTTGATACAAAACAATAACAAAAACAAACAAAAAAAAAACAAGAAATAAAAACGAAACGAGGCGAGTCAAGTAAATAGAATGTATATATATATATATATATATAAATTTATATATATGTAGTACTATATTCAACAGGCGACGACTTTTCCGTTACGTTCACCAGCGCGAACTGAACTGAACAATTTTGTGAATTATAGAATTAAACACCCAAACAGAATGCACACAGATACTCACTTGCTCACTTTGTGTATTTTGTCGCAGTGTGTGTGTTATTTTGGTCTTTAGCTTTGGCTTTACCGTTGCTCCTGCTCTTTCTTCTTCTTGCGCTGCCTTTTCATATTTTGTTGTTGTTTGCATTTGTAGTTTTTGTTGTTATTTCGTTCTATTGCTGTTTTGATAAGGGAATTATTTTTTGTTACCACTGTATTTGCTTTTGATGTTGTTGTAATTAGTTTTGTCGTCGCAGGCCCGATTATCAGGGGCAAATATAAGTATGCACATGTGTTCATGTGTGTCCACGGACATCAGTACACACATATTATATCTCCATACTGAGCGCACTACGTATACGTACGCTGCGCGCTAAAAAAAAGAACAAATAACACAACTCATAAATACATTATGATAGCGGCGGCGATTAGAATTTGATTTTGCCATCGACCGCCACCGTGGAATTTCATTCCAAAACAAACGGTAAAAAAAGGTCCATAAGTAGTCGAACATGTCATTTTTGTTTAAACTTCGTTAGTGATGCAACTACGTAAATATTGTATTTGAATGTTTTAATAGAGCATTGTCAACCTTACTTTTATAACATTTTTAACCTCTCTTAATGAATTAAATATGTACAATGTGCATTGTACATATCATCGGACGTATAATAATGAAACTATTTTACAGAGTAGTATGTAAACGCGGGTTAAGGGTCAATTCTAAATGACTCTTTAAGAGGTGCTTCAGATTTCTTTTAAGAGTTTTTAATTTTTTTTATTTTATGGTAAATATTAAAATAACTGTAATGTAAAGGTGAAATCGATTAAAAACTTTTTGTTTAGGAAATTGAGTTAATTGAATTCAAATGATCAAACTAAGTGTGTAGCTTTAAGGTGCTACTCAAATTGCTTGTACAATAAAAATCATCCCACGGTGCGTCTTATGTCTCCCAGCAGACGTTACCTACAGGAAATGCGCATAGTTGGCCGGCAAGTGATGGGCGTGTTAAGCCCTTGGTTTGGGCCTGATGTTGACAGCTTGTCACTGAAACTGGAACGGGAACACGTCTCTGGCCAAGTCCTATGTAACACCAGTTTGCATCACACTCCAAGGCCGTCGGAACCCGTGACGCATGACCAGATCGAGGATTGGGCGCAAGTGAAAGGTTCTGTTCTGAGGCGGACGATTTTATTTCGGAATCTCGGGTTTTCTGTTTTGCCATTTGCCAGATTATCAGCTCCAAGTGCTAAAAATATTTTTGGAAGGTAATTCATTTTTTTTCTGATGATCTTGTGGATAACCCAACCTGTCGCTGGTATTTTTTTTTAAATTTACTTTTAATATTTATTTAAAAGGGACCATATACATTGCTCCACACATTGATGTGATATGTTTTTAGTTAAGAACTTGGATACTGATAAAAATAAAACCGATCTGGACTCGAAACCTTTACTCCCTGCCATATGGAGTGCTCAGAATTCGAATTTAGGTCCGGCAATTCTTTCGCGACATTTACAATTCGCTGATAAGAGCCGTACACATTTTGTTGGGAATTTGGCATTTTTTATTTCGATTTTGGCCACTCGGGTACAAAGATCATGGTGGGTGTGTCGAGCTACAAATAAAACAACGGCAACAGCAGTTTTATTCTCGTCCAAGTGACGAGGATCATGACACGGCCATATAATCGGGAATATAAGTATTTGAGAACGAGCCATAAAAGATCTGCCCCCACCGTCAAAGATAAGCCTCCTATTCGGCTGAGTTGGCGGATGTCGGAGATGTTATATAAAGCACGGTGCTGGGCAGAAATGTAGAAGGTACTAACAATAATTCACATTTATGTATGTGATTATGAATTTAAGTGAAAAACTGACTAGTTAGTTGCAAAACAACAACTTTGAGAGGATCTGAGAACTTTAAAGTTCGTTTTAAGGTGTGCTACCTAAAGTATTATGGTTTATATTTTTTAAATAGTTACTAAATTAATTTAAACATCTGGTCAATTTAAAAGTGGCCTAAAAGCTGACCCATTTCGCATACCAGTTTTCTTGGAACCCTGAAAGATGCAAAGACCTTATTTTATTCTTTGCTGTATTGAGAAATTATCAAATTGAAGGTTCATAACAAAATGTTCTTCTAAATCGACATATATTTTATACTTTACCTAGTCAGAAATATTGTGCTGACTTAAAATATGGACAGATGTGGACAAGCCCCCAAACATTTAAAATTCAAAGCCTATTTTTAGGGGCGTTCTCCCTAAACCAGACAGCTTTTATTGCGCAGTTAGCTTTTGAATACGCTAAGTGGCTAACAAATAAAATACAATGTATTTGCTTTTGTAAATACAACAACCATTTATTTATTTATTGGTTTATAATTTCCCATTATGGGCAAAACAAATTGTTTCGATAGGCAAATGTTTTCGTTATAAATATTTGATTATTTGCAAAGAAGTAGGTCATACATTAGTATAAATAAAAAAAAAACAAGGAAGAACGCTATAGTCGAGTACCTCGACTATCAGATACCCGTTACTCAGCTATATGGAGATATGCAAGCAGCAAAGCGAGATTAAAATGCGCCACCTACCGGCGGTATACAGATTTAAGCGTTATGGGCGTTAGAGTGGGCGTGGCAAATTTTTTTTTGGATCAATCGATAGGTATCGACGAGACCAATACATTTCAGTTAAAATTTTTTATCTAGCATGAAAATTGTGGGCGTCACAGGTTTTCGCGGTTTGTGGGCGTTAAAGTGGGCGTGGCAAACTTTTTTTTGGGTCAATCGGTAGGTATTGATGAGAACAATACATTTCAGTTAAAATTTTTATTCTAGCATCAAAACTGTAGGAGCCACAGTTTTGGGCGGTTTGTGGGCGTTAGAGTGGGCGTGGCACTGTGCTGAAACAAACTTGCGCTGCGCAGGAATCTCAGGAATCTGCGTGCCTAATCCCAGTATTGTAACTCTCATAGTTTCCGAGATCTCAGCGTTCATACGGACAGACGGACAGACGGACAGACGGACATGGCTAGATCGACTCGGCTAGTGATCCTGATCAAGAATATATATACTTTGTGGGGTCGGAAACGCTTCCTTCTGCCTGTTACATACTTTCCGACGAATCTAGTATACCCTTTTACTCTACGAGTAACGGGTATAATAAAAAGCTTTTAAATGTTATAAATTAAAAAAAGGAAAGATTTGTTTTTATTTTAAAAAAACATATCTACGT
Source organism: Drosophila suzukii (assembly GCF_043229965.1). Classification (NCBI taxonomy): domain Eukaryota; kingdom Metazoa; phylum Arthropoda; class Insecta; order Diptera; family Drosophilidae; genus Drosophila; species Drosophila suzukii. The sequence goes on along the minus strand of NC_092084.1, from coordinate 1,596,044 downwards.
ATGCATTTAAGAACCAGCAAATGAATCAAACGCAAATAGTATTATTTTGCAAATAGATGTCACATAAATATAGTAAGAATTGAGATATGGTATGTCAACAAGATACTTTAATCAGAAACTGGAGTTCTATTTATTTGCTCCGACGAGATACCTTAATTAATAGTTTGTTGATTATTGTTGAACAAACACTTGAATGCTTTAATCTTAAGAAATAATAAAGGAAACTAAACTTGACAGAACTTATACATATTAAAAAAATAGTTGTGGGTCAGAAAACTCGCGGGACATTAATCCCAAATCGTTACCATTATATCCGAAGTACGGAAGACTATACATTTATAAGCTGATCCAACTTCAGGCTTATACTAATTTTTAAGCCATTTCTTTTAACCACAAAGTATTTGAATTCAATCACCTTACAATAAGTGTATTTACTCTTGCCGCAAACACGAACATCTTTAGTTTTTTTTAAACTAATACACATACATATATTTATCAACTGCGGAACAATATTACACTTCTAAGATATCACTAAGTACATTTAATAAGTCTAGGAAGAGTATCAAAAGCTAAGAAAAAAAATGGAGCGTAAATTAAGGTAATAGCGATGGGTGACTATGAGCTAGTTAAGAGATAAGTTTCTTAGGTATCTTTAAGTACGGGCAACGACGGCACCGCTTGCTCAAGTAATACTATGCGCACACACACACACAAGTCGAAGTCGGGAAGTATGGACTAGGTTTACATGCCTACAGCTCCAATTGAGCTATGATCTCGCACACTGGGAGTTGGCCATAAATATGCAAGTAGTTCAGTTCCAACGAGGGTATATATATATATATATATATATATATATATATATTGCTATATATATATATCTCGCCGCATATCTAATTCGGATTAGAAAGAGTGCTGCTTCTTCTATTGACCCAAACCTTTGGACGGTTTACCCAAAATGCGTCGCACCACGGACTCGGTTAGCCAAAGGAGCAGAGCCAAACAGGTGAGTGCGTTGATGGTATGGATAGTGGCGGCATAGCCAAAGGCCTCCGTCAGAATGCCTGCAATGGAATTTAATAAGGCATTTTAGTTATCTGTCTGGACATCTTTCCAGACGAGCCGAAGGCCGTAGTTGCAAGCTCTCTAATTACCACTTGGCTCATAGCATTATTAAATATATAAATCTAGATATCTTACCCAAAATGGGGCCCATGGCGAAGGAGAACATCGTGTTGAAGATTAGCTGCAGGCCGGATGCAGCTGGCAAACGATTCAGCGGCACATAGCTGGGGATGATGAGCGGTGAGAAGATGGTGCGGAAACCCTTGCCGAAACCGATCAGCAGAAAGACGCCAATCATGACCTCGTACGAGCTGGTAAAGGCCACCACCACGCGGCCCACGGCGATGCAGAGAATGCCGAAGGCGAACAGCACCCGGTTGTCTAACTTTACTTTCTCCAGAGCGAGCGGAGCAAGAAACCTAACCGTGATATCCATGCAGGCCAGCAGAGACATGACCAATGAGATCTGTTTATCCGTATACCCGAAGCTGTTCAGAATGAATGGAGTCAGCACCGAGAAGTTCATTTCGCCAAACATCATGATGCTCATGCCAACGGCCAAATTGACGAATGTAAAGTCCCGCAAGAGGTCCAGATCGAAGAACTTGCTCACCTTCTGGAAGAAGGTCATGCGTTTCTTGGCCTCCTCCTCGGCAATATCGTCGGCCAGATGATTCAACAGGTCCACCTGAAGCGATTCGGCGGTCTTCTGCAGCAGAGCCTTGTCCTCGGCGCAAGTGCAGCGCAATAGTTCCTCCTGACCAGGACGCGAATAGACGCTAGTCTTGCTCGCATAACGATCCATGTCCTCGCGTTCGCGATTGAAGTAATTCGGCTTGTACAAGGGAGCAGCCGACAGATTCTCCGCACCCTGATCATCTTTATTCTGTTCCATTCTATCGAGATTTTCACGACTCCGTGAGGAAACCTGACGCATCAGGGCCTGTCGAGTGCGATAGCGAGCTCCTCCCGTATTCTCTGAGGTCAGGGAGATCTTCGAGCCAAACCAACCATCGTTGGCACGAGCCAACATCGGAGTTCCCGGTTCGGTGATCTCATAGCCAGGTCTCTCGGGATCATCAACGTTGAAGAGGTACTGCGACGAGAAGATGCCTCGCTTGGCACGCTTCTGATACTGACAGTACTTGCATTCGTAGTCCTTCCAAGGGTCATTGCTGGGCGCCAATAGATTGCCATTGGCCTCCAGCAACTCTGGCTGCAATTTCTCCGTCTCGAAAACTCCTTCGACTGCGACAACCACTGGTTTCTCCGGCTTCTTCACATGCCACAGTACTGGCTGCAGGGTCAGGGCGCAGAGGACGGCATTCAGGCCAATGCCGGCGTAGATCAGAATGCTACCCTGAGCTCCATAGTAGTCCAGCAGAAAGGTGGACACCTGGGGAAAGAATATGGGACCCAGACCCGTGATTGTCCACGAGAAACCCGTGGCTCGGCGCCGCTTCTGCTTGAAGTACGTGTTGACCGCCAGTGAGGTGGCTGCCATGGCCAGGCCCAAACCGATGCCATAAACCGCTGACAGGCAGAAGATATACTGCCAGAAGGTGGTGCAAAAGGCCGACATGAAGATGCCCACGAAGGCCAAGGTGGTGCCGGTCAAGGCCACCTGACGGAATGTGAACCGCCGAAACATGGCCCCGTTAACAATGCCTAATGAGGAGAACAGGTTTATCAATAAATATATGTAATCGCTAACATGAAAACCATGTGGAACTCACCTACTAGCGAGGAGATGGCCATCACCACATTCACAATAGTCGTTGTTTGCTTGGCATCGAATCCCAGGGAATGCATCCGCACCCTGTAGATCAGCCCATATTGCTGCAGAGCCGGAAAAAGGAAAAACTGCAACGAAATGGTAGTGGTACTGTAATCCATTCCACCATCTGTATACTTATATACTATGTATATCACTTACGTTATTTAGGCCTGCTGCGAGGCAGACCACCCAGCCCCATCCACCGTCGGGCGCCACAAAATCCGGACCCAGATCGCTCTTGTCTCGACGCTTGGGCTTCTTTGGCTTCGTTGTGTCATTGTACACATGGGTGCGATTCTTCTCCGTTAAACTGGATTTATCCATTGTGCTGCGATTTGATCCTGAAAGTGCAAAGACGTTGATTAATGACGCCTTACGATTCCGATAGGGTGAAGCTTGGTCGTTGTTTTATTTTTTTGTTGTATTATATTTTCTGAGCCTTTTGATGTTATTTAATATTTTTTCTTATTTGTTGGGGAAGTGGAATTTATAAAAATTCTAAACAAGAGTAATAGCAGCAACGAAAAACAAAGCTAAGTACATGATAAGCAAGTGTGACATTTTTCTATGCAAATTTGTTGATTTTTTAACGCAGAAAAAAATTGTGACCTCATAAGTAGAATTTACAAGTACTCTTAAATCGTGAAATTGTAATACAAGCTGTAGTTTGTTTCGACTTTATTACATTTATTTACCTATTCATAATACATAATAGTTTTCATGATATACCTCTTTTGTAAAACAATTTTATTTGTTGTAATGTTAGAACCATAGCAGTGAAAAACTTTAAATTCGATTTCGGATTTTCCCATGCTATCCACTACTTTGAAGTGTGAAGTGTTAAATAAATGGAATACTCAGAAGTGGGTAAACCTCAGATGTTAACTTCGGAAATTCTAAAAGGCGTTAAACACCCAACCACATTACTGATTACTAGACAATCACGAATCTAACAAATGAGCAACACTTGAGACAAACATATCCGGCGATTTTCCAAATTACAAGGTATAGGAAAAAGCTGTTATTATGAAACTCCATCGACATTATCACATATTTTCCCCTGTCTGCAGTACACATATCGATGGCACACCTTTAACAACTCTTTGGAGAGGTTCGCGACAGCAGGGGTGAAGATAATGCTCTAATTGCTAATTGGGATCGCAACACAAAGCTGAATTGTTGGAGTCATTATATGACAGTCGTAGGCATTTATGGAAGGGGCGAGGTCTATCATAGATATTGCCATCGTAATTTCTATTTTCGATTTGCCATAATGGGTGCGACACACCATATGTACAGTGTGTTATGCATGCAAAGCACGCTTCTCTAGGAGATTCTGGATGCAATTTGGTGATCTCGAAGGGAAATCACTTAGCGGGTGTATTTTTGTGGAAAAGAATGGAGCTGCGTGTAAAAGCCACCAGACCGGACCATCATTGTTGTCTTCGATCGATACAAGAAGAACAAGTTGTAAAAATAAAAGCATAGCCATAGATTGGCGGAACGAGGATCGTACCACCATCGTATGGCATCTCGATTATTTATGCATCGATAATGCGAGGACGAGCGGTGCAGCCGACTGGGGATATGTCTTCATTCAGACACCAGTCCCCCGAAGTTCCCCCGATATCATCATCATTTTTATCGTCATCATACTCTGTGTTTGCCATTGAACTTCATCGAAGCGTGCCATAAATTGACGCCCGCCCGCTGACGCAGCCAGTCTGAAACTAAGTCTGGGATCCAGGGAAGGGTTACGAGGAAAAAAACAAGAAAATCCCCTGACGATGGCACTTAGCAGACTCACAACTCCAAGCCATCGATCAACTTAAAATAAACTGGAAGAGAGTCTGGTGATTTAGATAAAAACGAAGCAAAGTATACCCTTTTGGAAGTCGGCTTAAAGTTGGGGTGACTCTTCAGAGAAGCACATGTATCCCAAAGGCGTGGTAGCTTAATATAATAAAATATACAAACCTTTAATTTAATAAGCTCATAAATGTCTATACATGTACCTTTGTATCTAAACTGTGATACGAATAAATTGTAATTATCATAATCAAAAAGCAATACGTATATATTATTAACATATAAAGATACAAAAACAGAGCAAACACTGCGATATTTTCTGGATATTACAGAAAAGGAGTTTTCGAATTTCTGCATATTTTACAAACTTTAAACATATCCATCGACCTATGAAAATGTATCTGATGCAATTCATTGATTAACTAAGCAAATTAATCGTGTGTTGGTTTGTAAAACAAAATTTTAATGCGATATCATATAGGATATGGTGCATGGTGATTGTGACTAATTGCTCACTAAGTGTACGACATGCAAACTCATTGCATGATATTTCCAAATTCAATAATGCCCCTCAACTATCGTGAGAGTATATTTTAAGGCAAAACTTTCGCTCAGAGTCGGAATATCGAGCAAGTCGGAGCGATCGGGCAATCGGGCCCGATCCACCGATCCACCACATTCCGGTTTCGTGGTTTCGGGAACCGTGGGGCAGTGGATGAGAACGGAACAGTAGTGCTGAGCTGAGCGCTCGGTTTCCGCAATTTGTCGCCGATGTTTTCTTATGAATTGTATTGAATTTTGTGTAGTCATGCTGCATGGACAACAATTTTGTGTAGGAAAACAAACACTCATGCTCTGCGAGAGGGAGAGAGCTGAGATAAAGTTGTTTGCTTCTTAGTTAGCGGGGGAGAGGACAATTGGGAATTTCACATTATTATTAAATTCGACGAACTTACCGTATCATGCTGAAGTTAGAAACAAGATTTTCCGCCGTAATAAAATATACCGGTTAGACCCTATTTTTGTACCTGACTTGTACCTGTAAATTTGCATTAAAACGAGGCCGCCAAAGAAGAAGTCCATAAACAAAGGGATTCCTTGGGCTTATTGTCGCCGAATGGCTTTATCTTTGTGTACGATAAGGCAAGGGCCAGAACAAATGGAATACCGAGTGTTGACCGACCAAACAAAGACTCCAAGAACAGAACAACCGATTAAGTATACCGCCGAATGCCCAAGGATTGGCAAATACTTTTCGCATTGCTCAGATAAGAATCAATGCGGATACCCACGGGTGCGATGATAAGGCATTGGGAAGAACACGTGCCATTTTTGGGAAATCTGTCTACACTGCTCTTGAAATATCTATTTTTAGAATAGAGCAACGAAAGAGTATACCTATCTACATGCCAACAATTATTGAAATATGACCAGTCATTGAAAAGTTATAGCCTAATAATAATCAATGTTTTGCCATTAAATCGGGAACCCCACATGCAGCAAATAAGCTGTTTTCACTAATACGCCACCAAGCCAAGTGGCGCTATTGAAGAAGAAGCTATAGAAAAACTTGGTACAACCTTTGTCACAAGTTAGAATCTCTGACCTCTGATCGAATGGTATTTACTGTAATTCTGTTTGATTTTCTGCCCCAATTCACGGGTTTGCCGCCTTCCAAGCCTTATCGCAGACCAAATGGTCGGGACTGATGACTCACCCGGTCGGATAGGTAGATGGATAGATAGGGCCCTCGAGGGCGGCACTATTGATTAGGTTCGATCGCCGGTTCGGTTATCTCCGGTCGGGACCAAGCGGAGCCAGAAGACAAATGTGGAAAACACTTGTACCTTCTCAAGTTCACGACATGCCCACTCAGGCACACAGACAGAAAAAAAGTACAGGGGAGCAAGCGTGTAGAACAGGTGCAGCTAATGGGCGAACAAGTATCGAACAAGCTTCCCATTGATACACTCAAGAAAAGAATATAATACAAAATATTTTAAAAAATACCAAATGAAAAAGAAAAGTTCAGTGAAAACATCGAAAAACAAAGGAAAAAATCACAACATACTTTGAGGCGCTTTAAAACAATTGTCAAACCTCTAGAGATTTTTTTCCAAGTTGGTAAATTCAAAATCCCATTATTTTGAAATTTTAAACCAATTGCAAGTTTCTTCAAGTGCTTCCACACGCAACGGAAGTTTTCTCCAGCATTTTCGCTCGGCCAATTGGCCCCTAATTGAGATTAATCGGTTTGCTTTGTGTGTAATAAACGGAATCGAATTGTATATACAACATATGAGTATTCCATCCATATATAGTATGTGAAGACTCTTGCAAGTGCATAGGTCTGCGAGAGGCGTCAACGAATTGTCGCTCAGATCGTTTCATTTCCCAACCGAACGCTTCAATTAAATTGTGTCAATGAGAATTGATTAAGGCCTAGAGATATGAGCGTAATTGATTCGCTGCTAATGAGAAAAGTAGGAGAGCGCCAAACTTTCAGCTGATCAAATAGGTGAATATATATATAATCTCGTTGAACTTAGGTTTCTTCTGGAAAAAACAATAAACACCCATGGCTGCACTTGTGAACAGAGGCTTTTAGAAATACAATTCTTCTTCACTCGAGGCGTACATAAATAATGTTATAATCACCACCCACATATTGAGAATATGTAGATGTCATCTATCACTGAGATAATTGCGCGAAGAGCTTACCTCTTTGAAAAGATTACGATGAGAACAGATTCTGCTTTGATCTTGTTGGGGATCATTATTAAATGATTTAGTACAAGAGAGAAGCCTAAATAAATAAATTCACGATGCTTTTAAGTTCAGTGTCTAGAAAATGTATGAATTGCAATTATTTTTGTATAATTCCCGTGCTTTGAACTTAACGACTTTGTATTAAAAGGTTTCCCCATTTAAAACGATTGGAAACCGTTGTCAATAATCACAGATAATTGTGTTTAGGGGCGTACTTTGCGTTTGAGAGTAAAATGACGCAAAAATAGTTGTTTAGAGGAAATGATTTGTATGTGCATATTGGTGAAACCGGATTTGACAGAGATCAACGGTTGTGAAGGAAAGTCTTCGACAAATGTGTTTGCATATTTTACTGCATTCAAGGTGTCCAATTAGGGTTCATTTGTGTACTATATACGCGTCGAATCGTAAACCACAATCCCCAGGTTCCTGGGTATTTCGTCCCCTGCCCCCGTTTCCGATCCCAGAAATGGCGCCTGATACTCTTGTGGAGCTGGTGTAAATAAACTGCAAAACGCATAAAACCAAACCAGAGTGGGAAAAAATCTCTGGGCATTGGTGCACCATGAAATACAGTTGGGCTTCGCTAACGCAAACCGTTCGTCGTGCATGGAATAATTAACAGATACCTTTGCTTATTTCATTATATTTATGTACGCTTGGAAAATATTACAAAATTTGTTTAAAAAAATTTTTGTTTGGAAAGAGTAACTTTGCAGATTGCTTAAAACATATTATAAGGCAAAAACTATAGGTACGTTTGGAATTTAATATACCATTTTTAACATTAATCCTTCCCTGGGAAAATGTTCCATGAACTGAAGTTTGACTGCGGCTTAGGTGATTTTTTTTTTTTTTTGGGCTTTGTTCTTTTGGGTCTGGTTGGTATGGCAGCAGCAGCAGCAGCAGCAGCAGCAGAACAGCAAAACAGCGTCATGCTTGGTTTCAATAGAGTCTAAAAATGGCTATTAATACTCCAGTGGGCCTGGACAAAGTTATCATTCATGTGGCTGGCTGGCAGCACTCAATTGCATCCGAGATTATGAGCAACGTGTTCGGGGGCTTGCTATTTTAAGGCGCATTTCGAATGATTGTTATTGCCTTCGGCCCTCGCCCGGCCACAAAATAATCCCAACACACGGCACATTCTCACATGTGTGTTTTGTGTGATTCGAAATGTGAAAATGGGTATTGGGAATGGGTATGGGTATGGAACTGGGACTGGGAATGTCAATCTCCGGCACAGCAATCCCCCCATGTCCATGTCGCTTTCCTATGCAAAGCGTTTAATGCACATTTCAGGCAATTCCTAGGCACTTCTTTTATTTTATTTTGTTTAAATTCTTTTTTTTTTTTTTTTTGTTTTGGTCGAGTCTTTGATTTTTTTCTTGTTGAGCCGAATAAACTCACGTACACTTCAACCCGACGCCCACCAAGTGGTGCCTTCCGTGAACTGAAGAGGAGGCCCAAGAGAAGTGAAGTGGTGCTGGGAACTGCAGTCAGTGGGTACTACGAGTGAAACCCAAAACCAATCCCAGAAATGCCCTCGGGCAAACTGGCCAATGGTTCCAGTTTCAATCCCTAAATGCTAATTCCACTTGGGTGTGCTGTCAAAGAAGACAAGTGTCTGACATACGATCTACAAAAGAGATTCACTGGGAAAAAGTAATAACACTAGGTATATATAATCCGAAACTATAGTTATAAGAACAAGTCATTTTGGAAGAAGTCAAATTTATTTGTATATAACTCTCCTTATGATTTATCTTCCAAAGCTACAGCGACCAAGTTTTCCCTCCATATTCTTACTATAATAATATTTACTGCTTAGCTTACAATTTTTATAAAATTTTCTCTTCAAATATTTTTTTTATTTTAAAAAAGTTTAATTTTTATTATTTTCTTTTAACAACTTTGTTATTATCTACTATGGTTGTCAGGCGAGTTTATTAAACTTATTTTCCTTTACTATTTACTATAGGTAGCTGGTAAATTTACTAAATAATTGCAGGCATTTCCTAAGACAACTATTTTCTCAGTGAAGGTATTAAAACAAAGCTAAGGAACAAGAAAATAATTGAATTTTTCAATGAATTAGTGCAACTATCTACGAGTGGCTCTCGAGATTCTCTTGTTAGACCTTTGCACCAAGTCTTTTTCGATTGCATAATCCCTGCACGGGGGGGAGGGGGATAACATTATACCATTATATTATTATCATCGCGAAAGCACGTAAGCGGCTTATAACTGTTGATTCAATTGAGAATCAAACTGAATGCGAGATCTACCATCAATTTTCCAGCTGAATGCATTCTCAGAGCTCCCTCCCCTTAAACCAAACCCCAACCCCCATATCATCTGGGTGCCAAAAAGCCATTGTGGGCCTGGCACACAGGTGATTCCTTTGTTTGCCCCTCGCAAATATGCAACAGGTTATCTCGGGGCCAGTTAATTAGGAAAAGTCAGCCAGCAGTTCGCCTGCTTTGTGTGCTGACAGGAATGCATTGGAAACACCTCTGCAAAACCTTGGGCCTCGTATCCTTGGCAACAAGCAGCTCTCATCAAACGACGACAAGAAGCTGCTGCCTTTGAATGCCAGCAACTGACTCTCTTTTAATAAAATAATTGGAAATTATGAACTATGCTTTGACTAAAAAAGTGGAGGTTTAATTAATTCTCCTAAGACCATCTGCTGCGTTGCTACGAAATGGAAATCCTGCTGATTTGAATCATGCTGAAGCAAATAAGTCTTGCCAGTGGGATATAAAATGAAGTGGGAATTAAACTATATTTATAAACTCGCACCTTTAGCAGACCGAATAGACTTGCAGAGATTTTCGAAGAATATGTATCTTTATGTAGAGTTTGCTAACATTTTGTAATTTTTTACAGGAAAATTTTCAAATATAATATTAATGGATCAATAATGTTGAATAACACCTTAAGGTGATTGATAAAATTGCGAAGGCTCCTGTATTTGTTATAGTAAAATTTAAAAAATTACTTATTAAAAAAAAGTACTAGTTAATCAGTGTATATTTGATGTAGTTTATTATCATTTAAAAGTCTGGGATCGATATTTGATAATATTTCACTAATTTCAACAATGGTTTCCCAAAAGTGGAATCTATTGTTTAGTAGCACTTAATCACTTTTAAACTTTAAGCAGCTTAGGCTGAGCCGCCTTAATGGAAGAACTTTAAATGCATTCCTGCTAGAAAATCCGGACTCGCAGCCGGATTTCCAGATTCAGGACAGCCCCCGAGGCCTGGAAATGCTGGAACGAGGCAAAGAAAAAAAACCAGAGCACATCATAAAAGTGTATAATTCAATTTGGTAAACATTTTCTGCTCCCCCGTTGATGGTTAGATAAAAATAAACCGACATAAAAAATGCTGAAACCTTTGGCAAAACTCAATTTGGCATCGGGTTCAGATCACACGGCTGCTGGGATGGAGGTTATAGGATTATAGGATATGCACATAAAAAAATATACGCCATCAAAATACAAAAAAATCCATTGAGTAGTTGGTAAAACTCGGGAAATTATCGAAACTGTCATTCAAACTGACTTTCATGTTAATTTTTGCAAATTGTAAATTTCAAACTACAAACACTGTTGCTTTTTTATGAACAAATAGCATATATCATGTGTGAAATTGTATAGACACAATTATAGAAGTTGCTAGTTATTATCACAGATAGTTCCCTTGAAATGTGATCATTGTTGTTTCTTTTACTTTAAATATATCTGTGGATCCCAAAGAATTTCATTAACACTTGACACTTTCTTCACTTGTTGATCGAAACTTACAGGGGACTTCCTAGTGGTTCGCCTGCGGGCTTGCAGACAGTTATTAATATCCGGCAGATAAATTGAAGATCTGCTAATTCTAACACTTTTCCTTGTTGAGAAGGGGGCAGCACAGGGAATTCAAAGATACACAAGAACAAAAAAAGGAACGTTCAAATACACTCAGGGCGGGTAAATATCAGCAAGTGCCGAAGAACGTGTGGCTCAGCTGTTCTCTTCTGGCCAGCACAATGTAATATTTGTATTGGTGTTAACAAACAAAAACTCTTTGCCTCTCGTTCGCTCGTGGGAGTTCGTTTCAATGGAACTTGGAACTTGGACTCGGTTTTTGTTTTTCTGTTTTCTGTTTTGGCCTCTACGTGTCCGCTCGTGGGTGTGTTCACTGTTCACTGTGTACTGTTACGCGGCCAGCAGTCGACTTGCTGCTGTTAAACTGTTGCGGTCTGCTTTATAGCATTTCACTTCATGCTAGCAAAGCAAAAGCAAAGCGGCAGAGAGAGCGAGATGGTCGGAGAGAGTTGGCTATACACTGGGAAAATTGTAATTGAAGTTACTCCATCTACCAACTACCAACATTAATGGCACTTTGGCTGAGCAGAAAAATATTTTATTGGTAATTGGTACATATAAATCGATCATTTTGAATAGGAAAATGTACTAAATATAGTTCTGCGCTTTATTTTTAGACAGTATTAATCCTTTATCTACATTTGAATTTAACAACAGCAATTCTTTACTTTCGTGTTATTATATTTTGGCTTTGATAATTTGAAATTGTTTAATTACATTTTATGATATTGACTGAGGAATATGTTTATTACTTCGAATTTAAGTGTTTTTTTCACAAAAAGGTTAAATTTCAGGGGTTCTACCTCATATATAAAGAGTGTATTAAATTATATTTATGTTGTACAATTTTTTTTAATTCAGATGTACATTTTGTTAATCATAATTTTATTCGTTTAATTTTATTCGTTTAATAAAAAAAACAGTTTGTTAAACAAATTAAGTAACATTTACTATGGTATGAAATTAATGCACATAATTGCTATATTTAGTAGATATTTTTTCTCGGTGTGGCTTGGCGGGAAGAAGAGTGCGAAGCCGCTCAGCTCTTCTCTTGGTGCGTGGGCAGCGGCAGGACGGATAGGCGATGCACGGCAAGTGCAGCAGGAGTTGCGGCAGAGGATGCGATGCAGCAGCATTTAGCCATGCCAATTAGCAGTTGCCGGGCAGCAGCCGTCCCTCTCTCTGTCCCGCTCTCTCTCTCTCTCTCTGTCTCTCTCTGGGCCAGCTCCCTCTCCCTCCCACTCACAGACACAGGCCGGGCTCAACAGTGGGCTGCTATTTGGTGGCGAGTGTTCACAGCATCGTCATCGTGACGGCGTCAAGCTCGCACTGCTGAAAAGGCCAGGGGATCCGCTCAGAGAGATCATTACACTGGGAAAATTTACAAATTATTTTAAGACTTTGTATATTACGTTGAACACTCGCAAAATATTTATTTAACGTATAATAAGCTAAAATGAATGTTCCTTAGATTATACATTATATATAATTATACAAAAGTAACATGATTGCATTATTAAAATAAAGTTTACTATCATTTTGGGGTCAATTATTATATGAATTCAATTTTTTTTTCGACGTTTAGTTCCACAAAAAATATCTTCCTATATAAGTAGTTATAATAATAACTAATAATATCTATCATTATTATAATCGGAAAACGAAACTTAATTTTTTCGATTTCTTAAAGTTCGGCTAAGAGATCGGTGTATATGAGCACATAGTGTGATTTTATTCACCCATCAAACGAACACTAGACATGTAAATATTTATTTGAAGTAGGGATATTAAATAGATACTAATGTTTTTATGTGTAGATAAATCGGCATTGGGTGATCTTTTATTGAGCCGCTCTGTGGACCGGACCAACTGTTGCCATTTGCCAGCCACACAGCAAGTTCAAAGGTCGCAGGCCAGGTAGGCAGCAGCCTCTAATTGGTTGGGAGACAGCTACCGATACACAGAGGAAAAACTAAAATTACAACATTTTTCATATAAAAATCACTTAATATAAAATATATAAAGTTGACTCCCAAAACGTAGAATTTCATTAAATTCGTTTTAAAATTTGTTACTTCAAAAACTTAATTTTTGATCACATAACTTAAACTGATTATAAATTTTTAACTGTGTAACCAAATTGGGTTGGGGTGCGGGTTTATTAGATCCTGACTTTCCGGGACAAATTCGGTACCGAAACCAAAAGGGATTTCTATGGCTAACCACAGTTAACGATCGTTAAAACCCTCGTAAAATTAAAATAATTACACCATTTTCTTTCCCTGGAAAATGCTTGAAGATTCCTCATGTCCTTTTGCTTTTACGACTGCAATAAAGTCATTATGTAAACAATCTTACCTGTACGCTTCCCTATCAGCTAAAAGAAAATTCAAGCTTTTGACCATAAATCAATTGGTAATGAGCCATCCATCATTTGTCCATCCTTTTTGTATCTTCAATATATTAACAGATGGCCCTCGAATTAATCAAATAGACTCGCAATTCAATTTCAGTTTGCCAATATCGTTCCACTGTGCAGCCCACTCTCTCTGGCCTGCTCTCTCGCACCGAACTCCCCCTAGTTCTCCCCACATGAAAACTCCTTGGGAACGGTTAGTAAGTCGTTTGATCTGACAACCTACTACCTCTGCCCCTGTATCGTATCAAAATCACATAGACATGCTCCTGGAAAAAATATGAAACTCTGTAAAAAATGTTTTCTTTTAAAAGGTGGCAAAAATATCAAACTACATTGACAAGCTAAGACAACAATAATAGTTTATTTGTAATTTTTTAGTTATGGAATAATTATCAGAACTTGTCTTAATTAAGTGTTTGTTAAGAATGCATCGGTAGTAACGGTATTTATGTACATAGTTTACAATTAGCTAAAATTCAGACAAAATAAAAAACTTAAATACTATGTATAGCATTTAAAATACAAATGCAATATGCAGAGTTAGAACTGATTTTAAAAGTTAAGCTCTCTTCCAAATTTAAATTTATATGGTACTTTGTTCCATAAATGTTTCCCCTCTTTTTCTCGGTGTATTGGCCCCATGACATTGTGGGAGCGACAGTTTGCTCTTCCAATTTTTTTTACAACAGGTGGTTGCGGTTTGGCAGGCAGCACTTCACTCGCATTTCGCATTAGAAGCTTTCCGGCCGCCTCTGTTGGCCAAAGCAATTACAATGCTCCCGCCGGAGATAAATAGGCAAACAAATCGAAAGCAATTCTGTGCAATTATGGCTAAATTATAATGCAAAAGCTATACCTACATATATGAACAAAATATACATATGTCCGCAGGTAGTACGTGCGCATGGAAATCGGGTATTGAGTACAATATCATTTTATTCAGCACCATGATGATGAGACATCGCATCGCCGGCATAGGAAAAGGCAAATTCGCTGTAAGCCAATGACTGGATGACTTTTTTGTTGCTGTTATTGTTGGTTTGGTTTTGCTGGTTCTTGATTTTTTAATAAATACAAAAAATACTCGTTTCGATGGGCCGGTCCGGTCCTCATATTCAGCACAGTATCTTCATTGCCGTTTGCGTGTTTGTCGTTATTTGTTTTAATTTCCCTTGATGTTTTTATTACCCTAGAAGAGGGGGTATATTTGTAAATATGTGTGTATTTTTGTTTGTATCTCGGGTATAACCCATAATGTTATTCTACCTGATTGGGTGAAAGTTTTAACGATTTTATGATTTCCCAACTAATTACAATTAGTTCTGTAGGTAATTCACTAGTCGCATAGCGTTTTTTTTAAACGACATCGAAAACACACAACTTGTTTAACTTAAGTTGGTATAATTTCCCCGGCATTTGATAACAAAGACCACCTATCAACAAAAATAAATCAGTTGTAGAGTTAGCATACATAGATTACGAAAAAGGGAAATTAATTTCATGCCGCTTTGAAATTTGTATTTTTTAAGAAAATCGAAAAAGAAGCAGCTATTGTCATCCTAAAATTAAAAAAAAAATAAGATCTTAAATCCAGTTTATATTTATACAAAACAATGCTTTTATTTCAAAATCATTATATACATTTTTTATGTAACGTAATGCCAAAAATTGTAGAAGGTTCGCGAGTACGATTGCCAAAAACTACCAACTGATAAACACATTCGCAGCATGTTGTTGCTAAATTTGCAGTTCTACCCTTTCAAATTTGTTGGGTAAATATTGGCAATCAGATTAGACTACTTCAACTAACACACTCTCCCCAAAAATGGCAAAGCGATAATATTAATTGCGCTCCATATAAAAAATGTCGCAATCTGAGTTTCTCAGACTTTAAATATTTACAGCGGTAAGTTGTAGGGAAAAACTTTGGCCTAACGTAACATAACAAAAAAAGTGACACATTACTTAGGACCGCGAGTCAAAAAGTTTTTGTTCTTGGGAACGGTTATTGTTAAATTGTTTTGACTCACACAAAGCTTAATGCTTTGCTCATTAATTGAGGTATTAAATTACTGGCACTTTTTTTGGCTATATAGAGATCCCTATAAGAAAGGTTTCCCTTAAAAAAATCAAACAATATCTAGTCTTTTTTGTAGCGTAACCTTGGCAGTGCAATTAGTACAAAATATATAAGTAGATCTTACAATTTAATAGCGGTTATCAAAATTCTACGTCATTGACCATGACACTCACTTTTTGCCCGCTATAAAATTGTTCGATTATCATAAAATTCTACGTCACTAGCGATGACTGAATATTTTGCACACTATAAAAATTTTATTTAAGTACTGACAAAAATATATGACATAAATGATTCCTTAAATAATGGATGTATTTATAATTCGCGAATGAGCGAATTATACAATTATGTGCCTTCACAAGCCAATTTATTTAAATATTTATTCGAATACTTTACGCCTGTCAAAAAATTGTTCCTTCAAGTGCACTTTAATCTATAATCGGACAGTTTCGAATGGCATGTTAACCTTGCAACTATTTCTCAAAGGAAAAAAATTAAAGAATATTTATTCAAGTTATTTGTGACACCTATAACTTCTTGATTTATTTATAAAAAAAGTTCAAAGCTCATAAATGTAAAGCATTCCCTGCTTTAAGATATCCTCTTCAGTTATAATATTTTCACACAGCAATCAACACAGTATTCCAAAAGCAACCGATGCACTCCAGTTTCGCCAGCCAATTATGCATATACAGCAATTGACGGATGAATAGCATACCGGATGAATAATTTCATTTAATTTTAATTGAGGAAAATTGAATATATATATCTTCTGCAACGTTAATATTTTTATTTTAAGAAACATTTTATTCAATTTGGAAGAGATTTTCAAAACGGTGATATTTCTTTGACCATAGCTGTATCCACAATTCGAAACTTCAGCAACATGTTTGTGACGTCCAAATACCGATGGGGCCGGGCTGTTGGTGCTGTCTTTAAGTTTTTGAATCAACATATTTGCGGTTAGTTTATTGACCGAGTTCAGGCAGGCCCGGCTGGCATTAACCGGTTCCCTGCATTCGAGATCATGTCCAGAAAGAATAATACCGAGGCCTATGCTGAGGGTCCAATGCCTAATTCGTGAAGGAGGGGCAGGGAAACGATCACAAGCTAATATCGCCACATTGTCACGCAGAATAACTGAAGGGCAGGGTTACAGTCTGAGCTGGAGTACCCCACTCCACAGCTTTTGGTAGCCATTGATATCCAATTATCAGCGATCAGCATAACACAATATAAGACAGCTCTTCACTAAAAAACATTTGAAATTGCACTAGCAATTGATCCATTCAATCAAGAATGTTTAAATTTTAACCAAAGTAACTTCAATAATATTTAACGTATTAGAATATGTTCCTACCTTCAGATTACAGAACATCTAACAATTCAATAAACTAAAAATTTGAAATTCGACAGGCTGGAAATTTGTCGGCCTTGGCTTATATTAATTAACTAAAAGTAATTAATTTAAATAACCGTTACATTTGCCGCCCAGCTAATTTTTAAACCAAACCAGATCTGGCAACACTTACCAGAACGTTTGCCAGCAACAACTCGAACCGCCGATGAGTCTGGCAACGTCGCTGTCAGCTTGCACCCAAGGCACGCACCAGAAAGACCGTGTGGCAACCACGAAAATAACGGTCGGTCATTCAAATCGCAAGGGATAATATTTTCATTCGTACAATAAAAAAACAAAAAACCATGCTGGATCAAATTACTTTTAATCATAATCACTCTGGTCGGCCAAGATATGATTTAAAATATGTACATATAAACAAAACCGGGTAAAACTTAAAAAACACACAACTATTTCTCAGTGGAAATTTGTTAATTAGAAGGATTCCACTTGCTATTATTGGGTTGGCAAGAAAGTCATGTCGTTTTTTTTCAATATTTTCAAAGATGATTTATTTATATCAGGACTTATAATTAATCAATTATGTATTGGCCGTTTTGTTCGACCACTAATGACCATCTCTCGGGCAGCTGCATAATTCCGCGCTCGAAGAACTTTTGGTCTTTTCCAGCAAAGAATCGAGACAAGTGGTTTTCGACAGCCTCATCTGAATCAAAGTTTTTACCATTCAAAGAGTTTTGAAGAGAGCGAAACAAATGGTAATCTGAAGGTGCTAAGTCCGGACTATAAGGTGGATGTGGTAGCACTTCCCAATTCAGCTCCGTTAATTTTTGCCGAGTGACCAAAGATGTGTGGGGCCTAGCGTTGTCATGGTGAAAGACTATACCCTTGCGATTAGCTAGTGCCGGCTCCTTTTCTTTAATTTTTTCCGCCAAATTGGATAGCTGGCGACAGTACACATCTGAATTGATGGTTTCATTCCGTCCCAGCAGCTCAAAGTGCACTACACCCTTCCAATTCCACCAAACAGACAGCATAACTTTCCTCTGATGGATATCGGCCTTTGATGTGGCTTGGGCTGGCTCATCTTTCTTGCTCCATGATCTTTTTCGTTGGACATTATTGTAAACAACCCACTTTTCGTCGCCAGTAATGATCCGCTTCAAAAAAGGATCGTTTTTAATCCGTTGCAGCAGAGAATAGCAGATGTTGATACGCTTAGTTAGGTGAATTTCCTTTAAGTTATGCGGAACCCAAACATCGAGCTTGCTTACGTAGCCAAGTTTCTTCAAATGGTTTTCAACCGTTGTATGCGACACACTGAGCTTCTCTGACATCTCCCGCGTTGAATAGCGCCGGTTTTCATCCAGCAAAGCCTGAATTTGTTCGTCAAAAACGGCCGATGGTCGACCAGAACGTGGGGCGTCTTTAACTCCAAAATCTCCAAGCCTGAATTTGGCAAACCAGCGCTGACATTGGCGATCACTCATGGCATCTTTACCATACACTTCGCACAATTTTTCGCGAGCTTCGACCGCTTTTTTTCCTTTTCGGAAGTAAAAAAGCAAAATATGCCGAAAATGCTCACTTTGGTCCTCCATGTTTAATTTGCTATAGCTTCCACAAATGTTATCGAATAATTACCAAATTTTCGTCGATAGTACCTAAGACAATAAGCTTTAAAACGATACTAAAAAGTGTGACCCTGGTGCTCGATTAGTCGTAAATAAATTAGATTAAAAACGATTACTAAAAAAAACGACATGACTTTCTTGCCCACCCAATATAAAATTATAAACTTATCTTTTTTTAAGAGTATGCTATTTACCTAAAATTTAAAATGTATACCTTTGTTCCTGGTTTTAAATCAAATTTATAAAATCGGTCCAATGTGCACTAGCTAAAATGTAAACATTTTATTGTTTCCAGTTTCGATCTTACATACTTTTTTAATCTAGATTTTTACGGTTCTCATGAATTTTCTGTTAACTTTTTGCTGTTTTAATTTTAGTTTAAAAATGTGTTAAATCTAACTTGTATTCTAGCTTGCACTTTTTTTTTTGGGAATTGAAAGATACAGTCGAACTTCGATAACACAGACCACCAACCGCCACAAAAAAAATTGAAGTTATGGAGACTGGGGGTGGTTAATGTGTAGACTTGATTTGACGTGTGTATCTAAAATTTACGTTGCCAATAAAACTAGTTCGACTTATAGAGACTTCGAGCTAGGAAAGGTTGAGTTATTGAAGCTTGACTGTAGTGATATATTTTTCTTTCGTATTCATGAATATTTGCGATCCTTTCTCTCTGAAAACTATACTCTTTTGAAATATCTATGTTTAACGCTCTTTATATTCGGCTTTCGTTGCTTTTGACACTCTTTTTTTTCATTTAAAAATAGTTAACTTTATACTTGTGTTTAACATTATCATACAATTTTAGCTTATGTTTTTTTCAAATTATGTTAGCTTCTTTAAAGATAAGTTATGCTCGTTCGCCTTAAAGTCCAGTACTCAGATAGAAAAACATGTTTGCTAGCGAAAAAGTAGTCCCACTTTTTTTTAGACCCTTTTAAAGTGTGAAAATTAATTTAGAAAATCAATCCGCAATTTATCACTGGAGGAAAACTCTGGCTGAAACAGGCATATAAGCGATACAAATATCTGCAGAGCCTACAAATGCTATAGTCGCCGATAAATTTTTCCATTTTACGAAGGCGAATTTCAAGATTCTAGAATTGGCTGAAGTTGATTGGACTCCTAATTGGCTACACTACCATTTATATAGCTTTACTCATGCTCTAACTTTCTACAAACCCTTTTGATTTCTTGATTTTGCCAATTCACTATACTCGGATAAAATTATTTTGGCGCCTATTATTGAAGCACCCGTTAATATTGAAGCACCGTTTAACCGCTGAGGAATCAGCAGGAAAGACTTGACGAAAATGGGTGTGATATAGTTATTGGCATCTATTATTTATATAGTTTTTTTTTGTCTTTTCTAATGGCTAGCAAATATTTTCCCATTTTCTGTGTACTGCGCATATCTTCTTAAAATGCATTCAGTGTTTATCTGTATACGAAATGTCATGTTTCGTTTTTGCTTATTTGCAGAGTGCAATTCGTTAAATTTAGCAAGTATTATCTTTTCAATAGTATTTTGTTTTATCACAACTGTGACCTCTGTTGTGTAACTGTGTGTTCAATTTTGACGGCTCGTTTGTATATATGAATTTATTGTGCGATCATTTCAGTTAAATGACATTCTTGTATTGAAGTGTAGTTTCTTACTCCGGAACAATTTCACTATTCACTTTTATATTCGTTCAATTTGCATTTGTTGTGGCTTTGTTTTATATCATAGCAACACATTTGTATAAAGTTCTTCTTTTTATTCAAAATTGAATAGCATGGGAAGAGAGAACGAAAGGTAAAATAATAAATCAAATAAATGAAAAAGAACAGCAAAATCTTTTGAATGTTGCATACAGACCATTTAAATACTAATTGTTTGCTCTTTTTCCCTTTTTTAACAATAGTGTGAAGCTGTATACATATGTATATCCTTAAATGTCATTCTCAAGTCGGTTAAATGTTTTGGCGCTCCTCGATTGAATATAGAGGGAGGTGGATTGCATCTACGAGCGCTTCGCGATTTGGATTTAGAAACCTCTGCTTTGTATCTAATGGGCAAATGAAAATGTACACGGCAACGTACATTTATGCCCAGAAAGTTATTGTATTATCCCGACTTTTTTTATTTGGTTTGGTTTTTTTTTTTTTGCTTTCTTTTCTTATTTTTATACAAAATGCATTCACATACGTACATACGTTACTATCTCAATTCATTATAATATTTTATAACCATCAGACACATCTTTAAAATATATAAAAATGTTAAATAGCAAAACTCTTTGACTGTCAAAGTATTTCAGTTTGAAAAGCTTAGGTTCGGGTTGTTGAATTCATTTTGTTCTTTGTTCCTAATATTTTTGATTGGCTTCATGTTTCATATACTTCACAATAAACCACAAACTCCTGTGGCCTGTCACTATTTGCTCCATTTATTTCCCCTTCGCCGCATTTCCGCTTACGGGAACTGCAATGAAAGTCACATTGTTACTGCGCTTGTCGGAAAATTGGAAAAACTCTCAGAACCAGGACTTACAATGAAATGTGGTGCTGAAAACAGTACAGCAAGGGTTGCGATAATAGTAAACAAAGTGAAAATAATAAGGCACAAACGATCGACGACCATGGCTGCAAACTTCCAATCTCGTGTTATGTCGCTTGTCTCGTCTTCTTTTTTTAGCTGGAAAAATGGAAAAAGCAATGAAAGTGTTGATTTTATAAAGGTTTCTCCTCTTTTTCTACGAAGATGCCACACTGGAGTTTTAAAATCACTTATAAAGATGTCTGAAAGTATGCAACAAGTAAAACGTATTACAAGAGAAGACATTCAGTTTTTTACTGCATACTTTTAGACATTTTTGAAAATCTTTTCAAAGAACCCTTAAAATACCCTCTAACTAACCGAATAAATTCGTGTGCATTATATCCTATAAATGTGTATGTAATTCACCTGCTCCGTTATCCAACGCAGTTCCTTAAGGATCAGCGCCAGTTCGTATTCCGCAGATGAAGTCAGACAGGTGTGCGAAATGGCTTCGTGCAATCGCCCATCGACCACGGGGCCAGCCGGACCCACTGGTCCCACGCTGCCGTCGTCCCCTTGCCTATGGATAAACTACTTTTAAGACACTTATCATAGGCCATAAACTGTTCTTACTCCATAATAAGTAGAAAGTGCTACTTGTTACCTAATTACGGTATGCCTCACATATTTAATTTGTGTCTCTATGTACCCATTATACCTTATTCCGAATGCTTAGATTGTGGTATTGTACCCACCTGTACATCGTTCTGTAATAAGTTGGCTGGTGAGGCAAAGTCGCACTGGCACACCGATGATTGCATCGGAAATCATCGTCTATATCGAGGACGTTGGCCAGCAGAGACTTGGAGGATCTGTTCGGAGTTGGATTAGAACATTTGTTTAAAAGGGATTTTAGTAACTCCAAGAAGGCGTGAGGGCTTCTAAAAATCTAGATGCATACAGGGGTGCTACAGAAATCAATGCGATGTTTGAAATCACTTCTAAAGGTGTCTAAAAGTATGCAGGGAAAAATGTAGTATTTGTACAATATCGTAGCATGCTTTTGGACACCATTTCAAAAAATTTCAAAGAACCCTGATGATTTCCTTTAAAGCCCCCGCGAGACTGCCCTTGTTTACCTCTCCTTGAGCTCAACATTTTGTATCTGTTGCTTTTTCTCGCCAGAATTAGATGAACTCGATGATGAGGGCGGCGGCGGACATTCGTAGCCAACCTGTCCGGGTCTTTGCATGCGCAATATGCAAGGTAACCAATAAAGGAATATTACTCTTATCTGTGTGTGCGAGTTCGACAGAGAGACGGAGTGTAGTTGGGTAATGCGTTTAAAAATAATAGCAATACGAATTTTTAGTATTTTTTTTATTATGAAGGCCGTTTAGGTTTATGTTTTTTTTTTAGTTCATGATAAGTGTTAATTTTTTTTATCGTCGTTATCTCAGGTGGGTTTTGTTTTTATTTTTTTTTGTGTTTTGTAGTGACACGTTAGTGACAAAATTTTATTAGAAAATTTTGTTGAGTTAGCATGATAACGATGGATGAACAGAATGAAAGTTTTTTTTAGTTTGAAGATTATTTATCAGTTCCTCGTATAAGTATTAATCGATAGTTCGTTTAATACATAGATCGTTGTTTGGTATTTGTGATTTTTTTCGATTATGAGTATGTACGATTGGTTTTTTGTTGTATAGGTTAGTTCGACACGTGCAATTGTCGTCGTTGTTGTTGTGGTCGCCATGTTGATATTTGAATTTTTTAATGTTTTTTTTTTTGGTTTGTTAAATAGTTAAAGTAACAGAGAGAGATAGAGAGATACACATGTAGAAAGAGGAAGATATATATATATATATATAGAGAGAAACAATTGAAGAGGCAATTGAGTTGAGTTATTTGCGTTGAAAGTAGTTGAGTTGCCGGTTTGCGTAGTTGTAGTTGTTGGCCAGAGTTTTTGTTGAAAAATAAACATTTTTGTGTGATTATTGATGCTGTTGTTGGTAGACGATTTCTTAAGTATGTAAGTTAGAATGTGTATATGTATGAATGAAATAAAACAATAAACAAGGAAATCAAGGAGTATGAATGAAATGGATCTAAACGTTTGCAAAACATCATATTTAGTATTTTTGATGGTAGAATCAATATCAATATTCATAGTAACTAATAATGGAAAAAAATTGCTAAGTAAACAGTTTGGAATTGATTTGCGATTTTCGAGAACTTCCCTCATTATTATTTCATGATCTACATTTCAATGACTTTCTTTAGTGAAATTTATGGAACTTTTTCTAAAAGCCCTTGAGGAAGTTAATTGAAGAATTTATTTTGTAGGTTGGTTGGATGAGCAAGATTTTCTTAACGAGGTATAAATGCTTAAGAGTTTTAAACCAATCGATTTTCATGCTTATAGATGTTCTGAATATATTGATTACTTACAATTTTTTTGTTATTAATTCAAATCTATTTTTGATCGACTTACAAAAAAGTGCAACATACCCATCTCCGGAAATACTTATTTTTATAAATCATTGTTATTGAAAAAAAAAAGAATTTTTGTCAAAAGTTCTCTAAGAAGATGTATATATAAGTATATATTCTTGATCACAATCAACAGACGAGTGAATTTAAGGCAGTTCTTTCTGAAGAATTTATTATCAGGAAGGCCTCGATCAGCCAAGTTCTGACAAAGTAATCCTGTAAAGTAAAGTATACAAATGCTTGAAAGGTACATGAATAATATAAAAATATTTATTTAAAATGAGTGGTTTGACAAAGTGGCGCATTAAGAAGAAATTAAATATTAACCTAATAATTGTATGTTAGTTTATAAAATTTGAAAACAAGAGATGGTGATAGACAGAGAATGAGAAGAACACATTGATTTTGATAAACAAAAGTCGAATAAAATGTATTGGTGGAATTTTTTAATGTTGGTATTATTTAATGTATGCAGATTTTAAAGATTGAGATAAAATGTTCCCCATAAGGAGTATGTGCTAATATATATTTCTTTCTCGCTTGAAATTAAGTTTTTAAGATTATCGATTAATAAACTGATTTTAAATTTGGAAAGCAAAATCTATACCTATGTGGAAACCGAAATTTGTTATTACTAGTTAAATACGAACATACCTGTACTTTATTTTAAAGTCAACTTCCCCTTATTAATTATTTTTGAATTCGGCCCTTAGACCTTGTATGAAGTTTTGGTTAGCTTTAAATTGAAAGTCAACAAAAATAGAGTAACCTTTTTTTTTTTTTGAAAATTTAAGTGATTCTAGAACCACTGACAAAATTGAGAAATAGTTAAATTTGGATAAACAAAATGATTAAAGGTTATTTAAAAAGAATTATTTTGTGAAGTTTATTAACAACAAAAAATTGTAAATATATTATTATATTAATTCGATAAACAAATGTTTAATCTTATGTAAATAGACTCCGCTTATAGGACCTGCTGATTTTTAAAATTTGAATTAATTAAAAGTCGAGTTTTACTAACTTAATAAAAAACGTAGTAACAACGTAGTATTTAAATTAGTATTTGTTGCTAAATTGACGATTTTAAAGTGTATTAATCGCTTTTGATTCACAATTAATTATAAATTTTTTTTAAAGAATTTTAAATAATTGAATTAAATTGTCGTAAGAGCGAAAATCGAAGTTGGTCGGATTGAAATGCCCATATAGCGATCAATATGTTTAAAACTCTTAAGTATATGGGTTTGTGTTAATCAAAGTATATGTGTGTATGGACACATTGCTGGGAAGGATCCTTTTCTTACTATTAAGGAAGTTTAGTGGGATTTTGTAGAAAACATATGTATACAGGGAATTTAATTTTGGTCTCTCATGCTTTGCTTGAGTATATCTTGCAAGTCATTGGGTGAATTGGTGTGATTGAGTTTCGGGTGTCTTAAATGAGCGAAAAATGTGGGTTAATGCAAATTTATGTTTTTATTATTGGTATCCTAGATATTTACAATTAAATTGGTTTAAAATGATTCGTTTATTTTGGTAAGCCAAAACACATTTGTAACAAACAATAAATATACAAATGTTTAGCAGTGGAATAATGCAAAAATTTGAAACAATATCAGTATGTTGTGATATAAATGTGTAGAAAGAAAATTATACATATTGTCTGTTTTTTTTTTTTTACAATGTATGAAAGTAGTAAAGTTAATTTGAATATAAAAATATTACCCATTCACTCATTTCATGCGTATCTGGATTTCTATGATGATAATTGAGGATAAGTATGGTTGACACAACTGATGAGGCCACCATAAACATAATGCAATTGAAATAAGTTCCTAGAAGGACACAAAAATTACACAAACTTGTAAAAAGTATTCGATTTGTTTACATTTTTTGTTTTCTTAACCTAGTTCCTAATCGATCACGCATAAACATTTATAAGTGTAGGTGTGTTTAAATAAGTGTTCGCTGAAGTGCTTTTTGATCGTTTTTTGTTTTTCCACCCTTCCCCATTTCTGATCACAAAAAAGTTATAGTACAAAGCTTGTGCGTCTCCACCCCTGATTTGAAAAAAAAATTAAATCAAATCCTTTTTAAATCAGTTAATAACACCTCCACCTTTATTGGGTTTGTAAAAACTAACTCAAATATGAGCTAAACTGCTACCATAGTATTTATATAATGTTTGAATTGTAGTTTTAAAGATATATATTTCTGAATTTGAGGATATATGTAATAAGCTTCTTTCACGAGTAATTTTCTTTGCCAAATATTTTTTAATGCCATGTACTACCTTTTTTTTCGAAACAGGAAAAGGTGGTGATTCACTTTCCACTAATTTAATTAGTAACTAGAAACTGAATCAGGGCTAAATATATGCTTTAAACAAAAAAGCAAAAGGCACATTTTTGTTACAGAAGAAAAAAAACACTCAAATATTAATAAAGTCCTACCCACCTGCTGCTTATATGTGTGTGTGTGTGTGTATAACCACTCTGAAATTCTCTGAGTGTCGCGGGAAAAGTAAAATGTGAAAGGACGTGAATACAAAAACAGTTTATTAAGGTCTGCCGCGGTATATTTTTAGCGGGCCCTTTAAAGCTCATTTTTGTACACATCGATAACATGCAGACAAGGGGAAAAGAAAGGAAAAGTCACTTCTGTAACATGGTAAAGGAAAGTCAAGGAGGCGAAATCGTAAACGATACTCTCGGGATAGCAAAACCTTCGCAGGGTGGGCTTTTCTTTTCCTTTGAATTAAAACTTCGGTGTGTGGGCGGAATATTAAAGAAGATTGCTCAAGAAGAAATTAACTAAAAACTTCACCACCTGACCCCCACGGCATCCATTCCATATTCCAGATCCAATAACCAAAACTCATCAGTGGCTGACATTCCCAAAATTGATTGATTCAACGAGTCCATCCAGCTTTTGAGTATCTAATCATATATAGTATCTAGTCCTAGGCTATCGCTTTCAATCTCGGGTAGAGTGATGTCAACCATTTTATTTTAATTCGTCATTAAGTGTACAACCAATTATCCGCAATCATCATTTTATTTTAAAAATCGAGATCTAATTGGTAATTTTCTTAATAGTTGAGTTTTTGTTTTATACTTATGAATATATTTAACTTGTCTGTGTTCACTTTTCATACGACTCGTTGTTTTATTGTTCTGAATCTGTTTTTTTTTATGTAAGTTAATGTGGGAATTTAGATTTGGTTGACGGCTTTTATGAGATTTATTAGAATGATATTAATACATTTTTATTGGCTTAATTTAAGCGTTTTGGATTAATATTAATGTTTAATGTCATTTTTTTGTATTATGCGCATTGATGAAAAAACAAATGTGAATGGTTTGCTAGAAAATAATGCTGTAGGTTTTTTCTACATTTCTCATTTTTTGAAGTCTACAATTTACTCGCCATATGTTATTCAAAAAGAGTAGTTTGCCATATTATATATTTTGAAGCGGCCTTATTTTTCTTTTCAAATGAGGAGTCATTTTGATGTAAGTGGTTTAAGGAACATGAGAATTAAACGCTTATGGGCGTACAATTTTGGCTAATATGTTTCTTGGGGCACACACGTTTTGCTAAGCGTATGAATTGCAAATATTCTCTCAAGATTACTTAAAAAATAATTTATTTTTCTAAAATATGCAAAAATTTGCTAAGATACAACAAAAGAATAATCGTTGGCATTTTTGTAAAATCCAAAACTTTATTTTGAGTCGAATTATCCTGAAGTTAAAAAAAATGACTGGCTTGGGATCTTTTGAAACTTATAATAGTTGGGGTTCAATACTGGGCAATTAAAAATCCTATTAAAATTTAAAACTCTTTTGGAATTCAAATTAAAAGAAAACTCAAAACAAGCAGAGCTGGAAAACCATCGATGGCACTATCAATTTTATGTTTCCCTAGACTTGCAAACAAGTGTTTGTTTTTATCCATCGTTTTTTGTTGGACCTAACATGTCTTTGGAGATTAGAAAGCTGCTAGTAAGCTTAAGTACTATAAAGTTATTGCAATTTTAAAATCATAAAAAACCCGTAATTGAGTGGAATAAAAGACTTAAAGTAAAAACTTTCGGAAGATTGATCTGTTACAAAAATGTTGTCAACCTCCAAAATTATGATACCTTTCTTAAAAAATTAAACAAGTTTTACATTTTTGGGCATGGCAAGAAACATTGAAAACACCGATGGTGCCAGACACCGAAGTTTCCCCAGCTCTTTGGGGTACTCAAGAAAATAAAAATTATATGTATTTGCCCGTACTAATCAGTATGGTTCCCAAAGGCAAATGATATTTGAGATATTGATGTAGTTTTACGGAAAAGGTTGGCAGAATTCCAATACCAGTTCATAGGATAAGCATAACATAATTGATTACTTTAATTTTTTTAAAGCAACATATATTGGTTTAACAATTTGTAGTTGTCTGGGAGAGTTATATGATATTTTTGGTGTATTTTATATACAAGTGTGAGGGAAACTCTTCTAGCCTATGGTGTATAATACTGTGAGAAGATTAGTTGGTATGAATTGCCCAAACATTGGAAACTAATACAAAAGAAGATATTTCTGTTAATGTTTTAAAACACTACTGATTTTTTTTAACAGAATAGAATAAATTAATATAAAATAGCCAACACAAAAATTTCGAAAAAAGGTAAAAAATGGTCAGTGGGAAAAATAATTTGCATTATTCTTTGCTATTATTATGTAGATCTATGGGATATCCGCCTCTAGAACATCTGTTGCCACCCTAAGGAGAGGATTTTGTTGTTTAAAAAGAAACCTAATATCTCGTTGAATTTTTGGACATGTTTAGATAAACTCGGTTGTCGTTTGAAAATATATATGTTCCATATAGGGTCAGGAACGCTTCGTCCTACTCGTTATACAAATAGTAATAATACATACGCTGTTAATGGGTTGAATCACTAATCCGTTTTTTAACCCAACCACCTTATCTCTTTTTCAGAATTAAATTAAAATATTTCCCCCTTTATAATATGTACACTTTTGGTCTTATAAACTCAAAAGTTGTTTATTTTAAACTTGATCAAAATAAGACGTAAGAGACAACATTTATATAAATACCATTTCGAATTTGGAAGCATGTATCGGATTTGAAGCTCTTAAACTGTTTGAAAACGAAACCACAACAGTAACAATAGAAATGTTATTATTAGTTAATTACTTCGTTTCAATTCGCAGTTAATATTTTGAAGGAGTATTAGCAATATTTTGTATACTCAAGGAATATGTTCATGGAAAAGGGAAGACAACATCTTAACAAAATACGACATTGTGAAATCGTCAAATCGTTTAAACGCTTATATGCTGATGTTGAATTAAATCAAGACTCATGTGCATGCTTTTTCCATGTAAACCGTCGAGATAGTCACATAACAGCTATTAGATAACGGAAAACAGCAAGCCAACAACAAACAGATCTCTCAACAAATATACCAGTCTATTTTGTAATGCAGTTTGAGAAAATTAAATTCTCTGAATATTATATGCGACTATTCAGTTGACTCTTCAAGAGTTTAAATGAAATGTAATGGTAACAACAAGATTTATTTAGCACGTGAACACCAAAGGGTGGTCGAATGATTCAGCTACTGTATGGTCATTATGGTGATACCAACACCACGAAATAAAGAAGTTATGTATATATAAAGAAATTGTCATCTAGTAATAATAAAAAATTCACCTGTCAAAATTAGCTGTAGGATTGGCTTTTATTTCTAAATGAATAAATTGTGCCCAACTGACCTTGTATTACTACTCCAGGACGACGTTACTTTAAACATTTTTTAAAGAGTAAAACTAAAATTATATTAAGAAAAACAATGAATTCAAAGTTTCTAAATGGACAATACTCCTAAAAAAAAATTTGAACTACCTATCGAGCATTATGTCGGTACTAATGTTGTGCACGAATATACATCTATGTAGTGTATTCATATGCCGATAAAAATATGATAAATCGGCTGACTTACCCCTTCAATGTTGTGCAACAAGAGGTATATCAATTGAAACTTGATTATAGGTTTTATTTTCAATCAAAACACATGTATATATTCGTGCACTATAATGGTATAATGGTAGATTGGATACTAAAAGGCACTTAAAAGCTTTTTATTTTGGAATAATAATAAGAAATAAAATGTCAAGCATAATAATTAAAAACAAGAGAAAACGCTATAGTCGATGGCCTCGACTATTAGATACCCGTTACTCAGCTTTAGGGAGTGTGCGAGGGATGGAGATACGCTTAAAACACACCTAGCCTATAGCGCCACCTATCTTCTTCTTAGCGCCATTTGGCCTACAGCGCCAGTTAGCTTTGTGGAGTATTAGTGAAAACAGCTTATTTGCTGCATGTGGTGTGCAATCTAAATTGAATGCAAAATATTGATTATTATTTGGCTATAACTTTTTTATGACTGGTCTGATTTTGAGCATGAATACAGGTATTGATAATAAGAACGAACTGATTTTTTAAAAAATCTTGAAAAATTTGGGCGCTAGACGGGTGTTATAGTCGTTCGTGTGAGTTAGAGTGGTCGTGGCACCCTGGTGAAAGCAACTTTTCGAGATCTCAGCGTTCATACGGACAGGCGGACATGGCTAGATCTACTGAACTAGTGATCCTGATTAAGAATATGTATGCTTTACGGGGTCGGAAACGCTTTCTTCTACCTGTTACATACTTTCCGACGAATCTAGTTACCCTTTTACTCCTCAAGTAACGGGTATAAAAATAGAATTGATGACTTTTCATACTAAGGTTTCATTGTATTTCATTTCATTTAATTTCTCTCTTTGATGTACTTGCCCTGATTTATGTTGATGCCTATAACCTTAATCCCGTTCAAGTTTATTCATACTTTCTAAGGTGGAACAAGATGATCTTTTTTTTGGCAAACTTAAAGTTGTTTAACGAAAAGTTGCGGAACAGTTGGCCAACGTTAGACAAATAAATATACTTTAAAAGGTTACAGAAAAGTTAATGTATGTGGAAATTCTGCCACCTTAATCGTTGTGAACTCTGCTTCTTTTGTAAAAATCCGTTCCTTTTTCAGTTTTCAGTTAGTAGAGGTAAATAGATCATTTTCTGGCGCAGATGGATAGAACAAAAGTAAAAAACCTTAATTTGTAACTGTGTACTCCTTTTTTTCGTGTTTCTAATATACATATATAAGTGTGAGTGATTATGTATTTGGGGTGTATTTGCGTGGCTTAGAAGGGTAAGAAAGGGTTAAATTGATTTCGTTTTGTAGAAACCAATTTCCCTCAGTCCGATGCTTGACGTATGGAAAAGTCAGGCGGGCATTTGTGTTCCTTCATGCCAACAAGAACATTTTTTCGCATACATTATGTGGTAGTGGTCCTTGGGAAATCTCACTGGCGAAAACCAAAACTGAAAAATGATTAGTTAATACCAAATCTAAAACCGAAACTATGATTTAAAAAAAACAAAAAATAAATAAATTTGTCAGATTTGAAAAAGACTGTATGAAATCCATAAGGGAATAATCCATTTGTTTAAGAAAATTTCTTGTTCAAATACAAAGGAACTAAATACAAAGTTCAGTACTAGAAAGTTTAAAAAAACATAATACCGTTGACTTCAAAAAGCAGACATAAAACGAAAACTCCCCTCTAAAAAGTTCTATCTCCGCTGCATACAAACGTTATACAAATATTGAAATTTGTGAAAATTAATATTTTAATTTGTAAAATTGTGTATTTGAGTTGTTAATATTAAATTTTTTATTTTTGTTTGTTTCACTTTGATTGTTCGGACTTTGCATTGTAAATAGCAGTATACATTGAAAAACAGTTAGTAATATGTGACAAAATGTGCAGGAATAAGACGTACAATATAAAATGTGTCTGTTAGGTGTCATGCAGAGAAAATTAAAAAAGTTCAACAATAGATTAGTACTAAGCTCCATAAATCCGTACGAGCTTGTGAATAGAAGGAAACAGAAAATATATTGCATGTTAAGCTGTTTTTCCAGAATTATGTTTACTTGTAGCTGCTACACTTGTGTTTTATTATTTATACATGTGTAACCCATCGGGTATATGTATTAAAAATAGCGAATCTCTTGTACTCAAATGAAAAGCCCATCAAAGACATTTTCGCTATTGAAAGCAGTTTATTGTGCATGAGTGATTAAAACTAGGGCACTATTTTGTCTCTTTATTTCAAAATCGTGGTAACCCTAATTGGTTAAGTAAAAATAAATATAAGAAAACAAAATAATAAATTAAATATTTAATTCTATTTAATGATGAACCTAAGCAAAGGTGCAAAATAATTTTAGTC
Organism: Drosophila suzukii; assembly: GCF_043229965.1. Classification (NCBI taxonomy): domain Eukaryota; kingdom Metazoa; phylum Arthropoda; class Insecta; order Diptera; family Drosophilidae; genus Drosophila; species Drosophila suzukii. Next base: position 1,563,867 of record NC_092084.1, on the reverse strand, counting down.
AGGACTCTAAATCAGTTAAGAGAAGGTGGTCCTTATAATAGATAACAATAAACCTAATTTTTGCTAGAGAGTGGACGTCTTTGATAAACAAAAACTAGTAATCCTTAAATACCAATCTTCAATTGAAAATAACTGTTTTCTAACTGAAAAATTGAGTACCGGCAATAAACATCTATCATCAATTTGTGGAACCTATCAAACCTATTAACGAACCATGCCAAAAACAACATGCTACTTCGATATTAAAAAAATGTTCATGCCTGTATGAGTGGTATGTACTTATGCTTGTGCTTTGTAAGGTTTATTTTTTTATTTTTAAAGGGATAACACGATGATTATGATTTTTATTTTGGGAAGCTAAATTTTAGCCCTTTATGTGTGCCCCAATTCACAAAGATATAATTTCTTGATAAGAAAGGCAATAGATAAAATTAGTGGTGTATTTTTTCATTTTTTTTGTATAGAACGTTGAGACGCCAAAGCTGTGCGGAAAGAAGATTCTTGGATGATTGCTGAATGAGTTGAGAGTGCGTTAGTTTAGTAGAAACTTAGTCGTAGACGTAGATTTGGGATGGTAGTGGGCCGGAGTTTTGGCCACGATCTACTTACCGAGCAGCGGCACCGCATCAGAGGTCGCCGGCATTGTTTCCGCCACCATGTTAAGGAAGACTGTAAGCGATAATAAAATTGTGACTCCTGAAATGGATTTATTTCGGAAAGTCACACATGTGGAAGAGTCGATTCGATAACAAGTATGTAGAGTAATTTGCAGGACGAACAGAAGCGGCATGGAATTAAGATTGAAGTTAATTTTATTAGTCATTTTGTTGTAGCTTTTCTCCCATGATATTTACACATAAAATACGTGCACTATTACGATTACGGTAACAAAATCTTATTGTATGAACCAGTGATCCTGCTGATTCCGCTCCTTACGGTCCTGCAGGTCCAATGCATTTGGCCAGGATTGTCTGTCGCTTCCATTATCACTTTCTTTGTTGCCTTCAATAAAAAACTACTACCGTATTTTCTGCACTGAACCTCAACCCCCCTTAGGAATATGAGATTTACAAGCTTTAAGTACGCGTTCGGGTTTGAAGATCCCTTTGATACTCAGTACACGATTATAAATATAATATTTGTTTTAAGTGGAGGAAAACTGACCTGATAAAGTCAATAATAAACAAATTTAAAAAAGTGATCAATTTCGATTAAATTTACTCTGGATTCAAATATTATAGATATGTATGTATATATTACCCGATCAGAATCATTTCCTTACTTCTGTCACATATATTATCACAAATATTATATATATACGGCTTCCGAGTTTAGCAAATAAACAGGTTAAATCAAACATTTTCCCACTGCCTGAAGTTTTGCTTTACTAGCATAGAGTAACAATCTAAGACAGGAACATTGGAAAAGAAATCTGTTCAGCATTTTTAAGTGGCTAGAATGAGTTGCAGAGCATGCAAAAGATCTACATTAAATTCCAATAGATACACTCGAGATGCATTAGCATGTCTAAAAACAAAAGCAAACAAGAAGGTAAAAGAAGGTAGCATTTTAATTTGCATAATCTTTTGACTACTAGGTAAAAAGTTTCATTTCGTTCTAAACTTGAATCAGTTGTATATTTTAATTTAATTTAGTTTTATATTCGTGAACACAGAGATAGAAGGGCATAGAAGGGAAATCAGGCCAGAATAACTGGACGACACTTACCAAGCGAAAGCTTTTCACCAGAATCTGGTGGCAGTGTAAACCCTAGCAGTGCCATTGAGGCAATCAGTACGCACGGCACAATCAGATTGAAAAAATAGTACAATGTTTTGCGTCTTATCAAAATGGCGAATGTTATGTCAATATAAGGTTCTGGGCAGCAATTATAGTAGATTTCATTTCGTTTACCGGGCACACCTGTTAGTTGGGTTGGGTAGGTTTTGAGTTTGGTATAGTTTGAACAAGTGGTTTTTTCAAAATGACATATGAGATTAGTGGATGGAGTAGAGAAGAAAATATTAATTTTCTAATTAATAAATCATGTTTAACTATCATTGGTCTTAAATGAACACATCATATGACATTTAGGAGAGTATCACTTTCTTGAAATTGTCTAAACTCACCTAACAAGTCCCATTCGCCATTTGTTATAAAGCTAGAAATATCTCCTCCTGCTTCGTCTTGTAATTGTAAGTCCAACTGCAAAAGAGAATACAATTAAAAGTTTTTAATTAGAAAAAAACCGTGTTTTTAAACTCAACATAGTTTTAAATGAAATAAAGAATTTTTTTATTTACCTGAAAACCATCGTAGGTCCACGAACCAAACTTCATCTCACATCTTTGATCATCAAATGGAAACCACGTAATATCGATCTTACATGTTGATTTGAATATGCCTGGAGGTACGTACAGACAGCTTCCATTGTTGCGCACCACTACATTTGTGGCATACGTTCCATCAAACCCCTCATCCGCACTAGAAAAGACAAGAATAAAGGCTAGATACTAAAAAGTACTTATGCAGTGAATAGTTTTCTTGGGAATAAAAAAACAAGACTTATACGTCTATATTAACAACCTGATTACCTATTGTACATTAGAACATCCGGTTTCCATAAGCGATGTGGTGGAATTCGAAGATCGCGTACACCGCCGAATTCACTGGAATTCCATCGAAGATTCATGTCATTCCATTCCTACGGAAACCATAACAGAACAATTGCTAAAAATTCAATTTTTACCAAACGGATGCCCGAGTTTGATTAAAGTATAGGACACATATCGCAAATAGCAGCTGCACATATAACATAGTTAAGTGTAAACATACCAATTTGAGCCAAATATTTGTAATTAGCAGTTGGTTCTTTTCATCCTAAAAAGAAAAAAGCGAAAAGATTAGCGAAAATGCTCTTAAGAGATCTAAATCTATTTTATTTCTATCTTGATGTAGTCATGTAATTATAAGAATAACAAAATCCTTCTCTATCTATGCAAACTGTGAATGCTGTAAGGAAACTACCATAAAACCTCGGTAGTATGAAAATGCGTATCCTAGTCTGTACATACCACATCTATAATCTGCATGAGTGTTAGTCCGAAGCTCAGTTGCAATGGATCGGATTCGTTGACCACCGGACGTTCTAAGCTGTTGTAGTTGTCCAGGAGGGCGTGGAGCAGACGCTTTTCATGGGGTCCAGCCGTACAAGCTAAATGTATATAGAGGTTAAAAAGTAAGGGCCAAAGACTCTGTGAGTTTTTTCGGAAGTGAAAACTAAAACGGGTCTAGGAAATTGGCATTTGAAATGAGGAAAACATCTAATTAGCATGGAGGGACCCTTACCCGGTATCATAATTAGAAGTCCCAGGCCATAAACCAGCATTTTACCACCGTTAGCTGGGGCTTCCGGCAATGTGTGCGGCTGTGGGAAGCTCATGTTTGTTTCCTGACTGGAGCAGAATGGATTGTCCAACCGACTACGTGATTGCTTCTTCATATCTCTTACTTAACCCTTGGAATCCGATAATCAGCAACAGCACCAGACTGTTGACAGATGTATGGGCACAGAAGGTAACTAGTAAGACTCAGCCTCCTTTAAGTCCAATTCCATAGTTTTGCATTTTGCTTGTGGTCCTCCATATGTTGGTTTTGTCGATAATAAAATTTCTCCGGCAACTTTTACTGCTCGCATGCAGTCGACCAACTTTTTGGAGCCATTGACTTTCTTCTAACCTAATGCTTTTCGTTAGCTTTTGGTTATTGATTTATTTCTCATATTGCTTCGCCTCGCAATTGGTTTCGCTCTATTGTGTGTTCCTTAGCTCTGATTGTAAATTCCTTTCTTATTTGCAACAATATCAAAATATATTTACACGGCGATCCATATTCTACAGGCTGCAACATACGAACAATTTTTTTCATTGCAATTAGTAGAACAGCAATATATTATTAGATAATGCTAAGATTAGGATAATGTATAAAAAATAAGCCCTATATGTTCCTTGTTTTCTGGTCTTTAACTAAATGTCTAATATGTGCTAGAAGGGATAAATGTCCCATTTGTATCTCCAAACAGCTTAAATTGTTGTGCTATCAGCAGATGAAAGCAGTAACAGCAAAAATTATGAAAACCCAAGTTGTAGACAACGCCTATAGTTTTCAAATTGGTAAGCAGTTTACAAAGATAATAAATAGGAGATTTAATTTTAAAATGTCACGTTTATTAAAATATCTAGACAATATTATTTGGTATCCTATAAGTATTCAGTTTTAGCAACTTTTATCTCTCTCATTCGCTCATATTTTCGGCATCCACTTTGTATTAAAGTCATTCAGGAAGGATCACGGATGCGGATAGGCCACATCCTATTGCCCTGATTACTTTTTGTTCTTCCACGTCTGAAACAAACATGCTAGTTAGTACAGGATAAGCATGTAAACGTTAGTGCTTAGTGATTTAGTTTGCTTATTAAATGTAATTGAATTGTTTTCCAGGTCTTATAATAAAGTGCAGTATTAAACAAGAGCAAGTGAACATGCGAAGATATAAAAAACAAAAATAACTACAACAAGAGATGTTACTTTATTATAATAAAAAAAATAAAAATTATAAATTATAATTATATAAAAAATTATTTTTATATCCAATAACATTTATAATAATTACCCATGAATTTATTTTCTATTGCCTCCCTCGACCTCATTTGATACCGAAAAAATTAATTTTTTAATTAGACCTCAAAAAGTTTCTCTAAAAATGAACACGCAAAAAAAAGTAGATAGGTCCTAAAAAATTAAATTTAAATCACAATATTAACCTGTTCTATTTCAAATCCTAAATTTCAAGGAGCATTCTAAAATTTTGTGGTAATAAGATATTATCTTTACATGAACAGCATTGACTTACTTTTAATGCAAATTTGTTGCCAATTTATTGCGTTTTTTTTAAGATGTTCCACTCTGAACTCCACTCATTTTTTGAAGTGATAGTAAAATACAGATAACAGTGCAAAAATTTTCTGGATCGGGTGAAACGTTTCTTGCAAATTGGATTAAATTCCTTTGACCGACTTACACGATTGAAACAAGTTGCATTTAAACTAAATAGTGAAAATAATTTATTCAATAAACTTGTATAGGGAAAAGTTATTCGAGTATCGGGCAACTAATTAATATGAGCTAACTAAGCTGGTGAACAGAAAGTATAATTTATCAATGCCAGAATAATACGTTCCCATTTGTGTAAGGCAGCGGAGTGAATCAATAACCCATAGAATGCAATCTGAACATTTAGAATCCTAATTTTCCCCTTAAGTTGTTACACCATTGCCGAGTTGTTGATGTTACACCATATAATTAGAACGCTACGACAATTTAAAATTACTAAATTTTAAAGTAAAACATTTAAAGTTCGATAAAAATTGGTAGACTATTATCTTGTAAGTAAAAGAGTATAAAATCGGGGATGAGTCAGATTTTCTTTCAACCAAACTACAGCTGTTTCTGTATGTACTTAGTATTGCATAAATGTAATCCTTTTTTTTTAAATCCTGAGTTGACCTTATATAAATGAATGAAAACTCTGTACTGAATAGCAAATTGTGAAATGCTAAATTTATTTGATAACATCTTATAATTTCACAGGGCTTACGGGCTGTAAAAATCCAGCAAGGGTCCATTATAATTTGGGTCTGGCCAGCTGGTCCCAAGTGAGTGCCGCAATAATAACCCTGTCCCCTCGATGAAGTCCCCTTGGGATATGTACGTTTGGCTGGCTAAAACGGAAACGCTGTCTTCTGCTGATGAGCTAAGCCTTCCCCTTCTCTCAAAATGAGGAATGTTGTATCAATTTGAAATAAAATTGCTCACATCTACCTACATTTTCATGGAATTTTTAATTTTTAATGAAAGAGGAGTAGATTGAGTTTGCTCTGACTCATTGAAATCCAAGTGAAAGTTTCATAAATCTGATCAAAAAAATATTTTTCACTTGAAATTGTAAGCATGTTTTTGGAGCTCACTTGTAAAAATAATTTGATACACGGAATTTTTTTTACATTTCATGTATTGTAAAATGAAATATATCATGAGATAAAGTCCAATAATTTCTGGAATCCCGTCAAGAAAAATTAGAATGAAAATGATCAATCTATAAAATATATTATTTCTATTATCCATTTGTACATATATACTTTTATAGTTAATAATTATAATTATCAAAGCAAAGCAACACTCGGCATAAGTACATTTGCGTATGAAATCTATATGACTACAAATGGAAAATACTAAAATAGGATTTATTCTATCACTTACCTTAAACTTTTTAATTGGGTTTAACTTGCACATTAAAGTGGAAAAAATACATGGTATTAATATCCAACCCAAAACTCTCGAATTTTATTTAAAAAAAATCAATTTACATAATTTTATATATTTCATCTAGCTGTTATTCATTTAAAATTGAAATTTGCTAATGTTTAAATGCTGGTCAAAATCTATGTTACTTTTTTAAGAGATGGAAAGTTGGCAAAGTAAATTTCCTTTTGGTTTTTCAAAGTATCAATTGTTGTTTTTGTGCTCTGAAAATGAATAACAGCCACGAATTGCACTTGAGCTTTGGTGTTTTTATACCCGCTACTCGTGGAGAAAAAGTAACAGGTAGAAGCAAGCGATTCGACTCTATCAGAGTGTCCCAGAAACCTCCGACGATTTTCGTGACGGTTGATTGGAAATCCGAACGAAACTTATAGTTGCCCCCATAAATTATGGGGTCATAACCTTAAGAAAATAAAGGCAAACCAAAGTTTATATGACCTCGCAATCATAACAAAAATATATAGACCTAAATGGAAATATATATTTGACCATTTATTTATTATTATGCATTGTTTTGTACATTTTCCTTTAATATCTACGCTATATGAAAAGTTCTCCACTACTTCGTTGCTAACTTCTAACTAACATTTTAAATAGTTTTTCTTAAATATTATTTCGCGCGAAAAAATTAATTATTGCTTCGCATTTTGAAAGCTGCATGTTGAACTCTCTGCCATATGTGGTCCTCAAATATAATCCAATTGCTTGGTGGGCGTTATTCGCGAAAAAGTATTAATTGCACACTTTTTAATAATATGTATTGTGAAGGAATATATGTTTATTGCCTTCAACAATAAAACTATGAAAAGAAGGAAAAGCAATATTATTCCTTAAAAAAAATTTAATAGATTTGTTGCACTCCATGCTCCATAAAGACATAAATGGTTTTTCTGAGTAAAACTTTGATAATTTCAGAGATATCCTTTATCACAGTTATCACAGACAGTGATAAGAAACTTTTCTTCAGTACTCACCAGTCATAATGTATGCACAGATTTAAAAATATTGTATAGCTCCATTGCAACTAATTTCCCTTTTTTTCCTCTTATAGCACTTGACCAAGGCACCTGCAATAGCTTGGCCAAAAAGTTCGCTTCAAAAACACTAAGACGAATGATTATTTTTTGCAAAATTTATGTAAAATAAATTGGAGATAGCAATGCTGCTGGCTTTGCACTATGTATTGGTAAGTGTTTTTATAATATTATTACTGACCGCTTGCTCAAGGAACTTTACACAGACCCCAAAAAACTTGGGAGGCACTAAACTTGAACGGGAAAAAAAAACAACAAATATTACATATATATACACCTTTAAAAAAAGTTGATCGCCCTCCGATGATGATGATTGATGGGGATTTCATGGCGCGCTTAAAGGTTTCTCACAGATTTCACATTCCATACTAATTTCGCACATTTTCTGCGCTTTTGTTTGTGTGCAGAGCAGGGATATTCTTGGGTTTTGTATCTTTTTGGCACACCAGGAGACGGGACTTGCTCGACCGATTCGCTCACGACCACGCACTCGACTGAATGTGGATGTGATAGCGATACCGCAGAAAGTATCCAAGTATACCCAGCTAGCACAACAGCATTTCCACACGAAACGTGCTCGACTTTCCAACTGCAACTGATGGCTGACTCCGAAGCGACACGTGGCCCTACATCGTGCCGGTCCTGTGACCTTAAACGACGGCTAACAGGGGTCCTTCGGGGTCCCTCGTAGCCCCTCGTAACCCCTCGCAGTCCCTCGTAACCCTCGGCATCCGTCGGCCCCTACTGTTAGCTCGAGATACATTTCGAAATGGCCAGAACAGTACCGCGCACGCCTTGCCGGAATGCGAATGTTATGAAAAGTAAACAAATAGGGTCGTGTGTACAACTGACTTTTGTTGATATATGTTAAGGATGCACTGGAGGACACCACGTGGTCTTCTGTCCAGAGTGTCCAAAGCAGATTCGTTTGTTGTCATCCCGCTGCCAATGGAAATGGTGGGAATGCCAATGGAAACGTTGTCCCCTTGTGAGCAGGCAAAATATCTGTTGCTAGAAATTATAATAAAAAAATGTAATTAAACGAAAGTCAAGTGATCAATCAGGTAGCTTAGAGGGGAATAGTTAGTTCTTCCCAGTCAAGAACAGAATAACCTAACATCATCCATGATTCGTCAGGTGGAAAGTCAATTTTCTGTCAACGCTTTAAGAAAAGAGAAAAGACATAGTTGTGTGAAACTGGTACTGGTACACATAGGAAACTCAGACACATTCAAGACTCTTCGATTTCTGTGGCATCCCTGATAATCAACCTTACTTAATATAAAAAAATTGTTTTTTTTTAACAGCCAAATGATTAAAAAAATGCAATGCTAAATAGAAAATCATTTATACTAATTCTGAAACTTACATGTTTATATAAATGAAAATTCTAAAATTTATGGAAATGGAATCTTAATAGTAAAAAAAATAATAATTTCTGCATATTTTACTATATGAGATATTTAAGCAATCAATTAATCGAACTATCTTTCTTTAACTTTATTCAAAATTTAGTTTTGTGTATAATTTTTAACCGGGTGAAACTCAAAGAACATCATCCCCTGAAAGCTGTTATACGCACTACTCGACGCCCACAGGAATCCACATGGAAATGAATGAATATAGCACAGGTTCCACAAAAAGTTTCTTCTCCTCAAAGCTTTTGAACTTCATTGCACTCAGGAACCAAATGTATATGTCTAGCACAAGAAGCCATAATTATGTATTTCGGGGCTTTCCCCACCAACACTTCCATTCATAACGTACCATAACATAAATATTGTCCTGAATTTTCACCATACCTAACCGTATATATTATGCCATAAAACAAATGATGTCCTGATTTTACCATCTGAAAATTTTATAACTAAAATGATTTATGGAATGTTTAAACAATTGTCCCAAAAAATAAACTTAAGAAAACTTATGGGAGCTTATGCTGGAGCTTTAAACTTTGTTCTTACATCCTGCTACTTCTTACATACTTTAAGCTTACTTTAGCTTTCTAAAGTTAGTTAACTTTTTTGTGGTTGCAAACGCGGTAGAATAGAAACAAGAGCACAAGAAGAGCTTAAAAAATAGTATTTTTATTTAACCGACGTATTTACATTCGTAATGTTCTTTACTTGACTTTTACCCAACAACCTTTTTAATGCTGTAAATATTCTGTAAAGAAATGTGTGTTACTATGCCAGGATTGTCGATTAAATGTATAAAAACAGATTAACATTTTGATCCTTGCTTAAAAAAGTTTTTAAGTAGAATTTTCGAGAACCAAATACTACAAATTCATAGAGGTATCCCACTTGCAAATAGGGATCCAGTTACTCAAGTTATGGAATCTAAAAGTTATAAAATCTGAAAGCCATTGGCACTTTACCAACGGTTTGCACGTCCTATTGAATAAGCTTTGTCCTGTACGTGCATGTGTGTGTGTTGCTGTTGACGTTGTTGTTTTTGTGCTGTGATATTAATAAATAAAACAAGTAAGAACGCTATAGTCGAGTACCTCGAGAGACGTCTCTGGTGGAATCTAGAAGCTCGGTCGAAGATAGGTGTTTCCTCCGCTTCAGGGGCGGCGACGAGGGGGGTGTTCCGACCCCGGATAGCGAATCTCCATCGTGCATGTTGCGATGGGGCGGCGAATGGGTCAGGCCACAGCTTGTGGAAGCACGCACCTGGAGGAGATCCACTTCGTCCTCCGTGTTCTCCTGCAAGGCGCGCTTAGGCGAACCGTCCGGAGTAGTGGATGCTACTTTCTTGCTCATGATGTTGTGGTCGACAAGTGAAAAACTATGACTTGTTAAATTTCTTTCGTCTGTCAACTGCCATAACCGATATACACATATCGTTTGGAAAGAAAGGTTACTTACTTTATCAAGTATTGGAAAATATTTATTTATTGCCAATGGCTTAATGCTTTATAGCTCATTATTAGTTGGGCTAAAATGATTGATGTAAATATATATGGAATACATGCTAGCATCTATAAGATATAATCTCTTGCATTTTCAAATTAAAAACAGAATTTGATTTACATTCTTAACAAAATATAAGTTATATTCGGCCATTCAGTACAAAATAATTGAGGAAATCAATAATTTAACATTTGCATTCGTATTGATTTACAACAGATCTACTGGCGTTTAACATATAAATATATAAATAACTTCGTTTTGTATTTTTCAATACTTGATAAAGTAAGTGTTGTAAAACTCTGGAAACGATATATATATCGGTGTTGACAGTTGACTTGAGACGAAAGTTGACGAATCATAATTTTTCATTCCGAAATAGCAGTCGCAGTCAGCCCAATATGCCGAAAAAGCCAACATCGAAGTTTTCGCCAAGGCGCACCGTGCAGGAGAGCTCGGAGGACGAAGATGATTTGCTCCAGCCGGGTCCTTCCACAAGCCGCGGCCTGACCAGTTCGTCGTTCCATCGCCAGCTGCCAAACTACGCTTACGATAGTGATTCGCTTTCCGAGGACGAGGTCCGTCCGCACTTCGGGGCCTCCAAGAAGTCCGTAGTCGTGCGTAAGAGAGAAGACACACCGACAACCCCCTCGTCACCGCCCCTGAAGCGGAGGAAGCACTCGACCGAGCGCCCCGATCCCACCAATGAGGGACAGGAGCCCATTATCATTTGGGGAATGGTCTGCAAAGGGTGGATGAAAACCAAGCCGCCAAACTGAATCGGCTCTTCTGGAATCCACATTTACATATTTCCGATCTTTGGTAATCAAATAAATGCAATACAATCGTCTATATTAAATGAATACCAAACAAAAAAGGATCAAGAAGGCCTTGCTTTTTCTGCTTCTGTTATTCAATTATAATATTTGATTTTCGTCTTGTTAGTCAGTTTACTTCCAGAGCTCATGCAGAGAAGACCTTATTTTGTATTCAAAAATTTATATTATTTTTTTAAATTTAAAAAATAACTTAACTGACTAAATAGTAACTAAAAAAAATAATTAAGGCGAATTTTCGTATTCATTTAATATTCCACATTTGAGACTTCTTTGTTTGTCGATTCAGTTTAGTTTTTCTGCTCGATCCGGGTGCGCGTCGCGTCTATTGTAGTTTAGCTAAATAGCTCAACACCAAGCCTAAATCGCGTGTAAAATGAAACAAGTAAGTTGCCACAGCAATAAACGCAAGTATTTAAACAATTTTAATGAAAATCGAGAGGCGGCGTTTAACCGTTTAAAAATAATAATGCATTCCAATCTGTCCTCCAGCCTAGAGCTACGCGATACTCCAGTCGCGGACGCAAGATGCAGGCTCCCCAGGAAGCCGCTGTTTTAAACAAAACTGAAACTGCATCCAAACCCAAATCCCGCGGAGGGATCAGCGAGAAATTTGGTGATGATGATGGTTTGGGATCGGAATTCATCAAGAAGCCTGTGAGTCGGAAGCGAGCGCACCGCTCTACTTCCGCAGGAGCATCCTTGTCCAAGAATTTATCAAGTGATTCTCCATCAAGCTATTTTTCATCACGTGATTCTTTAAGAGATTCTTTATCAAGAGATTCTTTATCAAGAGATTCTTTATCAAGAGATTTTTTATCAAGAGATTCTTTATCAAGAGATTCTTTATCAAGAGATTCTTTATCAAGAGGTTCTTTATCAAGAGGTTCTTCATCAAGAGATTTTTTATCAAGCGATTCTTTATCAAGCGATTCTTCATCAAAGGATTCTTCAAATGATTCTCCATCAAGTGATTCTCCATCAGTTGATTCTCCTTCAAGGGATTATTCAAGTGATTCTTCAATTGACAATGTGTCAAGTTATTTTTCATCACGTGATTCTTTAAGAGATTCTTTATCAAGAGATTCTTTATCAAGAGATTCTTTATCAAGAGATTCTTTATCAAGAGGTTCCTTATCAAGAGGTTCCTTATCAAGAGGTTCTTCATCAAGAGATTCTTTATCAAGCGATTCTTCATCAAGTGATTCTCCATCAAAGGATTCTTCAAATGATTCTCCATCAAGTGATTCTCCATCAGTTGATTCTCCTTCAAGCGATTATTCAAGTGATTCTTCAATTGACAATGTGTCAAGTTATTTTACAAGTGATTCTTCGTCAAGGCGCACCGTGCAGGAGAGCTCGGAGGACGAAGATGATTTGCTCCAGCCGCGTCCTTCCACAAGCCGCGGCCTGACCAGTTCGTCGTTCCATCGCCAGCTGCCTAACTACGCTTACGATAGTGATTCGCTTTCCGAGGACGAGGTCCGTCCGCACTTCGGGGCCTCCAAGAAGTCCGGAGTCGTGCGTAAGAGAGAAGACACACCGACACCCCCCTCGTCACCGCCCCTGAAGCGGAGGAAGCACTCGACCGAGCGCCCCGATCCCACCAATGAGGGACAGGAGCCCACCATCATTTGGGGAATGGTCTGCAAAGGGTGGATGAAAACCAAGCCGCCAAACTGAATCGGCTCTTCTGGACTCCACATTTACATATTTCCGATCTTTGGTAATCAAATAAATGCAATACAATCGTCTATATTAAATGAATACCAAACAAAAAAGGATCAAGAAGGCCTTGCTTTTTCTGCTTCTGTTATTCAATTATAATATTTGATTTTCGTCTTGTTAGTCAGTTTACTTCCAGAGCTCATGCAGAGAAGACCTTATTTTGTATTCAAAAATTTATATTATTTTTTTAAATTTAAAAAATAACTTAACTGACTAAATAGTAACTAAAAAAAATAATTAAGGCGAATTTTCGTATTCATTTAATATTCCACATTTGAGACTTCTTTGTTTGTCGATTCAGTTTAGTTTTTCTGCTCGATCCGGGTGCGCGTCGCGTCTATTGTGGTTTAGCTAAATAGCTCAACACCAAGCCTAAATCGCGTGTAAAATGAAACAAGTAAGTTGCCACAGCAATAAACGCAAGTATTTAAACAATTTTAATGAAAATCGAGAGGCGGCGTTTAACCGTTTAAAAATAATAATGCATTCCAATCTGTCCTCCAGCCTAGAGCTACGCGATACTCCAGTCGCGGACGCAAGATGCAGGCTCCCCAGGAAGCCGCTGTTTTAAACAAAACTGAAACTGCATCCAAACCCAAATCCCGCGGAGGGATCAGCGAGAAATTTGGTGATGATGATGGTTTGGGATCGGAATTCATCAAGAAGCCTGTGAGTCGGAAGCGAGCGCACCGCTCTACTTCCGCAGGAGCATCCTTGTCCAAGAATTTATCAAGTGATTCTCCATCAAGCTATTTTTCATCACGTGATTCTTTAAGAGATTCTTTATCAAGAGATTCTTTATCAAGAGATTCTTTATCAAGAGATTTTTTATCAAGAGATTCTTTATCAAGAGATTCTTTATCAAGAGATTCTTTATCAAGAGGTTCTTCATCAAGAGATTCTTTATCAAGCGATTCTTCATCAAAGGATTCTTCAAATGATTCTCCATCAAGTGATTCTCCATCAGTTGATTCTCCTTCAAGGGATTATTCAAGTGATTCTTCAATTGACAATGTGTCAAGTTATTTTTCATCACGTGATTCTTTAAGAGATTCTTTATCAAGAGATTCTTTATCAAGAGATTCTTTATCAAGAGATTCTTTATCAAGAGGTTCCTTATCAAGAGGTTCCTTATCAAGAGGTTCTTCATCAAGAGATTCTTTATCAAGCGATTCTTCATCAAGTGATTCTCCATCAAAGGATTCTTCAAATGATTCTCCATCAAGTGATTCTCCATCAGTTGATTCTCCTTCAAGCGATTATTCAAGTGATTCTTCAATTGACAATGTGTCAAGTTATTTTACAAGTGATTCTTCGTCAAGTTATTTTTCAAGTGATTCTTCGTCAAGTGATTCCGTGAGTCTCCGTCAAGTGATCCTCCATCCCATATCCAGCGGGAAAACTAGATGGCGAGTACAGCCCGGAAACTGCCGCGGAAGAATCAGTAGAATAAAGCCAGATTTTAAAAACTGTACCAAATATTGATGATAGGTCGTAATATTAAATTATGAATATAACATCCAAGCAAGATCAAATGTGTTTTATTATAAATTTTTATGTCGCGCAAATACACATTTTTTAAAATTAAAATAAGTTTATAAATTTCTATGAAGTAAAAGAATCTAAGAGTAGACTTTGCAAAAATGTTACTAAAATCGGAGAAAATTCACACCGAAACACGTACAAATTTTGTTTGACAGCATGATTTGGTTTTTCTAAAAGTAGGCAACAATATATTGACTTTCGTTGTTTACAGCTTACTTTTGGACAGCTCTAGAAGTGATTTGAAACGCCCACTTTATATATACCTCATTTTTACCTTTCCCCTAGTCATCCGCTGCATCCTTTAACTGTGGAAGACTATCTACCTGTGCGGCAAGGCCCTCTACTTGCTACTCCTTTCGTTCCTCATCACCAGCCTTTGCACACTCTACGAAACCGCCCAGTTGATCGTGCTGATGTCCGCCCTGCTGGTGAACCATATCTCGCTGAGCCTAATCATCACGAATTATAGTTTTTCGCTTGAGTGGCATCATTGGAAAAGTCTCAAAAGAGAGCGGCAGAGCAAATGGTGTCTCTATATACTCTTACTCTATGCCACAATCGACAACTTCGCCATTTCCGCCTGCCAGACCTCAATCAAGGCGCTCTCGAATGGACGTCTCTATCCCCTGAGGACCCAGCTATGGGGATGGGGATGGGAACCGGAACTGTCACTGGAACCAGCAGCTCCTCGCCCCTGCCACTTGACTACCCCAATCTGGTAAGTCCTTAGTGACCCTCGATTAAAAGAATATTTTTAATGAATAATATTAAAGACGTCTTAATCGAGATCCAATAACTAACGTTATGGAATCCAGAAGTGCAGTTTTAGGTTCCCAGTCTGAAAGCCATGGGAGTGAAGGAAAAATCAAACATGAAAGTGGGTTAAAATTTTGACCCTTCTTTAAAAGATAGATTTGAATGTAGGTTATTAGAAAATTTAATCCCAAATTTATAGAGGTATCCCACGTCTTAATCGGAATCCAATTACTCAAGTTATGGAATCTAGAAGTGCATTTTTGGGGTTCCCATTTTGAAAGCCATTGGAATTACGGAAAAATCAAACATGAAAATGGGTTAAAATTTTGACCCTCCTTTAAAATATAGATTTGAATGTAGATTATTAGAGAATTCCACCCCAAATTTATAGAGGTATCCCACGTCTTAATCGGAATCCAATTACTCATGTTATGGAATCTAGAAGTGCATTTTTGGGGTTCCCATTTTGGAAGCCATTGGAATTACGGAAAAGTCAAACATGAAAATGGGTTAAAATTTTGACCCTCCTTTAAAATATAGATTTGAATGTAGATTATTAGAGAATTCCACCCCAAATTTATAGAGGTATCCCACGTCTTAATCGGATTCCAATTACTCATGTTATGGAATCTAGAAGTGCATTTTTGGGGTTCCCATTTTGAAAGCCGTGGAATTACGGAAAAATCAAAAATGAAAATGGGTTAAAATTTTGACCCTCCTTTAAAATATAGATTTGAATGTAGATTATTAGAGAATTCAACCCCAAATTCATAGAGGTATCCCACGTCTTAATCGGAATCCAATTACTCAAGTTATGGAATCTAGAAGTGCAGTTTTGGGGTTACCATTTTGAAAGCCATTGCAATTACGGAAAAATCAAACATGAAAATGGGTTAAAATTTCGACCCTCTTTTAAAAGATAGATTTGAATGTAGATTATTAGAGAATTAAACCCCAATTCATAGAGGTATCCCACGTCTTAATCGGAATCCAATTACTCAAGTTATGGAATCTAGAAGTGCATTTTTGGGGTTCCCATTTTGAAAGCCATTGGAATTTCGGAAAAATCAAACATGAAAATTGGTTAAAATTTTGACCCTCCTTTAAAAGATAGATTTGAATGTAGATTATTAGAGAATTCAACACCAATTTCTTAGAGGTATCGCACGTCTTAATCGGTATCCAATAACTCAAGTTATGGAATTAAGAACTGCAGTTTTGGGTTTCCATTTTGGAAACCAGTAGAATTACAGAAAAATCGAATATGAAAATAAGTTAAAACTTTGACCATCCTTTAAAAAATAGATTTGAGAGAATATTATTAGAGAATTGAACCCCAAATTTAAAGAGGTATCCCTGTTTAAAATCGGGATCCAATAACTCAACTTATGGAGTCTAGAAGTGAAGATTTGCGTTCCCATTCTGAAACCCATTAAAATGCAATCCCAGCATGCATTTCCTACTTGTTAATATTTAGTGACTAAGAAGTTGAAAACAATTGTTCGCTGGAAGTCAAGCAAATGTGCGTTTACCAACACTAATAAAAGATATGTAGAATAGTTTTTTCCAACTGGAAATTGTTTAATACAAATTTTTTTTACATATTTAAATATATTTTGTTTTTATTTTACTTATCAGTTTTAATATATGTATGTATAGTAGAAAATATAGTAAAAGAAAATGAGGTAGAGATTATCTTTTAACATCGAAGATTTATATTTTTAGTTTTGATTTATGAAAAACGAAAAATTATTGGCTAACTTTACGCCAAGAAAAAAAGACGGCTAACGAAAACCAATACAAGACTTGCAAACTAATTTTTATCTTTTTTTTCAACATCTAGAGTGATTTGGAAAATAGTTTTTTTTTTTGGTCTTGTAGAATGTGTTTCTGGCTTAGGCGATAGTTATCTCGTCTGATTGCTTGCAGGGACATCGAGCACGTTGCACTCGACTCGGCTTAGTTTGGCTCGATGGGGTTCGGTGTGCTCTCATACAGATCTGCGTCGCAAGTCGCACGTCGCACTTGTTCGGGTTCAGCATTTATTTAACAGAAATGTTTACCCAATACGTGTTCTAACATTCCTCTGGTACTGCAGCATGGGCAAAAACTCTAATTTTAAAGGTATTGACTCCAAATATTTATACATCCACGACCAAATTAATAGCACAAAAAGTACACTGGCTCGATTTATAAGACCTATTTATAACAGCAGAGCTAAGCCAACTTAAGTTGATAAAAAGGTCCCAACCAAGTTTTCGGTAGTTTCACATCCCATCCGTTCTATAATAAGTTGTAGCCTTAAAGGTGTAGTAAATCCTTCAAAATGTCTTTAAAAATACTGGTTTTCATAAATACAATCTAGTTGTTCGAAATAAAGTCGTTACTCCCGTACAAAATGAAGGAATGTACGGAATGCTTTATGCTATAGTGCACATTTCAATCCATAGTGCACTGTTACAAAACGTTGCAACTTTACATCTCTGTTAAAGGAAGAGCCATGCAGAGAGGGCTACGGAGTGGGGGCGAGTTCCACGTTCGCTGGTGGTGGCTGCAACATGCGATAGCGATTCGATAGTATCGCCTCTGGCGCCGCGTTCGAAATGCGTCCAGGCGCACCTTTTGTTTTGCGGGTCTAGCAGTGTGATTCCAAACGCCGGTCGCGAAGGTTGCCAGTGTTGCCAGTCGAACAGGCGAACGTCGAGCGTCGAGCGCACCGCCCCCACAGCACACACACACACGCACAATAAGAGTCGTAGTCGCGTTCGAGTGCGGAAAGTTGCCTCTGGCCTCTGGCTTTTCCTCGCATTTGCTTTTGCCGCCAATTGATGGCCAGTGGCGGGTAACGAAACACGAAAAGTCGCGAGCCGAGTGTGCCGCCGCGTGCGTCGAGTGTTATTAGGAGAAGAAAAAACAACACGCGGGTGTTGCGGTTCGAGTGCATTACTCATATTCTTTTTTTTTCGGTTACTTGCAAGTGAGCGTGAATACTATCCCCCCGCCCCCCATAACCACCTTTACTTCACCCCCCTCGCCAAAAGGCGATTATATTTGGAAATAGCGGAGAACGCAGAGCGGAGAGATCAACAAAAGCGAGAGGTATAGAAAGAGAAGAGCGAGAGCGAGGGAGATAGTGCACTAAGTGAGTGGAGTGCTTGTGTGCAAGGGAGAGGGAGATAGGGGGAGTGTGAGTGCAAGTACTGCCTGAGTGTGTGTGTGTGTGTGTTTGTACCAGTTGAACCGGTTCGACACTCATCTTCGACTTACCTGCAAAAACAACAACAACTTGGAAAAACATGAAAACTGAAACTGAAGCAAAATGCAGCATCGCCAACAACAATAAAGTGCAGCTGCAGCAATTGTAATGTCAAATGAATCAAACGGACTGCATCATTTGCGTTTCCGAGAGAAAGAAAAGAAAGGAGAAGAAAAGAAAAAAAAAAAAAAACAAGGCAACGCAGCAAAAAATATATATTTTTATTACCTATGTATGCATGCATGTGTGAAGTGCGGTCTTCAGGCCAAAGCCATTAACCCCAAAAAGCCTGTAAAACTCCCCCCGATCATTTCAAACTTCCCATTAACCCAGTCTTACACAGATGTTAAAATAAGATCAGTAATATATTTTTTTTATTCTGGATTTGCATACAAAATAATACATTGATAATACAAAATATGATTATTATATAAGTGATCCTAAGAACAATAGCCAATGGATATATATATCTTCGAAAAAACACTCGGTTTTAATGTATAGATTCAAATTAAAATCAATTTGATCGTCTTGCTCAATAAGTAATGTTCGAAAAGATCAATCGAATATTCGAAAGATCGAAGATCCATAATCCCTTTTTTTAAATCTGGATGCGCATACAAACTACTTGTTTAATATTTCAATGTATCACTTTTTTTTTTTTAAATGATCTTAAAATAATATCCAATGGATGTATACGTTCGGAGAAACCATTCTGTTTTAATAATACATAAATTAATATTAATTTTATCATCGTGCTCAAAATCTCCGAAAAGATCAATTGAATGTTCCAATAGATAAATACCTTCGAAAAAACCACTCGGATATTACTTAAAGATCACTTAACACTTAACAGTCATACTTTGTAATATTAAAGTTTTATTTTGTTAAACATTGAATCAATTCAAATTTAAAGTTGAACACATTAATATACCAAATCGATATGAACCAAGATCAAATTATTAATCTTGTTAAAAAAGGTATTGTTTGGAAGTCACGTTCGGTATTAATTAAAATCAAATGAGTATGTTAGAAAAAACGAATTCGGAATTAACTATTACCAAATTGATATATGTAAGTTAATTTTTAGTAGAGCATAAGATCAAATTGATCGTCATTGCTTTTCATTGCCACTTCCTATAGGTTACTTAAATAATAAGCATTTTTCTAAAAAGACTAGGGATTGACAAATTTAAAATGTGCCTACTGGAGGGTTAACCCATGACCAAACTGTGGCTACCTGCTAGGGGTTAAGCACTCAGGCAAGAAGTTTGGCGTGTAATTGACGTTGCCAAAAATTAAGAAAGAACGAAAAAGAAACAAACAAACAAAAGAAGAGGACAAAGCACGAACAACAGAAATTAGGAGAGAAAACTTAACTGAGAGTAGAAAGCCCTTGTTTTTTAGTTTTTCTTCTTTTTTTGGTTGGCCATGCAGTACAGTTAGTCGCCTGCGGAACCGTCAATGTGTGCCTGTGTCTGCGGGTGCGATTGCCCATGTATTGGTATGTGCGTGTGCGTGGGGCATACATACATGTGTGCGTTGTTTTTGGCGCGGCACTTTTTTGTTTTCATGAACTTATCCATATCCTTTGGGGCGAATGCGAATGAGAACTGCAGGCAATGGAAGAAAAGCAAAAGAGCCAAGGAAAACTAAAAAGAAAACGATTAGCAGGAAAAGCAGCAGATAACCATATTGCGGCCTGGAAAGTTAGACCCAAAGAACCAAGACTACCAATAAGAAAAAGACCGTGCACACAAAAAAACTTTGGGGTAAATTACCAATATAATAGTTAAATGGTAATGCTACCATCGGACTGTCAAATCGACCAACGAAATAGTTACTCTCCCAACAACAAAATACGCACAACAGACTATTTTATGGTAGCTACTTATACCCGTTACTCGTGGAGTAATACCCATTTACTCTAGACTCGTCTAGACTTGGCATTGGGCTTCCTGCGCACGCCCAATCTAACGTCCACAAACGACTGTAACACTAATACCCCTCTAGCGTCCCAATTTTTCAATATTTTGTTAATAGACCAGTCATTAAAAAGTATGAGATTGTACATCGTTTTTTCTTGTTTTACTATTAAATATTAACCAAAGCCACTACAAAATACACATCACTATCTTGAATAGTTGTTAATCTTTTTTTACAGTTAGGTAACTATCCGTATTAATAAATTTAACGCATACAATTTTTTTTATTAATAATTTAAACAATGAAAACAATGGAAACAGCTATATACCCATGGTCTTGGTTTTTAAATACTATTTTACACTTCGGAATTTCGATCATATAATTTTGTATTTACCACATTTTCTAATCGCATATGACAGGAATGGAATTCTTCATTCAATTAATTTCTATTTTGAAGCTGACAGAAATAGAATTTCCATTTCATTTTAAAATACAAAGTTTTCGTATGAAAAAGTCAATTTCTTTCATAATTATTTTGATCTGTTAAGAGGCATCCTCCTAAAACAGGCATTTACCAACACTACGAACTTTGCTGGAAAAAATTATATATATTTTTATACATTTTTGATTCAGATAGAGGCGGGGAACTGTATCTCAGATATTTTATAAGAACTAGCCCAACAAGTTAAAGAAAGTATGTAAATCTGGAAAAATATAGGATAGCAGGTAATGCTTATCTCAAATAAGCTGGTCGAAAGACTTTCGATATAAATAATAAATGTATAATGTATAAATTGTAAATGTATTATAAACTATTCAAAACATAGCAATAAGCTGGCAGAATGAAGTAACGCATTACACAAAGATGACTTAAATAGGGATTATCGTAACATCATAATTAAAATTGGCCAGAGGGGACTCCAATGAGGATTATCGTTTTCAATTACCTTTGTATTTTCTGACGAGTCAAACTTTTCGCTTGTTCCAAGTGGCTTGAGTAAAACTCGCACGAAGAAGCTAAAAATCCTAAGGGCTTTTAAACTTACTTCTAGTCTTTAAAGTAAAGCATGTTTGACTATTAAGTTTCATCAAGACAATGACCCGAAGTCGGGCATTATTCAAACATTGCCCGTTTGTAACCGTTTCCCGTGTTTTTTGATCCACCGGCCCACTCACTTGACACAAACGTTATCGAAAATTTGTTGACAACCCAAGGTACAATCGTCCGCGAACGGAAAATATCAAACAAGTCGTACCTTTGAGGTCATTGAATGAGAATTGGACGAAAGTCACCCAAAGTTGGGGGTAGACGATGCATCAGCACCTCCGTCGCATTTGTACACATATGTGAACGAAACAATTCCATTTCGCACGTGAGCTTTAAATGGTGCACAGAATATCTAAACAATTTAGATTTTTAGCATAGTCATTGTTCTCTGGCACCAGGGGGATAATAACAACTCCAAGTGCTTTTTGCAAAACACTGCAGTGTTTCACGGAGCAATGATAAAAGAGGTCATACTATTCTCAAAGTAATTATAACAGACTATAGACGATAGATAAATTTGAATATGTTAATATGAATGTTATTCATATTTTGAGTGCTGAAATTATTTGTAACCTTGTTTTTGGTAAAGTTTTAACCAAACTGTAATATTTTTAGACCAATTTTTGTATTCAACTAGCCACCTTTTGTACCTAGTTAGGTTGGCAATGATAACAAAGCTTGAAATTACAAAAAAAAATTAAATTAATCTTGGAAGACTGTAAAGGCGATAAATAAAAATTGAATATTTATATTTCAAGGGCTGAAAGTATTTGTGACCCTATTTTTAGGTAAAGTTGGAACCAAAATAAAAAGGCTTGATATTTAGGGATCCATTTTTTGTGTGTACCCACTTACCTCTTGTATAACTTAGTCTGCTTGAGGTGGTTTTATTGGCAAACCTGCAAATGCTTGTTTGGTACCTACTGGTTTGTAATGCATACCCGAAAAACCCAGTGATATATTTTATTAACCATGTTTGGTTTCGTTAAAATAAAGAAGATCGGGAACCAATCATCAAAAACCGATACAAAATTTTAAAAGCCAACATTTTTTTAAAAGAGTTTTATGTATTTGGGTTTTAAATAGTGGGTAAATGTAAAAAATATATTAAAAATAGTGATGTACATTTTGTTGTTGCTTTGGTATTTAATAGTAAAACTGCCTTAAGATAGTTAGTTGTGTGAATTTTGTTGTTGGGAGAGTAACTATTTCGTTGGTTAAGGTGAGAATTCGAAGGGTTAAAACAATTTAACTATTATATTGGTAAATTTGACCCAATAGTTTTTTTGTGTGTACGTTGTTTCTTGTTTCTTGCTCGAGTTTGCCTTAAGTTATATTTTGGAGTTTGGGTTAGCTGTAGTTAAGTCTAACGTAGGCAGCGATTACAGCAAAAACAACAGAAACGGCAACGGTCACTTCGTCGGCAGCTACAACAACAACAACAGCAGCAACAACAACAACAACCAGAGCAACCCGACCACTTCATCGAAAACTCGTTTTGACAACAATTATGGCCCAAGCGGAAAGGCAGAGCTCTCTGCATCTGGATGTGGATGTGGATGTGGATGTGGATGGAGTACAGTGGAGTTTCAAATAAACTTGTGTCCACCAAACAAGCACAAAGAAAAGAAAGAAGCTGAGAAATCTCAAGTTTGAACTGAGACTGTGAGATGTTGCAGAAGATGATGAAGGATTGCCTGTGGTTACTGTGTTACTGTTTGCTTTTGGCATTAAGGCAACGAGTTGAGAGTACAGCTTGACCATCTTTTTTTTTATTTCTTCTGTCGTCTTCCTGATCGAAATCACGCGATAGTAATAGTCAAAAAAAAATACTTTAGAAAACTTTTCCGGCCAAGCAAAACGGCCGTCAAAAAACATCTGAAGAATATGATTTGAGATAGCATGGCAAATATAACAACCGATTGACAAGTTTCTGAAAACGCATTTGAGGACCAGTAGGAACATGAATCCACTTCACATCGAAATAATGCGCAAAACGTGCACATCGTGGATTAAGTGTTGACGCATTATATCTGCAAAAAAAAAGTATGTTTCAGAAAAACTGCGAGCTCTACTTTCCATTAAAAATTGAACTTTCAAATTTAAATTCTTCTAAGACTCCAAGTTGTTGGAAAATCGAATTGTACAAATGGTTAAAAAAGGTTAAAAAAAGATTTATCTTCCCCAAAATTCTTTAGATTGATGCTTAACTTATTAAAATAAATTAAAAAAATCTAAATGAATAAAATATTATAAATATATTTTTAATAATATATTCTTTAATAAATTGTAAAGATACAATTTTGAATATTTTTAAGAAACTTTCTATTTGGGAATGACTATGGTTAAAATTTGGTATATTTTCCTGCATTACATGATTTTCAATACATATCTTAAACCCGTCAGGCCTAAATTAAATAAATGAGATTCGAACACAATAAATTGCTGAAAAAATTTAAAGTAGCCCGCGTCCAATTTGAAAATTTGATAATTGAATAATTTATTACTTGTTATGTGATATGTTATCATAAATGATATATATTATCATAGTTATAATTCTACGTTACGAGAAAGTATTGTTCACGCTTTAAAACTTGCAGAGGTTATTCATACATACATGTGTTTCCAAGAAGATTGCAATTACGATTTATGTATCTGTAAGAGTATTCTTTGTATCGCTATTTATTTTTTTTATGCAAACTCTGCAATAAGATTTATAAGTATATTCTTTGTATTCTTTAACAAAACTTTTTTATCAGTTGTAAAAATGATATATGGGTTGTGATGATAAATAAACGTTGGAGGGAAAAACTGCAGTTAAAGCTTACTAAGGGGAGATAAGTCAGTGTAAAAATAAAATGAAGAGATAAGAAAGTATGGAAAAATGACTGTTTTATGAAAGCTTTTTATTCAATTTGTGGTCGATTCTAAACTGCGGAAATGGGGTTTTCCAATCGCTATTGTTTACCTACCTTATATATGCACATTTTTTTCATTGAAACGTATTAGTTTGTTTTTGAACATATTTATGTGGATTTTGCATTATTTCGGCTTTATTATGGGCTTTCGAAGTTCGTGTATAAGTCTGTTTACCCGTTTTGCGAGTATTATTCTTTTGCGCCTACGCCACTTACTTTTCTTGGTTTTTTCATTTTTCTCAATGTTTGTACTTCTCTGTTCTTCGCTCTCCTTTGTGCTGGCGTTCTCCATCATTGTTTACTCCTTTTGTGCCCTCCATTCGCTCTACACTCGGTACTCTCTCTGGGTCCCTCTCTTTGGTCACATCTCATGATCAGGTCAAACCCGGTTGGACGGTTGGAGTTCGAGCTAGGGCTTGCGGCTCGATTTGAAGTTCGATGACACAAGTTTGAACGAAGTGCAAAAAATAGATAGATTATAGATACTTTTTTCACCCTTTAGAAATACGGCTATATTTCCTCGTTTTAAACTTTCAGTGAGATGGAAGCAATAGCAAAATAATGTTTAAAATATTATTTGGCAGCAGAAATGAACAAAACAAAGTTATTTTTCTTAGTGTGTTCTCACACAAATTTCTTTGTTCACATGCAACACTTGGAAAATTGTAGGAAGAAAGTCGATCCATTACAATTTGTATAAATTCAAAACGTATCAAAAATGTTCTCTGTTATACACGACATTATTTTGGGTACAAATATCTTCAATTCAGCAATACTGAAATCAGTAATATAAGATGAATCGTAATATTTCTGTGTATTTTTTAAAATATTTTTTGAACATTATTAAATAATATGTTCAGTGGTTTTAAAGTATATTCATTATTGAATTACCTACTTTTCTTTTATTGTTAAGAAAACTGTATTTTACACACGAAATTTGTAAATATGAATATTTCCAATTAAACAATACTGAATAATGAAATTATTATATTTGGCTGAATTTAAATTTTTCGAAGTGTTCCAATGTAAATCAGTTTTTTAACATTTTAAAGTTAAGAATCTCTTGGCCCAAAGTTATCATTTGCTCTGCAAAGGAGTTATTATTAAGAAACTGATCGAATATGATTGCTTAAATCAAAAATGAAACACTCAAGCATTATTAAAAAAAGTTCCTTAAAACTTACTTTTCTCACGCTCGATTCACATATTTATTATTAATTACCGACGGCAGGTAAGCGCGAACTCACACACACACACGAACTGTCGGACACGCACCCACAATATGTGCATGTGTGCATGAATATACGGAAAATCAATTAAAACTTTTAATTGAAAGAAAGATTTAAGTGAAATTAAATTTTTTGCCCCTGTTCGTCAGCGCTCATCTCTGCCCATCTCAGCCAAATCTCATCATCGCAGATTTTTTTATTTTTCGCTCAACTCAACAAAGTTAAAGTCTACGGAAGCGGTGTTTAATAGGTGGAGGTATAATAGAGACCTGCAAATATACGATTATTGCCCATAAACATACGCTGCCAGTGACACGGCAAAATTCTCATTCTGTCAATTACAAGTCACTTTTCTGAAATAATCTACATGAATTCGTCTAGGGGTCGTGAACAACAAAAAATTGTATAAATAATGTATTCAATTAATGTCCTTATTAAATGACGTCCAGTTTCCGAACCTAACCGCAATCTGAAGGGATTCTCTTTGAATTCTCTTGATCTAAATATGTTATTTAATTATCTAAGGAGTTTGTGGTTGTTTTATTTGCGGGATTAATAAACAATATGATAGTCATTAACCGCAATAAAATGATGAATGAAATGTTTCCCCCTTTTTGGCCTTAATTATTTGATTTTCGTTTAAACGCAATGTTTGGTTTGTTAGCCAGAGAGCAACACCTACCTTTTCAAATATCGTTAGTTACTCGAAACTAATTAAATTCGCAAGTACTAGGCGAAAATTCACAAAATTACCTTGTGCTCTAATTGGGGCTTAGCATCCGGTACATTACCGAAAGAAGTGCACCCAACGACTTAGAGTGCTCTCTTGAAAGTGCACCGCGTGAAATGGGGATACGCCTTTTGGAGTTCGAAAGCGCGCTAAAAAGAGCCTTTTTACCATGAAACCTGGGTGCATAGTAGGTAATATGTTTAGGAAAGACCTACGAATGGTAATAGGAATTTCAAGGCCATTTGTATTTAAATATAATTTTAAAATAGTTCCCAGTATATTCAAAACTAAATAACTTTTTACCGGAGACAAGAAATTTAAAATTTTTTTTTTATTTTCAGGCTTAATATCCTTGATAATCTACGCATACATTTTTCCTTAATGACTGGAATTAATTATAGAACTATCAAGTGTTGAAATGCTGAGCTGTTTAAACACTCAGGTAAGTCATTTATATATTTTTTTTATATAACCTAATAAATTTGATTTTAAATGATTGACTTTATATATTTCTTCCTGTTTACTGAATGATATAGTTCCTTGAGTAAACACTAACCGCCA
Source organism: Drosophila suzukii (assembly GCF_043229965.1). Lineage (NCBI taxonomy): Eukaryota > Metazoa > Arthropoda > Insecta > Diptera > Drosophilidae > Drosophila > Drosophila suzukii. The sequence continues at coordinate 1,537,007 of NC_092084.1, read as the reverse complement.
ACTTCCCATGTGTTTCAGGTAATAAACGGCGCTAATGCAAGAAGTTTAGGTATATGTAAGGGAAAAAGACATAAATGCATATGTGACAGGGCCTTATCAAAACGCGTGATACCGGCTGCCAAGCAAGGCTTGTAATTTTTAAATTAGAATTACGTGATATGCCTGCCAAAGAGGCATTATTGAACGGTCGGAGAGCTAGGCAAGTGGCTACGAAAATGTTGTTTAAAACAAGGTCGAAAGGCAGGAACAGACTTTTGAGGGAAAAGCAACAAGCTCTCTGCCTTCGAAAAACATTTTGCTAGAAGGTAGAAGGAGGTTACGGATCAAGTCGTGAGACTTTAGCTTCTTAGAAGCCAAAACGTTTCCAAACCCCACGATTTTTTAATGGCATCCCCCCTTGGGTGGCATCCCTGAAAGAACTTACAAAAAAATAGGAAATGACTGTGGAAAGGGTGTTAGGTGTGCTAAAACGGTAGTATAAGAGCCGACGAAATTAAACAGAGAAGAAAAATTACAATATGTATGCATGTACATATGTTTTTCTTAAAAAGGCGAAAAGCATTGGTTGAAAAAATAATTAACAGCGGGGACAGATGGCAAGGATTAAAGCCCCTTATTCATTCAGTCCCACACACATTCATGCATTATATTTAATTGACTTGGAAAGTATTCGAAATGTATGAAAAATAAAGATACTTGTTGGATGGATCCAGTCATTCACAGGCCTGTGAAACATAAAAACCTAAAGCAGAAGTTATCTACTGATATAACTTTTCCAAGACCTGTAAAACATAAAATAATTTTAATTTTTGATATCAACTATGAACATGTTTCATAAGTTAATATCATTGTCAGTCATAAACTTTTCTACTAAAATATAAAAACATGGGAACTCGAAACATATGAAATCAACTTGTCATTCATGTTGAAACGAAATCGTTCGATTAAATTCTATTATCTTTATAGGGTTGGAAACACACGCTTTCGTCTTATATTGTAATCGGAAAATAACATTTCTTTCCTTAAAGCCAATTTAATTTTTTGATCTCAAATATAGAACATACTAAAAGGTCATATCAGTAATAAACATTTCTAATACAAAAGCATGGGAACTGAGAACAGAAGGAACAAATTTTCCATGCATATAGAAACGAAATCGTACGATTGAATTGTATGCACTTTATGGGGTTGGAAATACTCGACATCGCCGTCGCCTTCGCCCTATATGGTATTTAGAATACTGCACAGTACTGGATGTGTGGAGAACAAACCAAAATGCGTCGTCAAGATATCTCGTTTAGGGTGAGTGGCCGTTGGGGGTGGATGGCTGTACATTCCACTATATTGTGGTAAATTGTATACATACAGAAAAAAATAGAAAGAGAACCATATCGAAGAGGTGGTTCCCCCATCCCACCCCGGTTCATAATAATGCAAACCGCGCCGGGCGATTGGAAATTAATGAAATTTTATACAAGAGTCCAAACCAAATTGAAGTATGAATGAGGGCCGAATGGATGTGTAAATGAACGTCTGCCAGCCTCCTTCAACGCCCACTTCCACCCATTCCACCCAATAAATCGTATGTATATAAGTATATATGTGGACCATTACAAAAAGGAGCCAGATGAAAGCGGAACTCCATTACCCCCGGAGAAATTGTTGCCTGGGCTAATGCGAAATTTGTATGCAGTCCAAACAACGGGAGTCATTTCTTTTGTTTTGCTCGGCAAACGCTCTGCCTTTTGTTTTTTTTTCTGCTACTGCTACTGTTTTTCTTTTTTCCATTTTTGAATTTTCGTTCTTGTAGGCCTGCTTTGGATTTCATTTCTGTTTGGGCACTTGGCGTTGAGAAAAATAACAATCAAATGTAATGTTTGCCAAAGAGAAGGAGGGGGGGGAGTCAGGAAATTAGAAATGCCCTCGTATTGGCCATTGACCATTAGAACCTTCAACTAAAGAACCCCCCGCTAAAACCCCCTGAAAAAGTTAATACTTTCAGTGAGTAAATTTCATTAACATTTTATTGACACAGTGGAGACAAAGCATAATTAGCTGTACACGAAAACGTGAAAGGAATACTAGGCCAAATAGATGTCGAGAGCAATTAGAGCTAGATTTGGAAAATATATAAAAATTAACTGAATATTAAGAGCAGTGGAGAGAACCAAAAAATATACTTTTTCTTTTATAACTTTATATCATGGGCACCCTGCTAAGGGCTATATTAAATTCCTTCAAGTCCATTTGACCCTCTGATTTATTTGGCTCTTAAAAAAATCGTTCACATAGCACATATGTTAAATTTTGTATATTGGTTTTTCCCATTTTTTTTTTTTACTGTTGGCGGAAGAATGAACACAACAAAATGTTCTGGTGGCGAAACAGAAATATTTGAGTTTTATGCGCACAAAATTATAATAGGCAGATGCTCGCTAACCCAACTCCATTCACACAAACCGCAATCTCTTTTTTCGCATCCCCTTCTGGGCAAAAATGGTTCGTTTTTGACGATGTGTGTTGTTTGCTCTTCCCAAAGTGCCATTTTGTATGGGGTACTAAGGTAGATAGATATAGGTGGAGGAAACACCCAGTCGTTGCAGGTTGGGCAGTTTAAGAATCCGAAGATAAATCTCATTATTATGGCTTCCGTTTATTTTTGAACACAAAACGCATATAGCGTATAGCAACTCCAGTGCCACAGAGCAACACCATCGTCATCTGCATCGGTTTCTCTGCAGCCTGCTTTTCCACTTCCAAGTGCCATCGCCATCCACCGGTTTGGATACCCATCTCCGGAGACAAGTTGCCAGATTCCGGTGCGAAACCTAAGGACTTACACATTCACAAGCAAAATAAACCACGAAATAGATCTTTAGTTGAGGGCCCCGACTTGAAAGTACCCAGCGCTACTTAGGAATGATTTTTAAATTTGTCATGTGCGGCAATTATTTTAAAATATAAATATTTGAGGGTTGTTAATTACTGTTCAGTTTTGTAAATGCATGATAAATAAGGTGTATCAATAAAAAAAATCTTTTGAAGATACTCGCTATTCAGAAATTTTTTAAAATTTCCAGATACATAATAGAAAACCAAAAAAAGGCGGGGTATCAACGCACATTTAATAAAGGGCCTAGGTGATCATTAAGATTCTTTATGTCCCCAGTTAAGGGGGAAAATAAATAATTTAAAATGCTCCCTAATACAAAAATACTCCTTTAAAATATAAATATTTTAAGATAGTTTTGGGATTCTATAATACCCGAAGTGTGTACCCACCCAAGACTGTGAAAAGGATCCAGGGTCGTATTTTTGCTAAACAAACAAAAATTGTAACTGAAATTTGGAGTGATTTTGTTTGTTTGAATATTGAGCCTTAAGCTATTAAATATGAAGAGCATAATACTTTTTTCTATCCAATATTCATTTAAATTTTGTTGTTTGTTGTTTGTTTTATTTGTAAAAAAAAACATTTTGATATTTTTGGCACTTTTGGGGGAACTAGTGTGCATAGTTAAATCAATTCACCCCCAGTAAAGCTGATTAAATAATGTATGATTTTATGGCGCCAATTGGCATTACGTATGTGTATATGTACTTCAATTTATTTTATTAGCCCAGGTAAATGTAAATCTCTGCTAAAAAATTCCGCTGACCACAAACGGTGATATGGGGGAATCGTATCCCAAAACGGATTATTAACCGTATCCAACCAGGATATGGAATATATGCGTTCGTTGACCCTTTTTGTGCGGCGTGTGGGATGGACATTTTTGGGGTTACCGCAGAAATTGTGTCGCCAGCAAAAGAAACCCCGGGTGCTTGCAAATTTCCATGAATTTAGGATTCTATCATCATTTTATCGGTTCGTTCGAATGAAATTTCCCGCACACAGCTTCTAGGTCAAAGGACACCCACTCGCTTCAAATCACGAAGACGTATTTTGACATTCGCATTTCCATTTACTATTTCCTGTCAATTTTTCTTGGGTCGCAGATAGATGCGTGTGGGAGTGTGTATGCCCGCGTTCTCCGAAATATTGTGACAGTTTGCAATAAACGCACGAGTCAGACTGCCACCCCGAAAATCTCTACTTCCTTCTGCTAGCACCTGCCCAACCCCACTTTCTTTTTTATGGCCATAAAAAGAAAGTAAATGCACTGAACTGGGGCTTGGATAAATTTATACAGCACATTTCATGCGATCAACACATAAATATTATTATTATTTTTTATGCCAAGGAACCACGAATAATCTCCTATATATATATAGACCTATATATGTACACACAAAAAAAGTGTTTGCAAAAATTAACCACTATAATGGTAAAATGGGCCCAACCTATCGAATTGGCGATTTGTCCCATTTACGTAAGGGTTACTATAAAAAATAGTTATGTAACTATAAAGTGGGTAAAATGGGCCCAACCCATCGATTGTAGTGAAATAACTATTTTTAAAGTTATCCAACCCATATTATTTATGGTTTCTGTGAATTCCTATATACGTTACTGTAGCATGGTAATTTGCAAAATAAGAAAAGTAATTTTCATATTTCCGTTTCCAAAAGAAAGTTTATCCTACACTAACTTTATAACTATTTTTGATAGTTTATTAAGTCTATACTATTCCAATAACAAAGTATACACGTCACGTGAAGGTTACTATGTTTATAGTAGTTTAACTATTAAATAGAAAATAAAGCAAAAACAATTACGTATATTAATAGTTGCATTGATCAACTTTAACAAGAAAACTTTTTTGTGTGTATAAAGCAGATAGAAATGTTTAAATACCAATGTGTTTTTGTGTTGGTCAAATCAAACAGTTTATTTGAGGTGCAAACTACAGAGCCTTTGGTCATAAAAATTCTGTGCCTTTGGTAAAAGATTTAAGCCACTTTTTTCATTCCTTTCCTTTCCCTATCCCCATTTTTTCTATTTTGGGCAGTCACTTGCTTTGTGTCTAATAGTTATAACATTTTTCGCAGCTTGATGCTTATCTTAAGTCGCCTTGGGCCATAATCAACGCTGACATGTCGGCTGGCTGGATGGCTGGATGGCTGGATGGTCTAGATGGGCTGCCCTTAGGTGTTCAGGGCTTTTGAGGGGTGCCGACAAGCACCGAGCACCCAGCACTGAGCACCGGGTGCCGAGTGGCATATTGAAGGGCTTTTGGAATTGGGACCACAAAGCTCCAAATGCGTATTGCATACATAAATTTGAGTCGAGTACGTTTTGCTCACGTTTGCTGCACAAAATAAATCTTTGACAGACAACCAAAATGGTTGGTTGGAGGTGGTTAGATGGTTAGATGGTTAGATGGTTAGCAGATGGGTGGTGTTGTGTAGAGATTGAAGTAGAAACCCAGTTAGTCCGACTTGAAGGTATGTGGTAAACAAAATCTGTACAGAATCTCCCCATGTTTTAGCCATGTGTTGGCATGGCATCATCCATCCTCAATTCCGCAGAGGAGGTCATTTCGAGAATCAAGCCATGAATCGTTCTTTGTGGAGCTCTATATACACAATTTTATGCTTGGAACAATATGTTGGAACTCAGTTTTCGCATCTCCCCATGGTGAGGCTTAAACCAGTTTGTAAACTATAAAATTTTATAAGAATCCCTGCACTTTGAAAGCCACCTTTGAACGAAACTTTAAGTTTTAATTAATCATTTATGGGACATTTTATATTTATCAAATATATATTTTTGCAAATATTTCCATTTATTAAGATTTCTATTATTTTCACCATGAATAAGAGAGTAAAAACATCCAGAAATCAATAAATTGAGTTAAATGTGGTGTCTCCAGACTGATTGTTATCATATATTATTTGCTCATGGCTAATAGCCCTCATTATGGCATATTAATAATCAAAGGACACAAATGCCAAACAAACTTGTCGTGAAGATCACAAAAATGAATAGAGCACTTCAAGTATAGCCAAATCGATATAGATAATTAATGTGTTAATAATAGCTTTATGCATTCTCCATTCTGGCTCATGGAAACCAGAATTTTATGTTTGGAAGGTGGAATGCGCAGCGATTAAGATAAGTATTTGATGCTATTGAAAAAAAGAAAACACAAATGAGCCGAGCAATGTGTTGCGACCTGCTTTCCGAATCGATAAGCGCGGGGAAATGCCATAAAATGTAGCTGAGCCAGAATAAATACGATAGCATATATAAATTTATTTAAATGAGCGCTACGTGTAATGCCAGCCAGGACGAGAAATGAGGAAGAAGGGTCGAAGGTGCGGCTTTTCGTTGCCTGGTAGCTAATTTACCAATCGATGTCATCGATACTAGAACCGGTAATTCAGACGAAATCTCCAACTCCAGGATGCCCAAAAGCCTTGACTTGCTTTAATTAAATTTCGCATTGATATTTGTTTGCCTGTATGTTTGGTTATACAGGACGGAGGCGAGAACCACCCACTGTTCCACCGATGAACTTCTTGCCCCCTCGTTGTTTCCAGTGCAAAGCAGCTTGGGCTCTCGACCGCGGCCCGTGAAAGGCGGCCATGAAGGAGCCAAATGGCTGGCAGCACGTGCTTAAAATTGCACCAGAGAAGAATTCTTGATTCTACACGAATAAAAACAAACAGCTCGATATCAATTTGATATTCAAGGGTCAAATGGATATTTACATTGTTTGTATTTGCTGTAGATGGGTGAATAATATCAAAAACGATATGCCCATTTTCTCCCGTTGGAAACTCGCTTTAATGGAAAGGGTCTGGGTTTAATACCCCTTGCTGCCGTATGGAATTTTTCTTTTTCATTGAAATATTGCTGAGATATAGTAACCACTATTGGTACATTTTAAACTTAATATAATTGTTTTCATTTTTCGCCAGCTAATGGTTGTGTTTTGATATTTCAATAATTTCATATTTCTAGGTGGTTGAAAAATTTTTTAAGATACATTTTAAGCTTGAAAGCTAAACCAGGGCTGATAAAGTTTAAAATCCGAATATAAGGAACACATCTTCAAAAAGACCATGATATTATACCAAACACCCTCTTTTTTCCGTGTATCTGGGTAACTTCACATGGGGACGAGTGTGTGCAGTCTAGGGTACAGCGTACATGTTCACACTTACGGGCGTGCTTAATTCTTCGCAGCTATTCAACTGTACAGGGAACGGGTTTATTCGTTTCCCTGATGCATTCATTCGTTTACGCCTTACTTTTTGCCGCCTTCTCTGGTGACGTCGCGACGGTGATGTAATTAATGACGCTTGGCGCACAATTTTTAAATTGAATTGCTCTAGCTTCTTGTAATCAAAGGTCTGAACGTCCCAGTTCTGGACCATAACAAGTATGCTTATGGTTTAATTTGGGACTTTAAAGTTTAAACCCTTGGTGCTTAATACTATGATACTGATATCCAGATACTGAATATTCATACCCTCGACTTTTATAATATATATGGTTTATGTACATTGTGCTTTTGACCTTATAAAGTATTTCTGTAAGTTATACCTATATAGTCGGGTGGTCTTTCTAAATAACTACTCAAGTAGATTAAGTAAGTTTCGTATTTTGACCACATTATGTTCTAAAATAGAAAGTTATAAATTTTTCAAAAACGCAAATTCAGATTATTCATTAACTTCGATTAAGTTTTGTTAAACTTTTTATCTCTTTTCAGGTAAGATTTCTGTGCTGGATCGGGTAATGTTTTTCCAAAAATCCTACGAGAGACCTATTAAAAGCAGAAGGGTGCCCAAACTTCAAACTTTTCCGCATTCCGGGAAGTAAGTAACAGTGGTGAATATAAATAGACGCGTGGTACTTGATAATTATCGCTCGAAATGTATACATCGTCGTGATGTATGTTGGCGTAGAAAAAGAAGGCATCGGTACTTGGTTTTTAATCCTAATATAAACAGTTGCTTCCTGGTCACATTTTCCATTTGGGCTTTCTCGTTCGCTATTGGAGGCCAATTAAAATTCTAAAATACTGTGCTGTGCTATTTGGAATCTTCCTCAACACCCCATATCCCTATATAACATCATTTGCGCTCTCGGAGGGCTCACAGCTCACAGAAGGGGATAATTTATGCATTTCATATATACTTTCCCTGCGCTGCTTGCTTTTTTACCGCTCTGATTGTTATTTTTCGTTGGCTCCGCAACGCGCTACTTACAAAAAAAAAAAGAATTGGACTTTTGCTTGGTTCTCTTCTGACTCAACGTTGCATTGTTTACGGCGTGTTCCGCTTCTTCGTGTGGCACTGGCACCACTCGACTCCACCACTCCACTTCACCACTCCACTCCACTCCACTTGATGGTGGGTCAAATGAAGTGAACGGGTGCCGCTGCACTGAAGAATCCCGTGGAGGAGGAGGAGGAGGAGGAGCTGTATCTGGGGAAGGGACCAGGGCTCTGGCACAATTGTGCTCATAATTGTTTATCTAAATTGACTGCAGACCTCACTTTAAGATGTACGAGTATATACATATACGAGTATATGGACATGTGCAACTCGATACATGTAAATAAAGCTACAACAACAGACAGTGTTGGGTATATCGATGCCCCACTGTGTGACCTATAAGAGTCATCGCCCTGGGGCAAATGTAAACAATGGAATTTAAAAGGTTGCATTTTGAGAACTACGTTAATTGTGCTTAATTTTGAATAATTGATGGTGATGTGGAAACTATAGTTCAATTATTTCAATAACGATTAACTTGCTACATAATGTATACAAATTAAATATGCATTTCTCTGTGCAAACAAAAGGGTTATGTGGGATATGCCATTTTCAATGGTTAATAAAAGAAACCAAAAAATGTTTTCATTTGAAAACGTTGTTTTTCAAAAACAAATTTCATTTGTGTAGCGTTGCCAGAGGTGTTTGAATTTATGCATAATTGACAGCGAGTTCTAAACCATAAATGACCCAAGTAAATTGCCTACTTCTTGGCCGCTGTTCTTTTGTTTATGTACATTTTCTTCATCTCTGCTTTTAATAGCCAGAGGCGTAGAAAAGGGGAGTGGGTGGGGGCTTTGAGAGGTAAGGCACTCCAGCAAAAAGTGCTCAGATATCCCTTAAAATTTACATAAATTAAGGAAAAAATGGATTAAGGTTAAAAATCTTTTATGATTTTTTTACAAAGCAAAGCCTTTGGTTTTAAAGAAATTTGTGATCGATTTTTTATATCAAAATGAAAGGCACAACCATCCAAAGTTTCTTATCTCGATAAGAGGTTATTTTATTGATTTATTTCATGAAAAAATCTTAAAATGGAAAAAAAATGCAACTTGGCATATGGAAATCGAAATTTCACATGTTTTAAAAATTCCATTTGTTCCCCTAGGATTACCGTATAACATCTAGAACTGTTCTTTTGGAATTGTTTTCAGTTGTTTCCATAATTATCGTGGCATGTGTGTATATAATATAATCCAACGATCCCGATTGTTTCGACTTGGTTGGTTTATTAATAATGTCGCATAAACAAGGGGTCCATTTTGAATCCACATAATGAAGAATTTGTGAAATTTATAGCATAGCATAGCATAAGCAGTGGGATATGTACAAATAACCAGACATGCACAGGCATCAGCAGCTAGGGTACTGAAAATGTGCAGCATTTCTTCCCTTTTGGATCTCTGTGGCCGATGTATTTTCATTTTCATTTGCATTTGGCTCTCTCTTGTATTTAGCTTTTTTCTGCTGGGCCCCTTTGCTTTTGTGCTGCTGTTGTTGTCATCCGTCGCTCGTTTGGTGCGAGTGAAATGCAAAGCAAACAACAATTTGTAATTTCCGTTGTTGCCCAGCCAGCCAGCCAGCCAGCCAGCCATCCAGCTATCCAGCCATCTAGCCATCCAGCTCGACCAGATGAGGCTGGTGTTTCAGGGTTCCCCGGGTTCCCGGGATCCCCGGTTTCCAGAGGGGCAAATACTACAGAGAATAAAGGGTCAGGGGACCAGAGATGGGCGTGTTTTTTGGGGAGAATTGGGGGGAAACTATTCTACGCTCTTTTAGGTGCAATTTTCTGCTTAAACTAGATGAAAAAATCTGTGCTGCCAGCCGAACGCGTACCAACTTTGCCATGGCAAGTCCGGCCATTCCATCCCATCGCCGTGGTCGTAACACGTCCGAGAGGCATATCGCTCCAAGTTTAAGCCAAAGTTATTCGGAATGCATTTTCGGTGATTGGAGAAGCATTGCCCAAACCCAAAATACCAAGGACTATGGAAAATTTGACCCGCATCCGCTCACAAACAGCAAGCCTTTGGGCATTCCCCATACCATAAGCACGACATTCGTTGTCTTATCTTGAATAGTAAGCTTCATTAGATATTAAATATTTTGGTCAACAGCAAATGAGTAATTAGAAGATTGAATTAAAAATCGATTTGGAATTATTTGGGTTGGGGAAATATCGATAGATTTGGCAACTAATAGTGGCCCCTATCTGTATCGATTCTATTGAAAATCAAAAATTAATCGTTTTACCAACCCTAGTTATCATCACATTTTTTGTTTCGTATTATAAAAGGGTTCTATAAAACGAGATCTAATCTAAACAAGGGAAAAGCTCGACTTGACCCAGAAATGCAATTGAAAATTCGTGCGAAAATCAGAATGTAAATATTGAGGCCCAGAATGCATCGAAACAACAATTAGCAAACGGATCCAGGCACTTAAGTCAAATTAGTAAGACAAACAAAGGGCGTTCCGACTTTAAGGCCGGGTTTTAATGTCTGGTCAAACAAGATGCAGCCACTTGCACTTGCAGATAAATTAATAAAGATCATTAGGGAAAGGGGCTGGAAGCATCCAACTACATGTTTGTTTGCAAACGCTTTTAGGCAGTCCATTTACAATTCGATTTTGGCACAAAGGGCGCTTTGAACTGCACTGATGTTTGCTTTTACTCAATCGAATTTTACAGCTTCCAAGGAGAATTTCTTCAGCGTCTTATTTTTCACTCAACGATCACTAAATCTTCATTTTAATATGTGTTATTATTTATGTTTTTCTGAAACAAGTGAAGTTTAACTTAACTTGAATTAAATGTGAAGGGAATACTAAAATAATATATTAATATTTAAGATATTTAGAGGAAATAGCCTACATGCCATACCAACTTCCTACCTTTTATAGTTTACTAGATTGACTCGGCTAGTGATCCTGATCAAGAATATATATACTTTATGGGTTTGGAAACGCTTCCTTATACCTATTATTAGTAGTAGTAAGATAAGTTCTCTTCCTGCTCTTTGAATTACATTTACTGATCGTAGCCTTCCTTTTCGAACTTGAGAACAGTCAAACTCATTATGGGAAAGCAAGAATTCGTTTGGAAGTTGGATAACGATTTTTTATCTTAACAATCATAAGATTGTAATGATTTTCTCGTTTTTAAAAACAGAAAGTTGCTGTCTTTAGTTCTTTAATAACTTATTTTTTTCTTAGAGGAAAGTTTTATATGAACATGCGTGCTTTTTGGATCTGGTTCAAGGTATAAGGGATATCTGAACATTTCTGTGCTTCTTTTGCCCTTGCCCGTGTTTGAGTTAATGTTTAAGCTGGTGTTTGTATTGGTAAATCGTTTACGTACGTGTGGCGAATTGTGTGCGTCGCAGGGAACAACTGAGCCGGCACTAAAAGCCAAACAAAACATGAAAATGTTCAAAGATACCGACTATTTGTAGTTGCATTCGTATCGGAATCTATATTGGGAGCCCCAGATAATATGTGCAGTTCTTGGTACTTGGTGCTCGGTACTCGGTACTCGTATCCATCCGACTACTTCTCCGTTCTCCTGTATCTCCTTTGCAAAAGCCACGCAACTCTGCTCACTTGCCCGTCGTTGTCGTTATCGCTGTCTGAGCACAGTGAGCACACAATGTAAAACGCAAATATTAACACGGCTAACCGATATGCCGTATATACAGATACAGATACAGATATATAGATACAGATACAGACCCAAAGCCGGAGGTGGAGGTGGAGCAGAGGTAAAGAGGCGAAAGCAAAGGCACGCACGACACTCACATATTAACCGGATACGCTAAAAGAAAATAGTTTGAAACTCGTTCGAATTCGGTATTTTCGATTGAAAATATTGCATTTCGGAAAAAGGGTTCTCGATTCGATAACGATTTTTTGAAAACCAGTGTTCTCGATAACAAGTTTAGAAATAGTGTTCTCGATTTGAGAATGATTTTTCAAGATTTTCAAAAATGTAAGTTAAAACTTTAAATTGTTTAATTTTTAATTGCAAAAAATTGAAAGCATTAAATTGTGTACTTTATTTTGAAGGGTTTCTGTGACACCCAAATGTACATTTTCTCTGAGAGTCCTGGTTTTTTTGGTCCTTTTTCTGCGTAGAATTTTTTTTGATTTTAAAGAACTGAAATGTTCTTGACTTATTCGGCTGCAAATTCTTTTCGAGTGTAATCTGAAATGCTGTCGTTGCTTGGGAACGGCTAGTTGCATGTTTGATAGCCACACAATTTGATTTAGTGCTACTCGAGCGGACACAGTGGGCCTGGTCTGCCTTCTTCCACTTCCATTTCCACCGCCCCGGCCTTCCGACCCCTCTCGAGATGGTCCGATGGTGGTCGAGTTGAGCAATGAGAGGAAGAGCCTGCAGCAGACATGTGCATAAATAATTATTAAAGGCAAAATGCTGCTTTGCTTGCACGAGAATGCGAAATGAAAACCGCAAAAAAATGCGCAGAGCCAGCATTCAGCATTGCACATAAATATGGGGGTTAAAGTTCACACCCCATCCCACCAAAAGCCAACCTCTCAATGGGATGGCTAACATTCTGGGTTTTAACCTCATTTATCGAAACTTGATAATTGAAATGCGTTGGATGCTTTCATTGCAAATTTATATTAGCATCCATTGCTAAGCCGAAGAAATAGGGATATGGAACCGAGAACCATTCACTAATTAAAATTTAATCAAAGTCTCGTCCGAAACTCGGTATCTCCAATTTGAAACAACATTGGGCCGCAAAACAAAGGATATTTGAAGCTGGCGTCGGGGTGTGTTAAGATGTGGAAATTAGTCAAAATGTATAAACTAATTAAAACAGCTCTTCACTAATGCATCAGTAAGTCAATTCATTGATAGGCTTTAAGTGCTGTTAGAGAGACCTTTGTGTCACTTTTGCAACAGCAGCACGACTTAGGCATTGTATGTTGAATGCAATGACCATTGAGCCATTTAAATGCTGTCCCCTCACATGCGTGCAAACCCAGCCCCATGGGACGACAAATAAACCGCAATGGAGATCCAGGATAATTGGGTGGAATGTGAGGACACAAGAGGTGTTGCAACCCTGTCTATGGTTGACATCTTCGCAAGTGCGGAACTATGCCATCACAGTTGCACATAAAGAAACTGTTGCTCGATCCAAAGACCATCTGTCAAAAAACATGTATCGAAAATATCGTACAGTTTTTTTTTTTATCGAAGTTTGATATATCGAAAAATTTCAATATTCGAAATCCGTCAAATAACGATAAAGTATGAATACATATCTTAGTATATATGGAATATGCCAATAAAAACATTTTTTATAGCAGCTTCCAGATAGAAAAAGCAATCGGAAAATATTACTTGTGGGTAAAATGCGTTTTGCACAGTGTACAAACAATTATGTTCAAACAGATTTGCAGCTTGGCCAACTTAAAAGAAAACTTGAATATCCTGTCCGATGCACACGACTTCACATTCGTTCCGTTAACATGCCAATTATAAACAAAGATTTCAACTGACCATCCATCATCGTATTGGTCAAATTATTAAAGCCTCATTTGGTAGTAGAACCCAGTTGGGTAGAATACACATACGTATACCATCTACTTGAACTGACTAAATATCAGAGCACCCTGGGGATTTTTCACAAGTGTAGAGCTGCAATTTGTAACCTAAGTGGATGTGACAGAGGTGTTAGTTGAGGTTAAACGCTCGACATCGACATCCATATCCATATCTACAGCTATATCTATATCTAGATCTATATCTATATCTCTCGTCGTGACAATGAAACAGATGTGACTCTGCAACGGGAAGCATCATGTACAAGAATCTCGTTAACGAGTTCTGGGACCGCCGCTGTAGCACGCAAGTTTTCTACGTGCCGGGTCCTTAGATTGGGCTCCAAATTAAGGTGTCGCCGGTTTGTGTCATCAGGCGAGCCAAAAACTTGAGCTGTGGCCCACGGCCAGTGGCTCCAATCAAATGAATTAAAACTATAGGCCGCCGCTGCTGCAAAAACCATCTTGCCTGGCTGAAATCCCCGAATTTCTGTTTGTGCTGGATGGATTTACTTATAGAAGGGGTTTTGGGTTTGGGCCTGGGTTAGCTGTCCTTCGGTGTTTGTCTGTCTGTCTGGGTCTTTGTTATTTGATCCGAGACGAGACGAGTCAAGACGCTGTGCTGGTTGGTGATTGGTGCGAATTTTTAGGTCATTATTAAATTGCCACCCAGGGGCAAACAAAGGGGCGACTAATGAAATGTCAGTTTTGGCGAGGATCAAGCTTAAGTCACTCGACTTTGGTTGAGTGATTTATGCAAAAAGTTATTGCAATATTTGTTTATTATTCTTTCAGATATCCAAGACACAATTCTGTTTTTAATCATTTCCATTGATTAAGGCTTTATGGCACTTGCTAGATTTTTCCCAGCTCACTGGATTTATTTTAGATTGCCTGGCAACCTAGAGAAAAAGGGGTCTCCAACTTAACAACCTTAAAAAATATATTTATTTAGTCATGACTTTTTTTCATAGAAATATAGGTAGTACCCAGGTATACATGTATGGGATGTTATGAGTTTACTCTGAATACTTGATCTTAAATTTATGTGCGTCTGTGGAAAGTTTAGATAAATTATTCATATAAAGGTAGGACCGTTTACCATGTTTCTTTTTGGCAGATTTAGCAGCATCCTCTCACATTGCATTTGCATTTGCATTTCCATGTAACATGTACTCCCTGATTGAGATATGCAGTTAAACAAGCAATGCAGAGGTAGTGCTTTTCCAGTTCACGAATCGAGTACCCAGTATCTCATTGTCGAGGTCTTTGACTATTGCGTTCTTACTTGTTATTTATTCGAGTGTGAAGACCCGACTTCATCGCAAGGAGCTTGCGGCTTTTGCCTGCGTGGTTGAGTGCGTATCTCTGAGCAGTTCTCCTCCACCGTGCTCGAAAATGTGTGTGTTTAAATAAACACACCGCCGACAGAGCGACCGACCTCATGCATATTTAAAATGCTAAGCACAACTTTCAAATCGAAAATGATTTTACCAGGTTTCAAAAATTTAATTTCCAGTCAGAAGACGTCAGATATTCAGCATGCACTTTTTAAAGGACACATATCATACATACGAGTATATGTATGTAGTATGTGAGGCAAATTCGCTTGCTCAACGAATCAAGATTGACAATCTCTGCTTTTCTGAATTTATTTCATGATACCTCTATCCTCCCAGCTACTTTGTATGGCAATTAGCAGTTTCCCGGTGGACAAAAAGATTTACGTATGGCTTCATAATTTATTTGCTACGTCCCCACAGGAATGATTCATCAATAAAACACATGTGTGTTCTTTTTTCCTTCTTCTGTTTTATTACAAGGCAATGGCTTTTACACATGGCCCATATCTTAATCCCCAGCCACTTTGTGGATTCCCCTTGATGCTTCGAGGGTCAATCCTTAATATTGTTATCGTAAGACTATATTTTTTCTCCCCCATCTCGAAAAAGAAGTCTGTTTTTTAGATGATCATATTTTGGGGCCAGTTCGTGCTCTCCTGTTTCCCTTTATATGGATACGTCTTTTTTCTTTGTCTTGCTTTTGTTCAACGGCGACTAATGCAGAATTATTTCATTTCTGTGTGAGCTGAGCTAGAAATGCATTAATTCTCATTGTTTTTGGTCGAATGTCGAGGGGAGCTGGCTCGGTGGTGGAGGTTAATCCAAATCCTTTGGCCATGGACAACCAGTAACCAGTGACGGAGATTAAGATGACGAACTGTGGGTCACGCGAGTGGAGTAACTTTTTTGTCGCCAAGAGAGAAGAGCAGAGAAGAGGAAGAATGAATGGACATCAAAGGAGAACGAATTTTTCATGCACTGAGTTGACTTTTTCCCTTGCCCTTTTCCTACACACAAAAAAACTTAGGTTAAGTTGACCAATATAATAGTTAAATGATCGCTACCCATGGAATTATAAATTTGACCAACGAAGAAGTTACTCACCCAACAACAAAGTACACACAGCTTACCATTTTATGGTAGTTATACAATTAAATAGAAACCAACGCAACAATGAAATACACATCATTATTTTGAATAGTTGTCACACTTTTTTACGGTTACGTAACTATCCGTATTGGTCCATTTTACCCATACAAGTTTTTTGTGTGTAACTGCTCTTGGCATCTGAAATCATCACATCCCCTCCAACTTCATCTCCATCATCTCCATCATCCCCGCATCCTTGGCTCTTTTTTTCTGCTCTTCGTCATCCCGAAATGCGTCATCATTGTCCGCAGAAAAGATGACGATAAAGATTTCCTTGGCGAATGGCGTCAACGGGTTATTAGAAACACACAAAAATAAAATAAAAAATAAAATGTACAAAGTTCAAGAATGCATCCGCCATGTTTCCTGTGGCTAAAGTGTTTTATTACTAAGATGCCTCCCTTTTTTTCTACCCCATGTATTTTTGACAAGTGATTTCTAGATTTTTTCGCAGGAAGGCTTGCTTCACAGTATGGTTAACATACACCCAAAAAAGAATTCGCTGTGATTTTTGGATATTAGAAGTCAATGGAAAGTACATTTCTTTCGAGCTTTACTTTTTACATATTGTGAATATAAACTGTTATATTCTTCTTTTTTGTAATTTTTAGTCAATATATGGCTAATTGGTAACCTTATACAATACTCCCCGAACTTTCAATTGCCGGCAGCCCTTTGAAATTGGTTAATGGCAAATAGTGAAAGCGATGAGTTGGTGGTAAAGTTGGTCCTCTTCTTATATTGTAATAAAAGTTGACAAATAATAAAATTAAGCTGGAAGATGGGGCAAAACACGGGGCATCATCAGCAGGAGGCGAATTTTATTCTATTTTGCCAGCTTTTATGGTATGTTATGTGCCAACTGCGACAACTTGACTTTATATAGAGCATAGCCATAGGGCTTCCTGTTTTGGCCAGAGTCGTCTGTCGAATGGTGAAATGGCAAATGTAAATGGCTTTGAAAGCCTATAAATTATAGAAATTCCGGGGACCATTTGTATGTCTCTACTATTGATGGCGACGGAGTGCTTCCCGCTTCTCGTCATAGAGAGTAGAGTCCAAAGTTTTCGCGAAGATGCCGTCGTCGTCTTTGTAGGAATGGAATGAATTTTCCTACTTTCCCGCCTTCTCGCTGTTGGCTTCTTCGCCTCTTCTTAAATTGTTTTCCCCACTTTCCCTCACCCGATAAAAATCATCATCGAGCAGAGAAACAAACAAACAATATACGAACGACGACGACAGGAACGAATCAACTTGAAATGACATTTGCAAAAATGTTAATGACAAGATTAATCAATATGGGTTCTCGCAGAGCTCCTGTGTCTTTACCATTTTCTCCACCCACCCATCCACACCCTATTTGTTTTTCCTGCTGACAAATCGAAAAACGGACCTCATAAAAAAAAAAAAAAAAAAAAAAAAAAAGGGGAAAAAACAGAAAGGCTTCTGGGGTAAATAAAAATAGAAAAATGGCCAAAGAAATGTGAAACACGCATGCATACTAAATATTTCTACCAGCGAATAGAGGTTGCTTTTGGAAATCACTGTGGTGGGATGTGGATGGTGAGAAATCACACCCAAAATGTGTGCGGAAAAAGGCAACAGCATATATATATGACATCTATCCGCAAAATTGAGCAATATTCTGATAGTAAAAGGTAGAAACTTGATAGACCTAATTGGTTCCAGAAGGAGGGACACTTCAAAGGGATAAAGTGAAAATTGAACATTGAATCAGAATGCGACTCAATTGTCCGTATCGTATTGGAAAACAGTCGTCTTCTTCTAACCGCAACGACTCGGCTTTTCCATAAAATAAATGAATTAACATATTAAACAAATTTCATATGTGCGCGTAATGCGTGAAAATATGCGCTTGGAGTACATTCCAATAAAATTAGGGGCACTTGGATTAACAGATCGTGTTTGAATGGTTTAATACGAATAATATTATAGTATATATAAAACAATATTATATTACATTTTGGTAATAGCTAACTAATAGCCAATCTATGCGATTTTCATGGTTTTATTTGATTAGCCATTAAAAGATTATAGTTAAAGGAAAGGCGAAAGGCTCTACCAATCTAGATCGATCGCAGTTCTGTTAAGGGGCGTATTGGATTGCCACCTTTCATAATATATCAGGCAAACATACAGGCATACATAGGTATGTGGTTGGCTTAGGGGAAGAAAAACGTTGTGGGTGGGGCCTTACTTAATGGCAATGCTCACCTGTAAAAATCCAATAAAAATGCTGGCAACAATAACATATTATAGCATGCCCTTCCGTAACAATGAACCCCACCCCCTTCCACAGGTCGCAAGGGGCCTTGTAGGGTTCGGGGAAATGAGATGGGATGGTATGGTATGGGATGGGATGGGATGGGATGGGATGGTCCCGTGTCCTTCAGGACATGTAAAAATGTCAATGAAGGTCGCCCAACGAAGGCGAAGATGTAGAAGGTGCGGGAAAAGTTACGCACTCGGCGCCGAAGCTCCAGGACGGGCAACTAGGAGTGCTAGAACAGGTTCACCTATCCTGCAGTCCCACCTTGATTGCCTCTTGGAGTGACAACTCTTGGTCTGAGCCCACGGCCCCCACGGGCGAGAATGGCTTCCTGGAGGTTGGCTTATTTATTACTTTCACCCACTAATTGACAGCAATTTACCGGCTTAAGAAGCGTTGGCAGGACGCAGAGCAGAACCTCCAGCCCAGCTCTAGCGCAATGGGTCAAATAAAATGGACGTAATGGACGCCCAAGTCATTGCGTGCATGTTCGTTCGCCTTTCCGGGATTCCTCTGCGGGCACCGACTTACTTCATAATTGACAGCTAATTTCGGTTATAAATATATATTGTCCATATAGTATACAAAAAGAAAGGAGGCCCGTAGCTCGAAAAAGAAATGTTGGCCAAAGCCAGTGGACCATGGTCGATGGGTTGTTTATCCATCTATTCTAGGGCTAACGAAACAATAACCATGGTCTCTGCTCCTTTTCTTTACCCTGCGAAAGTTTATGAGACATTGTTATTGAGGGAAGCGGCAAAAATTACTGTTTTCCAAAGGAAAATAAATAAATAATAAAATAAATAAATAAATAATAACAAAATAGAAAGTAATCACAAGTGCATTTTGAAACTTGAATAATTTTTTAAATTGAGCTTATAATAAATGTAAAGTGGAAAGCATAAAAAGAGCTACAATTAAAAATGGTATTATATAAGCCCATAAGTAACATTAAGAAACTTTTGCAAATAAAAGAGTATTGCTATTTCCAAAGACGCCTGAAAATAAACAATATTTAATATCTTAAGTGGAAGAAATTTAAATTTATCGAATTTTACCACTCAAACCATTTTAACTAGACCGACGTTTTTTTCCCCGATTGTTTCCCATTAAACATGTGGATAACATCATCATCCATTTTAAGTATACATCACCAACAGCTAAAATAAAAAATGGCATTATATGAGCCCATAAATAACTTGGTGCTAAGCTGAACTAAGCCGCAACTGATCAAAACACAGAGTTGCAAAATAGTTTTCATCGCTGTTTCGCGGATTAGGAATTAATGGGCATACATATGTGGTGTGTGCAATTAAGTGTGCATGGGTAGTTCCGTCGTCCACCAACTATCCCATCCTTGAACTGTTCTGCCCTGTTCCATCGACCATCCCATAGAAGTTCACCATCACCAGCCCAGCCTCAGTTTCTACCCATACTAATGATTACGTAGAAGTATTTTTACGAGCATAACAACATCGTGTAACATCAAAGCGTCTGGCACAGCATACAAAACGGAATCCAAGGAGCTTTTCGGAAGTACGGGGTGGTGTCGGATTAGTGGACGTAGAGGGAAAATCGGAACTGCGGTATATTATACACTTGTAAAACAGTCAGCACACGCCATTGAATATAAATCGAAATTATTTAGACCTCATTTTGAAATGCGGAACTTATAATTCTGTGACTCGATGATTTGGTCGTAAAACCAGAGACATCTTAGAACTTAGGATAAAGATTATCTTCATAGCAATATGTTTACTTTAAATTACCGAATTCCACAATCTAATTAATATGTAACTTTAAGAAGTCACTTTTACAACATTAAGTAAATTATGTTCGCTGATATGTAATCATGTTTGCATACTTTGTGCACATATTTGCTTTTCCATGTGCACAGTTACAAGCCCCCTGCCAGTTTTGCATATTATTGATATTATTATTGTTGATCCTGTCGGCAAATCCAAGGATAAAATACAACGAAAAACAAATTTCACCATCGAAGCAACGGAATGAAAATATTTTTCCCATTTCTATAGACGAGAGAGATGGTATTTTTCTTTGTGGCATTTTTTATTTCCAGTATCCTTAAAGTCAAAGGGTATTTTTTTAAATTCCTGAACATGTATGCAACAGGAAAGTATATAAAAATGCCACGCCTTGACCTGAAAAAAACGGTAAAAATTCTGGAGTCCATTGTCTTGAAGACGACTTCTTGACTGTACAATTTTTACTCGTTTATTTTGCTCTTCTCATATTTTCTTTTCTTTCCTTTGTGTCACACTTAAACGCACTCACACACACAACCGCATTCAAGTTTTATATCGAATTGGTTAATTTATATTATCAATTTATCAATTTATGGTTTTGAAATTCCTTTTTTATGGCTTCAGACAAAACACCACACTTTTCCTTCGTTGAAGCCGGATACGATAAAAATGGGTGGTGTTTGAGCCGAGTTGGGGGTGATGGTGTTTGGAGGAAAAAAGAGGAAAAAATGTACTTTGCAGGACTGAAAAATTATTGTCAGCCGGGCCTTGGCACGCTAACGTTTTGGATGTTAATGTATTCCAGCGCCGTTGGTGTCCACATAAATGCACACAAACATCTGCACTCGAAAAACGAACTTGACAATTTTGGAAATTTGCCACAAAAACGCAAGTCAAAAGGAAACAATAGCGATTAAAACCGTACGTAAATCAAATAACCTTTTCGATTTTAAATACAAATCAGCACTCTAAAGCATTAAAAACAACATTCCAATTTATTTTAATGTCAATTTGCATTTCAATTATTGTGTCTTAATACCCTGATTAACATTTGTATTTTATATTAGAATTTCTTTATTAAGTTTTATTTGTGTAGACTTTATTTATTCAGTATTTATATATTTATAATTTATTTATTTAGTATTTATTTATTCAGTATTTATATATTTAGTTTTTATATATTTAGTTTTTATATATTAGTATTTATTTATTAGTATTTATTTATTCAGTATTTAGTTAAACAAAATCCAATCAAACAATTTTTTTTGGTGAAATTGGGTACTATAAAATTAGATGGTCTGTTAATTTTGCATTTTGTAATCTCAAGAAAACGGTTGGTTTTCATTCTAATATGCCCTTGGCTACAGGCACTTTTTATGGCACGCAGCAAAACCAAAAGTGTTCCCGAGAAGACCAAGCTCAAAGCAAAATTTGACGTGGGATCTGAAAATCTTAACTTAATCCGCTGATAATGTCAAATATATGTCAAAGAATCCATAAGTAAAATATGTATTTATTTTGCAATTAAGATTAGATATAAACTTTGTGGAGAGGAGGCATTTGCGCCCTTTTACGCGAACGGAAAATAACTTCCGCCTTGTGTAAGCCGCAGAAGCACCCACTCTTGCGTTTTGAAAAGTAAACACCAGATTTACTTGCGAAAGTGAGCAACGAGGTCTGTACCAAGTCTCCCTGCCTTTGGTACTTTTCACCCCGCCACTTTTTTCAGTGTGGTGCCCCTTTGAATTTCGTCTGTGAATTTCGCTTCAAACAAAGTACACGCCTCCTGGGTGGGTGGGGATACCATGCGTGTCATGTTCGGTGCGATGACGATGAGTATGGGATGTGAGACGGGGATGGGGATGGAGATGGGGATGGGGATACAGATTGGTACAGGGGGTGCCCAAGTGGTGGAGTGCAATGAGTCGGCGGAAGGGGATTTCGAGAAATCACAAATAATGAGACACAACATAGACAGCAGCTGCCCTCGGTTGAGGGGAAAAGGGGAGATGTACTGTAGCATGAACATGCGCGGAAAAAGGGGATCAAAAATATTTTGAAAAATGAAATATTATTTTTTTGTTCTTAACTGCAACTTTATGTATTATTTATGTTTAACCATGAAAGTGCGTAAAAAAATCGCTTGGGTGAAAAAGGGTGATGCATGGTAGTTGAACCTGCACGGAAAAAGAGGATCATAGATAGGAATAGAATTTTTTATTCTCAACACATTTGATATTACATATATTTAAACAATAAAGTATTCCTTTAGTTGATGTTTTACAAATAAAGTAACTGATTGTTTTTTACAAAAATATTTCATAGAGCTATAATTTATTTTGATGTTTATTTTTGCCACTGTTTTGGTTGGTAGAAATGTAAGGCCGGCCTCCTCATCATCGTCAGCTTGGATGCATAGCCACATCCCCATCTATATCTACATATGGCCACACCCCCATCATCCTCGACCCCTCTCGAAAGCTCCATCTATCCACCCGCCATATGTGCACCGAGACCTTGGATGGAAGAGCCGTGGATTGGGGTCATGCAATTAAAAAATGTTCTCCAAATGAAATCACAATTTTAAACTTTGGATATCAGACAGATTCTTTAGAATTTCTATAGCGTAGTAGGAAGCAGGATAAATCTTAAAAGTTTAAAAATAATTTATGAAAAATATTCTGTTTTGTCTTTTATAAAATGTTGAAAACATTTTTTTTTGTGAACCCAAAGGACAAAGTATTCTTGTTGATGAGTGCTATTATTTTGAACATAGCTGTGTGTATGAATTCAAGTAGGCAGAAAACAAATAATTGTATGCCATTTTTTAATATTCATGTATTTCTCATAATTTCTATATTTTTTAGGTACGTGCTTGATAGACACATTTGTGTATACTTATGGGTCCTTATAAATAAAAACGCTGCCAGGGAGGCGTTGAATCAAACATTGCAACGCACCCGCTTGGTTTTCGCAAGGTCGGTTCGCATAAATTGATGCGGCATTCTTGAAGCGTCCTTATAACATGTATGTACATTATACGTTGTACATTATATTAAGACAATCTCCCACATATGTAAAGCCATCCACTCGAAACTAAGAATCAATGGACAGCAAAAGTCGTTTATATTATATAACTAAAATTTCTTATCATTCACTGTTAATAACTTAAAATTGATTTGCTAATGTAGTAGAAGAAGTCTTAAATATTAAACATTTAAGTGTCAGATTGTTTTTCCTAGGCTCTTGAACTAAACAACAAAGGGATATCTTGAGCTTTAATCCATAGATAGATAGTTTTCAAAGGGAAACTAAGTAGATCCCGATATGCACACTCACACACACCCCCCACCGCATTTAAGGAGTGGAGGGAAAAATACCAGGATGCTTGTCAACTTGTAAGTTATAACCGACACTCACAATAAATGCCCTCGAAGAGGCATAAACTGCTTCTCACGCTGCTTTCGTGCGGTTACTACCCGAACTCGCACTCAAACTCGTCCTTCATGGATAATTGAACCATGAATAAGCCAAAAATATGCACCTTGTGAAGGGGACATGATACACTCGAGTACGCGTACACATATGTCGGGAACTAGAATTAAGAATCGAGAGTGCCATTAGCCGGTGCTGTCAAGCAACTGCTCTCCCCAGCGTCCCATTTGACAGCCAATTCTGTCTATTTTTTTCTCTTCATGTTTGCTCTTTGCTGGGAAAAAATTCTGGGTTCGTGGTGGATACAAGAGCCGCTCCGTGTTTTGTCAATATTGCCGATTGGATTTCCTTCTGCGTCTGCTGGAATAATCAGGCCGTTTTGAAAAAAATACAACAAAAAGTTCTGTATACCCCCCACACCTGCAGCATAAAGTTTGACAAAAAAAAAAAAAGAGTAAGGGAACGCGTAAATCTTTGTTGCCACACATGGATGCCAGAGACACCACACATTATCCAGTCGTGGTCTAATCAAGAAAACCACTTACAAAGTCTGTTTCGTTTCCCAATTTCCCGTTCTACTACGGCTTCACTCCCAACGCCCTTGTAAAAGAAAAAAAAAAGCACAAAACGAAGAATAAACTTAAAATATCGTGGTGCAAATTTTCATTTATGAAAATTCGAAAAAACGATGTACCAGCGGGGGCGGTGTGGATAAAACCAGTAGATGGCTCTTGATAAAGCGTTGTCTCATGTGCATAAAACTGCCGGCAAAAAGCAGAAGTCATATGACCGGCATTAAAGCGCCACCGCACAAACACATCCAAGTTCTCGAAGTCGCCGAGCTACCAAGTCGGCAAGTCAGCAAATTTACCACCGGCAAAAGCCGGCGAAACAAAGTGTGCTTATGAGTAGAAAAATGACAAACAGCTGCGACAACAGGCGAGCACGACGACGTATTTTAGCCATATCTCTTCAAAAAGCTAATTTTTTGTGTTTTTTTTTTCTTTTTCCACCGTAAATTTTGGGCGTGGCACACAACAGCCCCACGGAGCTATGGAGCTGTGTGGCTGGGGCGCTGTTTCCAGGGAGAAACGCTGTCATGATAAAATGTAAGCCCACTAATTATGAGAGTCATGCGTTATAATTAATCAGGAAATGTAACCACTCGAACACAAATAGATTTCATAGAGTCAAATACAGGGCTTTGAAAAATTGTCATATTTTACAGTAATTAAGTTCAAGAAATTAAGGTAAAGTAAAATGTGTATACATAAACATAATTATAATAATAATTATTTTTTGTTAGCTTCAATTTGACTTGTATTTAGAGGTACCATTTTTTTAACATATATTCTCCCGACCTTTCTTTCTCCAGATATATAAAGTAAGAGAAAACATGAACAATTAAGGGTATCACATGACGTGAGAGCAGCCAAATTTTACCCTTCAGAACTGCACTTCTATAATTTTGGGTTTTCATTCTCTAATTCTACATTAACAGCCGAGCGTCAAGATGTTAACCCATTTTCAGACTGGGACTTCAAAAATGCATTTCTAGATTCCATAACTTGATCCCGATTTTGAAGTGGGATACCTCTATGGGTTGGTGGTTGAGTTCTCTAACGATTTACATTAATATTAATATATATATGAGAGGTTCAAAATTGTATCCTGTTTTCATGTCACTTTTTCCGTGTTTCCAATGGGATTCAGTATGGGTCCCCAAAACGGCACTTCCAGATTCCATAACTTCAGTTATTGGATACCGATGTTAAAGTGGGATACCTCTATGTGTTGGTGGTTGAATTCTTTAACGATCTACATTAACATATTCCTTTTATGAGAGGTTCAAAATTATAGCCTGTTTTCATGTTACTTTTTCCGTGTTTCCAATGGGACTCAGAATGGGACCCCAAAACTGCACTTCCAGATTCCATAACTTAAGTTATTGGATCCCGATTAGGACGTGGGATACCTCTATGAACTTGGGGTTGAATTCTCTAATAATCTACATTCAAATCTTTCTTTAAAAGGAGGGTCAAAATTTTAACCCATTTTCATGTTTGATTTTTCCGAAATTCCAATGGCTTTCAAAATGGGAACCCCAAAAATGCACTTCTAGATTCCATAACTTGAGTAATTGGATTCCGATTAAGACGTGGGATACCTCTTTGAATTCGGGGTGGAATTCTTTAATAATCTACATTCAAATTTATCCTTTGAAAGAAGATCAAAATTTTAACCCATTTTCATGTTTGATTTTTCCGTAATTCCAATGGCTTCCAAAATGGGAACCCCAAAAATGCACTTCTAGATTCCATAACTTGAGTAATTGGATTCCGATTAAGACGTGGGATACCTCTATAAATTTGGGGTGGAATTCTCTAATAATCTACATTCAAATCTATATTTTAAAGGAGGGTCAAAATTTTAACCCATTTTCATGTTTGATTTTTCCGTAATTCCAATGGCTTTCAAAATGGGAACCCCAAAAATGCACTACTAGTTTCCATAATTTGAGTAATTGGATTCCGATTAAGACGTGGGATACCTCTATAAATTTGGGGTGGAATTCTCTAATAATCTACATTCAAATCTATATTTTAAAGGAGGGTCAAAATTTTAACCCATTTTCATGTTTGATTTTTCCGTAATTCCAATGGCTTTCAAAATGGTAACCCCAAAACTGCACTTCCAGATTCCATAACTTGAGTTGTTGGATCCCGATTTTGAAGTGGGATATCTCTATGGGTTGGTGGTTGAATTCTCTAACGATCTACATTAACATATTCCTTTTATGAGAGGTTCAAAATTTTAGCCGTTTTCATGTTACTTTTTTTCGTGTTTCCAATGAGATTCAGTATGGGACCCCAAAACTGCACTTCTAGATTCCATAACTTGAGGTATTGGATCTCGTTTTAGAAGTAGCATAGCTCTACGAATTTCTGGACGAATTCTCTAATATTCTACTTTAAAATCTTTTTTTAAACAAAGTGCAAAATTTTTTCATACATATATAATATATATTGCTTATTTTTTAACGTAATTTCCAGTTAAGAATAAAGTGGCAACAAGTTTTTAAACGGTATTGTTCAATACATTTTAAAAACATCAATTTATACACGGTTATTTGCTTTCACACTTTAAATTAATAATTGTCCTCTACCATTTTTATTTTCGTTACACCTTGGGGAAATTCATATCCGCATTTATTCGCATTGGCTTTATCCCTGCAGTAGTTCTTCCACACATTTCTGACAATTTATATGCGAAAAGTCAATTTGAGTTGATGTCAGCAAAAGTGAATCTTGTTGAAAAAAAAACTGTGGATTTCGATGGTAGAATCGAATTCGGTCAGCGTTGGATGTGGGCGATGATAACTGGCTGGGACAAAAAAAAAAGGGGAAAATAGATTCTGGATGTCGATTAACGTTATGCGCTTGAATCCGAGTTGTTCGAAGGAGCGAGCTGCTGAAATCGAGGAAAGAAAGAATGTTATCACAAAAAAGTTTGTCTCCTTTTTGTATTATTCATGAAACGGAGTGACAGTGAAAAGTTTCAAAGTTAAAATTGTTTATGCCGTGTCAACTAATGAACGAAATGACGTTACTTTTACCTATGGTTCAATAAATGATTTAAAGAATATTTATGAACAGTAAACTTGCAAACCAAAGTCACATCATATCGAGAAAAAATTATTACTTTTCAGTGGAAAGTTCTTAAATTTACAAATTTTGAGGCCATCACGCATTTTATTCGTTTACTTTGGCTTTTTAAACGGATAATTGGTTGGGCGAAGGCGAAAGTAACATTTTAGTATGTAAGAAATTAGCAAATTTGAACAAAATCGTGTGAAATAAACATTTATGGGCAAAGCACTTTGCATGACGGACGGCGATTCCATCAGCATTAAAAAAGAGAGGAAAAAGGAAGTGGTGGGTGGTTGGGAGGGAACGTGATAGTGGTACACCGATGTCATTTTAGCATTCATGACAACCAGTAGCAATAACAAACAGCGGACGCAAAAATTGACACCAATTTGTGGACATAATTGTTTCTGCTTCTTGTTTTTTTTACCCCCGTTCTGACCCGGGTGCATTTACGATTAAAATGAAAGTGTGCGAATAAATAACATATTAAGAGGGGTGGGAAAAGGGAAAAGTCCCACTTGGAGAAACGTTTTTTGCATGATAATGAAAAACCCAGGGAGTTATCGCGTATGTACCGCAGTTTCGTTTTCAGAACAGAACAGAACAGAACAGAACTCTTGAGCCCCACATATCGCATGTTTTCGCATACGATGACAAATTTCCATAATTTGGGTTTGACTACGTCAACAGTCGTGTCGGCCATTTGCTGAGAGGCAGGGCACAAGTAATGCGCGTGTCACCAGTATACTCGGTATATACCGGTATACCATTATACAGTATATACAGCATATATAGTCCATGAGTCCACAAGAACTTTCCGATTCAGCAACACCACCGCTGTCAAGGCTAACGCCGTGTCACGTGACTTATTCAAATTAGCAATTTTATGTTTGCGCTTTTTTTATCTTTTTAGTGCCTCGTTATATGAGGCCTCACCAGCTGAGTGGGATATTTGCGGTCCAGAGGCCGTTTTACATTTCCCTATGTCAGCGGGTAACCTCCTAAGGGTTCCCTCTTTGGGTCAAAAAATAAAAATAAATAAAAATCAACGCATTTATTTGTTTTCTGTGTCGGTACTTGAATTTCAAATTGATACCTTTGCAGCAAAAACAAGGGGGAAATAAAATAAACTTTATTGTTTGCTGCTTGATTTCGTAATTTTTGTATATGTCCTTTGGCCTATCTTTTGCATACTTCATATAACAAGGGAGTAAAATAAATGTATGTTTTTTTATTGTCCAGCAGATGGCGGCAATTTTATCACTCTATTGTATGCTGCCTAATGTCATAATTCATTTCAATCTCTGTTCTGATATATATTTATGTCCTTTAAAAATTATTGCTTGATTGGTAAAATTACCTACCTGTTGCATATGGATTACATTGCCAGGAAATATTTAGATCACCTTTGCTGATTCAGTTGTTCCCGTTTTATATTGCACAATGAAGTGAATAAACTGCTGACTCAAATGTGAGTCACAGAAAGACGATTATCCAAATGCGGAAATTGCTGAGTTTCAAGTGCACTTACTTGGCCAGACAAGTTGGTAATGAGAGGACGGTCGGCCTGACCATTACTTCCCCGAATGAATCCATCTCCATCAAGCCATCGACCAAGTGACCGCTTGTCACACCCGAGCTAAATATTTAGACGCACCTGTTTCTTAATGTGACACGAAATATTACAAACATCATACATCACGGCTGTCACTGTTTCCGTCCGTTTTGTGGACATGGGACACTGGACATTGGACATTGGACACTGGAAGGTGTGCCTTGGGGCACAGATCCAGCAGATTTCACAGTTGGAGGCCAAAAGGGGGCCGTAACGATAACGACAAGCGTCATATGCTGTGTTTTAACAGTGGGGGTGGGTCGGAACCGACATGGTCGGATTAAATCCCAATATTGGCCATATGCAGCGTTTGCTTAAATAATTTTCAAATCATGGGGATCAAGTCAGAGCTGTTGCACACTTAATCGAAATCCTAGCAAATGAATAAGCCACTTTGTCAGCCCTTTTGGGCTCTACAATATGTATCGAAATAATTATGGGTGTGAGGCTATGGGGATAGGGATATCATTCCCCCCACCGACGACTGTAGCTAACCACTCCCGAGCGGGTAAGCTGTGACAAAAGCCATCCGATAAAAAGGGTTCTCAGGAGGAGGAGCAGGAGGAGGAGGACTACAGGCACAGGATACATGGCCACAACCCATGGACTCGCTCTTGGGACCGACTATCTGGCCCTTTATTGGCCATCCTCAGTCGGTGGATAGGATGGGACAGAAAGCCGAGATTTACGAGGTTTGCTATTAGCATTTCTGGCCTGGCCTCCTTTAAAACGCTTTTAATGTTCTCCAAAATATGCTGCATGATGATTAACACACTTGCGTTCTTTCGAGGCAATTTCGAGATACGATTTTTAAATCCATTAAACCAACCGAAGCTGAAGCTGAAGCTGAATTTTTGTCTGACATCGAAAATCGTTCAGCTATTTATAATTTAAGTGGTTGACAAAACCGAAAAGTTCCTTATTGTCTTGGCTTAAGGGACGGTTCGTCTTCTTTTATGTCCTTCTCACTTCTGGTTGAATTCTTCCTGCTCGCATGCGTGAATTTCTGCCTTGTCACCTGTGTTGTCCGCAGGCATAAGCCTATTTTTGGGAGTTTTTAAATAGTTTGGCATGCCATTCGCCCACACATTTTTGGCCCTAGAGGTGATTATGCGAAATCGTATTTATGCTGGCAATTCTAGTTCTAATTAAACGAAGTATATTTGATATTTAGACTTTTTGTATAACTTTTGTATAACTACCTTAATTCCTAAAAATTAATAATTACTTAATATAAATAATTAAATATGATAAATAATCGTCGGTGGTGCAAGATATACGATTTTTTCTTGGTTAAAACACTTTCGAGCCCTTGTGGAGGCATAAATAAAAATACTTTGAAACTTTTCGAATGATGAAGGACATGCTTGGTGTTTTTTCTAATTCGAGGTCTTGCCATAATTTAAATTAGCCATTAAGGCAAGATTTAGTGGAATACCTTAAACAACTTTGATGCGAGCAGAGGTCAGAAAGATGGAGTCTTATATACATACATTCCCACTCTTATATATACATTGTCCCACTGGGCCAGATTTCCGATTGGCTCTTTGCATTTGCCAAGTGCAAGCCATGGGACAAAAAAGTGTGGGCAAAAAAAAGTGAAATGCGAAATGCGGGAGGAATTATGCTTTCCAAATGGCAGCGCAACCATGAGATTTCAGGACTCTGGACAAAGTCCTGGACTTCATTATTAGGATATCTGCTGCGGGGAAACTCGGTCTCTGCTGGCCCCTTTATTATTCCATCATATTTTTAAAAAATTTTATATTGTTTAAACTTTTGATTAAGGGTTTCGGCTAAAAGTCATATTTTCTTCCTTTCTTTTTGCACTCACTCTTTCTCATTCTCCTTTCTCCAACATTTATTTATTATGCAAATTTTTTGGGGCCAGTATTTGGGCTGAATGGAGCTAAAACAGCGAGAATAAATGCGACAGAGGAGGGAAAAACGAAAAAACAGACGAAAAAGCAAGACACAGACGGCAAAGCTTACAAACAAACAGATAAATGGCAAACATGTCATAAAAGGACTTCATACGCAATGTCCTCTTGGAGGAGAAGGGGCTACAACGACCCATCGTGGGTGGTCTTGCGGTAGTAAAATGGTATATGGGCCGTTTTGGGGGCCGCAGGATGGAGGGTTCGGGGTAGAGGAGGAGGGACCATGTTGATTTTTAGGCTATTATAATTTTTATAATAACCGGAAAAGCACACACACGTTACCCCTACCATATCTGGGCTTTTAATTACAACCCCTTTTCCTTTTTTTTTCGTTCTTTTAATAGAAATAAAATATTGCTCCTCCCAAGGACAGAGTTCTGAAAATGTTGATTTATTACAAATTAGAAAATGCTTATGGCTTGCACTTTCGGTTGGTTCTTTACGCATGTGACACAAGCCAGCAAAAAAGGCATTAGAAAAGTATGATAGAAGCAAATAAAAATGTGCTGCTTGGTCACGTTTAGCTTTGTTTTGTATCAGGAACTGGGTCAGTGTTAGAACAAGAGCAATAAACATGAATGCAATGCTCAAGGTAATCACATCCACTAAAGGTATTACGACCTACGACCCTTTGTGGAGGCAAAATAGTGTGGGCGCAGGAAAAAGATAAGGGAAAAATTCATAGAGGTGACCTGTCGAATATGTGATACCTGTTACCGATGGGTTCTTTAACCGGAAGAAGCCAAAATTGCGATTATAATACTGTTTTAGCTAAAATTTTTAAATATTTTGCTGCACTGATAAACAGAAACAGAAACAATAATAATCTGTAAAAATAGTAATCTGCTCGTGAAAAAATATTGAATAACAGAATTTATTTCGAAAATATTTGGAAAAAAAGGCAGAATAAATATAATTTACACTTTGACCTTTTTTGTTTATTTAAAGGAAAATATCTTTTTAAAATCAAAGTTTAAAACTATTTTACTAACTATATTTGTTTATATATATATACACAGATCTAAAAAAAATATAAACCAAATTAATTAATCCAAGCAAAAATATTTCATCTATTTACTGTTCTTTTTTCTCAGTGTGGCTCCTGCACTCTCGCATCATTTTTTAGTCAAACCACAGCGATTACAAGCGCCAGCCATTTAGCGGGCCAAATTGAACTGCAAGTCAGGGACCGTGTAGACTATTACATGCCATTACTTGCCTTTTTAGAGACCCGCGTTCCTCCTTCGGATTTCCCCCCGCATTTTAAGGAGGCAATTGCATGGGCAGACATCGTGCCAATAGGGTTTATAATTGCGTTTGATTGATTGGCATTATAAATGCATTTAGACAAGCGCACGTCCGACACATCGGACAGAGCAGACACAACAGACGGACGTTCCTTTGGCAGAGTCGGGTGAATTGAGAGATGGATGTCAGTCAGTCTGGCAGTCAGTCAGTCTGGCAGTCAGTCAGTCTGGCAGTCTGGCAGTCTGAGTTGTGCAATAAACTGGGTTAAAGTTGGTCGCAGTCGTTATCCAACAACACACCATGCCATGCCATTAGACAGATTAATTAATTGCGATAAACATAAATAAAAGAGGAGGTGAGCGGATCAAAAGCAGAAACTGAAACTGATACCCCATGCTGATACCGATACCAATAACCGATGCACGCTCGAATGGGAGCGGATGGATGGATGTATGAATGGACGGATGGACTAGGAAAGGCCGATACAATTAGCACCCCATTTCAAAGGCAATAAAGTTCGGTTCACACACAGAACTCGGATCTCAGAACTCAGAGCCCAGAACTCGGAACTCAGAACCCAGAACCCAGAACCATTCCGGATAGTCAGACAAACTGGCAGCAGTCTCGTTTTTCTTTTATGTTTTGTACATTGGCTAGCTAAAAGCTTTTCCTAATTCCAAACTGCCTCGGACGTCGCAAATAGTTATGATAATTGACAGTTAGCACACAACCAATAACTCTACCTAAGTCGAAAAGTGTAGCTCTTTGAAAAGGAGATTTTAAAAGTGTTCTCTTTGTGCGTTTTGTGAAGTCTAAAGAAAAGTTTCTACTAAAGTTTGGAATTTGTTTTAATTGATATTGAGTCATAAAGAAATGACGATCTTGTATATCAAAGTCATTCACTATCGAACTACCATGCCACAAAAAATTCGAGTTCTAAAGAATTCGCGATATATATTATCTTTTATGAGAAATTATACTATCTAATGCCAATAAAACTAGTTCGACTTAGAAGAACTTAGAGCTATAAGAAGTCTGTATCTATTTTAATATTCCAGTGGGCCTTTATCTTTTGACCAGGCTGATTGTATGATGATATATACATTCATCCCAGATTTCACATTCTACTTTTATTGATGTAACATCAAAAGTGCACTTTTTATTTTGTGAAAATGCATCTTTGGTTAGATTCAAATTTCGATGGCTGCCTCCGAGGCAGAGCGACATTGAGTGGGCGTGGCAAATAGACAGTGGGCGGCCACCGAGTGCTTTTTTTCGACCCACAAGCAATTGCCCCCGTCGAGATTCGACATCATTTCTGCAGCTCATCGGCGTAGTGAGTGTCACGTGCACTGCAATCTTGGCTTAAATCGGTGAAAACCATTTTCAGAGTAAGAAAATAGCTGCCAGGGTAATCGGGCAGTTATTTTCCTATTTCTCTTACTTAGTTCCTGAGTTGAAAATTTGAAAACATTTTTTTAAAACAACCTATACCCTTTTTATTCAGAGGTACCTAATGTTTCTTTTACTAAAACTTTTATTCATTCAAGTGGCGAGTTAAGGTAGCTCAATGCACTAGAAACTTTTACC
The DNA here is from genome assembly GCF_043229965.1 of Drosophila suzukii. Classification (NCBI taxonomy): domain Eukaryota; kingdom Metazoa; phylum Arthropoda; class Insecta; order Diptera; family Drosophilidae; genus Drosophila; species Drosophila suzukii. The sequence continues at coordinate 1,503,172 of NC_092084.1, read as the reverse complement.
TATGTTAATAGCTTTCATTGTATCTTTTCCTTTTTTTGTTGAGTGCGTTGGGTAATTCAAGTCAACCCAAGTCCCTTAACCCACAAAGTGAGAAGCACGTGTGTGGCTGGCTAGACTGGGCCAGGGGGCAATCCGACAACGGATCCGAATCCGAAGCTTTGATTATCCCGGTCAAAGGCGGAGGCGTTCTGCCACGCCCCATTCTCCACCCCTCCCCCGGCCGAGAAAAAAGCCAACGTGGGCGGTGTTCGGTGTTCGGTGTTACTTTCCTTTCCTTTCCCTAACGCCATTTGTTTTCGGCTCCTTTGTGATTTCCCCCCCCCACCTTGGTGGCAGCAGTCAAGTTGCTCTATTAGGTATAGCATGAATAAATTTATTTGGCCCTGGTATGGACGTATTATGGTATGGTATGAGGAGCATAGGAGCATAGGAGTATGTTTAAGTCGAAGCAGGACCACAGTGCACAGTCCGCTTTATAGACGCATGCTAAATATTTACCCACATTGAACCAAAGTGTTAATTATGTGGGCGTATGCTAGCGCTATGTGAGAGTGTCCGTTGATGTTTGCCACGCTGAGCTCATCAATTTACCGGGGGAGCAACCGAATAACCCACCGAATACACCGAATGGCAACATGAGAACCGGCAGATGTTCGAGCTTACCCCAGCACCACGGAACACCAGTGTGGTGGAAGTGCCAATTTAGCAAGATATAATTAATAAAACTGGTAGCATTAAATATTTGTCCCTGAAATTTCGTACAAAAAGGTTGCAGACAGAGGGGCGTATTTCGTAGCCAAAAAGAAATTGGCCAGCTTCTGCCTATGTTGTCGTAAAATGTTTCGTATTTATTTCAAGATTAAAAACTAACTGCTACTTTGCATTCAATACTAGTTGTATTTATTAAAAAGTCAAAAAAATTGCAGTAAATACTGCAAGTCATGAAATCACTCATTTTTAATGGCGATAGAATAATATTAGTGAAGTGTGCCATCATAACTAAAGCTAGTAAATATTTTATGTAAATTTTCACCCACACATCGAATAAAATTTGACTTTTTAAAGATGTGCAACATCTGCAAAAAAAGTAAAACATAAAAATAAGTTTGTTTGCAACTCTTTTTAATTGGCACGTTACGTCGTAAATAAAAGAGTTTAATCCTGTGCCACAGTAGCTGTGTGCTTTTAATTTTTTCCGCTTATACCTTTGCCTTTATTAATTCAGCACATTTTTTATTGCATAATTGACAGTTGTGATAAAGGTCACGGGTGGTGATAGAACACGAAGGGACCTGCCTTTCCTGCAGATAGTCTACAACAGCCCATAACACTCGTCGACTTGTGAAGTCAATCAAAAACGGCAGAAAGTGATGGGGCCAGCAGAGGCTAACCCGTTGAAGGCCCACACTTTTGGCATCGTTAAAGCAGAAAGCCTTAACCCGTGTGTGCCAGACTGACTGACTGAATGACTGACTAACTGACTGACGGATTCCAAAGACTTCGAAATGTTGTGGCATGACCGACCGTCGACTCCGCGTAAACTTTTCGACTTTCAGCCATCATAGATGACCTACATATGGAGGAACATGCAATGGCCTCCTCTTGGACGCTTGTCTCTCCTCGATTAAATATCCAATAAAAAGGAATTCAAAAGTTATAGAACGAGCAGCAGCTTTTAGATTAAATTATTTCCAATTAACCCCCTTTTCATTATGATACAATATGGCGTTATTGGAAAAGAGAATAACGTTATAGTTGGGGATTGGGAAAACTACCTATATGTATGTAAGGTTTGCTATTTATACTTAATATGTTACTTCTTTTTCTTCAATTTTAGGTAAGCGTAATCATACTTACAAGAACGGTTTGCTCTGACTTCGACAACCCCATGTGGTTGACCTTCACCTGTTCGGGACAGAAAAAAGAAAAAATCATGATTTAATAATTGAAATGACTAATGAACGCCGTTCCATGATTCAACGGCACCAGCTGCATGCACTCAGATTTGATTGACCGCCCCCTCTGTCCATCAATTATTCTAAAAAAAAAACCAGTACCAACAGCCGGCTATAGATGATTACGCCGTAATGGTGCCTGGTGTTCGTGGACTATATCACGTCCGTCTGGATAAAGTCTTTAAATAATATTATTAAACTAATGTTCCAAAGCCATAAGGTAAATTTGAATTTAAAAAAAATGGGTAGCCGCCGGGTGAAGAAATCTTTAATTAGTTAAATGTTAAGATCTACTACAAAAGCTTCGAGACCGCCCTAAAAAAATATCATTTTTAGAACATAGTAGAGATGATGTTCATAAGTAAATCGATTTTAGTCCATTAGTTGGTTCATTTTTCTAAAAGAAAACACAGCTGAACATGTGTTTTTTAAAGCTAACCAAGCTAAAGTCATTATTTTTAATAGGCCAGTGAATTTGGTTTTCTCTTTCTGTTTATTTGAGAGCTCAAATCTTCTCACGCCCAGCGTTTATAAACAGACAAAGAAAATACCTGGAAGTAAAATAACCAAGTTGGTAAGTCCTAAATATTTTTTTTGGACTTGTGAGTTGCAAAAAAAATATGTTTAGTAATCCAAAAAGTAAGGTAGAAATTCAATAGTGACATTTAAACTACATTGTAGTTGCTGATCGTTTCTCTCAGCGCAGCCGATAATTGTCCCTTACCCGATGAGCCTCGTTAAGTGTGCGTGTTTTTCCGTTTTTTTTTTTTGGATTTATTGTTGCACGAATCGAACCCAAAAACAAAGAAAAACCCCCGATTTTGAGTCCGGTGCATAAACAATGACACAACGGGCCCAACACGTGTTTATCGCTGTTGTTAGCCGTTCGCCCTCTGCTGTTTTGCTCCACATCACAGCCGCCAAATATAGTTACGTCAATCATGTGTGAGAGTTGAGAGTCGAGAGTCTGGTTTGCGGGAACAATCGGACGTTACTGTAGCGCAGGTCAAATGTAATCTATACCATGTGCCATCTGCCATGTGCCCCGGGTTCGTTTCGCCGCTTTCCGTTCCGATTAACGGCTTTTGGGCGCTGGAAATTCGGGGAAATCAACATTACAATTCCGATTTCGAATCTGTGAAACGATCTGGGCTGGGAATATTTCGTTTTCATGTTGCTACAATTGAAACAAGTACAATATAATTGACTCGCACCCCCCACTCTGTCAGCACCCATAACTAGGGAGCCACAATTTCAACATGGCTCTCGAAAAGTACTTTAAAAACCTTCTTGATAGATGAATATGATTAGAACTTAAATAGTTTAGGAGATAGCAAAACAATACCAATTGTTCATTGTTAATTTAGGATATCTTAGTAAAATAGTAATTGTAACTTGATATCAGTGGTCTCATAGAAATATTTTCATATTTTTTTTCATCTGCAGGTTTGTAAATAATTACACCGGTCTGATCCAACTAAATTACTACCTGCAGTTGAAAGAAGACATTTTGGATTGATTAGATAGCTATACAAATTTATTGTATTCAGATTTGCTATCATAGTTTTTAGGAGTAAATACTTTTTTAATTCATAAAACGAATCACTATTAACTTAAATGCAATGGGGCCTTGGAGGGGAAGAAGAATTTGTGTAATATTTTTTGTGAGATGATCACCACTACTTAACATTCAAAAGCTTTAATTTTTACACCAAAGCCTTTTCTTTTTCGTATGTCTAATTTTGTTTGACTTATGTGCACATTGTACATATTTGGTTACCTACAAATATTTGTGGTTTTTTTCTGTGTACAAGAGCAAAGGTTCTGTGTGTGGATGAAGGGGTGGCCCTTGGAAAGTGGTTGTGTGCCCGAGAGGCGTGACTGCATCCAATATCGGTTGCACAGATAGCTCGCATCACGGCAAACATTTTACGACAGGCGCAGACTGCCAAGATTTCCGGCCAACTCGTCTCGTCGGACTGCTGGGGTGAGATGGGTTTTGCGAGAATAAGAAAAGGTCGCTGGGGATGCTCTGCTGCGACCAAACATATCACCACTGTAGCCCGAATCAATATACTGACTGGAGCAGGAGCAAGGGGACGGAGCAATATGGACGGTCAGATTGGACAGGAAATTTGAGTGGAGTCATGTAAAGAGATGGCCATATTAATGCATGCTCGGAAAGCGTACACCTTGAAAGAAAAGAACGAGGAATAAAGCCAGCCATCAATAATCGTATTTATCTATCATAACATTTTATAACATCCTTTAAAAAAAAATCAAACAAGATAATCTTATTTGGCAGGGGACACATTTTTAATTGTCTTGGCCAAAAGAACTGAGAGCGCCAGGTGGGATATAATGAAACTTACCCTGAGAAAAAAATGCGCATATAAAGAAAGTATATAGTTTAATAATTCCATTTAAACATAGATAAGAAGGAATATATATTTTTGACAAACTTTTAAGTGTAGGCTTTCAGCAGAGCCTAGGCATTATAAGAGTCTACAAGTTAAATATAAATATTCTACTTATTCAAGTCCCCGAGAGCTAGGCTATATCGTCTACGTACACATACCATATAGGGACGGAACGGAACGTGTGCATGAATACAACATACCATTTTATTCGAGGAGTAAGGGGTATAAAGAATGAATTAAATTACATTACATTACACCTTGGCTTGGACGCCGAACGAGTAGGTTGAGTGGGTGGGTTGGTTGAATAGGATGTTTGGGGTGGTGGAGTGGTGGAGTGGTGGAGTGGCACAGAAAAATAGAATGGCATCGTCATAACAACCGCAGGAAAACAAAACGTAGCGAGCATAAGAAAATATAAAGAAAATATCGAATAAAACTCTACAAGAAACGGCCATCACTTGGGGGGCAGATGGAAGACGCCTCTTCTGCACCACCACCACCCACCACCCACCACCCACCATTGAAGTGGTGCTACGGTGGGTGGGTGGATGCAGGAAGCAACCGTTCAACAAAAAGAAATGAAATATGCGCATAAATTTCATATCGTTTTTATGATTTTCTTCTCTCGCCTCTTTGCTTAGTTTTTTTTTCGTAAATATTTTTTATCTCTATGGCGCTTCCGACTTTGTTATTATTGTTTTTTTTTTCTCAACCTTTCCCTGCTTTTTGTCTCATTTCGTTTCCGCCATATTCGATAGTAGCTTCCCCATTTAACTGGTTTTCCAATGGGGTTTGAAATTTTGGTTGAATTCCGTATTTTGCATTCAATTCTCATATGTGTGGTCCCTTCAAATCACAAAAAACGGGGAAGTGCAAACAAGTTTGGGGTTAGAGTTTCTTGGCTTGAAATAAAATGTTCTTTTCGTATTTTCCACCCACCACATTTGAAAACGATTGTTGCAGTTGCAAGGGATGTTTTTAATATTTCACACCGAAAGTCAAGGAACTTAAAGATGGTTTTAAACGAAAAAATGTTTTAAACTACAAACAATATAAGGGTGTTTTTTAAAGTAAATCAAAATAAATATAAAAGAACTATAAACAAAATTGTTATAATAGTTAAGAGTGTTTTAATTAATTTCATATATAATTAGTTAACATTGAAAACCATCTTTGTTTTGGAATATAATTGTGGTCATTAACCGATCAGATCTTGCTTATTTCCAGTGTACTTGTGCAAAGAAAGCTACAAATAGCATTATCGTGCTATACCGCATATTTGCATATTCCTACATTATTGATAACTGATTGCGGCCCACTCACTGTCAACTTATGGCAATTCATCAGTTTTGGATCGTCCTGGATCCTGACCCTAATGGATTTTGCGGGCATCCACACCTCTGGTGCTTTGCGGCCTCCTCCTACTCCGACCCATTTTCGCATACACAATCCCAGAATTCACACAAGTTTTGAGACTTGCAGTTTGTTTTCGTATTTTGGTATATTTTGCTATCTATTCATTAAGCGAATTGAAAAGGAACAGTCCAGTCCGGTCCGGGGTTGGGATTTGAGGGGTATGTATGTTTTCAATGGCGCCATGCGCCTTTCATTTCGGGCCATAATGTAAAAGGAATTTTTCATTTACGCACATTCCCATTGATGATGGCCAAGAATGCGAATTTTGAGAATATTGGAAACAACATTCTGCCAGAGACGATGGCAAATCGAGAATATATCGGAGACACTAATTAGAGCGACTCCATGGTCCATGGTCCGTGGTCCGTGGTACGACGAAATCGAAATGTGTCCAGAGCACTCAAATGACTCGAATCAATCAAAAGGAAAACTTTTATCCTCATTTATATTGCTGCTCCTGCTTCCTGCTCCTCCCCCTTTCCAAAGCGAAAGTTCAGCGTGTCCTGTCCAAAACTCTCGGCATCATCGGAGCGGAGCACAACTTCCGGCCAGAGGGGAATGCGTGTTAGTCATTTTTGAGTGGCAGCTGATGTGGGTTCGAGTTTGGGTTCGCCACCGCCACCACGTCTGCAATTTGGAAATAAGTTATTTATGACCTCTCAATTTCTGGTATTTTTCGGTCGTAGCCGTCACATTTGTTTAGCACACGAGTTTATATGACTCGAGGCGGGCGAGGTCGGTCAGTCTACTCTACTTTCCTCTCCTCCACACAATGGTTACAAATTGGGTTATAAAATGTGCATGGGAAAATGCTGGACAGTTCCGTAAACTTACTAATCACAGCGAAAGACCACTTAGCCCGGGTTGGAACGGGAAGGTGAACGCCAAAATTCCAATATATAGGGGGGCCATTGGGGCTCAAATATAATTAAGTAATCATTTTGTCAAAAACTTACCACTACTTACTCACAGCGAAAGATCAATTATCTTGGTTAAGATAGTAGATAATTGCGTAAATTGCAATATATAGATGGGATTTCGGAGCATATAGATTAATTACTCTATGGTATTTACACAATTATTAATTTTTCTGGCTTATACGTATGGTATATTCTAAATGTTATGTCCGAATGTTATCAAATATAATAAATAGCTAATTATTATGTCGGTACCTCAAAATACAGGGAATATTAGCAATCGTATCGTATATCGTATTCATTTCTTAAAAAAAAGAAGTGTAAAGTGTTGGTTGAATGTATAATATTATGATGATGTTGTTGAATTACTTAATTTCCATCACCTGAAGAGGGGGAAACATAATTAATTGGTAAATTTACTCCGAAAAAGGAAGTCTTGTAAGATTCCTGTCAATCCAATGCTAATAATATTAAAACAGATTTTTCTGGGTACACCTGGTTAACCCAACACATTCAAATTCAATTATTTTAGTCCTGCTTTCAGGAAAATATCCTTGAGTAAGGGCAGTGAGTAGGGGGTATTTTGTGGTCGGGAAAAGCCAGCTAAAGCGCCCTTTCATGTCTTAGAACTGCAGTGGGCAACTGCAGCAGCAGTAGCAGCAGTAGCAGCAGGCACACCAAAGTTAAGTTAAGTAAAGACAAAGAGACAAAAGCCAGCACAATTTTCACTTCAAGTGCTTTGTTTGACGCTGCGGCTGATGGCTGAATTGTTTTAACTGGGTTGAGCAAGAGCCGTTCTTCTGTACTCCACCGTTCTGTAGCGTTCTGTTCTGTTGGGGTAAAAACTTTGGGCACGCACGGGCAATACTTTTTACTTTGTTCGTACTTAACGCTTACTTTCATCGCAGAGACAGGCGGCTCCATCCACCGCCACCTTCATAAAGGAGCGCGCTCGCCCTCGCCCTCGCCCTTGCCCGGCAATAAAAAAATAATTTAACAGTTTTCTGCCCTAGGCAACCATCCAACCATTCTTTCAAGCAACTAAAGCTTCCACGGAAAAAAAACTATAGGCACTCTGCTCCTCCTGAAGATGGAGGAGCATCCCATATATGAGGGACACTGGCACAGGGCCCGGGGCCTTTCGCCTAGACACACCACGCAATGGGCTGCAAAACAGTTTTTGGACATTTCCGAATAGCCAGCGAGATTTGCTCGCCAGATGCGATGCGATATCGTCCAACGATGTGGCCTGTGAAACTTTCAAGGTTACTGGTTACTGGCCACTGGCTGGGTGGTAAATGTTTTCTGCTCTTTGTAAATATCTGCCTTTCTTTATCTGCCATCGCTGCGGGTTGTTGCGCGCCGTAAAGGCTGAAGTTATGACCGCCAGGCCGTAGGCCCAAAAGTTTTCATTTTTATTCGGAACGGAACCCACATCCTACCGACCCACCAACCCAACCAACCAGCCCCTACAAAAGTCGTTGCTTGGAGCGACTACTGAGTCGTTTGCCGATTATATAATGAATTAATTAACGCTGTATTTTGCGGTAAGGATGGCAAGTTAGCTTTATGTAATGCTAGATTTAACCAACCCGAATTCACCAGAACATATACATAAATAAATAGCTATAAAGGGGGATACCTTCTTGCGAACTGTTGGACTTAAAAATCTAAAACGATAGATCCAAATTAAATAATAATATGTTAGTGCGTACCAAGAAGGTATATTGCTATATTAGTGCCCAAATAATCTTTCTATTGGCTATAAAAGGTGCAAAGCAATTACCTTTGAAAGTCAAGAATTTATGCAAATTTAAGACTATTATTCCAAAGGCTGATGAAGGCAAATAAATCGTTTGATTTTGATCAAAATTCGTGTATATAAGCGTAGTAGGAGGAAAAGAGAAGAAACAAGAAAAAACGCTATAGTCTATGGCCTCGACTAATAGATACCCTTTACTCGGCCAAAGAGAGTGCTAGCGCCACTTAACTTACAAACTCTCATTTAAATTTTAACAAAATATTAAGAAATGTGGGCGTGGAAGGGTTTTAGTGTTAAGGTCGTTTGTGGGCTTTAGAGTGGGCGTGGCACCCTGCTTGCGCTGCGCGGGAATCCCAATAATCTGCATGCCAAATCCCATTCTAGCTGTTATAGTTTCCGAGATCTGAGCGTTCATACGGACAGACGGACTTGATCGACTCGGCTAGTGATTTTGTTTAAAAATATATATACTTAATGAGGTCGGAAACGCTTCCTTCTACCTGTTACATACTTTCCGACGATCTCGTATACCCTTTTTTTCTACGAGTAACGGGTACAAAAACGAACGGCAATTGTAGTAGCTGTAGTGCTTACTCAACTTTTCGAGCGACCGCAAAATCTGTTATTAGTGTCAAGTGGACTTGTGAGACACTTTGCACTCTGACCACCACAATTTCTCTTCTCCCTGGCGGCCCTGTCAATCTTCCCTCGGATTCTCGGATTCTAGGATTCCCAGTGTCTTCTCCTCGTCTCTAGCAGACGACTCTCTCCCCCCCAAAACCAACCCATAGTTGGATTAATACGAATTTGCGGCTGTGGCTGCTACTGCTTGAAAACTTTTGTTAGAGTTGTTGCAAAATATTAAATTGCGGTAATATAATGGGGTAGGGGGGGCGGAAAAGGGATGGGAAATGGCCTTAAAGCGAGCCGAGGGAGCGTTTAGAGCACTCTTGTTCAAAGTATAGTCGGTAGATAGTTCGATTTAAAAAGTTCGGACCGACTCATTCAAGTTGTCATCATCCCATAAAAGAGGGCAGAAAAGTTTGGCACACATATATTGGCGAAAAGTGGCGGACATGCGGCGCGAGGTCAATCAAAATCAATTTGGCTTCCTGCTTCTCAGCCCCTCGGTAATCTCGCATTGTAAAATTAAAGAATGAATATGATATGATGTGATGTCGAGATTTTATATTTGATATATAAATGAAAATGTAAAAAAAAGTCCGAAATACTTAAACACTTTTGATGTAGAAAAAGGGAATGTATATTTCTGTAATGTAAATATTTATTTTTGTAACCTGAAAGATTTTTTTAAAATCATTTCCTTAACGCTATAGGTATTATAAATGTAATGTTAAAGTATAATCTTTTAGTCCTACAAAACATGGAAAATACATGAAGAGTTTTTTATGTGAAAGAAAATGGAGATAATTTTCACTCGAGAAAAATATATAATATATGTTCCATTATTTATTTTTAACTGTGCAGCTCATCCCGGTGATTCTCTCCTCGTTCAGAGTAAAGTGCAATTGAGGGCTTTTGCTTTCTCCCTTCTCCATTATCAATTTCTTTCAATTTGATCAATATTTTCAGTTGGCACCCAGGACTTTTGGTGGGAGAAAGGGCAATCTTTTGTATCCTTTCAAGGCTGTGCAATCAATCAATAATCCGCGCAACGTCTGAGCAGCAGCGACATTAACAACAACAGAACACTTGATTTCAAGCTCAAAGGGGTTTGCAACTCAGCCGACTCGGCAGTCCTTTTCGAAATAAGCTGCATTCATAGGCACAAAGGTTGGGGGTCTTCTGGATGGCGGAGAAAAGTGGAAAAGCGGAGTGGGAATGGGAATGGGAATGGGCCAAGGTAAAAGCGGTCTTAAGATGCATTGTTGTTGTTGTTGTTGTTGTTGTCGCATTGAGTGAGGCAACCAACGAACAAACAAGCAAACAAGCACAAACTGACAACCCCAAGTGAATCGTTGTGAATCTTGAAACTCGAACCTCCAACCTCCAACCTATGGCCCTGGAAGTTTCGCTTTGCGCCGCTTTTTCAGTCGAAAACAAAAACAGAAACAGAAACTGAACTGAAACTGAAACTGAAACTGAAGCACACAACTCTCTGACATTTCTGTGGCTTCAATGACACAATGATAAATACAGTTGCGGTCAAAATAATAGTAGCTGGGTAATTTCAAAGGCTTAAAAAGCATACCCTTGAGGCAATCTGTATGGTAGCTTACCATATGCCAGTTATCGTAGTAGAAAAGGTTGATGAATTGTTTTATATTCTTGAAAATGCACTTCATTATATATATGGTATATACAAATTTAATAAAAATGTAAATGATCGATGTTCTGTACATATCATCCAAATTCGTAAAATCTTTTTTATTTGTCCCATTTAGTGCCAATTCATCAATGGCATGTTAGCTTTTGTCACTAAGTTATTATTTAACTAAACATTTTTAACTGGGGGCAATGTTGTAGTTAAACTTGTAGGTCCACATACTAAAACTGACATCAAAAAGTTCTCAGGCATGATCGAATTTTCCATTGATTCGTGTGACAATAGACTGTGAAGACAAAAAAACTATAACCTTAAAATGAAATTGAGAAAATGGGAATTGGTATACACAGTCTTTACTTCTATATTTTTTATATTTCCTTTAAAAAAGATCATAGGCTATTATTGTTTTGACCGCGGCTGTATATCCAACTAGGCGCTAGACGACGACGACGAGGCTTTTGAATTTATGAGCGTATTTAATTAGCCAAGGAGGACGAGGAAGGAGCGGAGTGAGCCGCCCATCAAAAGCAAAAGAACCTAAACTTGAGTCTACGAATCAGCTAAAACGGCAGCTGTTGGCTTTGATTGATTGATTGAGGCATCGGATGAGTGACAGCTGAAGTGCGGCATATTTAATTTGGCATGGGGAAGTGGCCTGGACCCATTCCCATTCGCCATCCCATTTTGGCCACTGTCAAAGTCAAAGTCAATGCCCATAATGCTGAAATGGCCATTCAAAATGTGGCTGATTTATTATGTGTTAAGACAACAGATTTACTTGGATTGTTGTTGGGTGTTTTAAGTAAGAGATGAGTGTATGCAAGCCCATCCATCCATCCATCCATCCATCCATCCATCCATCCATCCATCCAACCCACAAACCAACCAACCATCCATCCATCCATCCATCCATTCATCCATCTATTCATCCCACCAGCTAGACATCGCAGGCTGGCAGATTGAGTGAAAAAAGGAGGGTCCTTGGGCGTTGGAGGAGCAACTGTCGACAGAAGGATTTGGCAATTGATGCCAGTGGTGGTGGTGGCGGTGGTGAGGAGGAGTATCCATCCTCTGAACATGCAGAGCAGCCCAAGGTGAAATTGGAAAGAACAGGGAAATAAAAGCAAGGTGAAGAACTAAGACCAAATTAAATAAATTATTGCTTCTTCGTCGGCTTTTCCTTTGTATTTTTTTTTGCACTCTACTTATTCGAAATATATCATTGGCGCCAGTTCCCGGTAGATTTCCCATATTATTGTCTTATTTAAGTTGCATTAGTGTCTTATTTATGGCCACTCGATGGCGATACCTACCTCCTCGTGAGTGTGAATACGTTTGGCCTGGGCCAAAAAGTTTTCGCCACCACTCCACGTATGGGATATACCATACTACCATACCGTACACACGAATGTATAAATATTTTTGTATTTTTTTTTTTTTTTTTGGCAGGCGTCGTCTCTGCATAAACCATTACTAACTGCTGCTGGGTCAGGAGCCCAGGTCCTCGCGCTTCCTTTCGAGGGTCGTGGCTCCAATCCCATTTGTGGGAGTGGTGGTTATCTGGCTTTCGTGGTTATCTGGCTGAATGCGTGGAGACAAAAAGACGGGTCACGTGTTTGGTGACCCCACAATGGTCATGTTGGAAATTAACGAGCAAGCCAGTTGAATTTGGCGTGCAGAGGTTTATATTAAAACACCCTTGAAGTTGGCTTTTTGTTTTCGTTGCAATTATGTTCAAAATCGGGGATTTTTTCAATACGAGCTTGTTATGACTCTGTATTTATTTTAAAAGGTCATGCCAACCTAGGCAAAAATTATCCAAGGCTTGACACTTTATAAATTAATATAGGGACTCAAAATATTCTTGTTACGAGTATTTTTTTAATAAATCCAGTCGGTGTCATAAGGTTATTTTTAGATTTTAATATTTTCGGCAACTGTTGTATACAATTCTGAGTACTTGAATGATTATACAAAAAAGTTGGTATATATTTAATTGAAAATATTAAACCTACAAAAAATTAAACCACTTTTCCGATGCATGTTCGTGCACAAATTATAATTTTAAGTGCATTTCGTTGTTGGCATGGTGTTTTAAATCGATATTTAACATTTGCCTGCTTTTGTTGCCTTTTGTTTCCGATTCCGTTGAGTGGACTTACATTAACTTAATTTCATAATTAAATTTCTGGCCGTGGGAAAAGTGTCAGCAAATCAAACAATTAGCCACACATGTGTGTATGCAACACTGAAAATCGCCACGAATATAATATACCCTTTCGTTGCAAGAAACTCAGACTTAAACAAAATTGAATGTGTTATATTGTTATTAACCAAATGGTTTTATTTGATTCTTTCCAGGTAAGAAGACGCCATGAATACAAGTGTGAAATAAAAAAGTATGGTAACTATAAGTAATTTTTTAGATCACAGAATGAATTTACAAATAACAAGCCTTAATTACTCTCGTTGTTCTTAACTTATGACAAATTGAAAGCAATAATAGGCCAATATCACAGCCATTGACTTTTAAAGTAGCAAAGCAACTTTAAAATAAGAGAACAATCCAAATCGGTTTGATTTTCAAAAAAAAAATGTGAAAAAATAGCTGGCAGTCTGTAGTTGTAAAAAAATCATATTAAATCATAATAAACGCATTAAAAAAAGCATTGACAAATGAAAGTTGACCCGAAAACACCTTTGTGCGGAAATCCATATATATTTGCATTGTTTGTGGTGCAGATGCCCACCCAGTCCCAAACATATAGTAATGTTTAAAAGGCTTAACTGGCTACCAGGACAAAAACTCAAACAGTATAAATAAGCAGTGTACGTTAACAGCATTTAATAACATTGATTTATTTGTGGCAATTGCTCCTCCATCCTCCAAATGATAGCTGCATAAGCAGCATTGAAGCCAAAACTTTGTTGACATATCGATGAAATATTGTAATGATAATAAATAAATCTTATGCGAAGGATACACGAGCAAGTGGTGGAAATAAAGTTTGGATTTTAAATTGCTCTTTGAAAAATACAAAACTGCTCAGTGGGTCCAATTTGAAACCCTTACAGTGTCATCTTAAATTTAAAAATGATTAAATAATTTTTGGATTTCGACAGACCGCATAGACCTGATTTATTCAAGGGTCGAATATTGCCGGTCAGTGTAATTTGCATATTATATGATTTATTCAACGACCGCGAGTTAAAATTTCGTGTTTTCATGTCATAAAACTATAATTTTTGACTATTATTTTGATTCCTATCTGAAAATATAAAGTTTTTAAAGTTTTACTAAAAATCAGAATGTGCCATCTTATATGGTATATAACCCCCCTGTTGGTTGGAACCACGATATACTGGCTCCTTTTGAATATAAGGGCAGTTAAAGTAGGTTACTTTCAAAAGTTCATATGCGTATTTATCAACTTTATGGCGTTTTGTTTAGAAGACAAAGGTTGTGTGGTGGTGAAGATTGTTTGCCTGTGTGTTTTTGTAGCTGCTTTGAAACTTCATCTGCACTTCGAACGGCTTTTAGTGGCTTTCCCCCACACACATTTTGTTTTCTTTCTGGGGCTTTAATTAAATACACTTAACAATGTATATTAATTAATTTCAAGAGTTTTTGCTCCTAGTTGGGGTTACTTATTGTCTGGCAACTTTACCCGCTACCCATTTTTACCATTACCGTTTTACATTAGCTCCTCGTAGTCCTATGTATCCAGCCACTCCACATACTCACATTCCCATTTACCCCTGCCAAATGCTTCCTTCTGCACTAATTTGCACACCCACATTATTCACCTACTTTCACAACACGCGTTATATTTTTAATTAATATTTTCTGCGCTGCATTATCCTCTACTGGGGCATGCAAAAGAACAATTTATGGCCACATCAGACAGACGGACTGCAAACTACCGACTTCCGACTACGGACTACGAACTACGAACTACGGACTGGAAAGCTGCTGAAGCTAAACATTTTAATGCGGCTGACAAATGATCAGCGGGAAAATGGGGGAAAGCTCCCTATTACCATTTACCATTGTACTTTCAAAAGCCTGAGCTTAGTATTTAAAACTGCTAATGGGCAATATAATACCAACTTAATGAATTTAAGTTTGTATTTTTCATTATTTCTGCAGATCTTTTTATTACAAATAAGACTTTTCGAGGAACAACCGAGGACCAATACTAAAGTACAGTTTTAAACCTATATCATTTTTTAGACAAGAGTGTCATTACTTCGATTCATTGTATTGACCCATTAGTACACACGCAGATCATATGGTAAAAATGTATATTATGCCTACTGTTATTTACTCATGTAAATAATCCAGCTAATTTAAATATTAATAACTTTATATACACTCAGATACACAAATGGCATTTTATGAAGCCTTCTCTCACCGATTCGTGTGCCAACAGCAACATTTGTCATTTCGAATTGCGGTTTCGTAGAGTTTATTCGAAGTGTCAACAGAGCAATGGTATAGGGACGAAATTTAAGTACGATCCAACGAAATATTTTAATTTTTTTCCAAATTTCTTTGCCAAACATTCTTTCCTTAAAAATGTTCTTTACTTTGTAGTAGTGTTTGACACTATTTGAGTGGGCGTTATGACATGCGCCCAGTTTTTCTCGCTAAGGAAGTAAGCTTTAAATATCTCTTTGCTCTTGAGAATCATAAATTCCTATTCAAATCATAATCCAAGAAGTCACGGCCGAGGTCCCACATTTTCGAGTATATGTGCCTTTTTTTTGTCAAGATTGTCTCCAGCTGTCGAAAGGGTCCCAAACTAGCTTGATCTTTTATCGGCCTCTCGATGGACGCAGTACGCAGTACCAGCACGAAATGCTCTACATTTTTGGTTATATCCACTGGGAGCGTAAAATATGACCGGTAATGAGAATGGGGTGTCTGGAGAAGGAGCAGAGCAGGAGTTTGGAGCGAATCCTTCGACTTGGACTGTCACGTTTGCAACAAATGGCGCATGGCACGCAAAGGGCTAATGTAATTCGTGTATTTTACTTGATTTCATGTTACGTGCACAATCGGCCAAATTGCAAGGCATCGAACCAAGCCGGAAAGTTGCCTTGAGTTTAGGCTTTTAGAGGTCCGACCAAAAAACCAAAACCACCCAGAAACCGAAAACCCAGAGGAGGCACTTCCATTTCGGGTGACACTGTCATGGCCAAGGATTGCAATTGGAAAGTGGCACCTTGCAAAAGTGGCAACAGAAACAGGAATAGGAACAGGAACAGGAACAGGAACGAGAACGAGAACGGGAAAGTGGCAAATGCAAGTGGCAAGCAACCACCTGGAGATCTGAGAGCTCTGCAGTTCTGCAGTTCTGCATTTCGAGCTCTGGGGTTCCCCCAATTTTCAGCCTGGGAGAGCAGGCAAAAGCACCGAGCACCGCGACGCATTTATTAGCATTTTTATGTGAACACTTTTTCGAGTTTCGGGGGCAAAACATCTCGAACGCAGCAAGGCGAGGGTTTTTAATTAAGTTTTGAGAATAGAGAGGTAGAGGTGAGTGGGATGGGATGAGCTGAGCTCTTTCGTCTTCAAATTGGGACTGGGCTTTGGGGAGTATGCTACGACTATACTATATAACAGTGGGTTGTTGGGCGAAAAACTTGTATAATTTTACTCGGCTCACTCTTTTTGTGGCCGGCTGCTTTTGCTTTTGCTTTTGCTTCTGCTGTCGTCGTTGAGCAAAAGTTGCATTCAAAATTGCAATTTTATATGCGCAACGCTCACCATCAACTTTGGAAACAATTTGTGACATCCTTGAGGGATAATCTGGCCCAGATTGAGAATGAAATCAATTTGATTGTCAATAATATTCAGCCCACTTGATTAAGTAAATGTCCACTACCGCCCAGTTGATTATAAATTTGCTAGGAAATTAATTAAAATGTATGATTTTTCAATTGAAAACTCTTCCCCGAGAAACACTTTCAATGAAAGGAATTAAGAAAGGAATAAAATAAATCTTCTACGTATAAAACACTCTCGTTACCAATCAAAGAATCAATGCAGAGCTTAAACCAGAAAAGCTACAGATTCCCTCCTTTTTTATAAATATTCTATCGGTAAAGTTGATTGTGCTAGGACTGGATTTTAGCCTATGGTGCCACAAACAGACCCAAAAAAAATCCAATTATTTTTTTTTCCATAATATCATTGTAATTCTGGTTAGCTCTTTCCAAAATAATTGCTCGTTAAGTTGTTTGTCCAGAAGTGTCATATTTCAAGCAGTCAATTTAATCAAGCTCTAGTCCTGTTGAAATTGAAATATGCAACAGCAATTCCCCAATTAACACATGTTCTCAAAAAAAAAAACACAGAGAAAAGCAATAGGAACAAGAACGTAATTGTTTTTATACATTTAATGGCTGCTTGGCTAAAAATTAATTTTATTTTGATGGTGGTGGGGGTGGCGTCACAGGAATTTTGAAATTAAGCAATGCCAGTAACCAGAAACCTCTCAACCCCCTCCCCCCATCGCCACCCTCCCTTTCCTTTGCGTCTCTAATTGTTTTTTAAATACGTCTCAAATGCTCTCTATTTTAAGTCGAGCTATATGAACAAAGCGCAGCGCTAGCAACAAAAAACAGAGAGGCGAATGCAAAGCACAACTTCAACGAGAGCCGAATCATTGAAAGCGCCTTTTTGCCTTTTTGCCTCGAAAATGGGGCGTGACAGAAATGAGCACACAAGTGTCATAATCACACACACACAGCTACAAACGGCTACACATGCATTTGCTTACTTGAGCTAGAGATTTACCTTCAAGTGAGCAGCTTTTTAACACTTTTACTTTCAGCAATACTCAGCAAGCAGCAAAGCTGCGCCAACTCATTTAATTTGACGGCCCAATCTTCCCACGCTTTCCACCTCCATACCGAAACGAAACCCCGAACCCGAACCCGAACCCCATGCCAAACCCCAAACCCATCCATCCATCCATCCATCCATCCATTCCACCTTCTTCTCGCGAAGCCGTTGCCTAATTGTCGTCTATCTCTAGTCGACAGTCGACAGTCGACAGTCGTGCCCCATGGCCCCCTGAAAACCCCCCCACCCTCACTGATGTTTGCTGTCTCAGCGCAAAATGTTGCTGCTCTAATTAGAATGAAACAATTTTCATTTCATTCTACATTTTCATGTTGTCGTCGTTTGCTGCCTTTCTCGTACACTGATAAAAAGCAGGAACGCTTTCAAAATTTTTCTAAGGTCCGGGTTCAATCCCCAATGCTTACGAAAAAGGATATTTTTTGTTATTATAGTTACATTTTAATAGCAGTCTAATATGTTTAGAAAATAATGTGTCTGCTGGTTTCTGTTTTTTGCTCTACTTTTTTAATTGGTTTTTATTTAAAACTTTGAATTTTTAATACCGATAATAAGGTTTTAATACTTTATTCTGTACCCAAATCTTTAATAATATATTTTTCGAAAATCTAAATATTTATTTTCTGTGTACTTGTTGCCTTACTCGCATTTGTCGCTTGCTCGGCCCAAAATAAATAATTTACGCCAGTGTTGCTACTTTCGCTGAGCCAAGCAAAATTCATAGAAATTATGCCAGGCAAAGAGGATGTCTTTCCTTTCCATTTTAATTTCAATGTACTCGCAACTACGCACTCCCCTGCATATATCCCTATATATATCCGTATATATCTCTATCCGCATCCACAATGTATGGCATACATAGATGTGCTGTGGTGTCCTGATGTAATTTCTACCCGCTCAGCAGGCTGTGCATCATATTGCAACGGCAACAACCGCATAAAGACATTAAGCGCATTTAATTTGAAGTGGCAAGATGAATGGAAATTCGCTGAGGCAACCCACTGAGCATATGACCTGCATTATATGTTCATCGCAGATAAGGGAAAGTGGGGAAGGGTCTTGTTTGGTGGGATCAGTACAGTCATAAAAAAAAATCAAAAATCTCGATGATTTAATCAAAAACGTAGAGTATTTTTTAAGAGTATTTTGCACATTATTCTTATACCCTTGCAGAGGGTATAATGATTTCAGTCAGATTTATCAGTACTTCGCATCTTTCAATATCAAAATAACATTATTCATTAGTTAAAATTGTACGTGTAAATTAGCCTATAAATATCAAGTTGATCCTGCCGCTTTTTTCTATTTGTGTACTGGTACGAATGAATCCATCCATCTAGTCAATGTCCCCATATTGTGGCGTATTTTCTATCCAACCTGATGACTAAAAATGGTTAGACGAAAGTAACTAGCAGCTGTTGACAATTTTCGATAATTCTGAATGGTGATGATGATAATATCATTTATGCTAAATGTGCAGGATTTGCTGGCAGTGTTGAGGATTATGTGCCCCGCCGGGCAAATGGAAATGGAAATAAGATACTTTGTGCGGCTGACTCGTGACAGTTTTATGAACCTTTTCGGCATAGTTAAAGGGCCTATAAGCTAAATCTTACCGAAGGGTTCTTCTGGCCGGTTAAAAACCAATTTAGTAGCAAAGGCCTGGACTGTTTTTAGTATCTGAAATTTAAGCCACATCCAATGATTAACAACTGACATTAAATAAATGTTCATATACCCATAAAATGTCCTCTTCAGTGTCAAAAGACCTCATAATAAGCTTCATAAGCTTTATCTTCCCCCTCATTTTTAGTGAGCACATTTAACCTCATACTTTCCGGAAAGCTTTTTTACTCATAGGCTCTTAAAAATTACAAATGCGTTTTATTATCACTTCTAAAAAGATTTGTTCTTAATACAGAATACGTTTACCTTTTACAAGCCAACTTTTATTTATTTTATTTTGTGTGAACTAAAAGAAAGTTTTGCTTATGCTTGGATAGTAGGATTTATAATAATTTATTTTAAGTGTGGCTTTACTGGGCGGCTATTCTTTGTGTCCCTGGTCTGGCAATTTCAGAAAATTACCCTTAAGCCGGTATTCAATTGAAGCACGCCTTCTGATAACACATTTCCTGCAGCTGTTGTGGAAACTGAGGCTGTAATTGCTGTGATCGTTGCCGCCGGCAATTTCTATCGAATTTGACCGACCACTTGACCTTTCTTTTGAAAGCACTTTAATATGCAGCACGATGCACATCATCTTCCTCCGGCGATTTACACTCGGCTGCGGAATGCCAAGAGCAATATTACACAGTACATTGTTGTTGACTTAGCCCGTGGCAGCCGAGTTTACTTAACGGAGCATCAGAAAGTAAGTTATCCGATACATTATTAGCAAGTGCCCAGTGGCACAAGCCCCATAAAAGTTCAATTGAATGCAATTAGTTGCAATAAACGGATTTCACTTTATTCTGCGTTATTTATTGAAGAATATATCTTGTTTATTCATTCAACTGCAGCAGAGCTAGCAGCAGGAGAACTCCTTGAAATCCGAGAGCTGCTGGCCATTGATTTAGCTGCTATTCCGTACTGTTGTCTACTGTGTTTTCTTCCATTCTGTTTTTGCATCCGTGGAATAATCGCAAATAAATTGATTTTGTTTTTGTGTGCCTGTTCAATCATCCAAAGGTTTCCACATCTACAGCCCTCCACTCCGCGCCACCCACTGCAACTGCAACGGGAACTGCAATCGCTTTAGAAATCAAGTGAAACTGCAAAATCAGCAGCAACTGAAGGCAAAAGCGACAGCATTGGTGCATTTCATTTTTCAGGTCAGAGCTCTGAATGTTCATTAATTTTATCAGGCATCGGGAGCCAAGTCGTTGCCAAAATCGATGAAATTACAAAGAAATCGCTGCGATTGTCAGCGCCAGCAGCATTTTCACCAATAGTGTACCCAATGTATAGTATAACTACTACCATCAGTGACTTTAAAGACCGACTTGTGTGCCCCGCGGCACTCGTTTATATTTATGTTTGAGTATTTCTGAAAAAAAACACGAAAAGGAAGAAAAAAACAGAAAATGCATTCCGCCCACACCCAACCATCCAACTCCCAACTCCCAACTGTTCCCAACTGCAAATGCAAATGCAAATGCCACTAACAACGACATCAATATTTCGGCGCCAGCCAGAGCCAGCCACCTTCAACAAAATATTCAAATTTGGGTTTACCCAAAGACGATTTGCCATTTGTAGCAGAAAAAACGGTTTTCAATTTTGATTTACATTCTCTAAAATATTTAGGGAGTTCCTAAAGCGTATAGCTTAAGCTATGCTTGCCAGTGATATTCTTATCTATTGCAAATAAAAATCATGAATAACTCTTATTTATGGTCCCGGATTGAAATATTTATCCTTAGCCTTAGTTCTCTAAAAATAGTTAGTTGTTCCACTTTTGAGGTCATTTTATATCATAACTAAAACAAATCAAAATTCATCCATTGGCTGTTAATTAAGCAATACATTTTATAAGACAGCCCAACTAAAATACCCATATTTGTATAAATGGTATTAATTGAATACTAACATAAATGACTTTCAAAGGTCAAAATAGATATAAACGAAAGTTTCATCTGAAAAAGCTGGCCAATCATTAAGGTGATATCACCGAACTTTGCCGGATGCTCGGCTGCAATTTAATTTTGTCGGGAATAATTTGGTCCTTTGCGCGGTACAGCTCTAGGCGTTTTTCAACCTTTCCAAAAAAAAATGGCAGCTTTTAGATGACCGGAACAGCTGCTTGTGGAGGAAGTGGGGAAAAAGATGGGAGTCCTTCATTAGCGCTGAAGCATCCTTAAAGTTAAATTACTTCTGATAATGAGCTTCGGTTAGGAGGGGGTCCTGCGATAATATCCGCCGAGCTGTCGGAACCATCAAGAAATCACCGGTGACATCACTATCCGCCATCAGTTCGACGATGGGCAAAACAAAAATAAACGGTGGTGTACTGGCAATCGATGAGCGCGCGGAACTGAGAAAGTTTAAATGACGAACAAAATCAGAATTTCGGCGACACCACCATTCCACCAGCTCCGCCCCCGCCACCCATAAAATTCTGAAGCATCCATAATTTAAAGTTTGGGGCGAAATAAGTTTGCACTGCCAATATATATCTACCCAAACAGGTACGGAAACTTTCGAAATTGAACCATTTTAAGAAGTATAACTTTGTTTCTTTTTGAGAGCAAAGCCGAAAATCAATTTTGATAAAAAGCAGTGAGTACTTGAATAATGCAACACTTACGGCATTTTTTTTGGTTTTGCTATACTCTTTTCTTTTAGTATTAGTGCTATTATGTTCATATCTTATATGGGAGCTTCTTTTCTTGGTTGGTATCAATAGTCAAATTGATTTAAGATAAAAAATCATATAAAGGTGTCTAAAAGTATGCTACAAAATGTTTTTAATAGGGAAACCCGCTGCTTCCTTTTTTCAATGCATACTTTTAGACACTAAAAGTATGCCAAATATTCTGTAACGGGACGACCAATAGCGTTACTTCTGTATTTCCACTGTTAACGAAAATGTCAGCACGAGCAAACAATAAGTACGGTTGTTATTTCGGAGGGAATATGAAAAAATAGGGCTATTTTTTTCAATAAGAGCCAATGTGTTGGCCAGTTAACAACAATGGACCCGAGACTTTGGTCTACTATTCCTTTTCCGCCTTTCCGCTCCGCGACCCCTTTTTGTTTGGGTCCCGACGACGATGACTGCCTTTTGTGTTAATAAACAAATAATCTACTTAAGTCCAACAATAAAACGGGCCTGGCAAACGAGACGAACGACAAATTCATAAAAAGGCAAAACAGCACAGAAAATGGGTGGCAGATAAAGGCAGAAAATGAACATAAAAAAATTATTTCCACTCAATTTATTTCTACGTTCGCACAGGTGGGTAGGGGGAAATTCTGAAATTCTGAAATGCTGAAATGCTGAAACACACACAGCAAAAATATGCTAAGCAAAAGCCAAAAGGCTTTCCCTTTGGCAACAATCACCTTCCCCATTGTGCCTTGATTGATCGGATCGCTTTGGTGGGTCCCACTTGGCCGTCGAGCTGCGTTAATGCCACTTTAATTGACGCTCATTAGGCAACAGCAGTGGCAGTAGAAGCACAAGTAACAGCAGCAACATGAGCCCAAACGTCAGCAGCAGAGCAGCAGTATAACAGGGAAACGGTAACGGAAAGTCCCCTCAAGGCCATGTTCGAGCCAACCCCACCAAAAACCCATCTGCCCAGCTGCCCAGCCACCCAACTCGCCGCTACTAATTAGGCTGGCCCTCAAACGCTGTCCTACATTCACGATTTTTGCTCTTGGCCAACTCGAAATGGCTCCCGAGAGGTCAGCATTTACAAACAATTACCAGCTGGGGTGTCACAAATGTCTCTTTCAGCCAAAAATCAAATGAGGGTCCCTTGTGATTGATAAGAGATTTGAGCACGAGCCGAGCAAAAAAACCAGGGAAAAAAAGAACACTTAGGGTATTCAGCCAGTCCTTCGTTCTCGCAAATGGGCTCAAATGTGACAAACAATTGGGTGAGAAACAGTCTTCCTCTCGGGCTAAAATTATGGCAACATAGCATCTCAGAAGGACTAAAAAAAAATATCAAAATGCCTCGAGCCATAGGTCAAAGAACATCCTGACCACAAGTTAAGGAAAAACGGATCCAATTATTTCATGATATTATCAGAACTGACTGTTGTTCTTTTTTATTTTTAGTTAAACGTTTTACGCTCTTTTTTTGGCGCATGTTTTGTAATCACTTTTAAAAGTGTCTAAAAGTATGGAATTAAAAATAAAAAGCTTTTTAGAAATCAATTAAACATATCATGTAGCATATTTGATAGTTGACATTCGAACTTGACATTTCACAAATTTTAAAAGCTAGATAAACAACTTGTTTCATTTGTAAAACAATAGTTTGTAAAATGTTTTTTGTGTGCATTCAGTTTAAATTGTCTACCTTCTTTCTTCTGTTATTCCCCCATTTTTTGGTAGGTGACTAGAAACTAATAATTCATTAGTCATTCACACTGTGTCCGAGAGGCAAACATTTTAAACAAACTTAATCAGCATGGGGCTCGTGTAGAGCAACCCGATGCTCCAACTGTTATAGTTATTTATATGCACTAAATGTGTGCACTTTTTAGTTGGATGTAATGACATCTGATAGAACTCTATGCATAACGAACTCGAACATGACAAAAATGGGTGCTTGGCTTTCAAAGTTTTTTTTTATTTTATTTTCATTTTCCAGTGACAGTGTGTTTTGGATAAAGTTGCGTTGTCGGTTTAATTTAAAAATTTCCAACCACGAGATGTCAAAAACTAAAATACAACTCAAACAACATGTGCTACGTTTTAGAACGTTGTAGAATCGAATAATTTTGCCCATTTTACACACAGTTCGTAGTTCATGGAATGAGTTGGCTAAATGCAGTAAATGCAGCACTGCAGCACTGTTGCACTGCTGCTCTTTGCATTTTGTATGCCATTCCGCGTTTGTCGCTTTTGTTTAACATTCACTTTTGATTTATGCCGTCGAGCGTCATCGACACAAGCCTCCTACTTATCGAACGTGTATGTGCGAAGCGATAAGCGGCTTTGTCCGTTATCAGGCGCATTCAATACTTATTATCAGGGCAGCACGGGGATGGGAGTTCGTTCAGAGGAGCCGTGTTCTCAAAATGACACCCTCACCACCATCTCGATGATTTTATTTTTAGCCTTGTGACTCCAAGATAAGTTATCTGGGCGAGGAAGCATTTGGAGCATTTTATAGACTCTGATTTATAGCCCGCGATTGCATTGCTATTGATGCTTACATTTTTAATGTTACCCAAACCAACACGAACACGACATCCCACTTTTGTGACTATCGCCCTTTAAGCTCCTCCAACATCCATCCAACTGCAAATGGCACGTGGGACCTGCGTTTCTAGTTTTGAACTATCTGATCAACTTGGGGAAAGTCAAATTAAATGGGGTAACTAGCGTAAAAGTACGTAATATATGGTGAATACTCTAATGAGAATATGCTAGTCTCATGTTGGCTTATTAGCTACGTTTCTTAAAGATACATTTATTCACCTCAAACTTTCAAGATATGCAACATTTTACGTTTAGAAAAATAGGATATACTTACATAGTCGAGTTTTAAGATATAAAACTTACTTACGGTCAAATTAATACGATAATTTCAACATAAAACTAAGAGGATATATTTCTTTTAATATTATCATAAACGAGCAAAAAAAAAAGAATGAGAAGTGTATTGCAATTCCCTTTATGTGGGCGAAATGACTTTCTATGTCTCTCAAATCTCTCAATGTTATAATACTATAAAAATAGTATTTTTCTCTTGAAGTTATATTTCATATGGGAAAGTGATTTCTAAAAAAAAGCAAGCATTATTGTATTGTATTTTTGTTTCTTGAGGGTTTATTTTTTTAAGTGCACTTATGTTTCAGGTATGCAGCTTTCGGTGACCCGGTGAATCTAGCAGATAATGAGTTCCGGACAAACTCGCATTAGCCCAGGAAAAGTGTGAGACGGAGATGCTTTTAAAACTTTTCGAAAAGTCTTGCTCTGTTGATGTTCCTGCTTCTGTTAGTGTGTTGTGCTGCGTATTCGTCTTGTTGCTCTAGTCATTTGCTTATTGTCAGTGTGATCTCCCAAGTGGGGGATGTTGGGGGATGTTGGGGGATTCAACCAACCTCTGAACAGTTCTTCGCCCACATTTTGCCATGTTTGCCATGTGAGCAATATTGTGCACTTAGAAGCATTTTGTCAGTCAACACAGCAGAAGCATAAGGAGCACTCAGTTGAAAGGCGTGGCTGGGAGGTGGGAGGTGGGAGGTCGTGCAAGTGCGCTTGACATTTCTAGCGGGGGGGGGGCTAAAATATGAAAGCGAAAAAATAAAAATGAGACGAAACGAAACGAAACAAAACATGGGGAAGTGAAAAGAACACACAAAAACTGAATTTTGTGCTTGGATTTCGAGGCAGCGGGAGCAGCTGAAATAGCTACAGAAACATCAGCAGGAACACAACATAAACATATACGGCAACAGCAATAACAATTGCAACGAGAAATACCAACTGCAGCAATAATAACAACAACATTCAACTGCAGGGCAACGACAGAAGTATGGAAAAAAAAAGAAACTGACAAATGTCAACAAAGTTGATTTATTTTCCCTTACAGTTATATATGATATGCAACATTTTCCAAAATGCAATTTATATGTTGCCCACGACAACGACAACGACATTTTCATAATGTCCTGCCCCCTATTTGCTGCTCACCAATCAACCCATTAACCCCATCTCACCCATTCATGCTTGTCGTCCGTTAACCCTTTCACTTGTATCCTACTGAAATATCCTCCTTGCCTCGTTTGATTTAAACTATTCTTAACCAAATTATGACATGGCAATCCAATCGATATTTTGCTTGCAAACGTAGTGAAGCATAAGTCTCCCACCGTATATAGTGTATATATTCTTGATCAGCCTAACTATAATATAGTAATGTTTGCTTTGATATCATTACATCAAAATTAATAATGACAATTTGGCATATCTTCATTGGTTATCCAATGTAATCTATATAAGCAAAAATGTGGCTCAAAAACTAGAGGACCAATCCGCACCCAAAAGTACCAATGCTTCAGTATTAAAATGTTTTTAAAATATTTATTACTACATATAATACGCAATCGTTTATTTCGATATTAATTATTTAATTTGTATAAATTTCAGTATTAGATAACCAAGGTAGTATGTAAACGCGTATTCCAGACCAAATTGTAATACCCTGCGTGAGGGCATAACAAAAGGATTATTTCCTCAGAAGGACCGACCTCATTGTCGGGTGCAGTTTCCCAGTTTCAATTTCAGTTTCTGTGGAACCCTCAATGCTATCACTGCTATCATGTCGGTTTGTGTTTTGCGTCCTGGCGAAAGTTTAGCATACGCTGCTTAATGCGGCATGTTGCATTCGAGTCGGCCAACTATAATGCCCCCACACCCATTATAATGCCACGCCCCTATATCTATCGTGCATTGCCTTGACATAGAAACATGTGTTTGTGTTTCATTTTTTGTAAAGTATTTTGGCAAAATGCCATTATAATTATACATTGGGTTTGGCTGGCTGGATGGCTCTATATATATATATGTTTATATATGGAGTCAGTCTGGTATGTTTCATGCTACGAGTGCTGCCTGACAAAAACAGAGTCAGCCAAATCAGCAGCAGCAGCAGGAACCACAGCAACAACCACGGCAACAACCACGGCAACACGAACAACAATCAACGATGGTTGTTGCTTGTTGTTGGTTGGTTGTTGTTTGTTGTTTGTTGTCGCTGGCATTGTTCTTGTCGCTGTTTGGCGTTTGCATGGCAAATAAATCAAATTGCTTTTTAAATGGAATGATAGTGAAATGGGTGGGGGGGGTGTATTCCAAACGAATCCGAATAAAACGAAAACGTTTTCCAGATTTATCCATCTGCCTTTCCACTCTTCCCATTTCTCTTCCTTTTTTTTTTTTTCATTTTCCCACCTGAATATATATGTGTGTTTCGTAATCAAAATTTTGTCGACCAGTGTCGACGTCCACCGGAAGACTTTTTAAATTGCTTCAATCAATTTTAAAAACCGCACTTGAAGTGACGAAGTGAGGCGAAGCGAAATGGCTGCTAGCCAAAGTTAATGACCTATTCAGGAGTCTCGGTGGCAGTGGCATCTGGTATGATGCATTTTTAGCATCAGCCATGCGAGAAGCTGCACCATCCATCCTGTTGTGCAACCCCTTGCCTTCCGCTCCTCCTGTCGCCAGTTGCCAGTTGCCAGTTGCTGTTTCTGTTTCTGTTGCCAACTGCAGTGAAAAGTGACAAGTGCTTGTCCGATATTTCGGCCCACAAAGGAGCTGGGGGGGATTGTGTTTGGGGAATGGGGAATGGGTGTCCCAGCTCCGGCGACAGCCAACAATCCTTCTAGCCCCCCGGCGGGAATATGAATACCGATTTTGACAATGGAATGGGAACACCGGGAGCAAAACAAAGATCTTCAGCATTAGCCAAGGACACATACACAGGACCTGCATTGTGGGATGACTACCGACAACCGACTACCGACTACCGACTTGGCAGAAAGACGTGATAAGTCGAAAAAAGTGCCCAACGAGACAAACTTTGTAAGAGCTCACAATAGGGTCCTTCACAACGGATGACGCCGAAAGTCAATTTCGATGGATCTTGGCCAAGCACAATGTTGCGGGAATTCTAACAAAGGAACGAAACATATTGTCAACTCGATAGACTTTTAAGCGAATTAGCTTGTCAGTGTAATGAAATTGGGTAAATTAAAATTACTTATTATTTACTGTATACACTATAATTAAATACATTTTGCCTTCAGTAGAAAGTTGAGCGTCCTCAAGCTAGTATACTTAGGAATTTTCCTAGTGAAAGGAAAGAAACATCAATATTTCTGTTTAGTTTCAATAGAGTTAGTTCAACTCGATTGTTTACCTTTTTTATATAAAGCTATACACTTGAAACAAAGAATCAACTCCCAGCGAAATGCACTTAAATGAAGCTAGTTATATTTAACTCCTTTAGTTGAATATGGAAAGTGTAACTACATATATGACGGTAATTCTATAGAGTTTCCAACGAGTTACCTCAAACTACATTGTGATGAAAATGAGTAAATTAAACTCCATTTAATTTCCCCTGCTATCAAGAAGTACAAGGCTCTTTGAGCTATTTCCCGGATCATGTCTCTATCCATTAAATGTTTGCATGCCCTTCTCCGAAACCCCCTACCCCCTCCACCTCAACTCCTTCGACACCTCTGAGCTCCAACTCTCCGCCTGCTGAGACGAAATGTTTAATTGCACGCAAAACCGCAGGAGCTATTAAAATTGTAGTGCCGTATACGTAAATGAGAAAGTATGGGTACGACGCGATTTACATTAATTTGATTTCGTTTATTATTTGGAACGTTATGTGGCCGGCTCCACACCCCACAGTCATGTGCCCTGTGCCATGTGGCATATGACCTCTTCCCCCGTTTCTTACATCCTAGGGTCGCTAGTTCAGTTCGTTCGTGAGGTTTGCACGTAACTTAAATGGGCGGTTTGGCCTGACTCGCTTGATTAAATCGCCGAAATGAAATTTGCCGGGGGGGGGGGAAAAATTCACAGCTGGACGATGGCGCCACTGAAAGTTACATAAAGCACCCAGCTCCATTAAGCTCAAGTCAGATTTTAATCTATCCATACTTGCTATATACTAAAATACTAACACACCCATATGGGTGGTAAAGGGCAATGGTAGCTGAAGGATTAACGGAGCAAGTCCTCATTCACTTTCAATTTTTTATAACTACTTTGTTTTACTGAATAATTAAAATAGTTTAACTAACAGTATGTTTTTTTTACGCTTGCTTAAAGACAAATTTGAAAGCTTAAAAGATAAGTTTAATGCATCATAAATTGCAAGTAAATTAAGACACACTTAAATAACCTAGCCATATTTTACTTTTTACATTTTCTTTATGTAATTCATCACTTTCGTTTCTTGCAAGATTGTATGCAGCATCAGCTTATGCCATAAAACAGTGGGCAATGCTAAGGGCAGAGGTCCTGCACAGATTCAATAGCACAATCCGCTTGGCTTTAACGACTTACGCCGTTTGGCTCAAATAAGATAAACCGGGCGAAAAGCTCTTGGGGATTTCGCATCTTCCATCCCCTTATCTACACTTATTTTTTTTTAGTTGTAGTTGTAGTCTGAGACGCTAGATTTTTAATGTCCCCGCACTAACAGAAAGGGAGCAAAAGTTAAATTTTATGTTCGAAATTTTTATAGCTTTTCATTTTTGACATGCTCTCTTGCCAATCGCAATTGTCTGACAACTAAAACAAGTTGCCGTAACGGTTACACTCCCTTCACTAGCCTCACTAAAGGAAAAAAGAAATCCCTTGTCCAACGATTCTTTTCCCTTTTCGGCGCCCTTCGTTTTTGGATGACGCTTTACACTAAAAGTAAACGTGTCGGAGGCACTGGTAAAATATCCATAAAATGAACCAAGTTAGCACGTGACCCTCTATAAACCCACGAAGACGACGGGTCTGACGCTATTTGTCTCAGTCGTATGATAAACACTTGTAAAAAGTTCAAGCTAATTTCAGTATTTTTGGTAAATTGGCGTTCCTAACTAAAATTGTCTACATTGATTTTTAAATTCCATATTTTTATGCTTTCAATTGAAAGTTTTCAGTTTAACAATAATATGGCTAACAATTTAATTTCATGGATTGATGCTCACTTTTTTATAATCCAATAAAAGCAGCTTCGACTAAATCCATACTTTTTACAATTAAAAACTTAAATTATGCAAAAGAAAACATTATTTTTTAAAATTGGAATGGATAAATTTACTACCCATGTTTTTTTAAGTGTAAATTCTCGTAACATGCGCTTGTTTTCAAAGAAATTTTTTTCTACCACACTTCTAGCACTTATTTCTACCACTTCTTAGCACCTTCAATACTTTAAACGAACCTATTCTTTTGTAACATCTTGATTTAAATTTCATAATAGTAATTTTATATTGTTAATTAATAAATTTTATATTTTTCATACCTTTTTTTTGAGTGGAGAAAGTAAATCGGCTTACCACACAAAATCTCCACCTCTTCAATTTACATTGAAATTCCGTAGCTATGCTCACGAAATCAATTTATGCCAGACCAAATCAATCCCATACAAACCAAAGCAAAGTCTCAAAAACCGAGCGACCGACCCACTGTCGAAGGAAAAAGTCTCCAATGAATACGTCTTAAATGGCATCATAATTAATAGCACTTAATATCAATAAATTATTTGCAATGCGTGCCAGGTGAGCAGACATTTACTTTTGCTATTTGCTCCTGCTTTTGCTGTGGAAGCCAACAAAAAAAACTAAGCATCGACAGCTGTCCCATCCGCGTAATAAAGCAGACACGCCTCCAGGATAAGGCTTACCATTACCAGGAGGACAACACCCCCTTCATCAACAGAGCAGGGAGCAGGGAGCAGGGAAAAAAGCGTAATAACAACATCATCCTTCTCAGCCTTCGGGGCCCATTCGAAATTCTCCATCAACAAGGCCGCCAGCTAGGAGGTTTTGACACCAGACGCCCAGTCGCTAGAAGAGGCCATCAAGTGTTTTAATTAGCCCACCCAGACCCATAGACGACCCATAACACCGTGCACCATACACCCCATAGACCAGATGCCATTCCCTGTTCCCTGTTCCCTGTTTTCTGTTCCCTGTTCCCTGTTCCAAGGACCAACCGACAGAGCGACCGACACCGCCTGTCGGTAATTTATGTTTTATTTATGCAAAGATATTGCGGTCCGTCGTCCACTCCGCTCCACTTCTCGAGTCTGGGCAGATGTGAAATGTGAAGTGGAAGTTCAGTATTTGTGGGGTTTTTGGGAGG
Source organism: Drosophila suzukii (assembly GCF_043229965.1). Classification (NCBI taxonomy): domain Eukaryota; kingdom Metazoa; phylum Arthropoda; class Insecta; order Diptera; family Drosophilidae; genus Drosophila; species Drosophila suzukii. Next base: position 1,471,971 of record NC_092084.1, on the reverse strand, counting down.
GGGGGGTTTTCGAGGGCGCCATTTCGCTGGGTTACGCGTTAATATGCAACATTGTTTAACTGATTGCAGTGGCCGTCGACGGCTAACGAACCCGTTAGCGGTCTGGTCAGGATCTGGAGGGTTTTGGTTTTGAGGCGAGCTAAATCATCGGGGTGGTTGGTTCGTTCCACCAAAGCCGAAACGGGAATAATGCAGATATTATAAACTGGCTAATGCAAGAGACTTCCGCATTCGGAAACGGAACCCTTGAAAATTGTTTTACAGAACCTATAAAGAAACTGTGTTGAAGGGGTCGGTATATCTGATCGAATATGGGGATAACGGGAGGATCAATCAGCAGCAGAAAAGTCAAGAAATTCGGAAATTATTCAAAGATGAGTTCTTAACTTGAATATCTTTAAAAAATTCTAATAATTTAAAATTCCAAAAACAGTCTTAAAAATGCCTTTAAATTTGTATTGCTATCAGTATACATTGCTTTCACACTTTTCGCACGAGTAAACGAAAAAACATGTGAAGCCTACCTATTGTAATGAAAAACTGATTGATTGGGATAACGCCGGCGGCAACCGCATACTTCAATTGAATGCTGCTGGTCATAAATCAAGCAGACCTGCAGAATTTCGCTTCCTTTGAGGGCTTTGCAACAAATAAATTGGCCACTTATTTTCTGTTTACCAAACAGCTTTTTCAAGTGGCTTTAAGTTGCAACTTTAATTGCCTGCACAACACAACTTCGCTTCGAAACGGGCGCACAAAAATAAATTCTGTTAGCTGTCGGGAAATTTGCACAGCTCTCAAACTGTGAGCCGATTTCCTCAAAAGTTCAGTCGGCCAAGAAACCCTACAGCATTTCTCTCCCCCTATTTTTCCCGCCATCGAGTTGCAGTTTATTATACGAACTTTACGTGGCGCATCTCCCTCTGTTTTTTGTGCACCAATCCCCCATGCAAACATTGCAACTTTAGTACACATTTTTTGAAATTTTTTATTTTTAAAATTTTACGTTTTTAAGTCGTTTTTATTTATATACCAGAGTTTTATTTAATAGTTGAAAGAAAGACACTTTATATGAGATCAAAATCATAATAAGATCAAGCTTATTTAATAACAATGAAATTTTAAGAATATAGTACGGATAGTGTCTTAGCAGACTTGATATCGCCTGGACCCTTAACAAACATAAGATCATAAATATGACTTTAACAAGGCGTTGGCAACTGAATGCGTGCTCATTATGAAAGTTCTTTGATGATATTTTATTTCTGCAAGGATCCTTGTATTGAGGTGGTACTTGGAATCACCCATTCCGTTTGCTCATGGCCTCGTCGTTCCGTAAAACCTCACCTTTTTCCTTTCTTTTTTTTCCTTTCCTTTTTGGCACACCTTGTGCTTAAGTGCAATGTTGCATTTTTTCCACGACACTTGTTATTTTTGTTTTGATGCATTACAAATTTCGTGGCAGCCACTTGGCGACGCCTCTCGACGATGATGTCGTTGCTTCGATGGCGATGCACGGGCACGGGCACGGCCACCCAAGCCAATTCCATCCAGGATTCCCCAGTCCCAGTCCCAATGGCATTTCCATTCCCAACTCTGGTTGCCTGGCTGGCTGGCTGGCTGGCTGGCTGGCTGTCAAGCGACCTGGCGGCAAAATAGACGGATAGACGACGACGAAGGAGAAAATATTTGTGCTAACCATCCAAGTTCTCCCCCTTCATCGCGCAAAAAGCGCCCGTAATTGCTTATGCAAATTTTCGCTGCAGTTTTCAACACGGCGCCCATATACCATACCTTTAATTCGCCCTCGGAAAGGTGAGACCCGACCCGACCCGACCCTACCCTTCATGTTGCCAAGTCGTCGTCCTTTTCGTCCTGGGATGAAGTTCTTACTCTGGCAGATAGAGATACCGACCCGGCTGCAGCTGCAGCTGATTCTTTGACTCCTGGCAGAAGGCACTTTAACGCGGTTTGCGAATTGTGTGGCCTGGCCTCGCAACCACAGCTCAGCACACAGATGGAGCAATCTGTGTACTGAGATTGTAGCCCGCAAATATGATGGTTTTTAAGGCGAAGTAAGCATTTCCACATCTATATTAGAGTCGGTAAACAAATTTCTAAAGGCAGCAGCACTTGGATATTGATCTTTAAAGGGTTCCTGTCCTTGGAATAATCATTTACCATTTCCTTACATTCCTGCTTTTTGTTTAAGTTTTGTGCATTTCTATGCATACTTTGTAGGGCAGTTCATTTAGTTCTCCAGATGAAAAGAGACGTTTAATATTTACAATTGAATAATGTAAAATATTTAACGGTTTCTAAATACTAAACGTTTATTATGAACCATTAAATAAGTTAGATTGATACTGAAAATTGCAATTTCGATTTCGTTGTTTTTAAAACTACTCCAAAGTCGAACTTAGTTTTTTGATATTATTTGCAAGACCTCTCGTGTATAGGAAATTCGCTTACCTTGGGTGAACTTAAACGTCGAATGAGCGTTATCCTTTACGATCTTCCCCTCAGTCGTTGCATCCCCCGTTTTCGAATCGATAAATGAAACCCCTGACTTTGGAATGAACCGAAATGTTTATTCGATAACCGAGTTCTATTGAATTAATATCACATCGGAGGGGAATCGAGTACCAGGAGGGTGGGATTGGGATGTGCAGGGGGTTGGTTATGGCTATGGCGATTCCATCCGCTCTTACCGCAATCGCGAACCGCTCACTGTTGCTTTTCTATTGCAATAGCTGTATAGCTATAGGTATTACTATTCCTGTTGCCAGGACAGCTGTCGTCGTGACAATGCAGTGGCTGTTGCTTTTGCTTTTGTTGCTGCTCTTGCTTTTGCTTTTGCTTTTGCTGTTCCTGCTGCATTCGCAACGGCAGCTGCATCTGCTGCTGCTGCTGCTGCTGCTGCTGCACCCTCGTCCTTCGACTCGCATGTTTCCTGTTTGCCATTTTTGTGCGCTGAAATAAATCCATCGTCAGTCCGGCATCAGACACACACACACACACATCGGGGTAAACCGGAATCATTGCTGGAGGCACTAGAAACTGGAATACATCAGGTAGGTGTCTATCTATCTACCCATCCATATATCGAGGTAACCCCCCTAATCAGCATGGAGCCCAAGTCCTGGGTTTTCCCGGTTTCCCGGTTTCCCAGGAGCACCACTTAATTGGCTGCGCCTGTCAATCAGCATTGCTCGCTTCCTCCTCACGTGTTCGGTTACGGATTGGATGGGTTATATTGGTGGGTATGTGGGGATTGGGTATATCCCGTATCCCAGGATATGGGTGGGACCATGACCATGGTCGATTAGGTGCCTAATAGGCGACCACTAACAGTTGATCGCCGCCATCACATTACACGCCACCGCCGAGAAGTGAGCTTTCTATTTCAAGGCCTTCCTTTGTGCCCGATTCACCTGCTCATTGCCACGTGCCAGCTTAAAAGTGTCAATTAAAATTAAAATTAAAATTAAATTAAACTATTTATATATACATTATGAAACAGTTTCTCTTATCTTGCAGGCTGTCATCGTCAGCGAATCGTCATGCTACTTCAAGCCAAGCACAAACATAAAAAACTATAAAAACAACCAAAACACGTGAAGCATCGAACAAAAAAAAGGACGAAGGAAAGTTTTGGCACCATAAGAACTTGCTTTTCAAAGGGACCTGGTAAGTTTTAGAGGATTTATACCAAAGAACTTTTTATTTGACCAATATATGAACATTTTTAGTTTGACCACTACTTTAAGTTTAACATGCTAACGAGAAAACGGACCAAAATGATTTAATGATTAGGATCATTGGAGCTGTTTAACCTAACTTTTTAGATACTTTTTTGTTCTTATAATAAACATAAATTTGTATTTGCCTTCTTAAATTATTTGTGATCATGATGGCTCCTAAATGTGTGGATGTACATTGCAAATGCTGTGGGTTCTTTGAATATTAGTCTAAAATATATAGGCTCCTTTAGATATATTATTTTTTATTTATTTATCTGTTTCAAGAAATATCACATAAAGAATATACTCCTTGCGTGCTACGACTTCATTTTCGCTTAGCTTATCGCACAATTGAAATTTAAACTAGAGCTCGTGATAGATTGTTTGGCGATAGTAGGTTCATAATTTATTTTTCTGATGCATGCTTGGTGGCTGTGCACGTGTGGGGCACGTATTGGAAAACACGTTGGTGTAATTGAGCATTTTTATTATTTTTATGCTCGCTTGACAGATAATTGTGGCCCAGGGGCGGACATTGGGATTGGGATTGGCTGTTAATTTACTTGTCACGCACGTGCCGCTCCCATTGTCCAAGAGACTAACTTATCGCAGTGGCTGTGTGTGCATCACGTGTGTGTAAATGCAAAAGTATAGCTAACTAACAGCACATGCCCCGCGGTTTCCCAGGAATCTCAATCCCATTTGAGGAATAAAAATGTCCTCTATTTTTTTCAACTTTTTCTAGGTGTGTTGAAAATGGTGTCTTAATATTTTTAAACCAAAAGAATTTAAATAGGAGCCAAAGAAATAACAAATGTGAAAGGCATTTTACTAATATATTGGGATATGTATCTATTACTAAGAATAGCTGAAAAACAAGATATCTAAAATCTAATTTAATATATTCAATATATACAATAATAATTTCATAGTATGCCTAAAAATCCCTAATGACGTCGTCGTATCGTATATCGTATATAATATGTTCTACCTTTATTTTAATATTTTCAAATTGAGGTTGAATATGTTTAGTATTGAAAATTATTTGATTGTATTTTATACAAATTTTTTGTATGAAACTTTGAATTCAATAATAATAAATTTATTTTAATAAATGTGTATACATGTGCCCCCCAAGTATTATTAGTTATAATAACTTATCATTCATAACATTTTCCTAGGCGCCTTTAAAAATAAAAAATAATTAAAAATTATTCGGCGCAAGACGTTACTTCTTGTGCATACATTTTATAATTTTTGTTCTCCAAAACCAAGTAAGGAATAATGAATTTATGCGCAACAAAATTAAATTGAAAGCAAATGCACGTGGTCTTTTTCATAGTAAAATTGGGAGCACAGGACTAAGAAAGCACAAAAAACAAATGAAGGCCAACAGGTCAAGCTGAAAAACAAGAACAAGAGGCAGCCAGATCATCTTTTGCCACTTACTCGCCCTGAAACAAATGGCAAACAGGTGTAAAAATGGTTAAGAGAAAAATAAATGGGGAAAATGTGTTTCGACAAGGGCCCGGCCGAAAGGCCGCAGTAGTGACCCCCTGACCCCCTGACCCCAAGGGCCATGCCCAAGCCCAAGCCCTGCGGCCTGCGACCTAAAATTATTAAATTCCGAAACGGCGATTAAAAAGTACAACGAAGGGGTGCCGGCTCGTCCTTCTATATAGCTATATAGAATCTCTCGCAGGGAGCAAAAGCTCCTTCTTTGCTGACAAATCCAGCGCAGATGGGGCTAAAAAAAATGAAATAAAAAACAAAAAAGGCGGAAAAAACAGGGGTTTTTGGGGGCCGAAAAATAACAAAAGCTTCAAAAGCCATTGAAAAACGGTTGCCCAGGCCGCGTGGTCTTGACCGTTCACATCTACAATCCACACCAATCCACCTCCATGGCGTCCCCTGAGCTCATGTCGTCAGCATGGGTCTCCTGCTTTTTTTTTATATGTATATAGCCAGTAGCCAGTCCTCTCGGGTTGAAACGATAAGCCTAGAAATGTTACAAACTGATTGTCCCGCCAGTATTTTAGTATTTTGGGGACAGATTAGGGAGCGGATGTGGCATAACGGCGAACCTACCGAAAACCCAAAACCCAAACCCCGAAACCCAGGCTAAATGCTTCATTTATACCCAAATCGAAATCCATGGAGTCATAAAGAAAGGCTCCTCCTCGGCTTTGGTTGAATTTTGAAAAGTATTTCTTTATTGACTTGACTACTGCATGAGAGCCCCCTCTCCCTGAAAAAAAAAGATCTGAGCGCGATACAAAAGAGTCAAATTGGTTCTGACATCGCATTGAGCATTCAACAGATACAGATATATACACCCATTTTGTAAGCGGAGTGACATAAAGGTTTCCCAAGTCAAACGTCGATTCGCATTACTGTCCCCTCGTTTTGTGCTTCCAACTTTTCCATTGTTTGCTGTATTTTTTTGGGGACTCCGGAGAAGAAGGGGCTTTGAGAGTAATACAAACATATTCAACATGTCACTTTGTGCTTTTGAATAATTTGCTGCAAATAGTATATATTTCTTGGTGTTATTTAGTTGGATACCTAATGCCAAATTGAAAATCGAAATTCCCACAACTTGTTTACTCTCAAAGCCAACCCGAAGACGACGACCCGTATGGCGATTTAAACAAACTGGATTAAATCGAGTGAATCTTTGGGTTTCTATTCCCCGGATTCTTGTGCACTTGTTTGTGCTTATACGGACTGCATTTATCCATGTGGCAGAAAGGCGGAGAACTGGAGACAGGTGTCCTGGTTGAGTGCACATCCACTGACGTTGACTTTGCTGCGTGGACAAGAAGCGTGCTTCCTGTGCGGAGATTGCGAGTTGCAACTGTTGTGTCCTCAGCTAGAAAACTACATAGCGACTCGTCGACTCGGGAAAGTCTTTAGCTCCTTTTGTTCACTCGGCTTAGTCCAACCATAAATATGCAATCGCATCAGCTGGATACCAAATACTTAATAAGCAAATCGAAGGAAATATAAATAAATTATTGAGCGGGTTTCTCGAAGTCTGAAAGAAAATGCTACATTTTTTTTATTTTTACTTTGAATAAGTAAGAAAATCACCCTAATAGCTGTCCTTTCTAAAATACTAGTCTTATTGAAATGGATTTGTCTGAAATTTTATATATTTAAAAAATGTGTAATTCTACAGACGAACGTGCAACCAAGCTGTTGTACAGGAAACGTGTACAAATAATACTACATTGTTTTTATGCCCTTGCTGAGCTGTAAGCCTTTAAGCGATTCACCTTAAATTGTAAAAGGGCAATATAAAACTTTTGCAGTCGTATTTTTTTATGTGCCAACGGAGGATCAAAATAATAAAATAAGAACAACCGACTACCGTGAAACAAATTATGTTGCATTGCTAAAATACATTTGCGGAACTTTTATTCAAATCAAACATTTATGGTAATTTTCCAAAAAAGTTATTTTGATATTGACAATACAAACTTGGTCCGCTCAAAAGTATTTTCCTATAGATTTGCCGCGAAAAGGAAAACCCGTGAGGGGAGAATTTTCTACGTGGGCAATTTTAGTATCCTGGTACTCGAACGCCCAAAAAAAGAGTGGTGAAGTGAAGGCATGAAAATGCGTAAGCAGAAAAGTTTGCAGCACACGAATGGATTTCCACAAAACAGTTTTGGGGTACATAAATCTAAATGAGCTTAGTGTGTGTAACGTCGCTGGGAAAAGAGATTTATTGTTTGATTCTGCAGCATCCACGCCCCCGAATTTCCACGCTTTCACCTCCGCCCAATCATTTTTGCACCTATAGCCACCCAAAGCTACCAAAGCTACCCATTCCAATTGGGCCTCGAGGCATTGGGCGAACGAAATCTTTATGGATTTCGCTATGTAGTTGGATTGACATCCCCCCTTCGACCGCCACATCCACATTTTTGGGATGGAGAAGGCGAGAGATTCAGGTACTAAATCCCATGCCCTGGGCTATAATCTCAGGGGGTTGTAACCGCACCTAACTTATTGCTGAAATCTCGTATGAAACCGACATATAACTCATAATACCCACATATATATAGGTATTTAAAAACAACGGAATTAAGCCGATTTGTCCTCAGATTTTCATATAACCAAAATGAATGGCTAACATTGTATGAAACTGGAATGGTGTCGTTATTTTTATTCATAAATGTAGCAAAACATCACTGCTATGTGCGAATAAACATATACAACTGGGATTTATTTACACAATAACACTTGAAACCGAAGAAACACTTTTTGTGGAAGTTTCGATTCCGCCCCATCCTTTCCTAATATATTTTTAGATTTTCTATGGCACCCAATCTCCAGCAGTTTTTTACACTCCCTAGGGTGCGGCAGATTTATAAACAGATATAGAATTTCCCTGCAGGCAGGCAGCTCCACGGGAATTTCCGGAGCAACCGAAAACGGCCTTGTATAAAAATATTATATATGCACACAAATTTTACAAGTTTTCCATTACTCATTGTAGCTAATTTCCATTATTCTCTTTGTCTTTGCAGATTACCAGGTTCTTGTTAAATGGGTGAGTTGAGCCCCAAGATCATGGGCAATTAATTTTTAAAAAACTTAAAAGTTTAAATGAATTGATGAAATTAAAAGTGTCGTGCTGAAATGGCATAAAGCATAAAGCAGCCACAATCGAATGCAATTATCTTCAGAAACAACAAAGTTATAAAACTTTTGCGGATCGTTAGACGCCACTTTACTCAGTCGATTTGATTAATGTTTCTGGGCCAATTTTCTATGGCAGAGTGCAATCTTTTTTTCTACCCCTTTTCGGTTTCAGTGGCAAGTGGCCCACATTGGCAGCAATTTTTTTTACTCATTACCGCCCACTTCCTACGCCAGACTTTCTTCCCCGTAGACATTGCAGGCGTATTATTCGTCTTTGGAGTTCCACGGAAAATAATTAACATGTCAGTTCGGTTTGCTCGTAAAACTTTTGCACACACCCTCACACCCACACAAAGGCACGCGAACTTCCGCCCACACTCACACACAGGCAACAAATAAAACAAAGGAAAAAATGGCAGTGTTTTGTCGCGTTGTGTTCCGCCTGCCAGAGTTAAAGAAAAGAGTCGAGCGAAATTCCGGTGAAAATTTCTTTTTAAAGAAAAGGAAAATGTTCTGCATTTTAATGGCTAAAATGTGTAAGAAATCAAAACATGCAATACAAGAAAGCAAAAGCAGGCCAAAAACACCAAGAACAATTTGTAGCGAGGTCATTCTTGCATCCATAACAAGAAAAACCGCAAATGAATGTATACAAATAGCCAACCAAGTGGAATGAGAAAAAAAAAAAAACTTCGAAAGAAAGTGCATTATTTCGTAATTAAATAAGGTACATTGTAGAGCAGCAAGAGAACTTATTTCTTTGCCGAGTTTGTGCTATGATGGTTCATAATATCTTTCCTAGTATGCACCTACGAATTATTACCGATTTTCGGTATCTTACCATTAATTTTTATGTCGAACGGTATTCGCTGAAGTGGACTCATTTATAGTTATAGTTAGAATAAAGGTCCTTCACTTGCAGTTCAATTACCTGCACTAAAAATATGTTGCAACAAATATCGTTTTATATACATGTCTTACATTTACGGCTTGATATATGTTTATTTTACATGAGTACTACACAAATGTTCTGCGAAATGTGTGAAAAAAGGTTACAACTTTGTGAAAGGTCTTCAATTGCGACTCGAATTTTACGTTATGAACCGGTGTTGTACAACCTTACCTCCTTCGTCCTTCTTGGCCCTTTTTTTTGTTTTTTTCTTCGCGTGGCTAATAAGATTCTCCACTTTTTCCAACGCCTGCTCTCTCGCTCACTCACACGCTCGCACTCTGTCGCTCTCTTGATGGCACTTTGCATGCAAATTGTGTTCTATTTGCATACTTTTTGCAGGCACTGGGATGCATATGCATGTGCAGACATACGTACACGGATAAAAAAATATTGAAAAAAGAAAAGAATAGATATTAACATATAAGATATATTTGTATTTTTTACTTAATCTTCAACATTGAAAGTTGTAGGAAACTTGGAGAAAAGGGGCTTGGGAAATGTTTTGTCAGTCTTATGACACCTTAAAATCCTTTACCCTGGGTAATATGACTCTAATACCATATTCGCATTTTTTTGACTGTACATATGTACGTAAGTATATCTGTCGCACATTATGTGTAGCCAGGTACTTATACTGCATTGTCTGAGTGCGAGTGGATGAGTGTGAGTGTCTATCCCCCTATGGGTTTTATAAGGAAGCTCCACCTTTTCACACAAACGTATATATCATCTCTGACTTTATTCCCCCTTCAAATATTACCGCTCATCTGCTAACGAAATTAAATCCAGATTCAGTATAAAAGTAGATATTGACAGTACAAACATGCGCTCCACAGGAACGACCTCAACCTTTCCACTTTTGGGTTCTAATCGGTTTTGGAAAGAACTAGTTATTAAAACTCACGATCCATTTTGATCCATTACTTGCTTTGGTATCTAAGACCATTTTACACTTGCTTAACTTTCGACTTATTTAATGGGTTTGTTACAAAATATATATACATATAGAAGGTCTGACGATTATTGAGACATGATGCCAGCTATCTGTTACCTTTTTATCCCCGATTGATGGTAATAAATATGTTTTTTCCTTTTCCCCCTAAAGCGTGCTGGGAAGCTAAAAACTTTTGCTGTGCGTTATAAGTATTCTATGATTCACACAATACATCAGCCCTCGCGAGTGCCTTCAAACTTTCATTCCTGACGAGGACAACAAACTGCAGTCACTTTGTTTGCCCTGGCCACACTGAGTAAAAGTGGAGTAGTGCTAGTGCGCTAGTAGTGCTAGTGAACTTTTCCAAACTGGGTGCGCTTCCTTGAGCTAAGTTTCTACCAAGTTGTTTCCAACATTTGTTCTGCTCCGTAGAAATTGAGAAACGGAGAAATGGAGAAATGGAGAAACGGAGAAATTTCTACATTTAGAATTATATAGAAGCGGAGAAACTGGAAACTTTTGGCGCCAGCTTAGCGGCGCTCAACTTTCAGCTTTTCCCTTTTTGGCAGGACTCTCAAGCGCTCATTTGTTAAGTTTGTTGGCAGGCCAAGTCGAGAATATGCGGCGGTTATATCAGGCTCAGACCAGCAGGAGAAGAGGAAGAGGTAGGCGGATGGGCGAAGGGCGAAGGCGGAAGAAAGGGGCATGGCCAGACAAAGGCTCCGTTCTTCGCTGGGCTTCCTGCCTACCATACGCCATATGCCATATGCATATGCACATAAATTTTGTTGCATTTCAAGTATTGCACACCAGCAGAGGACTCGGGGACTCCCATACTACTTCTACTTGTACTACCACTACTATTTCTACTTCTACTTGCACTTCTACTACCACTGGCTCAGCTCGAAAGGACTCTCAACCACTCAAAGGATGGCAAACAGAGCCGGCATACACACATCACTTGACTTGACTGTGGGGCCATGTGCCCTGGAAAAGTGACTTGCGTTGGGCTAAATTTTAGTGGGTTTGTCTAGCAGCTTGTCGTGGCACGTAAACCTAAACCAACCGAATTTGTCCATTACAATTGCATCCGAGCCCAATTCCGCTACCCCGCTGCGCATCCGCTGCGCATTCTCCCATGTAAATCGAACCCGGAGTCGAAGTCGAAGTCGGAAGAAAGATAACATTTTTCACAGGGAGTAGGGGAGTTCACGTTTGGCAGATGAAGGCGCTTCAAATGGGTTTTGTTGGCTCAGTTGGAAATAACATAATTGGGGCTTCCATGACACTATCTTTATTATGTCACGACATTTGAGGACTTATGTAAAGGGCGAATGAGCGAATAATTTTTTGACTTATTGATTAAGTTACATGTGTCGTCAGGTCCCCAAAATAATGAGTAGCTGTGAGCTACTTTCATGTCAAAAAACTAAAAGAAAAAGTAAATTCCTCTTTAAGGAATTCACTGACTTCACCGCCATTGTTGCCGTTTCTGCTTAAAGAGCGACTCAAGACCTAAGTCGAGAAATGTCGTCTTACGCTATTGTCCTGGCCAGTTTTAATCGAAAAATGCCATAAAATAAAATTAAAATTCGATAACACGCGACGGAGATGCTCAGTCAAGTGTGTGGCAAAAAAAAGCGAGAAAGCCGGAACACAGGGCAACAATTGAGAAAAAAAACAAGAACGCTATAGTGGAGTGCATCGACTACCAGATACCCGTTGTTCAGCTAAAGGGAGCCAAAGGGAGATGGAGATATGCAAGCAGCAAAGAAAGATTGTAAGGCGCCTCCTATTAAGGGGTATAAAAAGTGAAAAAGCTATCGACTTTGGTTAGGTTACCAAGACAGATATAAAATTCTCTACACCTTGTGATTTCCAAGATCTTGTTAAATCGTCTAGTATTTTCTATCTTTCCTGGTAACTTCCTTTTAGTATTATGACCTACAATGCCGTGTTTAGGATAATTGAACAGACTTCAGTACAAAAAGAAGGGGCTACTAATCCCCACTCTGGTTTCCAAGATCTGGTTGTGTTGTCTGAAAAATACAATCAATGTAAGATGCGTTTCACAGGTGTCTCCCGACCAACAATTATAAACACCCGAAACAAGGGTATAATTATACTACGCAGAAGCTGAAAACAATGGACCAGCAACGCTAGTGGGGGGCAAAGGCACCTGATACAATCAAACTTTGTTTGGATGAAAATAAATTTAAACTGCAGGAAGCGTCAAAGCGCATGAGAGCAACGGGGACATCAAAGGAGGCGAGTCGGGATTCTAGAGTTACCAGGGATGCTGCAGGATGCGAAGGCGAAGCCATGTCCATTCAGGTTCCTTTTGCAACACAGTATGTTGAATCGATTGAATGGTCTAGTTCAGGGTTGCCTAGTCTCATCCCTGCCTTGTTTTTGCAATTGCTCTGGGTGTAACTCCTAACTCCTAGCTCCTCTTCTAGTTCCCATTCAAAGAACTTCCCATAAGGGCATGTGGCTCTTTTGCCTTCCGTTGCTTTTTGCCACTAATGGCAACACTCTTGCACATGTGTTTTGGTGTTTTCTGTTCAATAAGCAAGTTTCGGGCACCCCTGGTCTGGTTTACACTGGAGACCGGATGTGGGTGGTTTGCCAGCATTGCCATGAAACTTGTCCCTGGATTGCAGAAAACAGAAGACCGGAAAAAAATAGAGATGTCGGCCAATGTCCTGTTACCCGTTCCACTACCGATTTCAACTTGTACCAAGAAATTGTCAGTTTCCCCCTGCTATTTCTTTCAAGGGGCTGTCCATACATGACATAATTATCGAGGGAGCGGGGGTCAAAGAAACTGTAGACCCAATTATTTTTTTGTTTGAAGAATTGATTAAATGAATGGGGCCGAGCGACAATTACAAAAAAACAAAGAGAAAATGGTATAGTCGACGGCATCGACTATCAGATACCCGTTACTCAGCTAAAAAAAATAAGCGCCACCTATCGTTTATTCATACCGGCTGTTTACGAGATTTCACTAACACGCCACATTCTAATCGATATTCCACTCATCGATACACGCCAGCAGCAATGTATCACGTATCCCGAATAGGTACATTTTTTACGCTCCTTTTTAACTGATCATGATTAGTAATCATGTGTGTTCAGCAGAACTATCGTAAGACTTCCATAAGTGATCAGGTATCATGTTGTTCTGCTGATCGCAGCAAATGATTCCCATATGTGTTAGATATCTAATCGAGTAAATCGATTTTGTCGCTTGGAATGGGTTATCTTTAATTTCGATATTTCCAAGATCCATACTTGTCGTTTTAAAATAAAGTGGTCTATATAAAAAATTCGATAACCAGAAAAAATGATTAGTTCGCGATATTTTTTCGGTACAAAATTGTGGACTTTTGTTTTTTATTCGCACTCCTTGACAGTCCTTAAGACATTTAAGCTATTACCCAACATTGTGCTATTCGCTGAGTCCCCCGACGAACTCGCACATTTCCTGTAGTTGTGCTTCCCTCTTCTTTACCCCCTCGCAACTAAAGCCGAACGTCTTAATTTTCTTGAAAGTCATTTTATAGTTGTTAAGTCCCGACCCCCTTGCATTTGTTCCACTTCACTCTGAAAGGCGGAGCTAACCCTTTTTGGTCGGCAGTCGACTCCATCGCTGCTGTTGCCGCTGCCTCCACCTTTTGTGTGCTCAAATCTCGAGACAATAATTTTTATGGCATAAAATTTTAGTTCAGCTCTTACTTTTTTTCTTCTCGGGGATGACAGAAATGGCTGTGGAGGTGGCGGAGGAGGGGGTATATGGAGAGGAAGGGACAATCGTGCCTTGTCGCCATGTAAAACCAAAGTAAATTGCCATTTTTTCTAAGCACTTATTTTTTACTGCTCTAAGGATGAGACTGGGGATGCAACTGAAAATGAGGATGGGGATGATGGTGAGGCCGAGGCCGAGGCTGGGGCTGAGGCTGGAACTGGGCTGGGGAGGCAGGAAAGTGACACAAGTGGCTGGCGTCAGGGGCTTAGAGCTTAGCCTCACAGTTTTGGCCCGCCTAACTGGCAAGTACACTGAAAGATTTCCTTACTTTGCTATTGAAGGCAATCAACATTCAATAGTTTTTTAATTAATTACATTTTTAGGGATCAGAATAAGCAACCAACATTTTAGATTTCGATTTATCTCTCTTAGATGTTTTTTATATTCCTTAAAATAATTAACATTACAGTCGAGTTTTGCTCAGTGCTGGCGAATAGAAAGAAGTTTCGCAGTTTCGCACAGAGCTTTGAAGTTTAGAGAGCTTCGAGATCTGCGTCAGCCATTTGTCGCGTCTAGACGGCGCTCCTTTGATATTCGCAACTGGAAAAACTGGCAAAAAGGAAAAAAAAAGCAAACAAAAAACGGGAAGTAGAGTGGTCCGGGAACAAGCAGTGTTACCGCGCTAAGACAAACAATGGTCAGAAGCGGCATGCCAGACGACGACACTAAGTAATAAGCTGTGCGTAGTTGGGCTTCTTATTCAGTACTCTTCAGCTTTGTCGGGTAAAGCTTTAGACGGCCACGCCTACAGGTCCATAAGGACCCATCTACCTCTCACCGCCATCCATCCCCCCATCCGCCTGCAACGGAGCGTTAAATGTTCTCCTAATTTTGCGCAAACGACTGTAAGAGGGTGGCCCAATTGAATTGAATGGCTCAGTGCGACGAGCTTCATGAGAAAAAGCCATCGTCTGGGTAAAATGAGGAGCAATCGTCTCGTTAAAAATGGCGCACCTCAAGTTTGAACCGCAAATCTGTTTTCTGAAGTGTGTCAACTGGTACACTCAAGCACCATTTTACTATCGGTTAACTCAATTGTATTTCCCTTGCTGATTTTAAGTTTTGTTACATCAAATTTCTTTAAAAGGTGTCTAAAAGTATACTACAATATATTTGCAATAAAAAAAACCTATGGACTCATTTTGAAGTACGACGCTTGGTTTATCCTTGGACTTTTCTGTTATTCTTTGTAAAACTTTATATTTATCCTTCGAAAATTCTTTTTTTTTGTTAAATATCTACCTGAAAACCGTTACTCGTTGAGTAAAAGGGTATAATAGATGGCATCGACTATAGAGTTATCATTTTCATATATAATTTCCTTGCCTACTTTTGGGCTTATCCATTTTTCTTTAGAGACCTTCAGGTTGGTCCTTCGAAAGTCCTTCGACTATCTTCGAACTATCCATTTTAATGTATTTTATCTCTCACTTTTGATCTCTTTTAATTGCAAATTTGTAGCGAATTATTTTATAATCAGCTCTAATGGAAATTCCCTCTTTTCGGGCACAGTTATCTTGGATCTGTGCCGCCATTTCACCATTGCACCTTCATATGCCAGCTTCAACTGCTCCTTGCTGGCGCCTAATGAAAATAAAGGGCGCTTTTTCGGGGCTTGGAATTGGACGCCGTCTTGCTGCGGCAGTCCAACTAAGCCGTAGTGCGGAAATTAGCAGATACACAGATAAATGGAGCCGGCTCCTGGCTTGGCCTATTACCAACTTGCCAGCTCCTCGCCAAAAATCCAGCTTTGGCTGCAACTGCATAGTGGTTATTTCTCACCTAGCCCACTAATTTCTTGAAGTTTGGTTTTTTGTCGGAGTACCACTATCTACAAGTGCCGAAAATGCAATAGTTTCAAGGAAAACACTTTGTTCTCAACCATTTTGTGTAATGTTTTTAATTTTTAACATTTAAATTAATTTAAAGTGACTTACAAAATATATATGCCTACTTTCAGGCATCTTTATAATTGATTTCGAACCCTATTTTTTCGTTGCACCCGTGATATATTCAGTTACATTTCGAACGAATTTATCTATCCCTGTTTGTAAATGTCATAATGGGGAACGCTTGTCAATCGATTCAATTGCAAATTGCGCCCCTAATGATCCGATTCTGGCGACACTGTCGACATTTGTAAGGTAAAATACACAACGAATGTGGACAGCATAATAGGCCTTGAGCGATTTAGGCCAGAGGCGATGGTAAATGCACTTTTTTACACCCCCCAAAACACAACTGTCGACAAAATGTAGCCACATATTGCCGCGAGTTCACATAATGCCAAGGACTTATCGGACAGACAGACAATTGGGCATCTCAGCGGTTGGTAATTTGGGGCTGGCTATATGGATCTAGTGGAATTACCCATTAATAGGCGTTGTTCCTGACGATGAATTCATAAATAAAGAATATATACCATGCCGCACAGCCTAATGGATCTCGGGGAGTGAGGACGTGGGCTCGGTGGAAATTACACCGACTGTCTGTCTGTCCATATACATATATCCAATACGATATGATTGATGCAAAGTTCGGTCCTCGCATATGTATGTCCACGTTTGCATGTACGTGTTTTATTATTATGCACACTGAGCACATGGCATAATGCGTGTTGGTTGGTAAAGCTCGTCGGTTTTGGGGAGTGGGTGCTCTACGGTCGTTGTTCGTTGTTCGTAGCTTGTAGCTTGTAGGTTGTAGGTTGTAGGTCGTAGGTCAAAGTGTGGGGCTGGAGCATGTAGAAGAGGAGCCATCCTCTCTGTGGTCAGGCCACATGACGTAAGCGCGATACTGAGTATATGTCGGGCCAAAACAAATTAAATTGTATTACAAAAATGGCGCGCACGTTGAATGGCGAATGGCGAATGGCGGGGGCTCTTCGCAAAATGGCAACGCAGTTGCGTGTAATATCTCGTGCGAATGTGTGCCCCTTGGTTGACGTGCCAGTGAGTAAGTGCATCGTAAATAAATAGCACAATATTGAGCTCAACGCCCGTTAACGATTTAAGCATAGAAATTCATAACGTCGGGGCAGGACGAAGGGTCGCCAAAATGACAGGACTCCGGGATGACGAGACTCCAGGACTCCAGGACTCCAGGACTCCTCGTTTCCAAGCATCAATTATTCAAGCGACGATCTGCGGGGTAGAGGATGGATGGCTCAGCTCAGATGGTAAATTATGCTGATATTATTTAAAATGAAACAAATAAAAAGCTTTAATAATGCGGAAAGCACTTTACGAGTATGGCGAGAGAAAAATGGGAAAAAAAGAAACTGAATTCCTGAAAATATAACTCAAATTATTCGTGTGATTACTCGAACAATTTTGAAAAAATTAAGGTTCCTAAAGAAAGTATATTAACTCCGTTTCCTTACTCGATTTTCTTCAGATCTCGGCCTGAATCATTATAATCGCAGCAATCAAGTCCAGCACTCTCGCAGGTTTCATGTCTGGGCGTAATTCCAATCAGGTCGTACCATGCACTACACTTAAAAAAAAAACTATGTAAATTTAAATTATGTAAATTTAATCATTAATGTTGTAAAAGTAGTTTTCGTTGTTAAGTGAGTTGTTTCTAAAAAGATTTCGACCTCCCATTAAACTAAAAGTAGGTTTTAAACCTAAAAAACGTTTACAATAATTGTAAATTTAGTACCTACTTTTGGTTTAACATGCGTGCTTTAAAAATATTCCAAGCCTTTTTAGACAATTTTTAAAGTATAGTTTAAATTACACGTTTTTACTTGCACCTATGGCTACATATTCTGTATTTCTAATTTATGATTAATATTTTGATTAGTGTGGTGCTAAGGGCTGAACAAAATCCATAGGGCAATCTTGTCTAGACTAAAAACCAAGCTAAAGTTTAACTTTTGCAACCGAAGGCGGCGTAAAAGTTTCGCCACCTCAAACATTTGCCTTTACGCCCGTCGTCTTCTCGCCAGCTGAGCAGACACTTTAATCAAGAAAGTTCAATTCTTGCTACTTTTCTTTTTTGTTTTTGTGATTTTTCGCCTTCATACTTTGGCGCCTTCGATAGCGAAAGTTTTGTCGCCTGTTGCCACACTATGCATGTTTTGAAGCGCTGATGAAGGAGAGTCGGGGAATTCCAAAGTGGAGCAAATTGAAAAGGGGCGTGGGCGTGGGCGGGGGCGGGGGTGGGGGCGTGAAAGTGGGCGTGGTCATGGCAGGTGGTGGACTGGACTGCTGGAGCTGCTGCTGGAGCTTCGACTGAAATTGAAAAACAAACTGCAGCAGGGCCAAAAGCTTGGGGCCAAGCCAAAGGAACCATGAACCATGAACCATGAAGATGCAGAGAGGAGCAAGAAATTGAATATTTGATTAGGCAAGCAGCCAGATGACAGTTGAGTCCATCCTCCAACCTCCGTCCTGCAGCCTTCAGGCCATGCCATGCTGGACTCGAACTCGGACCACCTCTCCAGCTTATGAAACCTTAAAATGTCGCCGTCCGTGGCAACAAGCGAAAGATGATGATGGCGGTGTGGTAATGCAGCATATGCCCACTGTAATATGGCAATGATTGCACCTGCGAGCCGCAGATGCTCCAGGGATCGTCCTCCTCCTCCGCCAAAGATAGGATGATGCCCCCTCCAAATACTGCACATGATTGGCATGCGACATGTTGACAGGCTCGACTCACCGCAACTTATCAAGCCGTCGCGTGCAGTTTGCCAATATTCGATATGGAAATGCATCTGAACAGCAAAATGCACCTGCCTTACAACGTTGTAAACTCGGCACTCCGATAATGCCACAACAACGTATGTAATACCCACGCATCAACTTGGACGCATACTTTCCGTTCCCAAAAGAATTTGTCAACATTGTACACCATCTACGGTAATTGTAGCCCTACATTTATGTCACGCAGTTAAGAAGCCATCTCTGGCTCCCATAAAGTGTATAATCTCAGGAGAGCTTATTTCTTCATGTCCTCATACTCGTTCAGATTAAAAGATTTTCGATTAAGCCTCGAACTTTTTTTTCCGGCGCGACCTTTGTAAACATTTGTGGTAAACATACGGAAAACATGTTTCCTTTATTACATTTATTTTTTTAATTAACCCATGGAAACTATTACATATATATATAAAGCCATACACTCGAAACTAAGAATCAACGCACAGCCAAATGCACTTGAATTTCAAATCATTAATTTTGTATAGCCCTAAATTGATTTGCTAAGGTCAAGTCCAATTCGTCCCAATCTCTTCCGAATTCTGAAGGGTTAAAGATTTAACCAATTGATACACCGCCAAAGCATTTTATTTGGTGATTTTTCCCCTAGATTTCTTTACATAATGTTATTAAGGGCTCAAGACAAAATACCATTTCAATAAAAGGCCTATATACCTACACTTGTACTTAAAAAAACGAAAGTGAAAATAAATTATCGGGACACTCCACAATAGTTTTTATGTCCTAGTTATATCCATAGAGGCTTTGGAGTCCCTACCACCAGCTCTAATCTTAAAAATAATTTTCATTTTCTATTCCTTTTGCTCCATTTTTTAATAAAGCCTTGCTATAAAAGAAAAGGGGAAACGGCGGGAGGATGACATTTTTTTCGCAGTCTCCATTTCCATTCAGTTAAATGATTGCAATGACCATTGAAGTGCGGGTAACCGAGCAACACTTGGGGCGCCAATTCGACACAGAGTAATTTGCAAATAGGCTTTAAGTGCACTGTGGGCTAGCAGACTCTGAAACTAAGATACAAAACTAAACAAGGAAGAACGCCACAGTCGAGTATCTCGACTATCAGATACCCGTTACTCAGCTAAAGGGACCAAAGGGAAATGGAGATATGAATGAGATTGAAATGCGCCACCTACCGGCGGTAGACAGATTTAAGCGTTATGGGCGTTAGAGTGGGCGTGGCAATTTTTTTTTTTGATCAATCGATAGGTATTGACGAGACCAATACATTTCAGTTAAATTTTGGGCGTTAGAGTGGGCGAGGCATATTCTAAATCTGAGAATTCAATTCTCTATCTTTGATAGTTTCCGAGATATCCACGTTCATACTTACGATTTGGGCGTGGCAAACTTTTTTTCGGTCAGTCGATAGGTATTGATGAGAACAATACATTTCAGTTAAAATTTTTGATCTAGCATCAAAACCGTAGGAGCCACAGTTTTGGGCGGTTTGTGGGCGTTAGAGTGGGCGTGGCACCCTGCTGAAACAGACTTGCGCTGCGCAGGAATCTCAGGAATTTGCATGCCTAATCCCAGTATTCTAGCTTGTATAGTTTCCGAGATCTCAGCGTTCATACGGACAAACAGACGGACAGACGGACATGGCTAGATCGACTCGGCTAGTGATCCTGATCAAGAATGTATATACTTTATGGGGTCGGAATCGCTTCCTTCCGCCTGTTACATACTTTCCGACGAATCTAGTATACCCTTTTACTCTACGAGTAACGGGTATAATAAATATATATATATTTGGCTCATGACAAAAAGTGTGCTATCTATATATAACAATACGACATTTTCCTGTTAATACTAATACAAAATTAAACTTGAACACCAATTGATTTCAGAATGTAAGGTAAGGCAGGGCTCGAAAAATGTTACCACAAAATGAGCTTCTTAGCCCACAGTAGTGACCACAATAAAAGCGCTTTATAGAGGGACAAATAACCATATAGACCAGGAGTGCCCAAAAGCGTGCTTGCGAAAGAGCAAACACCACCAATACAATTTAGGTGGACAAAAACACATGTGAAGAAGTGTTCTTGCATCGTTCGTCGCCATCAGTGGCGAAAAACGACGAAAAGCTAATATGTATATGAAATTGTTTTTCTTTTTCCTCTTTTATTTTCCTACAAGAACCGCATGCTTTTATGGGAAGCTCTTTGAATAGCAGCTAGATTAACAATCGCATTCAGAGAGCAATTACAAACAAGAGAGGAAGTTGAAGAGGAACTTGGAAAGGTCGAAGTTGGTATACTCTTGGATACATTTTTTGTCAACTAAGTGATACATTTTAATATTCCCTTATCGTGGCAACTATAGAAAATTAGAAAAGAGGAATATTTATAAAATTATACAATATGTTTTAACTAAATTTGAAATTTTGGTTGACCCCTTTGACCTTTTAGCGGAAATACCCATATCTACCGGTGATTGAAAATAACTGCCTTCCGGCGTTACAATCCTAGGCGACAAAAATTATAACAACCTTGACGTAAAAATAGGAAAAGAAGCTTTTGGAGCTTGGGTTTCCTGGCGATGGGTACCCCTATATGTATATTTAGACATTGGTATTCGCCATTTGCCATTGCTGATGTTACTTTAACGCGAATGGATCGGAAAAATAGGGCAAATAATAACAGAAAGGCGGGGAAAAAAGAAATTCGCTTCATTTAGCAACAAATTGTTGTGACGACAAAATAACAAAAAATTGAATTCTTGTCCGCTTTCAACGGTTCAACAACTTTTGTTACATAGACACACTTAAAATGCCATTGCCAATTGGCATACGACAAAATGGAAAAGAGAACCCAGAACCCAAAAAGCGGAAAACAAGAAAAAAGCGAAAAAAGCGAAAAAACAAAGAAATGTGAATTTGGCGCCATAAAATGAATAAAACGAAACCCGAAACCAAAGCAATTAAATTTGTTTAAATCGATTTAAGCTGACAATAGACAATGGTCGCCTGTCCATGGATTTTGCGGACAGGCCCTGGACTTTCATGGTGGGTTCAGTTCGGGTTCATTTCAGTTCAGTTCAGTTCAGTTCGAATCGCATCGTATTGTATCGTTTGAATACGGGGCGAGCCCACCATATAGCAATTACAACCGCAATTGCCAATAAAATGACAACGTTAAATTCTATGACAGAGGCCGTTTGCAGCCCAAAACCAACGCGGACGGACTTAAGTTATTTATAAAACAATCAATTTGTATTTCTTTATTTATAAATGCGATGAAAAGATGAAATTAAAATCAAATTTTTGCATTTTGAACACGTTGCAGACCAGAGAATTAAGATTGAGATTTAGAAGCTTTGATTGTATTTTATTCTCCATTTAGAAAGGAGAAATTATATTACTTACATTTGTACTTTCACATTGTTTTTTGTTCGTGCCTAGCATTTGCAATATTCGTAATACAGTGTTTATAATTAGGAGCAATTTACTGGCGGCTTAATTATAAAATACGCTTACATTTTTTTCCATCATCAATGCAATAGTACGCAAATTATCATGTTTATTTTAGTAATTTTAAAAAGGATAAATTAGTATTTAAAATTAGGAGCATTAAACTGCCAGTTAAATATAAAATACTTCTATATTAATACCCGTTCCTCGTGTAGTAACACAGTTTTGATTATAAAACCAAAATTTTAACTGAAATATATTGTTTTCGCCCATACCCACAGCTTAAAGCTTCTCAGAATTAAGACAATTTTCATGAAAAAATGTAATTTAAAATTAAAATTTAAATGGATTACCCAAGAATCATTCTGTCAAAATCTATTTGCCCCCACTTTGGATTATGAAGCACATCGGGCTTACAGAATCGCACATAACACTCGAAAGCCCCTTCAACAGAATGACAAAGTGTAGTGCGAAAAAAAATTATTTTCTTTTAGTTGGCTTTTCCCTTTAGGGACAGGCATTTAATTAATATAGACAATATATTGCGTTCAATTTGAATAATAGGACATGTCGCACCTTTCACCCTGAGTACATGACAAATTTCTTTCGTCTGTCAACTGCTATAACCGATATATATGTATATTATTTTATTGCCAATGGATTTATGCTTTCTGGCTACAATTTTATAACTTAAGCCTATATATAATATCTAAATATTAGTTGGGCTAATCTTTGGTAATCAAATAAAGCCATATAAAGAAACAAAAATTTGAATTACTAGCGGGTATCTGATAGTCGAGGTGATCATGCTCAAAATGTTGCTTCCAGTCCATAAAGTGTTGGAAATGCTTCCTTCTAATCTGCGAGTTACCCACTAAAATGTTAATTTGCCGACAGGGACAAAAGCTAGGATTTACTGGTGGGTTTTGCCATCCCAACAAATTTCACATACACATTACAGAATGCGTAACTCAAAAGTTTTTTGGGTGGGTCGTCGTCGTCGTTGTATATGGCTGCGATTCCGCATTCAAAAGTTTTGAGGTATTAATCCAAGTTTGGCGGTTCTTCGCCTGGAACTCACCGCATAACATTTATCCTCACAACAACCTGCACTTTCTAACCCACGACAATAGCCCCTCTCTCAACGAAATCAACCCAATACCAGCTACCCAGTGGTGAAACAACGAACGAAAACCCATTGAGAAAATATTTAACAAAGCGAAAAATTGCACCGCTTTTCTTTTATTTGCATATTTAATTTGTTTTGAGGTTTTTTCTATCCGAGCAAAAAACCGCTGACACACAGCCAACAAAACAAAACGAAAAAATTTACAAAAATTGTGCTCAAACAAAAGGAAAACAAACAACACACACGGGGGGCATGCTCAAAGAACGAGTGTATATATCCATCCAACTGGATTCGAATGCACGAATGAAACGAAGCGGCCTTTAAAACCCCCACTTATCTCCGCCTCTTGATTTTCCCGAAGGCTTGAACTTGAAATCAGTCCAAATGGAACCCGACACAAAAGCTCCATTCTGTGCCCAATCCAGAACGTATCGGGAACACCAAATATTTGTCTTTCTGTTTATATTAAAATATTAGTAAATATTTTTAGAAATGGATACATGCCACTTTTTTTTGGTAATAGATATGTAAAACAATAAAATAATATACATTAAATCAAAACACACACATCTATAGATATACATTTAAAATTTATGCAAGTATCAATTAAAACTGAGAACCATCATGAATGAAATGCAATTAAATGAAACTCGATTGGGGAACATAACTCAGTTCTAATTAAATCCATTAGTGGTTTGTATCCAAGGAGTAAATTAAATTTCCCCTACTCACTTGATACGTTATTTATAAGCTAAATAAATAATTAATTATGTTATTATATCTTTCGGTAGCCAGTAAAATATAAATTTATTTAACTATGCGTTTTATATCAATAACAATGGTAGATCAAGGTTCAGAATAAATATTACAGAAAAACAAGATATTTTTAAAAGGATATTTATAAGAAGGTATACCATTTTCGGATATATCTCTTCTTCCCTTTATAAAAGCTCGTTGTAGAGTTTTAGATGGGAGGGTAGAAAAAAAAGAACCTTTTTGATTTTTCAATGAATAAATAATAACTAAGCAAACGTTATTGAAGGGCAATCCAAAAAGAATTGATGAAGTTATGAATTACTTTTTTTTTCTAATAAATATAAGCCTTTTTCTCTTGATTGTGTTGGTTTTCATATAGCTATAGTTCCTAAATAATTTATGTGTTTCGGTATTTATAAGGTTTTTGGGGGTGCAACAAGGATGAATCAATATTTGTTTGGAAAGTGTGTAGACATGAGAGCACGTGGCGTTTTCTTTTCTTTTTTTGGTTGGGTTTTCGGAAGTGTTGACGTCACGAATGGCGCTTAATTAAAGCGGAACCCGGCTCAATGCTAAAGAGGCGGGTCCTTCATCCGCAGAATTGTTCTTTTTGTCTTGTTTGCAATTGCTTAAAAGAAAAGCTCCCTCCCGGTGGGTCCTCCGATATACTATCCACCATAAGCCATCCACCCTTTTCCCGTTTCCCATGTTACCACCATTATACCATCCAATATGATGGCCTGGCTTTACCCAGAGCCAAACAGGGGCGGGCCAGCATGGCGGCGATGCCGCAAGTCAGTTAGAAGCCGCAAACTGTCACAGTTTAACAACATTTTCATTAATCAAGCCGCTGTGTGACTGCCACCTGAAGAGCCAAAAAGAGGACGAACCAGATTAAGGGGACTCCAGGCGAGCAGGAGGGATCCGAATCCGCATCCTTGTTTCTGCCTTTTGTCGTCCCATTGTCAATCTCCTCTGGGAGATTCCATCCTATATTATCCCCCCACCCCGCAAAAATCCTTTTAATTGTGTTGGATTTATTTAATTTAAATACATACAAATAAAGAGTTGCATTCAAAGTGAAATAAGTCCGAAAATTAAAATACTATTTCGGAACATTTC
The DNA here is from genome assembly GCF_043229965.1 of Drosophila suzukii. Lineage (NCBI taxonomy): Eukaryota > Metazoa > Arthropoda > Insecta > Diptera > Drosophilidae > Drosophila > Drosophila suzukii. The sequence continues at coordinate 1,446,735 of NC_092084.1, read as the reverse complement.
ACTTAAAATCGACAGTCGCTAATTTTAAAAGGCTTAGTGCCTGCAAACTCTGATTTATTTTAATTGGCTTAGATATGGACCTAGAAAATAATAGACAGTTCAGCTGAATGAATGTGTTTAATTATATGACATGTTTGCATACATTATTCAATATACAAGACAACTATTGGGTTAAGACAAATATTAATTATCCATTCTAATAAATATTTCTTTTAAATTCATTATATTATTATTTAAATAAAAATAGTGTGGCATAAAGTAGTTTCCCTAAAATCAACAGTTGAGAGGAATATTGGATCTTATTTAAAAAGGCTTATTGCCTGTCAACTCTGATTCATTTTGATTGGTTATGGATATGGTTAATTACGGTTGATACATGAGTTTAGAAAATAGAAGGTGAAATCACTATAACCAACACTCATTGGCTTAAGACGGAAATTCAAATTTCTATTGTAATAGATCTTTAAATAAACCTAATTAGATTCATTTTTCAAAGAAATGTCTCTGACATAAAATATATGTGGGTAATGCTGAATTTTAAAGTCAACATAAGTACCAAGCGATCAGTTTGTGGAAACATGTGTTATTTCTGTGGGCCGACGACCCCAGCACATAATCCTCTTACATCAGGACCACATGTACGTTGTACATGCATGCATCCAATCCAAAGGTTATGATGCCGAATACCGGGCTACCTCGCTAATTACCCAATCCCATTGATGACACACAACAAACTTTTGCCAATAAGGCAAATCCTTTTTGGCCTTGTCGCTAATGTCTCACCTTTTGCCTCGTTAGCAACCCCATGGGTATCCCCGTGAGTTCTTGTATCCCTGTAACCCTGTATCCCTATATCCTTGTGTCCCCGTCCCTTGGGACAGCGTAGGGCCCAACCCAAGCACCAACCAAAACGCACACACTTTCCGAAACACTTTATTAATTGACAAACTCTCTGGAATTTTTTCGCATTCTTTCAGGTGGAAACGACAGGAGAAGCACGGCCATTTGCGAGCTTAGAACCCACCACTGTCCGCCGGGACATTAATTAATCACGGCCTTGTCATTCGCAAGGATCAAGGAGTGGCGAACAAGGAGGAGCAGGAGCACGAAGGGTGCAGAAATCAAATTAACAGTGCGTCAAAAGGATTAACCCCGGAAAGCAGGGGGCAGGAGTTTAGAACACGTACACAGGACGCGGTGAGGCGAGTAAACAGGCCGGCCCAAGTCCCCAGTCCCCAGTCACCGGGATCCAAACCCAGACGACCAGGGTCAAGGGGTTTCTCCGCAGCAGTTTGGAGATTGGAGTTTGGAGCTTCTTACTGCGTAGTTGGTGGTTAACCAACTTGGAGCGTGTTGGCACGGATTAACAACAAATCCCAATACACGACCATGATGATAACCAGAACGGAGGCGAATGGACGACTGGGCATCCTGCTCCTAGGGGCAGCGATGTTTCTCCTTCTACTGCCCCTGGTAACGGCCACGTCCGACTGGATGCAGAGCTGCGGCCCCTGCCACTGCCACTGGAACTCGGGCAAGAAGAGCGCAGACTGCAAGAACAAGGCGCTTACGAAGATACCGCTGGACATGAGCAACGAGATGCAGGTGCTGGACTTTGCCCACAACCAAATACCCGAGCTGAGGCGCGAGGAGTTCCTCCTCGCCGGCCTGCCGAATGTGCACAAGGTGTATCTGCGCAACTGCACCATCCAGGAGGTGCATCGTGAGGCCTTCAAGGGCCTGCACATCCTCATCGAGCTGGACATGTCGGGCAACCGGATACGGGAACTGCATCCGGGCACGTTTGCCGGCCTGGAGAAGCTGCGCAACGTGATCATCAACAACAACGAGATCGAGGTGCTGCCCAATCATCTGTTTGTCAACCTGAGCTACCTGTCGCGCATCGAGTTCCGGAACAATCGACTGCGGCAGGTGCAACTCCATGTCTTTGCCGGCACGGTGGCGCTGAGCGCCATCTCGCTGGAGCAGAATCGACTGGCCCATCTGCACAAGGAGACGTTCAAGGATCTGCAGAAGCTGATGCATCTATCGCTGCAGGGCAATGCCTGGAACTGCAGCTGCGAGCTGCAGGACTTCCGGGACTTTGCCATCCAGAAGCGTCTGTATACGCCGCCCACCGATTGCCAGGAGCCGCCCCAGTTGCGCGGCAAGCTGTGGAGCGAGGTGCCATCGGAGAACTTCGCCTGCCGGCCCCGCATCCTAGGATCAGTTCGTTCCTTTGTAGAGGCGAATCATGATAACATCTCGCTGCCCTGCCGCATTGTCGGCAGTCCGCGTCCGAATGTCACCTGGGTGTACAACAAACGGCCACTGCAGCAGTACGATCCGCGGGTGCGCGTCCTCACCTCCGTCGAGCAGCTGCCGGAACAACCCGCCCAGGTGCTGACCTCGGAGCTGCGTATCGTGGGCGTGAGAGCCTCGGACAAGGGAGCCTACACCTGTGTGGCAGACAATCGCGGCGGACGGGCGGAGGCCGAGTTCCAGCTGCTTGTGAGCGGTGACTATGCCGGCGCCGTGTCCGCCTCCGATGGTCACGGCATGGGCGGGATGGGGGCCATTGGAGCGCCCACCATTGATCCGCAGACGAATGTCTTCCTCATCATCTGCCTGATCACCACCACTCTGCTGCTCCTGCTGATCGTGGTGGTGCTGGCGCTCTTCTGGTACTGCCGCAGGATCAAGACCTACCAGAAGGACACCACCATGATGAGCGGCGACGGGCTGATCTCCTCCAAGCTGGACAAGACGCACAACGGCTCCATGCTCGAGGGCTCCGTCATCATGGAGATGCAGAAAAGCCTGCTCAACGAGGTGAATCCCGTCGAGAAGCCGCCTCGGCGCACGGACATCGAGAGTGTTGATGGTGGCGACGATGTCCTCGAGATCAAGAAGACACTGCTCGACGAGACAGTCTATGGTGAGTATTCAAATTCAAATTCCGTAGTCCTTGTAGAAAAAAAGTTCCCCAATCTGTTCAATCATCTGGATTTATATAATTTTTGAGTCTATATTTTTTTAGTATTTGCGAAACTATGATTTTTTAATTTTTCTTCTTATTTTACGGGTTAATAAATTCTTTTCAGATATCAGAGATTTTTTGAAAAAGATTTTTCCTATTATCCTGTTAAAGTAAATTTTTAACGGACAATTACTATTACGATTCTAAACCTTTGAAAAAGGAGGACCCTCAATAGGAAAATAAGCCCAACATGCAACTTGTACCCTTTTTAGAACCTATTGCAATATATTTTCAATCTGCAGTTTTTCCAACAATGAAATTTATGTTTTTCGCTTTAAATACTTTCTAATTCCCTTTAAAGCCAAAAATATAAGGGATTTGGGTTTTTGTTGCAGGACAAATTTGTAACCACACATGTTGGCCATGATTGCATATTTTATTTCGTCATTAACGTTTATTATTTGTAAAAAAACAACAAAATTACGTATTTAGCAGCCAATTAAATGCATGGTATGAGGGCGATTTAGTTGTCCGACTTTTTACAATGTTTTTTCTAGGAGTGTCGACAGCCGACCACATTTCGCCAGTTGTTTCAATCAACAATAGTGATGATTATTGCCTGGGCTTTGTAATAAAAATCAAAAATAATCAGTGTCGTTGAGTAGTTAAAAAGCGTGATTATCGTTTAATTTTAATAAATAAAACTTGTAATTATCACAGTAGCATTGTATTGAAAAGCGAGCTTTATGACAAAAATCGTCCCCCTAACGAAAGGCTCCCTTCCTTTGGCCATAAATGTATAGGTATATATTTTTTGTAGAGGACCTGAATTTTCTGGCACTTAACAAGGTACATTACTTATTTTCTGTGTCATCATGGCGCTTGAGGACCAAATGATGCGACGACACACACTCCTCTGTGTCTATTTACCCAAGGTTTCCATCTCAATGCCACTCCAGGACGTTTGTCAATGGACTGACCATGCCAATTCCAACGCCAATGTCAACACGCTTGTTATTTCCGCGGAAAAGGCAACACAGAAAATGTCCTTTGCCGAAGGATCCTAACTCAACCAGGTCATCCCAACGTGCGGGAAAACACCAATTCAACAGTCAGTCGGGCCGGCGGATGTTTGTTTTAAATTTCGAATCGCTCATTAGCTATTACCTAAACGCACGCCCCCTACCAAAAGCTTCAAAAGACAAACAGAGTTCCACATACGTACCGTAAACTCGTCGTATGTATGTGAAATTTTCACCAACTTGTCCCATTTACGGACAATATTAAACGGTGGCTGTCACACTAAATGAACTCCCTAAATCACCTTTATTCGGAGGGAATCTATTAGCTCGACTTGTAGCTGATACGCCACAGTCGATAAGGCAGGCACACTCATCAGTCATCCTGAGAAAGTGATGTCTTAAGTCTGAAGAAGTGGATGATTGTTCTATAGAATGATTGCCTATGAAGTGGAAAATTAGATAGAGTAACTACATTTACATAGGCAATTAAAGCAGAACACCTATTAGAATTGCTTAAACAAACTAATTTATTTATTATATATCGTGCTATAATAGATATTGGATAGATCTTCCTTCATTAAAGCCTATTTTATCAATTTTAGGATCGATTATTTTTAAAGTAAATTTAAATATTTTTGCTTTCTTTGTGTTTTTTTTTCATTTTAAAAATGGAAAAATAACTTGTTACGTTAAGGTTTTAAATTCTTCATCATTACCTTAGCAAACATACATAGCTATCATTGTGTGTAATGCAATTTAGTTATTTTTCATTTTACTATTCAAATATTAATGTCCTCTTTTAGTGACTAATGGGAGTTACATTTACAAGATTCGGCTTTAAGAGCTAGAATAAATAATACAAAAGGCAAACAAATTGCCAATTGGTGTTGACAATTGAATTGCACCGACTATTGGAAGGACAATTGAATGCAATTGATGGACTGCACTCCTCATGTCGCTTATGCTGTTTCCCTGTCCAATTGTCCAATTGTAGGACTGTCTGGCCGTCTGATGGTCTATTGGGGCAAACAAGTGTTGACATGTGCCAAAGCGCGGCTGATGCGAAAAGAGAATCATTATTTTTTCAGAGAAACGTCATTCAAAAACTATTTGCCCCCGCTTCCGATTATGCGGCACATAGGGCTAACCGAAGCGCACATAACACTCGAAACAAATGGATAGAGTGTAGTGCGAAAATCAGAAATAAATAATTCACATTTTTGTTATTTTAGTTGGCTTTTCCGTTAACATGGGGTTGTTAAGGGAGGCATTTATTTAATATAGACGATTGTATGACGATCATTCTGAATGATAGTACATGTGATGGTCGCAACTCGCACTATCTGTGGTCGGAAGCGAAAATATGAGTTGCTGATCCATTGCTGTCGTCATTGTGCTTCGCTTGGCCTTGGAACTCTTCCTGGGCGTAGGGGGAGCAGACTTATTGTAGACCGTTTTCGGCATCGGAGAGACGTCTCTGGTGGAATCGAGAAGCTCGGTCGAAGATAGGTGCTTCCTCCGCTTCGGCGGCGGCGACAAAAACGTGAAATATTAATTTCAGATTTTCGCACTGCACTCTATCTATCTGTAGAAAGGGGTCGTCCATAAACCACGTGGACAGTTTTGGGGGGAGGGGGGGTTCGTCAAAAGTCCACGATTTTTAGTTAAAAATCCACGATTGTCCACGAGGGGGGGAGGGGGTTTCAAAAAGTGCTTCAAATTTGTCCACGTGGTTTATGGACGGCCATTATTGAAAAATAATGAGCTTTGGGAACCTCCTTGTGTTTTCTTTTTGCTAAATTTAATCAAAATGGTAATGAGTACTTTTTAAGGAGTACCCACAAATTTGTATTATCAGTTTGCTTATATGATAAATCTCATAAATCTTAATAAAGCTTTAAAGACATAATAAAATCTCTGTTCCATCTCCTTTTTTTTCAGTGGCCAACCACTCACGTGACGAAGAAGCCCACTCGGTGGCTCTGTCGGACACGACGATCCCGCCCCGATCCCGCCACACCTACGTGGACGACGCCTACGCCAACAGCTTGCCGCCGGACCTGCTGGCCTTCCCCGCCCGCGTGCCGCCCACCTCGCCCTCGATGCAGTCCTCGCAGTCGAACATCCCCGACCAGGTCATCTACGGCATCCGATCGCCTCCCTCGCTGACGAGTCCGGTCTACACGCATATGACGCCGCACGGCATTTACGGCACCAAGACGCTGGCCGCTCCGCACAACGGCTTCATGACGCTGCAGCATCCCAAGTCCCGCAACCTGGCCCTAATTGCCACTGCCAACAGCAGTCGCCAGCACCAGCATCAGCACCTCCTGCAGCAGCAGCAGCAACAGCAGCAGCATCAGCAGCAGCCGCATCCTCTGGCCACCACCTCGCCCTTCCTGCCCGCCCCCGTCGTTTACTCGCCGGCTACGGGTGTGGTCATGAAACAGGGCTACATGACCATTCCCCGCAAGCCGCGTGCCCCCAGCTGGGCGCCCAGCACGTCCGGTGCCGCTGGCCACGGAACCATCCAGCTGAGCGAGTTCCAGAGCCCCACCTCGCCAAATCCCAGCGAGACGGGTACCGCCACCACCGCCGAACTGCAGGCGGAACCAGTCTATGACAATTTGGGACTGCGCACCACCGCCGGCGGCAACTCCACCCTGAATCTGACCAAGATTGCCGGCTCTGGCTCTGCCTCCGGCACCGGATCCGGCTCCCAGGGCGGTCAGCAGTACTCGATGCGGGATCGTCCGCTACCGGCTACGCCCAGCCTGACGTCCGTGTCGTCGGCGACCAATGCCAGCAAGATTTACGAGCCCATTCACGAGCTGATCCAGCAGCAGCAGCATTTGCAACAGCAGCAACAGCAACGGCTAAGCTCCTTGGACACGGAGCCGCTGTACGGGGTCAGGCACCAGGGGATTACGATAATGCCCGGATCGAGTATCAGCGGAGCCGGACTGGGCCATGCCGCGTATATATCGCCCGTTCCGGCGGCGGCGGCAGCTGCCGTATCGCCAAGCCATGCCGGCAGCAGCAGCGGCGACTCACCGAAGGCTGCCAAGATCCCACCGCGACCACCACCGAAGCCCAAGAAGAAGGTTATGTCCGTGACGACGACGCGTAGTGGCCAGGGCAGCACCAGCCAGCTGTTCGACGACGAGGGCGAGGATGGCACCGAAGTCTAGTTTGGCACACACGGCGATCCCCATCGGCAGCTAATCGAGATCGTGATCGAGATGATATGATGAGATGGCATTGGTGGAGCAGGAGGCAAGCAGCAACTCCAATGAAGAGCAGAGGAGGAATCCGTGGTAAGCCGAAGCTGCCAACTATATTGCGTGAGGAGATGCAGATGGAGGTGGAGATGGAGATGGAGATGCAGATGAAGATGAAGATGCGATACGCAGCCCCCAGTCGACAACAAAATGTAACATCAACATCAACATCCGCTGTTGCGGCTTGTAAAAATAGCCGCCAGAAGGATTCTGTTTCGTGGTTCACGCTACTGCGTGACTTGTGTGCCAAACGACTGATGTAGGTTTTAGTAATTAAATCGATGAACATGCAACACAGCAAAAGAAACAAAAACGAGGATATATATATATATATATTGTTATCCACAACGAGGATGCAATTCGACAGAGAGACTCCAATCCGTTAGGGCGTATGAAAATCGCTTTTAGAATCATCTAATCCCAAAATTCGTATAAGCGGATATACGTAAAAACCCAATTTTAATACCACCTTTTTTTTGTGTAGACTATAGTTAGTTTGGTACAAAATGCATTATTCGTATATAAAGAGACCTATATATACACACACAATTTTAAAATTGTATAAACCCTACGAACAACAAAATATCGTATAATGAAGAAAAAATATTTATACACAGAAAAGAAACTTTCAAATCAACGACAGGTTATTTAAGCGCAAAAATTAAAAGTAAAAAAAAAAAACACTTCATTTTTTTCAGTCTTGCAAATTTTATAAAATTGTAAATGTAAAATGCATACAGTTAATCGCATTAAGCTATATCTTAATGAATACCATACCACTCAGCGTAAGAATACAAATTATATCCTTAATTTTTTTTTTTGGTTTACGGAAGCCACCACGAATTGGGAAATAAACTACACGAAAGTATATTTATAGCGGGTAAGTTTGTTAAGGGCATTTAACGGTAGGATAAAGAGTTTGCATTCGCAATTAAAACAATGAATTGAAACTTCTATGTATACATATAGTCTAGAGAGAAGGCGCGGCGAAATAAGTTCAGCTATAATAACGATTGTACTAGCTATAACAAATATATAAAATTAAAAGTATATGACATTCTAGGCACTTAATATACAACCAATTACAACAAAGAAAAGAAAAGTTATAAGCAAACCCGATAGCTGGTATCCCCATTGCCATGCCATATGTATGTATGTCTGAAAATACACCTTGAAATTGAAGTTACCTTCACACGACTCATTTAATATCCAAAAACTATTCACGAAGGAAACGAAAATACACACAAGGCATCTAACAGCAATCATTTTAGATACATGATAACGAGTATAGACCATTAAAGACAACAAAGTATGGTAAGTGAGATGAGAAATAATGGATAATTCAGAAAGCTAGCAGCTACCCCTATAAGTTAAGGGTACAGTTCAGATCAGATTCACATACAATACTTACCATACCTACCATACTGTACGATATTTCCCAATCAAACAATTTTTTTTATTATTTATATTAATTATACTTTTAATTTCGAGCACCACCCGGGCAATCTACATCTGGATGCATTTTTATTTAATAAAGATGTACTTTCAGGCACTGCCAAACTACTTTCATAATTTCATAAGTGTGAGGAAAAAAAAAGAACAATGAAAAAGAAACTTAAGTAAAATATGATTTGTTGTTTAAGGCAGGCCTAGAAATGATCTGAGAGTTTAAAGCCAGTGCTTTAAATAGCGATAGACGTGTAAAGTACAGCCCCATACTTGCCCCTAGAAAAACGACGTTATATGACATAGGGTGCACCGATTTTTAAATGAATCAAGCGAATAAATGTACCCAATCCATACTTGGTTTTAAATAAGCAAAAGTATTATATAAATCATAAGTTACCTTACGTTTTTATCGTGCTCGTTTTTTTTATGTATTCAGAGTTATTTACAGAGTAATTATTTGTAGAATTTTATTTAAATTTTGGACAAGCGCAACATAAATGTAATAAATATCTCGAAAAACACACACAAAAATGAAAAAAAAAGATGACGTTGCGAACAATTTGTTCAAATTAGCTCAAAATCAAAACAATTATAATTAAAAATTGTAATCTAACTGTAATTGATAGAAGGGTTCTTATATATACGTTTTTTATAATTTTACATAATTTGCCTAACATATAACATATTGAAATAAACTATGAATAAATCGAATAAAATAATGTACTTACTACATGGCTAAATTGGAGTTATATTAAAGGACGGTAGGTAAGTACTTTAAAAAAGGATCTCTAATTTTTAAAAACAAATATATTTTGCAGTGGACGCCGACAGCTGCTCGCTTAATCGAAGCACTTCGATTCATGGTAGAAAATTTAAAAGTTAATGCCCGTCAGGGCACTGTCGCCCTTTTCAATATTACGCAACATAAAACTTATATTGAAATCAACTTTTAAACAAGCCAGTGTCTGTGTGTGTGTAAGGGACGGCATGCTGCACATGCCCGAAAGCATGCAACACTTTTTTGTGCAAAACATCGCAAAATGTTGCCGAAAGTTTTTTATTATACCTTTTACTTTTTTGGAAAAGGGCATGTTGTATTTGAAACCAGAGAATATATTTGACCAGCCTTTAATGCTGTCGATATAAAAATCTCCAATTGAAAATCTAGGTCTAGATTACACGTAGTTCTCTAGAGACTAAAAATTTATAGATATTTTATTACTTGTGATAAATCGCTTTTCCTCTATCTTTCACACAAAGCAGAGGGTATCTTATAGTCGAGATACTAAACTATATCGTTATTCCTTAAGAAAAAGAGGACAAGGAAGCTAAGGAGAGCAAAGTACAAAACTCGACAGTAACAACAGCACCGAGCTGAAGAAGCCGGAATAAGGGGGAAGTAGCGGTTGCCGAGAAAGCGTACAACTGTGTCTAAAAATTAGACAGCTTGACAGCAAAAGACTTTTTCATAAACTAGCGTAACTTTTGTGTCCCGAGATTAGAACAACAACAATATGGGCGAGAGAAGCGCAACAAATAGGTGCAGATTCAAAACAAATCTCCTAAATCCGTCTTCTCATCTTCGTGTTGTGCTAAAAACCATTTTGTAAGTTCAGAAACGCGCACACAAGCTTGCAGTCCCGAGGGACTCACTTGGACCCGGCGTTTGTCCAGAGGCGGCAGCGCTCAAATGTAGGCAAGATTTTAAAAGAAATTGATTTTCGAAGTTGATCAAAAAATCTGCAACTGGCCAGTTCCTTGGTTTTTGAAACCAGGCGAACATAATCCGTAGCGGGTGGCTGCTCGGATATAACATTTTAAGTTTTTTTGAAAGCAATCTTTACTTTCATACCTGAATTTGAAAATTGCCCTAAAAATTTATAAAAATCCGACACAATCAAATTGAAAAAAAAAACAAACCAAAAACTTTCAACAAATTGAAAGGATTCTTAACATATTTTCTGCCAAAGCGCAAAATTGATTGGTCTCAGACACCAGGCAAACAGAAAACTTAGCAAGTGGCAGATGGTAGCCAAAAGGGAACATAAACAGCTGTTAATTTTCAAGATGGCGGCCCTTTACATATTTCCCCTTCCCCCACTGACCAATAGGAATTGATCTCCATGGGAAAGATCCGTTAGTTGAAAGCCAAGAGCAGACCAGAGATGAGCAACCATGGCCGTGTCACAAGCTTGTCACAAGCTTTTCACGAGCTTGTCACGACCTTGTCACGAGCTTATCACGATATGCCGAAAGGAAGCAGTCACGACGGCATCTCCAATTAGCTTCGATTTAACAAATCAGCTGATCGTTTCTCCACCTGCTAAGCGATTATGTTCGCCTGGTGTCTGAAAAAAATTAAATCTAGCAATTCGACAATTTGCTAGACGAGCAAATATGGTATTTTGGATTTTTGATTTCTATTATTGACATTTCAATGAGCTCTGAAATGTAGTTTCTTGATCTTTGGCACCAGGCAAACATAATCCGTAGCAAGTGACTGCTGGGCGCTTAGATTTTCTTACTGGAAGACAACCGTTAGTTCAGTATAAGAGACTAGAGGTGGGGCAATCGCTTGATCGACAACAAAGGCCCTACATATTTTGGAGCAGCACACCTCTAGTTAAGCCTTAAAAACTAATCGTTGGCCACCTACGAATTTTCCTGTTCACCTGGTGCTTCAAGTTGAAAAATCTCTCATTTACTTCAGCAAATTGAAAGGATTCGTAACATATTTTCTGCCAAAGTGCTGGATTTACTGGTCTCAGACACCAGGCAAACAGAAATCATAGCAAGTGGCAGCTGGTAGTCAAAAGTGAACTTAAACAGCTGTTCATTTTCAAGATGGCGGCCCTTTTCATATTTCCCCTCCTCCACTGACCAATAGGAATTGATCACCATGGGAAGGATCCGTTAGATCAGAGCCAAGCGCAGACCAGAGATGAGCAACCATGACCGTTTCACAAGCGTGTCACTAGCTTGTCACCATCTTGTCACGATCTTATCACGAGCTTGTCACGATCTTGTCACGAAGGCATCTCTAAGAAAGCTTATATTAAACTAATCAGCTGATCGTTTCTCCACCTGCTAAACGCTTATGTTCGCCTGGTGTCTGAAATTAAAAAGCCTAGCAATTTGACAATTTGCTCGACTAACAAATAACAAATAAACATTTCGGATTTATGATTTTGGACAATTTTGCGGTAGGTTAGACTTACAGCTATTATAATTTTTCTAAACAGGAATTTGTTTCTTATAAATATTGCTTTATTTCAGTCAGATCACTTGCTATTTCGGCACTGCTTTTGATGGCGCAGGATGTCGATTTTTGACAGTCGCAACTCCCGTTGGCAGGACTTGCAGTAATAGCTGCCGGAGGAGTGGGAGGATGAGCTTCTGGACGTCTCTGGCATCGAAACAGGGCTATCCGATTTGGGCTTACGGCCCTGCGCCTTGCGACCCTTGCAGTGGGATCGGTGCACGAGCTGCTCCAGCACATCGAACTCCTCCAGCTCGAAATCGCATCGAGGGCAGGTCCATGGCTCTGCTCGTAGGGCCGCATCCATGGCCATTGTCCACTGCTGCTCCGCCAAGCAGTTGTAAACCACGTGCTCGGAGACGTTGAGGCCGCCCTTTTCGTCGTTGACCGTCATGGGATAGTCGCGGGCAAAGGGGTTCTCCTTGAGCTCCATGAGTCTCGTCGACGGAGTCTCGTGAGAGTACAGCCTCTTGATGTCGGCGGGCAGCAACCTTTTAATTGCATACGCCACATCCAGCGCCATGAAGTCGAGAAGCTCGTGCCAGAGCGTGCTGCTCCCATCGCTCACACCTGAAGATGCTTCCTGCTTGTTATTGAGATCTGGAATTTATAAATTTAGAGGATAACCCTTTAAAGATTAAGTAACTGCCAGTTAACTGACACTCTCGCTCATAGTTTATATCGGAATTAAAAGAATAAGTGAATTTAGGAACGATTTCCAACAATACTCGACTGTTGTAATCACATAACATTGGCAATTTAGTTATTTGTAGTAAAAATTGTTCGGAGGCACTCACCCTCTAGTTTTGCGTAAAGCAGCCTGCTCCACCGCTGTCGCAACTCTATGGCGCGGCTTAGGAGCTCCATTCCACTGCCCGGCATGGGCAGATCCAGTCCAAGCCAGCCGTCGCAGACGATCTGGCTGATGCCCGCATTCGTGTCGATGGAAAAGCTGAAGAGCAGCAGCGTTTGGGCAGCCGGCAGGCGGATGCAGTTGATCAGATAGGGCTTGGCGGTCTCCAGCAGCGACCTGCGAAGCGGAGTAATTAGTGACGGACTACGATTCCGTACTCATTTACCTACTGGTAACACAGCAACTGGTGGCGTTCGCTGATCGGATGCTTGGGCGTGTAAAAGTTCGGCTTGGCCAGCAGATCGCTATCAGTCAGCTTGAGCAGCTCGTAGTGCTTGGCGAAGTGGGCGTTAGGGTGCTGCAGGACGAAGGGCTTGAGGCGTGTGTGGAAGAACTGCTGGCCTCCGCCCTTGCAGTAGTTGAACTCGTCGCTGATGGCCAGTTGTGGGTAAAATCCGCTTCCCAGAAGCAGTTTCAGCAGCACAACGTCGCGGTGTCGATCGAGGCGCGCTGAGCGCTCCAGCAGTGTCAGCTGGCGGGGATCAAAGCGCAGCCGGAAGTCCACGTCCCGCATATCGCTGCCCTGCTCCTCATCCCGCTCCTCGTCGTCCTCCTGCCCCCTTCCACCGCTCTGCTTGAGCAACTTGCGCTGACGCGGCTGCTCGAATCGCTGACGGCGCTTCATGGCCTTTAGCTGGCGCAGTTCGCCGTGCCGCGTGGCCCGCTCGGCGCTGGTCAGCTGGGAATCGGAACTGCTGGCCACCACCATGCCGCAGCTCTCGAGGATGCGCTGGAACTGAGCACGCAGCTTGGTCACCTCATAGAACCGCTGCTCCTCGATGCCCAAGCGGCGGCACCACTGGCGCGTTCCCTCGCGTCGCATCTTTAGCTGCACCCACTCGCGAAACAGGCGTACCAGGGTGAAGAGGTCGCCCTGGTCGGACTCCAGCGACTCGCGCTCTCGTACGCAACGCTGGTCCGTGTGGGCGCGATTTGTCAGCGGGTTCTGCACGCTGAGCATGGCGGCCAGCGTCAGCAGTTGCTCCACCTCCGGGAATACACAGCCCATGAGCAGCATCTTGCCGATGGACAGCTCTACAGGCAGGTTGGCCAGCGAGCTGCCCAGCGGAGTGATCTTCTCCTCCACACTTAGTGCACACTGCAATAAGATATGTTCATAAATTAAGTTATTCCTTGTAAATATAATGGCGAAATTCCTTACATGTTGCTTGAGCGCCAGAATGGTCTGCTCGATGCGCTCCGTTTCCGGGGCTTCTATAAAAGGAAAGGCCCTAACGTCGGGCAGGCCCATTGACACCATCTGCAGCAGCATCGTGTCGAGCGGGACGCGGTAGATTTCCGGCGTGGGATAGGCCTCGAAAGCGTTGAACTGATCCGCGGTGTAGAGGCGAAAGCAAACCTGTGATTGTAAAGGAAATGTTAAGGAAATCAGTTCCCCTATGGCTAAAGCTTAGCTTACACCTGGTCCTGTGCGCCCAGCACGACCCTTGCGCTGCTCGGCCGACGACTTGGACACCCAGAACTCCTTCAACCGCTGGCCCTTGCAGGCGGCGTCGTAGCTCATTTCCTTGACCTTTCCAGAGTCGATCACGAAACGCACGCCGTCCACCGTCAGGGACGTTTCGGCAATGTTGGTAGACACGATGCACTTGCGCCAGCCCTCGGGTGCATAGTCGAACACCTTGCCCTGCTCGGCGATCGCCTGTCCACTGTGCAGCGGCAGCACGAGCCAGTGCGTCTGCTCGGTGGCGTACTCCTGGACGGCCTCTACAACCGATTCGATTTCGTTGACGCCGCTCACGAAGATCAGCACGTCGCCGCGTTCGCTAGCTGGGTTAGATTGCTATTATTAAAGTCCCTGGCTATTAAGAATTTTTTGGACTCACTCGGATACTGCTGGTCAATCAGGCTCAGCACCTGGACAAAGGGAGCCGGGTCTATGCGGGCGCTATGAGAGCGCTTCGATGCCGCTGTCGCCTGGCCCGCCTTCAGCTCCAGAGCTGGTGGCGGCATGTAGCGCAGCTTGATGGGAAACAGTCGTCCCGGCACCTGCACCAGCCGCGCCCCCTCGTCCCTAAAGTAGCCATGGAAGAGCTCCACGTTGATGGTGGCCGACATGAGGATCAGCTTGAGCTGCGGCCGTGCTCGCAGCAGGCACTTGGTTACACCCAGCAGGAAGTCGCCGAAGAGGTTGCGCTCGTGGATCTCGTCCAGGATGAGCGCGTCGTACTGGTCTAAGTTGGCGGCCACCGCCAGCTGGCGCAGTAACAGACCCTCTGTGATGAACAAAATGTTGGTGCGCTGCGTGCGGCTACGCTCGAAGCGAATCTGAAAGGCCACCCGGCTGCCGTAGTCGTCGAGAAGCTCGTGGGCCACGCGCTTGCACAGGGACACGCAGGCCAAGCGACGCGGCTGGGTGCAGGCTGAGGCATTAAAGGATTAGGGCATGTAAACGAATGGAAAACACTCCCACATACCTATGCTGCGGTATCCAAAGTCGTAAAGGAACTGGGGCACCTGCGTGGACTTGCCGCAGCCCGTGTCGCCGGCCACGATGACCACGCGGGAGGTGTCCAGGGCATCGCGCAAATCCTGCCGAAAGCGAGCAATAGGCAGGTTGCGCTGTGCCTGTCGCAGCTTCCGGATGCGCTGAAACTTCTCCGTCTGGCGGAAGTCCAGGTACACCAGCAGGAGGTGCCTGAACTGGGCCTGCACCTCGGCGTGCGCCTCCTGAAGCAGTTCATCCTTCTCCAGCCGCAGCGCCAAATGCTTGCTGCGGTAATACGGCTGAGTGCTGGCCAAATCCGACTCAGCGAGCAGGGGCGGCAGCACGGGCTGACCCGTGGCGCGCATCATGGCCTCGTACTTGCCCACGAACTTCCAAAAGTCGGCTTCGTTCTCCACCAGGCTTCGACCCACCTGGCGGCTCTTGGCCTGCAGCAGGCCCGCTAGCTCCGCCTTGCGGTCCAAAAAGCTGAAGTCAACTAGGTTGAGTTGGGGCCTCTGGCGGGCGGATCCTATATCTCCCTTTGATTTCCGGGACATTTTTGCCGGAGGATGGCATCAACTTGAGCTGATATTTACCGACACCGATAACACGACTATCGATAGGCCGCCACTCAGTTGATGAGGGGACCCCAAACCGATAACAAAGATATTCGGGAAGTGGACTACTAACATGGTTTATTTCCCTAGATTGCTAACAGAAGGAGCCGCTACCACATGGCGCGCTGCACGCCGGACAGTTTGTTATAGTCGGCGAGGTGGCGCCAAACGATCCGGCTGAGCCGATACTTGTGGACGACTCCGCGCGGCCGTGACGTAAGCGCACAGCGCTCCCGCACTCGGACCAACGATGAATCCCTCGGAAAGGCGGCAATCTCAGCGTCGGCCAGCTCGCGCAGCTCCGGCGGCAGGATGTCGTTCTTGCGCAGCGAGTTGACCCGCAGCCGCTCCACGGCGTGCTCCCGGACACACTTGCGACGCTTGACATCGCGGATCATCTTCCAGTCGGCGTACTTGGTGCGCACCTGCTGCAGCTGTTCGGGTGCAGCGATTGGGATTAGTTGGATTTACACATGCGGAGCGGGTGGCATACTTACTCCGCAGCCGGCTATCTGCACCGATTGGCAAACAAAGCCCCCGATCCTGGCCAGAGAATTCATGTTGCTGTTCCTGCCGGTGCGTTCTTCTTCCTCTTTCCCGATAGCTTATCGGTTGTGTTGGCTATCGCACTCAGCTATCGATAAGTGCTGTCGTGCACAGCTGATTGGCTTGCCTGCGAATGGCAACTGTATGGTCGTATATTTCGGAAATATAATTTCACCTGAATTGCCTATGCAAAAGCTACGAACAAGTAGGCTTTTTGGAATGTGTCTAAGAATCGCATAGATCGCCCACTAGCCACCCACGGTTCGAATAAGTTTTAATTAATGATTCAGCAGCTTTACATAACACAGCCGTCCAAGATTTGAAACGAGCGCGTTTCTAGCCATTCGTAGCGAGGCGCGGTTACTAGCGACGTTCGCCGCGGGACGCGTGCATCCGCGTGCCGGTGTGTGTGCGCCAGTGCGTGCATGTGTATAGCCGTGCTGACTGGTGTGCGTGTGTGTGGCCGTCTCACGTCGAGTTAGAAATTTGCTCGTGCCCGCAGTTTGCCTTTTTCGCCTTGTGTGGTGTGTCTACCCAACTACTCTGCCGATCGAATCGCATCCAGCTACCCCCCGTGCCGTCGAAGCAACTCAGAGCGCTGATCCCGAACCGCAGATCCCGCAGTCGGGTGCAATTCACGGCCAGGCGAGGAAAATCCCAGAGAGTCAGCAGCTGAGGAAAGAAAGAACAAGAGCCGACCGAGAAGAAGAAGCAGCAGTAGAAGAGGAGCAGCCGCAGCCTTGCAGAGATGCCTTCCAGCGATCCCCTGCCGCCCAAGGAGGGTGCGCTCTTCCGCAAGCTACTTGTAAGCCGGGTGGTGGTTGCCCCTGCCCCTGCCCCTGCCCATATAGCTCCCCTACGTGCCCCCTGACCCCCCAAAGTTCCCGCTACTCACCGGCTTCGGTACATCCATGTGCTTTTTCGGCCAAGTCAGGTGGAGTGCCTATTTTTGGCCAAAGCAAAACGTAGGCCAACACGCGGCTGTCCGGGATGTGCAACTCCTGGGTACTCCACCTCCATCGCGACTACGGTGTACCGCTCGATGGTAGCATAACCTCAAAATTTTGCCACTGGGCGGGATGCGCCAAATGGACTAATCCCTCGACTAATCCACTATCTAATCTCTGTGCCCCGCCAGAAATGCTACGAAATGAAGCAGTACAAAAACGGCCTGAAGCTGGCCAAGCAGATCCTGTCCAATCCCAAGTACACGGAGCACGGCGAGACGCTGGCCATGAAGGGATTGACTCTGAACGGCCTGGGGCGCCGCGAGGAGGCCTACAAGTATGTGCGTCTGGGACTGCGCAACGATCTGCGTTCCCACGTCTGCTGGCATGTCTACGGACTGCTCCAGCGCAGCGACAAGAAGTACGATGAGGCCATTAAGTGCTATCGCAACGCGCTCAAGTGGGAGAAGGACAACCTGCAAATCCTAAAGGACTTGTCGCTGCTGCAGATCCAGATGCGTGACCTGGAGGGCTACAAGGAGACGCGCCACCACCTGTTTACGCTGCGCCCCTCGCAGCACGCCTCCTGGATCGGCTTCGCCATGAGCTACCATCTGCTGCGGGACTACGACATGGCCAACAGCATCCTGGAGACGTTCAGCCAATCGCAGACCTCGATTGTATGTACCTGGCTACCCTGGCCCGTATGGCCAACGCCGATGCCATTGTATAATCCAATTTATCCATTTTCTTGCCTCTTTCATGTTGCTCCACGGGTAGGAGGCGCACGACTACCGCCACTCGGAGCTGCTGCTCTACCAGAACCAGATACTCATCGAGTCGGAGCGCCTGCAGCAGGCCGTGGATCATCTGACCAAGTACCAGGCCCAGATCGTTGACAAGCTGGCCGTGCGCGAGACTATGGGTGACCTGTACATCAAGCTTCAGCAGCAGGAGAAGGCTGTGCCCATCTTCGAGTCCCTGATCCGCCGCAATCCGGAGAATGTGCTGTACTATGAACAGTACATGGCCGCCCGCCAGGCGACCGAGTCCAGTGCCGTGGTGGCAATCTATCGCGTGTTCCAGGAGCAGTACCCGCGCGCCCTTTGTCCCCGCCGCCTGCCTTTGAACATCGCCACCGGCGCCGAGTTTCGCATCGTGGCCGATGAGTACCTGCGTCGCGGTCTGCGTAAGGGCATTCCGCCGCTCTTTGTCAACGTGCGCACGCTGCACCAGATCCCGGAGAAGGCGGCCACCATCGAGGAGCTGACGCTGCAGTATTTCGAAAACCTGACGCGTTCCGGCCACTTCTCTCGCGGGGACGCTGATGCCGGGGTTCCCGTCGAGCCGGCATCGGCGCTGGTGTGGACGGCTCTGTTCCTGGCGCAGCACTACGACTACATGCGTGACACGGACCGTGCCCTCGAGTACATCAATGTGGCGATCGACCATACGCCCACGCTGATCGAGTTGCTCATTACCAAGGGTCGCATCTTCAAGCATGCCGGCGATCCTGTGGAGGCGTACGTCTGGCTGGAAGAGGCGCAGAGCATGGACACGGCGGATCGGTAAGTGTCGCTTGAACGAAGCCGAATTTCTCAAAGAGACTTACATTTTCCTCCCCTCTCAGCTACATCAATTCGAAGTGTGCCAAGTACATGCTGCGCGGCAACATGGTGCAGGAAGCAGAGGAGATCTGCGCCAAGTTCACCCGCGAGGGCGTATCCGCCATGGACAACTTGAACGAGATGCAATGCATGTGGTTCCAGACGGAGTGCGCCCTGGCATATCAGCGGATGGGTCGCTGGGGCGAGTCGCTGAAGAAGTGCCACGAGGTGGAGCGCCACTTCGCTGAGATCGTCGAGGACCAGTTCGATTTCCACACCTACTGCATGCGCAAAATGACACTCCGCGCCTACGTTGGCCTTCTGCGGCTAGAGGACGTACTGCGCCAGCATCCCTTCTACTTCAAGGCGGCTAAGTGCGCCATAGAGGTGTACATCCGTCTCTACGACAAGCCGCTCAAGTCGGAGGCGACCATTGAGGAGATCGACATTGGTAATTAAACTGATAAGACTCCTTTTGTACAAACGCTTAACCGACCTAATTCCGCCACAGAGAACCTGCCCCCTTCGGAACTGAAGAAGCTGCGCAGCAAACAGCGCAAGGCCAAGAAGAAAGCCGAACTGGAGAGTGCGCAGGCCGCACAGGCGCAGGTGAAGCGCGAACAGCACCAGAAGTCGAAGCAGCAGGCGAACCAGGAGACCGATCCCGATGCTCCGCAGCTGGACGAGCTGGTGGCCGAGAAGCTGGAGCGCACGGATGATCCGCTGGAGAAGGCCATCGATTTCCTAAAGCCGCTACAACAGCTGGCCAAGGAGCGCATCGAGACGCACCTGCTGGCCTTCGAGGTGTACTACCGCAAGAACAAGCTGCTCCTAATGCTGCAGTGCATTCGGCGCGCTCGCGCCGTTAACCCCGCGCACCCCGAAGTTCACAGCTGCATTATACGCTTTGTGAAGTCGTTGACAATCGCCGCCAAGGAACAGCCGTTCAATGAGCACGTGCAGCAGGTGCTGGACAAGGCCACCAAAGAACTGATAGGCAGCAAGACGCCCCAGCAGCTCAACGACGAGTTCATTGCCAAACACAACGCTTCCATACTGCATTTATACGAGGGCGCCCGCAGTCTGTACGAGCTGGACAATAGTAAAAAGGCGGCGGCCGTCAAGCTGGTCACCAGCTTCAACCTGACCAAGCTGCGGCTAGAGGTGAGTGGATATTGTCTGACCCCCTGTTCTCAACAACTTACGCTGTAAATTTACATTCACAGGAGGCCACCAAAATCTACACAGCGTTGCGGGACGGCGATGTGTTTGGGGAGTGCGAGGCCGAGGCCGCTCTTTACCAGCAAGCGTGCCATGAACGCTTCCAGTATGCCCGCATCTTTCGTAATGTCGAGGAGCTGGAGGCCCAGCTGCAGGAGAAGGAGGCCGCCAAGCTGCGCGCCGAGGAGGAGCAGCAGCAATTGATTCATGTTGATTCTAGTGAACCGGTGTCGGTTTTGGCCACGGCAGCGGCAGCGTCTTAGGACCAAACAAGACTGCTACCTAAAACCCGCAACCGCAGATATATTCTAACAGCAACAAAACAGATCCGCGGATAGCACTAACAACCACAACAACAAAAAAACAACAATAATGAGAAGGAGAATGAGAAGCGAACCTAACTAACAACAAAACAATATGAACAGGAATAAGCTTAGCTCTATAAACAACGGCAACCACAATAAAATTCACTATTAACAACAACAACAACCAACTAAATGCTAAAATGCTATGACGAAGAGGCTGAGCTGATCGAAGCAAAGCTGAGTTTATCTGATTTGCTGAGCGGTGTGCCTTTTTGTGCGGTGGTGACCCCACCAATCCCACCTGAGAACACACATCCCTTCATCCATCCTCATGGCAGATCCACACAGCATCCCATAATAGTTCCGCCAGGAGCCACATAGCTACATATATAATTAACCAAGTTGACACTGTTGTAGGACTTTTTAAATTGATTGAAATGGAAGAACCCTTGTTGACAACACTACACTTGCTGCTGGCTTTCTTTTAACATTTTATTTCTTATTATTTTTAACGAATGCATTGTATGTACATATAAAGTCGTAATTAATTATACGCAAATCAAAACCTTAATTCGTAACGAAAGACAAGTCTTATTAAATTTCGATTGAGCACATGCAAATGAGAGCGGGGGATGTGTTGAGTACCCTTGTTCTTAGTCTTTTAGCTACTTGTGGTCTGTATAATGTATTTTGCATTGATAAGGGATCGTTTTCTTGTCCGCGTATACGTTTTTATGACTAAAAAACGGACAAGAAGACGGCCATAATACTCCGACCCAATTTGTAAAATCACAAAAACAACACTTTAAGAAAGTCGATGGCATAGGCTTGATGACTTGCCCTTTTATTTAGCATTGTAAGAGCTGGAACCTGGCTGATGGCCATTGGGACGCTCGCGCCAGTTGGTTATCTTCTGCTCGCGCCAGTTGGAAGTCTTCTCCTCGCGCCAGTTGGTAGTCTTCCGCTCTCGCCAGTTGGAAATCTCCGACACCGGCTTCGAAGCTTCTGGCTGGGCCCGGGGCTCCGGTTTGGCCTTCGGGGAAGCACCCGTCTTCACGAACTCGTCAGAAATCTGCGACTTCATGGTTATTGGCATCCAATCAGTTCCGACTGCAGTCATATAACGTCCACTGGACTTTAGCTTGTTATTTAGTTCTTCGTCTTAAGGGGAAAAACCATTAAAAATGAAAATTTGTTGTAGAAAAAATTTACCACCTGACATGTTCCTTCCGACGTTGATTAGAGCAGTATGAAAAATATCCCTGCTTGTAACACTAGGCCTGCTATGATGAACAGAACTTTCATCATAAAAAATATCGCACACTTTTCAGCAACTATACATCATCTATCGTATCTGTTTTAATGGCACGATATGGTCTTATTTTTGGTTTGTAAAGCAAATTTGGCAGTTATGCTCCGGTTCTAAAGTCTTAAAATAAACCCACACTAAAATTCCAAACATGTTTACTGTGACCATTTTTATTTAGGTGCAACTACTCTTACAGAGCGAGTTCCTTTTAAAACACTCATTTACATGACACATACTATAATATCTGGTAAACGACTAAAATAAAAAGGACTGATATCTATTATACTAGTAATAAATACAAGGAATATCAGGAAAAAGTCGAGTTTATTTTAAGAGGAAAAAAATATGAGTCAGTCTCATTTCAGTATTAATATAATCAACAATTTTTGTGGGAAATACAGTCCATTGGATGCGGCTTCTTCGAATGCCTTGCACAGACTAGGAAATGAAAATTTGATGGTTCTAAACAACTTTTTGCTTAGCGTTAGGTGGGTTTTAAACTTAGGAATACAGAGTTTTCAAATTTCAAGCAATGGGATCTTATAGACGAGCAATTCATTGAGTAGACCCCGTCCTTCGTGGAGCAATATTTGTATTATCATCATCTCAATGCATTATATATTCCAAATCAAATTTGGCCCCAATTCGGGGTACTCGTTGTTTCCTTGGCCTGGTTGCCTAGAAAAAAGGAAATGTGAGTGTTAAAAAAGATAATGTATATGAAAGGTAAGGCTGAACTACTTTTCTCACCTGAGATGATCCGGATTCAACCGTTCCAGCTGCTGGGACAGCATTCGATTCGGACTGTGATACCGACGGCTGCTGATCCAGAAAGATATTATTCCAGGGATTATTGCGTGATCGACGTGGGTCAATGCTCACCTGAATATTAAGCGTTTGCATTAGCTCGACAGCTTGATCACTCGGTGACTTGTCCGGAAGACTAGAACTAGAAGTTGTGTCTGTGGTGTCGTTCAACGATTGCTGCACAAAACAAAGATACTTGAAATGATATCGCCAAACCCAATTAATTAATTTAATTTATTATTACAGCATCTGGCTCCTGACGACCACCGATTGGCTGGGTACGCTTCGATTTCCTCGGACGATACGCCTGTATGGGCACAAAGTCCTGTATTGAGGAGTATCGAGGCGAAACCACATTGTGGATATCCTTCAGCTGCTGGAATGGCGGTAGATCCGGCGTATGGTGCGGCTGGTACGTCTGGTAGGGATTGGTCTGCTGCATGCGCACATGGTTGTTGTTGAAAACACTCTGCGCAGCCATGTTGTGGTTGGATCGCTGCTGATTTCCATTGTTGAATCCAGAGTGGGGTACGCTGGCATGCTGCTGCAGCAGTGGCTGCCTCATCTGGGCACCAGCTATGGGTGGCGGCTGCCCAAGATCAGCTCCCGCCTGGGCGCTTCTGTACCACTGCTGGCTCTTGATGCGATCGCTCTGCTGTTGCTTCTGCGCCTCCTGCTGCCAGAAGAGTGGTGGCTTGGGCAAGTTCTGAAATGGGTGCACATGAACGAGTAGGCAAGGCAAATCTCGGCTGAAAGGACTTACAGGCATTTGCCCGGGAGTTGGAGCCTGCTGCAGTGGCGGTGGACGTGGCTGTGGCTGCTGCTGCGTCGACTCCAGAGATTGCGTCGCCTCCCGCTCCTTCTTCAAGCCCAGCAATGACATGAGCGCCAGTGTCTGATCCTGCGGAGTCACCGTGGCAGCCGGAGCTGCAGTGCGAGGCGCCTGGGCCGGAGCCACGGAGGAACTGCCGCCCTGCTGGCGTGAGGAATTCTGCCGCCAACTTTCTGCCGCCGGCTGAGGGTTGGTCGTTGGGGCACTAGCCCGATCCCGCCAGTTGGAAATCTTCTGCTCCGCCATCGGCTGCGCCTGCGACTGCGGCTGGCCTGACCTGGACCACTCCGGTTTGCCCTTCGCGTCGCCTCTGGTCTTCACGAACTCGTCGGAAACCTCTGTCTTCATCGTGATGGGTACCCAATTCGATCCTGCTGCGGTCACATAACGGCTGCTGCTCGCCTGTTGTAGATCGCGAGGGTTCGTCCGGACGTTGTTGTCGTTCTGCTGGGGAGTCCTCGTCGACTGAGCCTTGTCGTTTGTCTTCTGTGTTTGTTCTAAAAGAAGAAAATTGTTGCATTAGTAAATGTTTAAAGGAGGCATGCCGCCCTCGGAGGCTATAACGTGATAAATCTTAGATGGCTTCTTAGCCTATTAATATTATCTGTTAATCTTAAAATGAATATACGTTTTTTTTATGTTTTATATAAATGTTAAACTATATATACATATAAGGGATATATGCCTTCTAAGAAAAGTACACACATAATCCCAATCCCTAGCCCTTTCCGTAAATTAACTTTGATAAAGCCTACAAACAAAATAAATAAATACGAGTGCTAGACTTGCTGAACTTACCGTTCGTGAAGATGACCACCATGGCGTTCTCGGGCACCTTGTAGACCCGATCTTGGGCGATGCCGTGGATGTCGTTGCAATTCGGAACGGGCTTGTCGAACAGCACCTCGCAGAAGGTGTCCACGGCATGGACGCATTCCAGGCGGACCGGATTGGGATCGGTGACGGGGTGGATGCCGATCACCGTGCCCTTGATCCCCACCGGCACCATGTATATGGTGCGGACGATAATGACGCGGTCGAAAAGTCGCACCGGCCGCCGCGATCGGTAGACTTCCGGCAGCGTGACATTGGGCTTGATGAGCAAATGCGGCTTAACCTGCAGCTTAACGTCCTTGACGGGCAGCGAGCGCAGCTCGTCAACGGCGGCCATCAGCAGCTCCACCGTCTCGCGGCAGACTGTTTTGGAGCCGCACGAGATCCGCTCCACCTTCATGTGCGGCTGCTGGCGCACCCAGTTGGCTAGATCCTCAACGCGGTGCTGGCCAATGGCATCCGGGAAAACATCCTGTTCAAAGACGTATTCGCCGCGATCGTTGCTGACTCCAAAGAAGGCGACTACGTCCGGGTAACGCTGACAATAGTCCCGCATCAGTTCCAAGGCAAGGCTGGAGTAGAACCACTGGTTGCCTGACCGGCAGCAGTAGCCGGCACGCTCCTCGTTTTGTCGCGGGTACTTGAGCTGCAGGCCAATGTTGTGCTTCGCCACGTTCTCCATCTTCTCCCGCCGAGGACCGAGAACCACCCACACTGTGCCGGTAAGGCGACCCAAGGCCCGCCCGTTGATGTTCAGTAAGTGGCAGACCTCGTAGGTGTTTAACAAGTCCCGATCGCGATTTTCCTGCAAGGCGCGTGCCTCCTGGACATCCGGTTCCGGACGCACACGGATGTTGACTGTAGCGATAAAAAGAACAAGATGAGAGGGTGAACGGGACAAAATTCCCCGAGACTGGATTACCCTGGATGCGGCCGCAGCTGTAGGCGAGCAGGGGATCCATCACAGTGCCCTCGCTGCCGTAATACGGATTGCCGATGAAGAAAATCGGGCTGCCGGCGGGAAAGAAGTCCTCAACCTTGCTGAACTGCTTTCGCATGCTCTCCTTCACGGCCAGTTCGGCCACCACACCCTGGGCTGGATAGCCGGTGATAGCGCTGCTCCACGCATCGCGGACCTTTAGCGTTCCCTTGGCCCCAAACTCCGTGGAGCTGCCTGCGTAGGTGCGCACGTAGACGAGCACGTCGTAGTTGTGAAACTGGATGCCCATGCGCGTGGTAAAGCTGTCAGAAGGGAGAGAGAAGGAGGAGGAGCATTAGCAGTTGGGCGACGGATGCAGGAAGCGGCTTCACACTCAACTGTTCCTGCAGCGTCTTGCACTCCGAGTCAAAGCGGCGCGACTCATTTGCCGAGAGTCCCTCCTCGTCGACCCGCTGATCTCGCGTGGCGACGCGCACCACCTTGGCCTTGATGAGATGCGGCCAACCGATGTGCACCACCTGCTCCAGATACTGCCCGGCCACCGCCTCCAGGCTGTCCTCCAGTTGCCGTTTGCGCGGCTTAAGGACCATGTTCTGGTTGCGGCTCACCTGCTCGAAAACCTTGACGCGATCGTGTCGAAGCTCAAACTAGAAGATGGGAGGGCACATATAAAGGCTGGCATTACGAGCGGAATGGCCAATATAACACTCACGTCGAAGGGCAGATGCTGCATGGTGGGAAAGCCCGGGAAGAAAACGTGCCGCGCCGCATTGGGCAGCTCCACACACACGCTGTGCGGCAGGTTGAGGGCGATCTCGCGCGACCACTTGGCCACCTCGGTGCAGAAGAGGTTCGCCAGCCCCCGCAGCGGCGGTTGCGGGGCCATGGGACCCTGCGACTCTGAACTGTGCCTGTAAATGTACATGGGACCGTGGCGGTTACGCTCGCGCTCCGCCTCTGAGAGCAGCACCTCGCAGGGACGCATCGCAGCTAGCAGCCGCCGCTCGTCTATGAAGGGTATCAGCACCACCGCCTCCCAGTCGTGCTTCTTGCCGTTGAGGTCGCTCTCGAAGTCCAGCGGATAGAACTCGGCCAGCGGACTGCTGGGCAGCAGCATGAGGTCATGGTAGGCGAGTGGGAGTAGCTTGCAACTGGCCGCCGGTAGCACCGCCAAGAGCTGCGTGGAGAAGGGGAGGCAGGATTTAGTAAAGCTTTAATATATGTAAGGATTATAATATTTAAAATGAAGAGTATAAAATAATCCCTATTTGGTTATTCTTATCAAGTAAATTGATAAATACGATTTTTTTTTAAATTTGTGTTTTACTAAATAGAGCATATTTATCAATATGTAACAACTTTTATTGATAAATTTTAATTTAAAAATTATATTAAATAACTTGTACTTTTAGTTCTTGGTTGATCGAACGTCCAATGCAAAGATTTATTTCTAAACAAAAAAGTTGTTATCTAGGTCCATAAGTTAGAGCAGGATAGGTATATGATCTTATAATACAGAAAGAGGCCACTATGGATATACTGACTGTATTAAAATACATTTTGGGTTTAATAAACCAATTAAAGTGCGCCAAAGCCGCTGACCTCCAATTCAGAGTGCTTACCTGCTGGAATGGAAGGAAGGGCGTCCCCAGCTGGAAGTCTATCTGGACCTGCTCGATGTTCTTGAGGTCGCTGATAAACGGCGCGTAGTGAAAGGGGTAGTACCAATCCCAGGACTGCACGCCGCGGTAGTAGTAGTCGAGGACCCACTGCAGCGCGTTGACGTAGTGGTGGCCCAACTCCTCGAGCAGCTGGCCCTGCGCCTCCCTCTTGAACTTGTTGCGGTAGTAGTTACGCTTGTAGTTCTTAAACTCGTTCGTCAGCATCGCTTCCTCGTTGCTCCAGTCCTCCTCGCTGTCGTCCTCGTAGAGCTGGGGATATGGAAAGGGGATTACCAGGTGGACTAAGGTCAGCGGGATCACCGCTTACCTTCATGCTCTCACTGATGAGGGCTCCCAGGTCCGAATCGTAGCTCTCGTTGGCCGTGATCTGGGCCACATCGATGTCGAAGGCCTCCGTCTTGGCATTCATGTACTTCAGATCGTCGGCGTGCTCCTTGAACTGCTCTAGTTCCACCTCGGTGAGGGCCGACATGAAGATCTGCAGGCGGCGCAGGTTTAGCTTGCCGTTTTCGTTGATGTTACCGCCGAGGGCCGGGTAAATGCTGATGTAAGTGCGGTAAAGCAGCGGTAGGGCATTGGAGGAGATGTGGAGACACGGCAGATGGGGTATAAAGTCGTTACCGACCATGAAGCCCATCAGAACCCAATCGTCAATAAGCTGCGCCACGTCCAACTTCCGCTCGGGCGTACTGAGAGCGTCGAACTCGAGCTCCAAGTACTCGCGCAGCAGGCCCAGGTGCAGCAAGAAAAAGCGCGTCTCCTCCACCGAGGCGCGCTTCACGTTCCGCCCGAACTTGACCTCCTCGCGCAGCACCACGAAGTGCAGTTCGTGGGTGCAGAGACCCAGGATGATCAGATCGGCGTCCAGGCCGTACAGGCAGTGGCGCGTATTGGGGTCAAAGTCCGGCTGGGCCTTCATGTACCGAATGTAGTCCATGATCTTGTGCTCGCCCTCACCGGGCGTCTCCTGGCCGCTGAGGATTACGCTGCACCGCTGCCACAGTGGGTCCGTGGAGATCTTCGTCTTGAGGAAGGCGCGCAGCCCGTCCTGCAGCCGCACCATGAACTCGGTGCCCGGGGTGATGCAGTTGCTATCGAAGCGCTCGTGCTCCCGCCGCTCGCCCCGCTGCGCCGCCTTCGCCTCCAGTTGCTCCGCCTCGCGGGCCGATCGGAATCTCCTGCTCCGCTGCTGGTTCATTTTGGCCCGCGGTGCCACCCCGTCGACGGCCAAGAAGAAGAGACGCTGCGGCTTGATCAGGTAGAACAGCTTGTCCACGTAGTTGAAGATGTCCTGGAATATCTGCTGCTCCTCCAGGTGAAAGTGTATGTTGTTGTCATCCGGATGCGAGCAGTTGTGCACGATGCCGTTCATGTCCAGGTACAGGTTGTCGAACTCGGGTATCTAGGGGGTAAGGACACATAGCACATAAGTAGATAATATAGCTATCCTGGATCCGCATCCGCATCCTCCGCATCCACTTACGCTGTGCTCCCGCGCCAACTCACTGAGGCAAGGATAACGCTCGCTGATGTAGCGGAAGAACTTCGGGACTCCCATGTCGCTGCTCTGGATTGGGATCTGTGGATACTACCGTGCAACTCCTCCTTGGTCACTGAAAATTTTGATTTTTGTGGGCGAAAGTTTTAGTGTTTTCGGTTGTTTTTCTTTATCAACTGTGTGTGTAGTTGTATTGATTAAGACCTTATTTGCAAATAGTAGGCGTGGCGTTGCCACAAAGTCGGCCCACGTGAGTTTTAACCTTGTGGCAAGGCCAAAAAGGATTTAACTCAATCAAATTCTCTTGAAAAGAAGGATTTACACAAGTGTTAATCTTAACAAAATAGTATATCGCTTTTTCCTATTTCTAAAATGTATATAAACTATCTTTTCGTATCAGGGGCCCAAACAAACCAATCTGGCAGCACTAGCAGAAATGCAATTCTTCGAATGCAAAATAATGTGTGACACCGTGGTTGATTGCAAATTTTACAGGTAAACAGCAGGCGTTGAAGCGCGGAAATAGAGGCTAAAGTAAAGCAGTGGCAGTTAGCGGAGACACACTCCAGGAATATTTTTGGTATTTCGAAGTGATATGTCTGGTTTATATTGCAAAGACAGAAATTAATGTTTTCTTTTCAAATGACAACTGAGACTTTCCGAATTTGATGTCGAAAATAACCCTCTTCTCAGTCTTGTTTACAATGCGTTAGTTTAGGGGTAATATTAACCTAATTACAAAATAAATAAAAACTCAATTTACTCTTGCCCAGAAAATGAAGTAAATTGGGTAAGAAATACAACAAAATCAGAATAGGCTATTTAAATAAAAAGTCACAAGCAATACATTTTTCCGACGCGATAACTAAAATATATCAAAAATATGTCAGCAAAGACACCCTCCCGACCTTTCAGTGTGACCGCCTGTGGAATAATCGCACTGTCTCCAATTAGAATAAAAAACGAACAGCTGTTTTCCCAACTGCAAAGCGCTTGTGTTCCAAATTTTACGTAATTCGTATTTTGTAGCCGAATTCTGCGAGTGTTGAGAGCAGTTCAGCACCCCTAGCGAAATGTCGGCCCTCCGCCAAGTGATGTGCCGAGGCACTGCCTCTCTGCAGCTGTAAGTGGGTGCCCGCGGCCCGGGCAGGTGCATCGAACTGGCCAATATAATCTGCTTTCCTGCTCCATTGCAGCTACCAGGCCAACAAACTGGCCGCCGCCCGCTGGGCATCCGCATCCTCATCCTCACCTGACGGCGGTCCACTGGACCCCAAGCTGGCCCTGGCCCGTCCCGATGAGCTGGAGCAGCGCAACAAGCTGAGCGGCAAGATCTCGGTGCCCACGGCCGTCAATCTTGGCCCTATAACCGGTGTCCCCGAAGAGCATCTCAAGGAACGCCGCGTCCGCATCCATATTCCGCCCAAGAATGCCATGCAGAGCGGCACTGACAACATCAACACCTGGCAGATCGAGTTCGACAACCGCGAGCGCTGGGAGAACCCCCTGATGGGCTGGGCATCCACGTGAGTAGCTACTCTCTCTGTCCAACGAAACAATCAGTAACCAACTTCTGGTGTTCTGCCATTCCAGCGGCGACCCGCTGTCCAACATGAACGTGCAGTTCGGTTCCCAGGAGGAGGCCATTACATACTGCGAACGGAACGGCTGGCGCTGGTATGTCGACGGCGGCGAGAAACCCAAGAAGGAGCGCGTCAAGAACTACGGCGTCAACTTTGCCTGGAACAAGCGCACGCGCGTCTCCACCAAGTAGGCTCCTCCACTGCCAGGAGGATCCTCAAGCCAGGATCATAGACAATTGTTCTTTTTTTTTCTCTTTCCTTTGTTCATTATCTGAATACCCAAATAAACAGTCGGCTAAACATAGGAAGACCTCTAGTGACCACAGTATTCGGTGTTTGATGTTGGTGCTCCAAGTCCAGATGGTTATTGATTCCCTTCTTCCTACAGATGCGAAAACTCCCCGTTTTAGTAGCCAGAAGAGTAGGAATGATGATGCCTGTGCGGCTTCCGCTCCTCCCGACGCCTGTGTCCATGGCGCTGCTTCTCAGGGCTGCGACTGCGACTCCGACTCCTCTTTCGACTGCCCGCGTGCCTGTGCTCCCACTCCCTCTTTTTGTGCTCCTGCTCCCTCGTTCTGTGCTCCTGCTCCCTCTTCCTGTGCTCCCGCTCCCTCTGCTTGCGTTCCTCCTTCCGGGCTCTCTCCTGCTCCCACTGCCTCTGCAGCGCCTGCATCTGAAGGCTAACAAGCTGGTGCAGCTCCTCGTTAAGCGTGGGCTTGCTCTTGCGGTGGCGACGCTGCTTCTTCCCCTCCCGCTTGGTCTCGCCCACTAGCTCGGCAAAGGCGGCATTATCCTCGAACTGCGGATGCTTTGCAGTGTGCTGGAGGACATGCTCGTAGATGAGGAGCCTGTTTGGCGCATTGAGTGCCACCTGAAGATCTTCAAAGCAGGTAGCGCCACTTGGCTGGCCCGCATTCTTTCCAACAATTTGCTGGACAGATGCGTCGTCGAGCTGAACGCTGAAGGCGGGGTTGAAGCAGCAGGAGGCGGGCAGTTGCTCCACTGTCTCAGCTTTCTGCTCCGAAATGTGTCCACTTCTGGCCTCCATCACCCCCTGCTCGCTCCAGTTTAGGCGCTCCAGGAGGTCGCTCAAGCGCCTCCTACTGGCGGCTATAAAGAGACGCAGCTTCTCCCGATCTCCGCCAGACATGATAAATGATAAACCAAAACACCGAGGAAAATTGATAGTGTTGGGAAAGCCGAAAATGTCTAACCAGTGCTGCGAAATGCAGCGTGTATTTACAGTCCTTAATAGTTTGGAATATCTACGATGTTATGCCGGTTGTAATATATATAGACGAGCCACTCAGCTCCAGAAGAGGACCGTGAAGGCCATGATCAGGCAGGCGGCGCCCACCCAGGGCGACTTTCGCTCCCCGATCCTCGCCAGCTTCCAGAAAGTGCCCAGGAATCTGCAATCGGCGGGGAGAGGGATTTAGCTTGGGAGTACGGATTGCAACTTCCAGGAGGAGAAGGAGTACCTACCCGGTCTTGTTCCGGTCTATGATGCTGGGAAACAGGGAGCGCAGATAAGCACAGGTGCAGATCAGCAGCAGGATGACCGACAGCAGGCTCTGGAAGTTGAACAGGGCACTCTGTGGAGGCGGAAGAAATACAGATTAGTCTCAGAATCAGATTACGATAGTAAAATTAATTCAAACCATGATTTTGCGAATCGGAACGACAACAAACGGTAAACCAGTGACGTGCCAGCTGCTCTGCCAGCGCGAACTGGTTCCAAAATCGGATTGGACACTAGAAAACTGATTCGATAACTATTGCGGCTAATAGAAATTCGGATATGCTTACAAATTAAATAATACAAAAAAAAACAGAATGTACTGAAATATATAATTATGGTATTCCCTAAAATGTTACAAGTTTACTAGGAAATTTCAGCAATAGAGGGAACGACTCTGTTGAATTTTCAAGCTGGGGCTAATTTTTTGGAAGTAAAAATATGTAATATTATATTTTTTATTATAAGTTTATGCCTTAATTTACACAGTTTGACAAATACCATAACCATAACTAAAGTTATGGAATCTAGAATGGAATAAGTGTAGTTTTGATCTCCCATTCAGGACCCCATGGGAAGTAGGGAAAAATTTGACATGAAAATGGGTTAAAATTTTGCCCATCGCCTAAAAGAAAAATTTTAATGTAGAAAGTAAGATAATTCAAGCACAAACTCATAGAGGTATCCCACGTCTAAATCGGGATACAATAACTAAAGTTATGGAATCTAGAAGTCCAGTTTTGGTCTCCCATTCAGGGCCCACTCAGGAAGTACCGAAAAAATTGACATGAAGATTGGTTAAAATTTTGACCATCGTTTAAAAAAAATATGTTAATGTAGAAAGTAAGACAATTCAAGTACAAACTCATAGAGGTATCCCACGTCTAAATCGGGATACAATAACTAAAGTTATGGAATCTAGAAGTCCAGTTTTGGTCTCCCATTCAGGGCCCACTCAGGAAGTACCGAAAAAATTGACATGAAGATTGGTTAAAATTTTGACCATCGTTTAAAAAAAATATGTTAATGTAGAAAGTAAGACAATTCAAGTACAAACTCATAGAGGTATCCCACGTCTAAATCGGGATACAATAACTAAAGTTATGGAATCTAGAAGTCCAGTTTTGGTCTCCCATTCAGGGCCCACTCAGGAAGTACCGAAAAAATTGACATGAAGATTGGTTAAAATTTTGACCATCGTTTAAAAAAAATATGTTAATGTAGAAAGTAAGACAATTCAAGTACAAACTCATAGAGGTATCCCACGTCTAAATCGGGATACAATAACTAAAGTTATGGAATCTAGAAGTCCAGTTTTGGTCTCCCATTCGGACCCCATGGGATGTACGAAAAAATTTGACATAAAATGGGCTTAAATTTTGTCCATCGATTAAAAGAAATATTTAAATGTAGAAAGTAAGATAATTCAAGCACAAACTCATAGAGGTATCCCACGTCTAAATCGGGATACAATAACTAAAGTTATGGAATCTAGAAGTCCAGTTTTGGTCTCCCATTCAGGACCCCATGGGATGTACGAAAAAATTTGACATAAAATGGGCTAAAATTTTGACCATCGTTTAAAAGAAATATTTTAATGTAGAAAGTAAGATAATTCAAGCACAAACTCTTAAAAGTATCCCACGTCTAAGTCGGGATACAATAACTAAAGTTTTGGAATCTAGAAGTGCAGTTTTTGGTTACCCATTCTAAGGCCATTCGAAATGTGCAAAAATTTGACATGAAAATGGGTTAAAATTTTCACGAATTCAACCACAATCCTACTTCTAAATTGGGACCCAATTTCTCAAGTTATATAATTTAGAAGTGCAACTTCTGCAATTCAGCAATCTCAAAGCCGATGAATCGCTTAAGTCCAGAGTTGTTACCT
Source organism: Drosophila suzukii (assembly GCF_043229965.1). NCBI lineage: Eukaryota > Metazoa > Arthropoda > Insecta > Diptera > Drosophilidae > Drosophila > Drosophila suzukii. The sequence goes on along the minus strand of NC_092084.1, from coordinate 1,413,244 downwards.
TAGTTTAGGCAAATGTCACAGTAACTCTTTAAAATCAAATAAGAAATTTCCACTCATGCTTATAATTTTCGTGTGCCAGTGTAACCGGGCTATTAGGTCAGGTCAATAATCGATGGCTGCAGGGAAGTCATCGATGTAGGCACATTTACGGAACCATCGATAGTATCGAATAAACATCGATTTGGCGGCCAGCACTAGCAATTTGTCTGCAACTTCGCTGCGGGTATTTTTTGTGTTTGTTGTTACATATAATCCGATCAATTTCGATCGTTCGTTTGGCAAATCAGTGTCTACTGCCCCCAATTGGTGAGATTTTGGCCAAGATTCGTCGAGCGTCATCGAAACGTTGAGTTGCCTCGCTCCGCCTGTGCTTTCGGGTTTTCCGTGCCTCTTTTTTTTGGTTCGTTTTCGTTTCGTTTTCCACTTGGATTCGCGAGGGGATGATGAAAAGGGGGAGGAGAGGAGACTCCCGACCGAGTGCATCCCCCGCGTGTGCGTGTGTGTTGGTGCTTCCAATGCAATTGTAGCTGAGCGCGCTCATAAAAATCAAAAGTATATTTAGATATACATATGTATATATAATAATCGGATACGTTTTCTCATTGCCCCACTGTGTGCGGCAGTGTGTGTGTGTGTATTTAAATCAGTAATTTCGTGAGTGTGTGTGTGTGCCGAGCGCGCTGCGTTTTGTTGTTGAGTGCGAGCGAGATAGCGGCCGGAGGAACAGAGAGAGAAACAGGAACTGCAACAAAAACACTAAGGACAACAATAACAACATTCGGCAGCAGCTGCAGCAGCGATGACTTCCAGTCGCTGCATTGGCAAAGCGGTAAGTTCTCGCCTGGAAAGTTAAGCTACATAGCTAAGCTAAAAGTTCCGCGATTTTCCTGCATGTGTATTTATGTAAGTACACACACACGCAACGTTGACGTCGGCGCTTACAGCGTTGTTAGCTGCTAACAGCACAGTAACGGCCATCCGCTTAGGTCCCGCTCGAAGTTAACCGGGAGTGTGTGAAGTGCAAGTGATACGACGTGTGTGTTTTAAAAAGTGTAAACTACTTGGATACATTTAAGAGGTGCTGAAGCGAAGGTGAGTTGCAATTTGAATACCTTCTTTCGGTGCTTTTCATGACACATTCTCATTCTCACCCACGAACGTACGCCCGCTAACACCAAAACACAACGCACATGCGCACAGCGACCCACCAACACCAATGCGGCTCTCTTTATTTTTGTTTTTAGTCTTGCTCTGCTTCCATTCCACTTCGCCTTCTGTATTCATCGAGTGCATTTATTGTTATCGGTTTCTGTTTCTCTTCCACCAAACTCGGCTATCGCTGCGTGTGCTTCGACTTTTAAACGGTAAACTATTTTCATTTTGCAAATCAAGCTGCTTGTTTTTTGTACATTTCTGTTGATGAATGAGATGTGGGAGCATTTACGCAATTGTTTTGTGATTTTTCTCGTGTTCACTGTAAGATTCTCTTTGTGGTTTTGCCATCTCGCTCGCTCTCTCTCGCTGCCCGGTGTCCCGCTCGCTCACACGCACACAGTCACAAACGCACGCACACCACAACAGAGGCCGCCATTGCTCTGCTGCGCAGCTTTTACAGTGTTGCATTCTGTGCAGTGTTGTTGCTGGCGTGGAAGCTTTTTCGCCCCTTGTTTTGTGCCCCTCGTTCGTTCGTTCAGATGTTTCTGCTATGCCGTTATCGCCCATTCGCTATGCGATACTTAGAAATTATCGATTTCAGGCTTTCCTATCCAATTATCGTTAGCACATTTACATCTTTTTCTGACCACAAGAAAACATCGTTTGCTGAAATGAAGGCTATTTAACACCGTAAAAAAAAAACACCGTAGAAATTTTCTCTTTCTAATCTATTTCATTTTTAAATTGACCTATTGGCAAAAACCATTTATTCGTTCGCATATTAATAGAAGCCTAAAACTATACAAGTTATTGAATCATACAAGTTATATGTAAGATTAACTTAGCAAGCCATAACGGGAATTTTTTTTGTTTCAAGAGTTCTACACCCATCGTAGTCGTCAACAGTTTCAAAAGGTACATATGAATGTACATACATATATGTATATATGAGAGACGGGAATGCAATAAAAGTTTATCGTGTAACGACACGCATAATAAGATTAAAACAATGTTACAAATCGTGCTATTAAGCAAGCGAGGGAACCCGCCGAGGGCTTTCAGTTGCAGATACAAAAGCTGAAATTTGTAAGATTTCAGAAAGACTTGAAAATATTCAAGAATTTTTTTTAGATGTGTCTTGAAAAAAATCAAAAGTTTAGAACTAATTCTCATGGTTTTTTAAACCTAACAAGAGCAAGCGTTCAAAAAGTTTAGCCACAGGAGGGAATTCCCCCATGCTTTTGATGACTAAAAAATAGTATGCTTAATGCTGATGCTCGATTACTGTGTGTAAATAAAAGTACAATGAAAAATCACTTTAAAAAGATCACGGAATATAAAATATTCCCTGAAATTCAGAAGGATTTTTTTTGGATAACTTGTAATGCTTTGAAGTAGGCAACACATTTTGAACTCTACAGTTACATTTTTATTTAGGATACCAGGAGGGTACTAATCCTTATATACATATATAAAACAAGGAAGAACGCTATAGTCGAGTACCTCGACTATCAGATACCCGTTACTCAGCTAAATGGAGATATGCAAGCAGCAAAGCGAGATTAAAATGCGCCACCTACCGGCGGTATACAGATTTAAGCGTTATGGGCGTTAGAGTGGGCGTGGCAAATTTTTTTTTGGATCAATCGATAGGTATCGACGAGACCAATACATTTCAGTTACAATTTTTTATCTAGCATGAAAATTGTGGGCGTCACAGGTTTTTGCGGTTTGTGGGCGTTAAAGTGGGCGTGGCAAACTTTTTTTTGAGTCAATCGATAGGTAATGACGAGACAAATACATTTCAGTTAAAATTTTTTATCTAGCATAAAAATTGTGGGCGTCACAGGTTTTCGCGGTTTGTGGGCGTTAAAGTGGGCGTGGCAAACTTTTTTTTAGGTCAATCGATAGGTATTGATGAGAACATTACATTTCAGTTAAAATTTTTATTCTAGCATCAAAACTGTAGGAGCCACAGTTTTGGGCGGTTTGTGGGCGTTAGAGTGGGCGTGGCACTCTACTGAAACAAACTTGCGCTGCGCAGGAATCTCAGGAATCTGCGTGCCTAATCCCAGTATTGTAACTCTCATAGTTTCCGAGATCTCAGCGTTCATACGGACAGACGGACAGACGGACAGACGGACAGACGGACAGACGGACAGACGGACATGGCTAGATCGACTCGGCTAGTGATCCTGATCAAGAATATATATACTTTATGGGGTCGGAAACGCTTCCTTCTGCCTGTTACATACTTTCCGACGAATCTAGTATACCCTTTTACTCTACGAGTAACGGGTATAATTACTTGAAAAATCTTTATAATAATCTAAGGGTTTGCTTTTGGGATGTTGCAGGTCGCTGTTGTTTTGGTCGCAGCTGTTGCGCTATTTACCGCTGCCTTTCGTAATCCCTGCATAGATGGTACCCATACCGTACCGTAGTACACCCGCTTTTTTCTCTTCGCTCGGCGATCGAATCGTATCGGATCGTATCGTTCGCGTGCCGTTTCGTTTCGTTTTCGCAGGTCTGGGGAATGGGGTCTGGGGACTGGGGGCTCCAAGCACAAGCACTTGACTCGCTCCGCTATTGCGCTTTTTGCTCATTTCGATTTTGTCAAGCGACGTGTGCGGAACTGAACTGAACGGCGGTTGGCGGTTCGGCGAAATCTCTTTGTACTTTCGTTTCTTGTGGTGTTGTTTGTGCCGTGCCCCGAGTTCCCGAGTTCCGAGTCAATATCAAATCAAAATAAAATTCGTGTTTTTTTTGCTCTGCTTTCTGTTGTTTGCGATTTGCGTACGAAGAAATTAGCGTTCTACCAAAAGCGATCTGTGATTTTTTGTTCCGTTTGTTTGTGTTTTAACAATAACAAATCGCGTGATTTTCTGTTGTCGCCAGAAATCGAATCCGAAACTCTATTTCCCAGAAGAAAAGATCAGGCGGGCGCGCACTGCTTGCTTTCTGCGCAGCAGGACTGCTTGCATTCCGGGGCGATGGCTCAGTCGACGGCGCTCTACGCCGGCTACAAACCCCTGAGCCAGATCCAAATCCCAACCCAGACCCAGAACCCCACGGCCACTGATCCGGATTTGGCCATGGATCCCATGTGTACGTATAGTGCAGATCCGCAGTGGTTCTGACCCTCCATTTCACCCACGTTGCACTCGGTTGCCGCCCTTTCTCTGCCTCCAATTGTGCTGACCTGGTTGTCTGGGCACCTCCTCTGCGTAAACGCTTGATTAGCAGTTATTTTTGGCTTATTAACACAGTTATGGTGCACTGAGAGACTGGGGAGCACCAGTACCCCCTAGTTTTAATCTTCCGATAATGATAATCTCTGCCCACTCTCTCTTGGAAACGTGGGATTACACAGCATTGCCATTTACGTCGTTTGTTTATGCGTCGCTATTCTCTCCCATCGTCATCACATCAGCATCGGCATCCCATCATCTCATCATCCCCACCGAGACCTGAGTTGAACAGAAAACATTTTGTTTTCATTTTCTAATGCCCCAACGAATATTTTTGCCTGCTATTTTAGTATTTTTGTGAATTTCCTTTCCGCCTTTCGGCGCATTGTTGTTACGACTTCTAGTTTTCTAGCTTTTTGCTGTACATACATATGTGCAGCACCTCGCCTTCATTTTCTATAATTTGTTTTTTCATTTTCGTTGGGGAACCGGAAAAATAGCTTAGGAAGCGCTGTGAGGCGAAAGATTTTGTCAGTTTTTCACTTGGTATCCGTATCACCTGACCGTCCATTTTGCACAAGCCACCCTATCCCCACCCCCTTTCGTTCAAGGCCGCGAGGGTCCGTCGTTATTTATAATTCCGTTTGTTTGGTCCCAGCGGTTAGCACTTGCTAGATCGGCACTGCTTACGTCTAAAGCTGTCTAGGGTATCGTTTTCTGCCACCTCAGCTTCGAATTCCGGGTAATACTTCCTAAGTGGAGTCAAAGAATATAGGCGATTTCCAGATTTTCAGCCATACGCGATAAGGGATACGCGTACGGGGTGGGGCGAAAGCTTGGGTGCTTAAAGCTTAATCCCTTTTGAGCCCAGCGCATCACATGGCATTGAAATCGAAAGTTGGAGGCTTATCTGACGGTGCCTTCGGTGATGAAAAGTAAACCCTACGCACCAGGGTGTACCAATACCAATAGAGTAAAAATGTTATAGAATGATAATGGTTCGATACAATCTAAGACCATTTTAAACCACTTGTATGTTGCTTTTTGTCTAATATGAATTAAAAAAGCTTAGATCTTAACCACAACCTACGATTCAATACAACTACGACTTTTTTTTACCACCCTACTAAAGTAGACACGAAACCGAGGTGGTCACGAGTCTCATTGGAGCGATTCGCGAAACGCAATTAGAACCTATGTCAGGTGGTCTGATCGGTATTTAGGGGGTTGCGCCCTTGTAACCCTTTTGCAAACAAGTCAAATTTCTATCTAAAGGCAACACTTTTTTTGTTCCAATGCACTGCTTGCTCGCTGGACCGAAATGGTATTTATAAATTTAAACTTCAAAGTAAACATCTCCGACTAGCAATAAATGACAATGAATGCCAAAATAAAAGCATTTAAGTATTCTTTATCGACAACAGAGTATACCTTGCACTGTCTGCTTGTAATAAAATCTCGCAGTTAAATACTATAATAAAATAGCTATGGCAACCAGACATTTTGCTTCTACAAAGATGTAGAAAATATTTACCTAGTCAGCACATTCTGCAAACAAGCTTATTGGTTTAAAGACTTACTGAGATGCTGGGTGGGATACGTATCTTTTTTATTACAAGGTATGGATTGGGATAGAACTTTAATTTGCAGGAAAAATAATAATAGCAATTCAAATACTAGGAATAATCAATTAGTTATTTATAAAGAGTGCACTTCTAAACCTGTTGATTTCAATGTGGAACGCAACAAAACAGATACCACACTTAAGAGTTGTAAAAAAGAGCTCCATAAAAGGGGCTGGAGAGACTTAACGTGACTCACGGCTAGGAACTGAGTAGCAACAGTGATTTCTTTTTGCCAGTGAGGTGGAAAGTTTTGCAGTTGGCCGTTTAGCGTACCAAATTTAGCATCCACCCACGCAGCAGCATCACCGTCGTCATCGTCATCACTCGCACCTCACATGAACACATGCCGTGCATCGTAATTTCTCACCTGGAGTAGCGATAAATGTTGTTTTCAAAGAGGAGGAGGAGGGGAGTTCGCTGCCTGGGTATACTGACAGGGATCTATGCTTCGGTGCAGTGATAAGTGTTAAAGCGACTATAAACATTGTCATTATTTCCAGATGGACTCTGCGCTCTCCTCTATTTAATTTGTTCCATCGTCCATCGCTCTGTTCCTTTTTGCACTGTGCCATTGTTTCAGTCTTATCAAGCCCTGTCCGGCCGGGCTTTCATGTCACAACGATAATTACACTCGTTGCTGTTGTAGCAATTTTGTTGTTGGTCTTATTTTCGGCAATTCCGATAGTGCGACAGCCGATAGATTATCAGCAAGTCGGTGGGAGATTGTACCTCATGTCCGCATGGTTGCACTGCTGAAATCCTCGATTACGTCGCTAAGACCGATGAGTCAGCCTATGACGAAGTTGATCGAATTGGAGTTTATGCTGCATACATGGCGATTAAGAATATATGTGAATACAACATTTTCTCAAAGATGGGTGTTTCAGTTATCACAAATTGTATCTTTTATTAGCACAAAGAGTATTCGTTTTACATAGATTCTAACAAAACTGCGTAATATCAATTTCATATACGCAGTTCAAATATATAATAACAAGTTGTATATCTTTTTGATAACCGAATAGTACGCAAACAATTTTGGCAAACCCTGATTACAATCACATTTTTTTTGATATTTTATCAGATTAATATTTTTTTTATACATACTGATGTATTTTATAATACACATTTTCGTAAAGACATACTTACATCATTTTACTTGTGATTAAAAAAATAGGCTATCTCTCGGACTGCAACATATTTCTCTTTAAATTAGGTGTGTTATAAATGTGATTAATCTCTGTGTATTTGTAACTGTTTAAATATTTATATAGTATATATTATTTACCCGAGACAAGTACGGAAGGGAAGGTAATAAAAATAAAAATAAAATCGAATTGCTCAGATTTCATAAGAAATAATTTTCGAACCTTTGGACTAAGATTTTGATAGACACATTCATTTAAATGTGTCGGTTTTTTGTTTTCCGCAAAAAATTCAAATCCAAGAAAGGTTAAAAATATATCAAAAGGTTTATAGATTAATAGTTAGTTACAGGCAATAAGTTCAGCTTAATTTGGTTGAACCCGCTAAATTGATCTGAACTAAAAGGGGGAACAGGTCTTAAGATTCGGATTGCCATCGTTGATAAGAGAGTGCAGTGCAGATCGCGGATGCCCGATCCAGCTGCACCTAAAGGTGCACGACCCAAATGCGTGATCACCTAAGCAGCCTATTTGTATTTGCTTTGCTGCTCTCGACCTTGGACTTGCCTGGCCATATGGACCAGTTTGGAAAGCAGCTCTCGGGGGGATGGGAATAGGTTCGTTGTAGATCGGATCGATTGCCTTGCCTCCATAAGCTTATGACGCACATCTGAGCGATCTATTTGTCCAATCGGAGGACCGGGAGTGCATAGAGTACAGAGTATGTAGAGCTCAATTGCACTGAGCCTTGTGGACAAAAACACGTGAGGTACGAGTTAAGTGGTAAGAGACTTATTAGGTGAACTTTAAATGCCCGTCCGGCAATGTCAATTCCGCCAGGAACCGCAAACAATTTAACGTTTGTGTATTTCTGTTGTAACTGCAACGGCCCATATATTCGTATTTGTCACTGCTAATTCTCAGATACAGTCAAACTTCCATAACATGAACCACAATGACAATATTAGTATTTAAGTATTTCTAAATACTTAGAAAGGCATTTTCTGAAATGTTAGTGTAGGTTGTATGCTTGAGGAATATTTAAGTTGTGTATTGTCAGAAACGAGTTCGGCTTAGAGAGGTGTCGACCCATAGAAGCTTTACAGTAGCTGCGCAGTTAGGCAAATGATCGACTCACTTCTTTTTTCTGAATTGGAGCCCAATCGTCGTCGTCGTTACAGCTACATTTCATGCTTCTATTGTAGCCTTTAGCTATTACCTATTAGCGACGACGTCGGAGCTCTGCCTGCCGACGCTCGGTGTTTTCAGTTTTCAGTGCTCAGTTCTCGATTCTCAGTTCCAGTTCTCAGAAATCGGCAATAGTTTTTCAGTGTCTGAGCGTTCAGCGCAGTGTCTGCTTCACCTTTTCGATTCGCTCTGCTCCGGCTCCTCGACGGATTCAGGTCCCCTCTGTCTGGTCGTTTGTCGATCCGATCCGATCCAGGTAATAATTCCCATTCCCATTCCCTAAATATGGTGCTATAAACTGAACCACTCACTAATTACTGCCCATCTCATAAACGCTAATCAGGTCGTCCAGTTCCTTATTGCTATTTTGGATTGAGTCCCAACCAGCTATACTAAACTTACATCCATGGCCATTGAGGGTTCAGTTGAACTTGTTTTTTTGTTTGTGTCCCATCTGTCTTGGCCAATTCGGCGTTATCAAACGTTGAACCAGCCGTTGGCCAAATATAAACAAATGTGGCTAAAACCAGTTGCTTTCTAAAAAATAAAAATAAACCATATGGTAAATGTGTGGTTTACGCCAAATATCTTCCTAACATTTGAACACATTCCCTTAAGTTTTTCTACGATATTATTTTAGCACCCAGGTATAAACTTTCCTATTGCTATTATTGCGTTCATTGCTGTGCGATCATGTTGTGCGATCGTGTTGAGGACCGGTAGCTGTGAAATTTTTGGGAGATAGAGATATGGGGCCAAGATCATCATCCTCGGTGTATTGCTTTCCATCCCTATCCCCAAAGTCCGCCTGTTTGCGGGGTTTTGTGGTTGAGTTGTGTTTGGTTTTCAGGTTGGGCGATAAAGACGGAATTTTCTGCCTTGTCTTTATCATTTTTACTTTAGCAGTGGTAAATTTCCGTCGCAAATCCGTTGATATGTGGGTTCGGACGTAATGTTTGGCATAGTATAGTAGTTGATAGCCGGGAGCAATAATCATCAGCGGATCGGAATCGGACCCATATAGAAATACAAATATTCGATACGCCGACAAGTAGACCCATAAATATTCCACTTGTTAACGAGCACATTTGAATTCCATGTCTGGTTCGCGTGTGTGTTGTGTAATGTTTTCCTCAGTTCGCTGTTTTTGTTGTATGTAGATCATCAGATCGCAGATACTGCCAAAAAATAACCGGGAATTTGGCCATAATTCCAGGTAGTCCCGCCATAATCAGCTGAGCTGGCAACCCTGCCACCATCGAACTGCACTGCCAAACTATCGATAGCAAACGGTGTGAGGAGTAGTCGATTCGATTGGATTCGACGCCTAGATTCGTCAGCTGTTTTCACTAGTTTCGTTTCGTTTTGTTTTTGATGTGTGCTTCGTCTTTTTCGTTTATTATTTGTGCTAATCCAAAATTGCGCTCTCCAATCGGCTCTCTCACGCTTGGAAAAGACTAAAAAGAGCGTCGCCCACGCAGCACGCTCGTTTTGTGTGAGGTTTTTACTCTCAATCTCAAACTCAACCTCATTGTCAGTTTCACTTTCATTCGTCTTCGATCGTCAAGTGCAAATAAGTCAAATATTAGCCAGCCACCAAAACACATATACATGTGCACATCCATAATTTGTATCTATCCACAATAAATTTTGGTGTGTTATTTTGAAGGTACATCAGAACAGTTTTCTATATATGAATCCTTTTGGCTTTAACCCACCGAATTCCGAAAAGCACACACAAAAATACACGATATCTTTGAGTAATGCTGTTGGCTTCATCCTCATCCCGCATCATGCATATAAAATCATTCACCATACGCCAATTAAACCCAGTACAGCAGCACTTTTATGTTAAAATACTCCACTAATTTCATGTTTCGCTACGCCACAACAACAACAAACAGCAGCTACAGCAACAACAGCAGAAGCAGGAACAGCTGATCAGCAGCCCCAAAAGCGCCAGGAAGAAGAAGAAGCCGAACGAGGAGCCCCATCCTCGCAAAGCAAGAACTCTATTCAAATTTCAGGGAGCTATAGCAGTTCCATCGACGACGACTACGGCGAGGAGGATCAAGTAGGAACATTACCCCCGCCCTCGATCACCAAAAGGACATCCAACCTCCTGCTCCCGCCCCGCCCACAACCACCACCACCACCACCCCGCTCCACATCTTCGCCCTACACAGACGACTTGTGCACCTGCTGCAACTGTGCCTACTCCAGCGCCTCCGCATCCGCCTCCTCCTCCTCCGCCTCGTCCACATCCTCATCATCCAACTCGAGTGCATCCCCAACCGCATCCGCCGTTGCCAAGCAGCTAGCCCGATCCGTGACCGCCACCAGCATCATGGACATGCCGTACAACACCTCGCCGTCTCTACGCGTGCGCACCACCTCGCTGAATCAGCTGAAGAAGACGGCCGATCTGGCCATCGAAAATGAGCTGCACGTCTGCCCGTCGGTGATGTCCGAGGAGCTGCGCAAGCTGCTCCCGCCCACCTCGGAAACGGTGATGACCAAGCCCTTCCCTATCCGCGGCGAACGCACCATCGCCGATTGCACCACACCGCATGTGATCGCCATGGTGGGCCTACCGGCGCGCGGCAAGACCTTCATCTCCAAGAAGCTGGCGCGCTACCTCAACTGGATCGGGATCGCAACGCGTGTATTCAATCTGGGCGAGTACAGGCGGCATGCGACCACCGCCTACAAGTCACACGAGTTCTTTCGCGCCGACAACGAGGAGGCGATGGCCATCCGCAACCGGTGCGCCAATCAGGCACTCCACGACTCCTGCGAGTGGCTGCTGAGCGGCCAGGGCAGCATCGCCGTCTTCGATGCCACCAATTCGACGCGCGACCGCCGACAGCTGATACACGACATTGTGGTGAAGCAGCACGGCTTTCGTCTCTTCTTCGTCGAGTCGATCTGCGACGATCCGCAGATCATTGAGCAGAACATTCTGGAGGTCAAGGTCAGCTCGCCGGATTACCTCAATATGAACACCGAGCTGGTGGTGCGGGACTTCCTGCAGCGCATCGAGCACTACGAGGAGCGCTATCAGCCCATCGACGAGGTCACCGAGGCCCATCTCAGCTTCATGAAGGTTTACAATGCCGGCAAGAAGGTGGTCGTCTACAACAACGAAGGCCACGTGGAGTCGCGCATCGTCTACTACCTAATGAACATTCACATAACGCCGCGCACCATCTACCTGACGCGCCACGGCGAGAGCGAGTACAATCTGAGCGGCCTGATTGGCGGCGACTCGAATCTGAGCACCCGCGGGCATCAGTATGCGAATGCCCTGTCGACGTTCATTGCCCAGCAGCAGATCGACGGACTGCGCGTGTGGACGTCGTGGATGAAGCGAGCCATCCAGACGGTGGCCGATGTGAAGGCACCGCAGGAGCGCTGGAAGGCACTCAACGAGATCGATGCTGGCCACTGCGAGGAGATGACGTACGAGCAGATCAAGGAGAAGTTCCCCGAGGAGTTTAAGGCGCGCGATGTGAACAAGTTCGCCTATCGCTATCCACGCGGCGAGAGCTACGAGGATTTGGTGGCCCGACTGGAGCCGGTCATCATGGAGCTGGAGCGACAGGGCAATGTGCTGGTCGTGTCGCACCAGGCGGTGCTGCGCTGCCTCTTTGCCTACTTCCTGGACAAGTCCGCCGACGAGCTGCCCTACCTGTATGTCCCGCTGCACACGGTCATCAAGCTGACGCCGGTGGCCTACGGCTGCAAGGTGGAGCACATCAAGTTGCCCATCGATGCGGTGGACACGCACCGTCCGAAGCCCAAGATACCCGGCGATGTAAGCGAACCGGGACTGGACGGACTCAGCGGCGAGCTGGTGGCACCCGATGGCGTCGGCAAGGTGCTCATTGTGGGCGACGATGTGGCGACGGCCACGAACGGCAATGGCGGGCGCGTCGATGTGCAGGCGCACCAATGACGGCGTCGCCTGCGTCCCGTGCACCCACATCCACCTCCGAAATCCAAGACAATCTAAGCACGGCTGCTGGAACGGCTACGGCTGCCCCAAAGGCACTAGACAACACCCCCTCTTAATCCCAGACCTCACATCCCAATTCTTCCCCCAATCCCATACCGAGAAGCCCAACGGAGACGGACAAAGATACGGACATGGTCATGTCATGCCAGAGTAGCAATGACAACTGCTCCTGCTCCTTCTGCTAGGATGTGGTGGCACTTCTACTTAATGTGGCATCGGAGGACTGCATATGAAATTGTGATTGATCCATTGCGCTGTTTTATTATGTACTTTAATGAACGATTAAATACTTTACAAATGTTTTAGAACATCTACATTGATACAAGAAACAACAAAAAAACAAAAAACAAAATATACATTCAGACTTAAATACCTAGATTTACATATTATATGTACGTTGCTTAATTGGATGTGATTAGTTACCCTAGCCACACACGCAGGCGGTGGGCATCTCCTCCATGTGTTGAGAAACCTGTTCTATCACTACTGTAGAACCCAAATTCCCAAAATGTGTTTTTATCTGCTTTTATTTCCATTTTTACCAGTAGTTTTGGGCTAATTTTGCAGCTAAACAAGAGGATAAAACCACGGATTCCATTCGAAATCACATGCCCAAAACACTTTTATATCCTATGTATATGTTTGCTCGAAAATGTATGTTCATGTGGAATAAATATTGTAACTACATATATGCTATCAGTCCTAATCAACAATAAATAACGATTTATGAAAAGAACCCACGCAAAAATGCAAATTGTTTCATTATTGTGTATCAGGTGTATATAGGAATATATAATTAAAACTGCAATGAACGAAAGTAATGTAAAGGTACTCATAATTTGGAATTTAGTATATATCTAAGATATGAAATTAATCTAAAGCAAGTAGAGAATAAAAAAAAAGAATTTTAGCTACGCCGTCTTTAGGTGATACCTTTTATTGACAAGTCGAAATTTGGGTTTTCTATACAATATTTTAAATTTGATTCAAGCCGGCAAATATTGGCACAGCTTTGTAGTTAATCGAAATCGGGCTCCCTAAGCAATCAGATTTTTGTCTTAAGGATGATTTTGGGTGCCATTTTTTATATTCGAGGAAAGTCTTTCGAGCACATACTCATTTTACCTTCGATGGCTTTCAGCTGCCGGGAAGAGTATTGGAATGTCTCCTCGTCCTTGTCCGCTAGGATCACATCTATCACACCGAACCCACGAACAATCCCAGAGACAACGAAGATCCAGGACACCTCCCGACTCGGCAGAATGCCCCGCTTCCGCAACGAGGAGCCGGAGCAGTCGCCCTACAGCGATGGCGACGTGGTCTGGGTCAAGATCCACAACACCGAGATCTGGTGGCCCGGCGAAGTGACCCTGTCGCAGGACTTTCGGTTCGTCAACTCCAACCGCCCGCCATTCGCAGTTGTGGCGTTCTTCAATGAGAAGACCTTGTAAGTTCCATTGTCTTCTCTTTCCTATTGATATTAAGATTCTAATTTCTCCTGCAATTACCAATTCGTGCATAGCGAGCAAGTCAGATCATCGAAACTGATTTACCCCTTTCAATGCGCTCACAAGGAGGAGTTCATCAAACGCGGCACCAGTAAGTATATATTTAGTGGCACTACTATCCTTAATTGAGGTTAGACTTAAATTTGGGTTTACCTTTACTTTTTACTTAACAAAATAATATGTCAAATCACATCAACAAGGGATTTTAATATAGTATGTAGAAAAAAATTAAAGCAAGGTAAATAACCATATTATAATGGGGTTCTCTAGAACTGCCTAAGGAATCATTATTAGATCATTACTCTGATTCATCCATAACTATTTTTTTTAACAAATGAGAAAAAGAAGGAGTGGAAAAAAGAAAGCTCTGTACCTTTTCGGTACAGTTCCTAGTTAGGAGCTAACCTCTGAGCATCTTGACTATGTGATGTGATCATGACAATCCATTTCCGTTTTCTTTTACAGAAAAGGCCGATGGAATGCACATGGGCGACAAGTTCAGTGACGATGTGGCGATCGCAGAGTCGCGTTATCGCCGTCACCAGGTCCTTGAAGGAACCGGAAGCGGAAGGGAAACATGGGCCGAAAACGGCATCGGCGGACCCGCCCCCCGGCCGGACAGCCTCATCAAGGCCTTTCTCTCGAGCAGCAGCAGCAGCAGCGGCAGCGTGCACAACAGCAGTGCCCGCAGCAGCAGCGGAGTGCCTTCGCCAGCGGGTCGAGTAAGTAGCTCGGCATCGCCACCGAAGCCTTTGCTAATATCGTATCCCATACTCCACCAGCAGGCGCCCACTTTTCGCATCATGGATATCGGAGGCGGCGGCACGGCGCCCCCGCCCCGCGATCGTGCCTTCGACGAGGCCGGCTACGAGTGCAACATGTGCACCTTCCGCACCAACAGCATGAGCGTCCTGCTCATCCATCGCCGTGCCCACCTGGAGTCGTCGAGCAGCTTCAGCAGCAACAGCACCACCAGCACTGCCACCAGCTCGGCAACAGGCAACTATCCCCCACGAAAGACGCGGGCCGCGCGACGAGCCCACACCACCAACAGCACCTCCTTCCACAGGAGCTCTGTGCGCTGCCATTCGCGTCACGTGTCCATCGTGGTGGACGCCCCGCTGACGAACGAGGAGCAGAAGATGGTAAAGAGCATTGCCAAGCAGACGCTGGCCAGCATCGAGAGTGTGGTGCGCCCCGGCGAGGACAGCTCCTCGACCTCGGCCTCGGTCTTCGCCTCCCCCTCCGCCTCCATCTCAACAAGCACCTCCAACTCGTCGTCGCCGCAGGTGCCCATGGCGCAGACCACTCCGCGACGCAGCAATGCGCATCCCCGGGATCCGCGTAGCCAGCGCTCCAACCAACTGCGAGCCACCATGCCCGCCCCTGAGTCGCCGCCGGCCAAGCAACGCCGACTGACCCGTTCCATGAGCCGGCGTCAGCGAGGCGCCGACTCGCCGGAGCTCCTCCTGCCACCACCGATGCTAACCACGTCTTCGCGTCGTGGCGGAGGCAGACGATGCACGCTGGCCGCCGCCACCACGGCGAGTGACCAAGAAGTGACCCCCACGACAAGGCGGGGCAATCCCCTGCGCAAGACGCTCACCACAACGCCAACGAGCGCCGAGAAGAGACCGCGGAGCGCAGTAGGTCGGCGCAAGCGAACGTTCTCCAGGAATAGGGCGCCCATATCTGATACGCATTTCTCTCCGCCGAGGCTCCTTTCATCCCCACCACCGGCCAAGCGGGCGGTAGGTGACGGAAGGAAGGAAAAGGACAAAGTGGCGGTTCTGCCTGATCTGACTGTTCCGCCATCCACCCCATCCCCCGAACCGGTTTCAGAGGTTGACATTGTGCAGCCGCCAGAGAATCTCCGGCATCCGCAGAGCAGCATCGACGCCTCCAAGCAGTTGCAACTTAGCCTGATGGCCGAGTGGGGCGACGACGAGACGGACGAGTCGGTAGAGGAACCACTGCAGCCGCAGGTTGATGGCGATGGCAGCAAGGTGGTGGAACCTCCGCCACCAGCAGCAGCAGCAACAAATCAGCAAGCGGAGGAAGAGGAGGGGGAGGAGCAGGAGAAGACTGACGGCGTTGCTGCCAAGAAGCGCATACGCAATATACCAAAGAAGGATCGGCGCGACGTGGTTGTGCAGGAGTTCCACGTGGACAGCCAGCCGGAGGCCGATGAGCCGGAGGTCGACGAGCCGATTGTCATCCAGGACAGCGACGCCAGCTCCAACGGCAGCGTGGTGTTTGTCGAGGACGAGCCGAGGCAGCGCGGCAGGGGTCTTCACACGCAGCCCAATGGTAATGGCAATGATAAGGCCACATCCTCGACTAAGGCGGCCAGCAACATCCCGTCCTGCTTTGACTTCGAGGAGGAGGATGACCTGCAGAAAGAGCCTGATTGGCCAGATGGCCAGAATGGCTTAAGCTACAGGCGTCGGACCAACACCAATGCCAATCGCATCGATGCCAACGGCAAGACCCATTGCGAAGAGGACGTTCCTGCTAGGGAAGAGGAGGTGCGCACGAAAGAGCCCGTGACAGGGCAGGAACCCCAGGACAATGCCACACACGAAGGTATCTTCAAGGGCTTCGATGATGTCCAGGAACAGACAATCGCAGCCGTCGAAGTTGAGGCGCATGCCGAGCCTGAAACAGCTGTGGAGCAGGAGCAGGAGCCCGAGCCCTTGGATGCAGTGGCGGTCGAGGAAGCAGTGCCCGAGGAAGGAGCTGAAGGCGATAACATGAGCCTGCCTATCAAGGAGCGTCAAAAGCGCATTTTCAAGTCTCGCAACAAGTCGACCGTCCTGGCAGGAGCGCAGGAGGAGGATTTGCTGCCGGTCTCGCTGATTGCCGGCGATGAGGAGGTGTCCGCCCCCACCATTCACAGCCCTCTCCAAGAGACGAACTGCGTCACCCAGCTGCTCTTCAACGGCGTCAGTAGCCGGAGGAGCAGCGCCCACAACAGCAACACGAACAGCAGCGAGGGTGCAATGGGCAGCCTGAGCCGAAGCAGAAAGAAGCGGCGCAACAAACCCAAGACTGAATCCTCCCGTCGCCCGCCACAGCGCCCGAGGGCCAACATCCGACAGCAGACTCCCTCGCCGTCGCCATTGCCTTCGCCCTTACCTGCCCACGAGGAGCTGAGCAACAACAGCAGCGGCAGCGGGAGCAGCAGCAGCAGTGGGAGCAGCAACAGCAGCAGCCACAGCAACAGCAACCACATGTCCAGCGCCAGCTCAAGCTCGGACTCGCACGGCATCGGCACGCTGTCCCCGGAGCCGAGCTCCAGCAACAGCTGCTCGATAGCCTCGAACATCGCGGTCATCTCGGCGGAGGAGGCCCGCGAGCTGCAACGATCCGCCTCGGGCGCCGGCATGATACACGCGGCCATTGTGGACGCTACCCAGCCGGTGCAGCGGGGCGGCGTGCTCATCCTGGAGGACATTCGGTTGCCAAATTTGTACGAGCCCTTTGGCAGCCTCCAGTCCTCCGACAGCAATGGCAGTCGGCTGCCCGATGAGGACGACGAGCAGTCACAGGACACGACGGAGCATCCGGAAAAGAACGATGAGCAAGAGGATCAGGAGGAGGAGGAGGAGAGCCACGATGAAGAGCCAATGCCTGAAGATGACGCCGGAACAGTAGGGCAGCCGGCAGAAGAGGAACAGCAGGAGAAGGAGCAAGAACTGGAGCAGGAAATGGATCAGGATAAGAAGTCGGAACCACAGCCGGAGCCCGAAGCGGAGAGTGACCTGGCCAACTGGTCTCCGGCTCGCCATTCACCCGATGTGGTGCGCATCCTGCCGCAGGCCCGCGAGGTGCTGCTCAAGAAGCGCGAGCAGGAGCTGCTGCGCCAGTACGAGGCCGACTTGGTCAGCGGACGGAGTGCGGAAAAGTGTCGCCAGGCGCGCGCGCGCTGGAGCCGGCCCATGCCGTCGCCCGAAGAGGAGGAAGAGGACGCACAGGAGGCAGAGATGGAAGCAGATACGGAAGCAGAGGTGGAAACAGAGGTGGATGCAGAGGTGGAAGCAGAGATGGAAGCAGCGGAGCCCGCTCCGTCGCCAAGGTCCGAGGAGGATCAACTGGAGCTGGGCGTGGGAGAGAAAAGGATTAGTTCGGAAGGGGAATTGCCATTGGCGACCGCAGAGGAGGAATCGGGGGAGGACGAGGAGCAGCTCCAGCTGGAGGGACCAATGGATAGCACCGATCTGTCCTTGGATGAGCAGCTGGCAGCCGTCGAGCTGGTGCTGCCCGCCTCATTATTCCCGTGCTCACGTCGCCCCGCCAGCCACCCGCAGGTCACTCCACTGCTCCCGACTCCACTCGCCACCGGCCCAAACAAGCCCTCTCGGCATCTCAGCTGCGCCCGAACTCTTAGCGACGCGGATGTGGCCAAGGCCCACCAGCAACTGGTGGATCTGCGCGAGCAGCAGCGCCTTCGCTCCTCGCCGACGTCGCCGCCCGCGGTCCTAACTCCTCCGGAGACGCTGCCGCAGGCCGGCGGGCAACGAAGACCGCGACGCCGCTCGAGGAACGCCACCAGTGACCACGTGGAGAGCGGATCCCGCAGCGACGTCGCCGAGGAGTCGTCGTGCGAGACCAAGGATGATCAGGAATGTCCCGAGAACGTAAGTGGATTAATTTTAGGATGAAATGAGTTTACATATCACAATCATATTACATAAATACATAAGTAACCTTATAGAACCGGAAACTTTCTTACAACACGTTCTTCCACTTGCTCTTTTCAGCCGCCTCAGCTGTGCGCTGGACGCATCTGCGCGGTGATGACTCGACCGATCCCGGGCTACAGCCACACGTTCATGCTCTGCTCGCTGAACAACAACAACTTCACGCCGCTGAACAACGTGGCCCTGTACCTGGACAACGAGAAGAACCACCTGGTGCCGGTGCCGCGGGAGGCACTGCTGGAACCGCCGCGCCTGGCCGACGGCCATCCGCTGTCTGCCGTCTTTGCGGACATTGACTTTCTCGGCGGCGAGGCGGTGGCCCAGGTGGTGGAACCCTCGGAAACGGAGAATGAGGCGGACCTCGACCAGGAGGATCAGCTGTCGCCGCGGCCTCACCTGTCGCCGCAAATGCTGCTCAGTGAGGCGGATAACGATGTGGAGCCGGTGGACACGATGGGCATTATGACGCCACTCAGCCAGGTGGCCGAGGGAAGTGCCCTGGCTGCCGGCAGCTATGTCAACGAGGAGGAGGAGCTGTCCCTGCACGATGAACAGCTGCAGTCCAATGTGCTGCAGCTGAACGTCAACGGTCACCGCCTGGATCTGGATCCCTCGATGCTGTTTAGCATTGCCGAGCAGCCGGACTCGTGCATCGAGGTGAGCGTCACCGAGACGGGATCCGGTGGCACCAATGTGGCAGGCGCCGGCGGGATAAGAGCCGTGCTTCAGGCACGCGACATCCTGCAGGCAGCGGAGGTGTACTTGCAGGAGCGTGACCTGCAGCTGGTGACCCTAGACGACGACGATGCAGACGGGCCATCGGCCGGCATGGCTGTGCCCGTCACGGATTTACTCTCCCAGGCGCTGGCCGGCAGTCAGGTGGTCGACGACGACTCGGACTTCGTGAACGCGGCCAACGCTGGCGTTGGCCTGCTCCACATCGACACCCGCACCGGCGCCAGCCTCCTGCATGTCGGCAACGATGAGCCGGGCAGTGTGGTGTTTATTTCGCACCCCATGCCCCCGCAGACCGTGCACCTGACGCCGCCGATAACGGCGCGCACCAACGAGACGAACGCGCTGCTCGACCAGACGCCGATCATGTCCACGCTGGAGAACCCGAGCGGCATGCAGTTGCGCCGCGTCTCGCCGCTGGAGGGCAATCTGGAGGATAGCCTGGCCGTGATTGGCGTGACGAACGGCAGCGGTGTGCCAACCTCACTGGAGCTGCCCATCACGGTGACCAATCCGGCCATTGCCTCGCGGATGGGTGCCCCCGTCACCGACATGCTGCAATTCGCTCCTTTTCAGTAGGCGGAGCACACAGTCCATAAGCAAATAAACTTGCTTCTATTTTCGTACGGTTAAGAAACTTTTTGTTAGGATTAGAAGATGCAGCTTATGCATTTTATTTTTTTTTTTTGAGCGGAGCAGTCTGTATGACTTCTTCGTTAGTTAAATTGACACGGAAAACGGACGACGACATTGCGCTAAATGGCAGTGTAGATATTTAGTTGCTTAATTCACCTAAGTTAGATCTTTGACTCCAACTATCCCAAGCATTGCAAATGTAGGATAGAAAATACCTATCGGATAGATGCGAATAGTGGTGCAAGAAGCCACGGAACGGAACAGAAAAGAACAGAATATGATATAATAGAAGAGAAGAGAGAGAGGATCGATGCCCGGCACCAAAGGAAAAACTTACGACACATGTATGTTACAGAGAGTATGCAAAACAGCATATAGTACAATATGTAGGGTACACAGGAGCAGGAAGCAGGAGCACATTTATATTTAATGACCATAAATGACTATACCAATGTGTGTAAGATATGTCAGTCTCTAGGCTAACAGATGATGTAAAGAGAGAGCCCGGAAGAATAAACCGCAACATGTGCAACAAAGATATATTTTTTTTATTGCAACGGATCATATTTAACAAACCTCGAGCAAGCGTCAAGACAAAGCTTAACTTTAATTCATACCAGTGACTTATTTAATTGACAGGTTTTAAAATGTATTAGCATTTTGAAAATAATTTATTACAAAAATGTTTTTTGGCTTTAACAAAGGATATCCCTATTTTTTTTAGCATATTTTGTTCTCCAATAAGCATGTGTGCATTTCAAACAAACGAATCTTAGAAGATACTGATTATTTTTTGAAAATACAACCAAATAAAAAAAATGTATCGAAAAATAACATTTTACATTTATTGTCGATTGAAAGTGTAAAATGAATAACATAAACCTTGTAAAAATCGTAGAGCATAGACCCTGAAATCCATGGGTAGTTCCATCGAAATCATTTTTCAAAAACTGTCGATTCTGAAAATATATTTTGCGAATTTTGTGAATTACAAATAAAATGCGATTTCTGTATTTAGTTTGGTTTCCTTTATTGAGTTTTAACAATTGCATGATGATTTTGCATTACAATTCGCTTAATTATTAATAACAATTGCTTTCAATTTCATAGCATTTGTGTATTTCTTTCTTGGTTTGAATAAGTTTTATTTGTGTTCTGTTTAGAATAAAATTATTGTAACCGTTTACACTCAACTTTCAACTTTCAACTAGTCTGGCTTCTATTTCACACGTTTTGCCTCAAATTTGACAAAGTTGCTGCTTTCTATAAGTGGGTCGGCTGCCTGCGCAGGGATCTCACCTAATTCAAGGGCTAAACAAATTAGAAAATTAATAATCAATAAATAATTAAGATTATCGCTTTGCATACGAATTATATAAACAATAATAACTCAGGGTTTTGGCTGGATGGCGACAAAAATACTTTACTACCGCAAGTAAAATTGGCAATTTAACGAGTTTTAACGCTTGCAAGTTTGGCCTATGCAATTTAAATAATATACCTAGGTATTCGAACATAAAAATACTTAAGGTAGTGCTCTAACTTTTTTTAAATTTTCGAAGGTTTTGCGGGACGAGGCAAATTTTTGACAAAATTAAAAAAATGGGTAAACGTAAGAAACTTTCGGCAAAGTTTAGTGAGTGTTTTGTTGCTGTTGTTGTTGCTGTGGTTCTGTTTTGTTGTTGCTGCTATATATTTTTGGTTTGGGGCGAGTGTTTAATTGCTGTTGTTCATACTGCATCATCTTCCCTATGCACAATATTCCTGGCGGTATCTCTGCTCTGTTTGTATCGCTTGATGTTCTTCTTGTTGTTGTTGGCGATACCTGATTCAGTTTTATGCGGGCGATCATAGATCCGTCGTCTACAGCTTGGCGCAGATCTCGTTCGTGAACTCGGAGCACTTGGCACGGCCGCCGAGATCGCCGGTGAGGTACTTGCCCTCCTTAATGGTCTCGAAGGCGGCACGCTCAATCTTATCGGCATACGTGTTGAGCTCCATGTGACGCAGCATCATCACTGCCGACAGCAGCAGGGCAGTGGGATTGGCCAGGTCCTTGCCGGCAATATCGGGGGCGGTTCCGTGCACGGACTCGAAGAGAGCACCGTTCAGGCCCATGTTGCCGGAGGGCGTAAGGCCGAGGCCGCCCACCAAACCGGCACACATATCAGACAGAATATCACCGTACAGATTGGGCATGACCTGCAAGGAAATAAGACTCGAGTTAATCTCTGGTTTAACGGCCACAAGGTTTTCTGCAACACCTACCAGCACGTCGTATTTGCCGGGGTTCTGCACCATGTTCAGGCACACAGTGTCCAGATACTTTTCCTCAAACTGGATTTCCGGGAACTTCTGGGCCATGTCGCGGACGCAGCGCAGGAAGAGGCCATCGGACATGCGCCTAGGGATACGAAGAAGAAGGTCAGTTGAGGGGCTGGAAAAGAGTGGTGCCCACTTACATAATGTTCGCCTTGTGAACCACGGTAACCTTCTTGCGGTTGTTGTTCTTGGCGTACTGGAAGGCATACTCGGCCACGCGCTTGGAGGCCTCCTCGGTGATCAGCTTGATGCTCTGGACGACACCATCGACGATCTCGTGCTCGATGCCAGAGTACTCGCCTTCGGTGTTCTCGCGGATGGTGACCACGTCGACGTCGTCGTACAGCGTCTTGTAGCCCTCGAGACTGCGGCAGGGACGCACGTTGGCGTACAGGTTGAATTCCTTGCGCAGGGCCAGGTTCAGCGAGCGGTGACCCTTGCCCACGGGCGTCATCAGGGGACCCTTTAGGCCGATCTTGTTCGTGTTCACCGAGTCGATGGCCGCCTGTGGGATGCCAAACTTTCCGTCCGCGCCCTGTTTTTGTATACCACACACAAGCACAAGTGCCAAAGAAAGGTATACTCAATGAGGATAATAATACTAATCGGATGGGTTAAAAAAATGTACTTTACTAATCTATGTGGTTTGATTTGTGTGTTAACTCTTTGACATATCTTTCGTCTATAATATTTTATACTAATAAGTCTGCCATGAGGGCTACATTTTATTGTAAGCACAGTGTAGTTGACTTTATTAGAGTTAAACTAGAGCCTTTAATTTGTTGTTAAATAATGCAGACTAATGCTATATATAAATAGAATGTGCCACAACTGGATTTACATTTTTGAAAATGGTGGATTTTTTGGACCTTTGGTTGGACAAATTAAGGAATTTTTAAGAGTTGACTCGAAAACAGTTTTTTAAAAGCTTTGACGATTAGGTATTTTTACCACATATTGAACTATAAAGCAAATCTAGTTATATGAAAACCAGCTGATTAAGAGTGCTAAAATGCTTGCAGGCAGAATGCATTTGAAATGTTCCGCCTTTAAACGCCGTAGTTGCCACCTGTTGGCAAAAAGCCGTTCACACTGAAAACGATGGCGCTCGAATCGTTTGGTTTTGATTTGAACTGCCATCGGCATCTGCCCGGGATTACGACACTCACCCGAACGGGGGTCACGTCCACGGCCTCCCACTCGATGGGCACGTTGGCGGCGGTGAAAATCTTCTGAACGGCCGCAGAGATCTCGGGTCCGATGCCATCGCCGGGGATCAGGGTGACCTTCTTGGTGCCGGAGGAGTAGGACCGGCTGGCGGCGGGGGTCGCGTTGACCTGGAAGTAGGGTAAACGATAACTGGGTTACACAGGTGGCACAGGGCGAGCAGTGGGATGGGAGGGATGGCGCTGTGTAGGCATCTAGAGTTTTATTACGATTACATAAGTGGCCATGCCAAACAACAATCTCAGCAGTTCTGTTCCCCCCGCGCCAAACATCTCGTCATGTTGAGGTTAGAGTGCATTAGTAATTCCCACGGCGTTGATATGGCCGGGAATCTGGTAATCTCGGTAACTGTTTTTGTTCCGGGGTGGGTTTGGATGTGGTGGCATCCCCTCGGCCATCCCCCACTCACCCACACACACACGCAGTTATCAATAACGGCCACGCAACGAGGGAGCGAGAGAGCAAGTGTTATGTAAAGGGAATGCGAATTCTGAGGCTGTTCTCGTTTTCGCCGCACGGACAGCTGACAGCTGATGTCCTGGCTGGTCGAAAGGGGGATTCCTCTTCCCCTCCCCCACAGTCCAATCCCAAGACCTCCTGCCGATCATCTCAAGGAACCAACCTGGCTCACCGCTGGCGTCGCCGTCGCCGCCGGAGCATCACGCGCAGCAATCAAACCCAGTTGATTAAGCTGCAAGTGTTTTGCGTAATGTGTTGTTGTCGATGATGGGTTTGGGTTTCGTAGATTGGTTGAGTGGTTATCGATGGAGCAATGTGGAGCAGGGTGAAGGACCAGGGCGAGAAACAAAATCGCAATGTTAGTGGTAGTTGGCCTTTAGTTTTTGGCCAGCACGTAATCAACTGCTGTCCTGCGGAATTTTCGGTCTAAGGGGAATCGCGGCGCGGAAGGGGGCGGGACCATAGGTCGCTTAACTCTTAACTCTACACGGCTCTTACAATTTTCTGTACGAATCTAGCAGCCATTGCGTTGTTCGGTTTTTGCACTGGTTCCTGGCTAATATTAAATATTATATAGAAAAAAGTCCGTCTTTTTAGTCTGCGCCCGCCGTTGCCACCTTGCGGAAAACTTAGGTTTAGAGGTGGAGAAATGGAGATGTTAACATCGATGTGTTCGATGTTTTCAAAGCATCGGTAACATCGATATTTTCAACACTTGACATTTACGTTTAATTACGTACACAAAAATACTGAAGAATTCCATATCGTGGAAAGAGAAACAATCTCTTATTCGCTAGAAATGCAATGCTCTTTTAGCTGGATATTGTACTGTTTTTAGCTTCAAAACATTACACACAATAAAATGCTTAAATTAGTAAATAAAATAGCTAGATTTAAACTTTGGAGCTGCCAGACCTCTGCACGCTTAGTGGCGCGGGTTTTTCAAGCAGCTCTCCAAACTAACTGGTCTCTTTTAATAAAGAAAAAACGATTGATCTCGTTAACAAACTGCAGTTTCTAAGCAAAGAAAAAGATTTCAATACAATTTTACTGTGAAAAAAAATTAGTTTATTCTAAACATCGATGAAATATCGATGTTTTTCACCAATTGTTTCGGGGTTGGAATTACAATTGGCCCGACAATTTGCTTCCACGGGTCTTAGTCAGGCTTAATGCCTTATCATTCCAAGGTTAGTAAGCCAGCGCTCTTTCACCTGTTCGAATTTGAGAGTAACTTATTCCCAAGAAAGACTAATACCTGGAAGGTGTGAACTCACTATAAGCCGCCGGCAGTAGTAACACCTATCGATAGATCCTATAGTACAGTTGCCGGACTGGCAGCTCTGCCCAGCGCACAATCGATGTATCGAAGCGGCACAACCGATAGTTGGCGAGTATCCTTTGCAACCGTGACTGCGTGCTTACTTGCCCAACTTCGATGTTACCGATGTTTTGAAAGCATCGATGACATCGAGGCTAACATCGATGTTTCTCCACCTCTAGCTGCTACAGCCACAGTTTAAATTTTGGGCATTCGCTCGGTTTTCTGCCAAATCTTTTCCGTCAAACTCCGCGAGTGTGCATTTAAGAGGCGAGAAGCCAAGCCGTTTTCGGTGTTCAATTGCAGGGCTAGCAGGCGATAACTGGAAAGCCGCCTGTGGAGACGCCAGGCCAAGGCAAAAAAAAATCGGATCAACCGACAGACAAAGCTGAACTGCGGTCGTCGCCGACAAAGTGCGCTGTGCACACGGACGACCAGAGAATCGGTACGCGAGCGAACGAGCGAGTTTTTTTCGCGTTTCAGTTTGGGTGTTTGGGTTTCAGTTACCTGCGCGCAGCAACCCTGCATTTGGCCCTGTTCTGCACCTCGCAGCGGGTTCGGCGGCTTCAGATTTTGGCCAAGATTGCTCCCTTTGGGCTAGCAGCGCTTCGTGTGCGGCAGGCCAAACTACGTAAGCGGGCGAAAGCAGCCCCGCATAGTTTAGTCCGTGTGGCAGCGTTTTCGGCTGTGTGCTCCTGGGGCACCAGAGTGCCAGGTAGGCGTCCTTTCCAGGCCCTGTTGGAGTTTTGCTTCCGCTCCTGGTCCCCATTTCGATTCCGAATCCATTACCATTTCCAAACTCAGCTGGCTTGGCCCTCACCTACACACGTACACGCGCGCGTCGCACACTCACACTCGCGCACACGGGTACACGCACACGCACACTTATGGCTGTATCTGTTTGACAGCGCACTTCGCTGCGCTCGTTGTGGACAAAGTGGCACTCGCCAGGCGCACACTCTCGCTGAACGCCCTGAACAGTTTCTTTTTTGAGTGGATTTTTCAGCCGGAGCCGCAAATCTGCAAATCTGCATCCGCAACCGCGTCCGAAGTAATCCGCAGCTGCTAACCCACCGTCATTCCCATTACAGCTCGACCGGGCTTCTGTTCGCAAGTGTTTGGCCACAGCCAGCATCCTGGAGAAGCAAAACAAGCGCGCCCAGCTCATCCGGGACAAGATGGTGTTGGCGGAGCGCAACACCACGGACGTGGTGCGTAACGGGCGTCGCTCGCGTGGTCCCAGTCCCAATACCCACACCACGGGCGGCGGCGGCGTCACCAACAGCGCCAACAGCCTGGTGGGCAGCGGCGGAGGAGGAGGCGGCGGCGGCGGTGGCAACTCCGGGAACTCGGGGAACACTGGGGCCAACGAGAAGACCACCACAGCCGTGCCGGGCGCAGGAACGCCGGAAAGCTCAGACGACGACAACTGTAAGTGGACGACATCTCTACGACCGTGCACCTATATATTTTCTATTCCATTCTACCCTTTCTAGCCACCAAGCGTAACGGCAAGAGCAAGGCCAAACAGTCGGAGTACGAAGGTGAGTTCCAGCCGGGTTAGCTCCATTAATTGGCCACTAATCAAATGCTCCATCTGCAGAGAAAATCCGCGTGGGACGTGACTACCAGGCCGTGTGCCCGCCGCTCGTTCCCGAGGTAGAGCGACGACCCGAACAGATGAACGAACGCGCCTTGCTCGTCTGGTCGCCCACCAAGGAGATCCCCGACCTAAAATGTACGTTTTGGGGACGTAATGGGGTAGCCCAGCGAATAATGCTTATCTTGTGACCTCTTCCAGTGGAGGAGTACATCTCGGTGGCCAAGGAGAAGTACGGGTACAACGGCGAACAAGCCCTGGGCATGCTCTTCTGGCACAAGCACGACCTGGAGCGGGCCGTCATGGACCTGGCCAACTTCACGCCCTTCCCGGACGAGTGGACCATCGAGGACAAGGTGCTGTTCGAGCAGGCCTTCCAGTTTCACGGGAAGAGCTTCCACCGCATCCGCCAGATGGTGAGTACAGTAGTGCTGCCTCTCCCCGCCGAAACCCATTGAATCTAACTCGCATTCGATGTCAACAGCTGCCGGACAAATCAATTGCCAGTCTGGTCAAGTATTACTACTCGTGGAAGAAGACGCGCCACCGTAGCAGCGCCATGGATCGCCAGGAGAAGACCATAAAGGCGGTGGTCAAGGATGGCTCCGAGAACGGCAGCGAGGTGGGCAGCAATGAGGAGTCTGATAACGATGACAAGGTAATTATCAGTTAGAACTAGCTTAGCGAAAAGCCAACAGATCCTTCCCTGCTCCCGCACACACACACACGCACACCAAACACACACAAACACATATCGCTCATCCACACAAAATCGCCTCGAACTTCGAACTTCGAAACACACAAACCGCATCCAAAAAGAGACCACTCTTTCGCCTCTCGTAGATCCAAGTAGGCAGCTTTCACACAAAGCATCGCATAAGAAGATTGTTGACCACCGTAGAGCTCTAGTTCGCTAAGTCAGGCCTAGGATTCGGATTACGGACTACAGACTACGGACTACGGATATAGATCTAAGCTAAGACAACTGAAGTTCGTTTTTATTGTGCCCCCCGAAAGTAGGTTGTCTGATGAGATTTTCAACGACAAACAATTGTGAATAATACGCTATGCAAGTACAATAATTTAAAGTCTATTTTTTAGTTATATTAAGTGCCAACTTCTAATTAGGCGGGGAAGAACTGCGGCTTTATTGAGGGGTTACATTGGGTGTTAGAGCTATGTTTGCTTAGTAAAAAAAACATTCAAAAATATGGAAATCTCCCTATTCTGAGTATTATTATTATAACCACCCAAAGGGTGAACAACATAATAACATAAAAGTCATGTATCTTAAAATATACTGCCTGAAAAAGGAATTGAAAAACTAAATCGGATGCCATTTTTTAATTTTCTATTAATGTTCAAAATCCTTCGATCAAGAAATACTGAATATGTGTAAAATATTAAGAAAAAATACCAGATTATAACTTTTTTGAGCAATTGTGTCTGAAGACATACTCAAGATCATGTTAAAATTATAAAAAGAATCCCTATGTAACCTCTGAAAACAGGTTTATTTTTCAACAGGTTCCAATTCATTCATTTAGACATTCTTAATCGGTAGCCGTCCGCTTTATAATCCCCAAACAAGACTTAAGGGAAACTGCAGTATAGCACTATATCATGGGTATAATCGCCCCAAAGACTCCGACTTGCCAAAGGTGTGTAGTTTGGACCGAACCCCCCTAGGGATCCTCTCCATTTTCAGCCAGCCGATGTATGTCGTTTTGAAAGTCTGGTTCGTTATTTTTCAGATAATCGCCGTGCCTGCATACATCTCATAAAATTTCAAATCATTATCCACCCACAAACGAATACCAAAAACAATAATTGACCAGCATCTATAAGACTTAAACACAGTAATTATACACTTTCGTTCGTACACAAAGATTGCACCACATACACACACTTGAGAGTTATGTATTCCGAAAAGGTTGGCCTGATTTGAATGATTTGCCCCAGAAGTTTTTTTTTCCACCGCGCCAAATCTGCAAATCAGGTTGACTAGGACTAGACTAAGGCAAAGCAACAAAAAGAAAATAACAAAAAATTGTTCTTTGTTTATACATTTACGCCTATATAAATAGTATATACAATCTAAATATATTTTTTTTAAATAATTATAAATAGTATGGTAAATTATTATACGTAAAATAGTAATTTATATAAAGAGATTGATTAGTTTAAAGAATTTTAAATATTAAAGTAAACAAAGCAAAACCGAAATTATGTACACTTATACATATTTGTATACAGTGAGTGAAACAAGGGAAAGGAGGGAACTCTTCTCCTTTCCCAACTCAACCAACCACAGACGATAATCATGATGGATCACACCACACCTAATGCTAATCCTAATAAATTGCATATCTTGTTTGCGAAAAGATTAAACAAATTCCCAAAAAAACCAACAATTTTTATGTGTTTCTTATTCATAGAGATTCGTTTCGCTTCTCCGTTTCCGTTTTCATCCAAATTTATTTGGTCAACTC
This sequence comes from Drosophila suzukii, assembly GCF_043229965.1. Classification (NCBI taxonomy): domain Eukaryota; kingdom Metazoa; phylum Arthropoda; class Insecta; order Diptera; family Drosophilidae; genus Drosophila; species Drosophila suzukii. Next base: position 1,383,919 of record NC_092084.1, on the reverse strand, counting down.
CCCAAATCATCCATACGCCAGCACAAATTCATCCTCGCCCGCACCCTCATCCAAAAACATAAACCCACACAGTTTCCTACACCCGTTCTATGTCTTTCATAATATACACATGTTTATCAGAACTTTGATATCTTTGATCGCCGTACTCCTCCGTCGAACAGAGCTACCATATAACCACTAACCTGCGGCCTTTCCTTCGGTTATAAACTTGTCCAGCAAAGTCCATTTTAAAATATACTATAGTATTAAGTAACAACTAGCACTCGCCTTTCCATTAATCTTCCTCCAGAAATAAGACCGTTTAGAGAGAAAGTTTTGAAACAATGGTAACTCATATGATTTTTGTACATCTGTGAGCCCAAATAGGCAACCTTGTTTAGGGGACTTGGAGCGTGGCTATAATCCTACCACTTTGCAGTCGGATCTTTAAATTCTAGTAGAGTTGCGACATTTTTTTTTGGATTGGCATTTCGGGAAGGGGGGCTTGGGTTCGGTTGTTGGGATGAGAGAGCGTGGCAAAGCATCGTTTTCAAGCATTTCAAATGCCGATGTCAAGAAAGCAACCTGGAGAGCAGGAACAGACAACCCAAATACAATCCCGTACCTGTTAAGTGTGTTACCAACTGAACTAAAGCAACAACCAAATACGTTTTTTCTCTTCTCTTTGCATTAACTGTACAAAATCCAACAATCGAAACGAAACACACCATTCCAAACAAAAAACCCGACCTGAAATTGTCCGAAATGAATCAAAATACGAACAACCAATATCAAAAAACCCCAAACAAAATGCAAAAACCTCAAAAAAAACGGTATCCACTTGCAAAAATTGACTCAAATTCGAACCGATCGTTGCAACTGCCCTTCGGGGATCCGTTTGCGGATAAATTCCTGGCTTGGCAGAAGGGGCATAGCAACAATAGCACCACAAATATCAACGATGCCACCACGAACACAACCAACAACACCGCCACCACCACCACTACCAATTCCCCTGCAAACACCACTGCCAACACCATCAGCAACAACAACCACAACAGCAGCAGCAACAACCACAGCATGAGCAACAACAACAACAACAACGGGGATGAGAACAACCAAGGCGGCGGAAGCAACAGCAGCAACACGAGCCACAACGACCTGGACACCGAGCCGATGTCCCTCCTCGCCGGCGGAAATGCCCAGGGTGGCGACGAGGTGCTGGGATTCGATGGTGGTGCCATCAGTGGCACCAACGGAAGCAGCAACAACGGCGAGATCGCTGGCGGACGTGTGGTTGTGGGCGGTTTTTGCAAGATTTGCAATGTGGTCTGCCATGTGCTGCACGACTCACCGCTGGGGCGCATGTGCAAGAGTTGTCACACCCACTGGAGGTACATACATACATACTTATAGCTCCAACTCGTTCCGGAGGCTCCTCCAGACATCAAGCTAATGCCAAGTTTTCTCTCTATCTCTCTTCCCAACCGCCTCTTACCACACTCCGTTAAATCCCGCGAAAAATGCATTCACTTGACCTGTGTCGTTGCGTCCTCGTCCCTCCATTCACTGCTCACCACCCCTCGCAAACACAAACACACACCAAACGAACTTGAATCCGGGTCATCCCCTGCAGGCGCACGGGCAACCGACGACCCATTTCCGGGCCGGAGGGCAATGCCCCTCGCAGATCCACACACAACTGCGCCGCGACTGCCGATCGTTCCAAGCGCAAGCCACCCAAGGGGATGTACATCAACCATGATGATCTAACCGCCCTCGCGAGCTCCAAGAATCCCTGTGTCTACTTGGCGGAACGCGATCGCAAGATCACAGCCCTTATGGCCGAAGTAAGAGACAAATCACACCCATTAACTTGGTTGTGGTGCCATTGGGTTGGCCTTTAGCGGGGCTTAGAAGTCTTTCAAGATCCGATTAGAAAAACTAAGTAAGGTTAAATCCAAATTAGCTTTTACAATGTTAGGTATGTTTTTCTTGATCGACGCATTCCCAGTTAGGATTCGCAACTCATATAAGTTTTCTTGAAAGAACAATTTAACTTAAGATTAAAACAAGATCACATTCTGTAATCTGCCTTGAAACAGTTTTGAACTAAGAAATGTATAACGATAAAAGGATGATTTATTAAAAAAATAGAAGAAATATAGATTGAAATAGATACTTTTATAGCCATTCCATCTGTTACCTTAACATCACTATAATCTCTAATGTCGTTAACAATGTATTCATTACCTGGAATGCTTGAATAGCAGATTCCCAGACCCTGTTTTCAGTACAACTCGTTCGTTAACTTGAAGTTCTAATATAATACATGTAACAATACTTTAAAAAGGGAGGTTAAACCCCATTTAGTTTAGGTTTCCTGTGACTTAAGGCACCACAGAATCCTACTCACAGATCTCATTCACCGCATCCCATGTCCACCCATCACAAGCACCCACCCACAACAACACACACACACACTATCCACACCCGGTTGTACGACTTGGACCCACTGACAACTTTCAATTGAATGCCCCCCTGCACCCTAACCCATTGCAGATACAGAAGAATAGGCAGCTGATGGAGCAGCTGGACAAGGAGTGCGAGTCCATCAACGTCGAGGATGTGGTCGCCAAGCCGGCGGCGGGCAACTCCTCCGAACCTGCTCAGCCACGGATCTCCGCTCGATGGTTGCCGGACGAGATCCAGGTGGCTCTGCTGGCGCTACGCGAGTACGGCAAAAACTTTCCTGTAAGTGGGATCAATCTTCACCCACCACGCAGCTGAATATCAACTAATCACTTTTTAACGATTGCAGATGATTGCCAAGCTGGTGACCACCAAGACGGAGGCGCATGTGCGTACCTTCTTTGTGAACAATCGGCGCCGTTACAATCTTGACCAGATCGTCAAGGAGTACGAGGCTGGAAAGTCTGAGGAGTCGGGTCCGGAGAACGAGCAGAACGAGCTGGCTGCCGACGGAGCAGGAGCAGCAGCAGTGGCTGCTTCGGCGACCGCATCAGCACCCAGAGCTGCTGACTCCGCTGCCGCGCTGAGTGCGACGGCCGCCAGGAAGCAGTCCACCGAGGCCAGTAACAACGGAACCGTCGTCGTCGACCCCAGCCAGGAGTCGCTGCCCAAGCAGGAGGACCACAAGAAGCCGGTGCTGGGGACGACGGCTGCGCTCAAGAGTGGTGGTGGCGAAGCCACAGATGCCTCGCCCACTGTGGCATCCAGCGGCAGCTCCATCACAGCCTCTGGCGGCACCGTTGCTGCCGGTCCAACCGCCGGCAACAAGTCCACAAGCAGTGCTACAATCACCATCGCGGACGAGTCCGACGCGGCCACGAACTCGAGCAGCGATGTGGTCACCACTGGACCAGCCGGAGCCCCCGGTTCGTCGTCTCTGTCCAGCGCAAGCTCTGTGCCCGCATCCAAATCCAGCGAGGAGCTGCCGTCGGCACTGAAGTCCAATCCTGCGAGCGCTGCAGTGGCATCGGGAGCTACTACTGTGGCGGGTGCCAGCCCAGCCGCCAATCCCTCAAGCAAGCGGGACAGCACCGTAATGGTAGGTGCTGCTCAGAATGGATCCGATGGACTCTCTTATTAACCTTTTTCCTACTCCTCCCCATTTACAGGCCACTGCCGATCAGCCACCGGCCAAGAAGGTCGCGCTGAGCGGCGGCAACGGCGGAGCAGAGTTCCTGGGCAAGTGAGGAGGCGGATGTGTTCACTCCCGATATATATACACGCATAAATATATATACCGGTACATAGGATAACTTGGTGTTGATGGGCAGCCGCCAGGAAGATGTGTAAGCGCGACCCGCTGGAAACACACTTCCAAGAGTGGTGCAGTCTGCCGGATTCCTTTTTTTTTTCAATTGTCTATAAATCCTGGGACGCATTTACTATGAAACAGCATCACGGCTTAAACTAGGCTCTTAGAAATTAGTTTGTTTCTATTTCGGGTAATATTGAAGCGACTAATGTTACCCCTGAACCGAGGATCGTATAAACATAAATACTTTAAACACAGAAGCACGCAATCTTTGACTCTGAAGCTTGGAAAACGGGCGTAAACCAGCGGGGGACGGTGGGATACTTCATCTCCCACAAGAGCTGCACAGGTCAGAGATTATTTTTAATGGGTTCATCGGGTAGATACTTTCCTATGCCGGGGTCGGGGCTTCAAAGACCACACAAAACTAACGATTAGTGCACACAGCAGTAGGGAAAGTTAGTGCCGATTTTGTATGTAACATTATGATAATGAGTTATGCACGTGTAAATTATTAACTTTACTGTCGATTTTTTTCGTGAAATAATTTAGCATATAGCAGATTCCTTGGGATCCACCCACAAACAATCTGGAAAATCACCCATCCGGCCTCACCACTTCAGCAACGAGTTTCTGTTAGGCTAATTAACTATTATGTAACTAAACACAGTTGGCGACAAATGTATACAGCCAGCGCTATTCGTCTAAGCAAAAAACCGACTATGTAACACGAAGAACATGCGGTCAGGCCAGGTTAGGTCTATCTTACTAAATCCTAGGATCTTAAGTATCTGCTGGGCTCTAAGACTCGGTATCCCTGTTCTTAGTAAAAGTGGTCTGAGTAGTATGAACATCTCGGATTCGGTCTGGAGGAGTCGGTGTCCAATGAGTTGTTAATAATAAACATAAACATAAACACAAAACATTTTGTTTGTCATAAGGGTTTTCTATGATCTGATTCGTTAAGAGCGAATCTTGAATTGTATGTCAATTGCACAATTATATGCGCTTTGTACTATAATATTCGAAATGTTTGGACACTTAACCATATATGAAATGCACCTCTTTTGCTATCATATGTTTTTAACTGTATTTTGACTTTAAATTTATTCAAATATTCCCTTAGTATAGAACACTCCCGTCGCCAAATTTAAAAGGAAGAAAACTTAGAGCAAATATAATTTAATTGGGTCAGTAACCGGATAACTCAATGCTGAGGGGAGGATTGGCGATACTGGTGCTGTGACGGACTGGGGATCATGCAGCGCTCAAGGAAAGGCACGCAAGTGACCAGGTAGGCCAGTCGGTTCACCCAGCCGGGGATCTTCCGGCCGCAGACGATGTGGACCAGGCTGTTCGAGAAGTGGTTGCAGTTCTTGCTGGTCAGATGGTAGCTGTTCCCGGTGAACTGGAGGCCCAGCTGGTCGACGATGCGCTGCACGTCCGCGCTGCTGAAGTGTGTGTAGCCCAGCAGGATGCTCTCCCGGAACCGGAAGTGCTCGCCCAACTCGGCCTGCCCGTTGCAGGGCTGGATCTCGAAGATGCCCGACATGGGGAACTCGTGGCCCCCAAAGCCGTACTCGCGGCCATAGAGCTGGACGCCCGAGTGGAAGAAGCCTACGCCCAGCGCCATGGTATAGTAATTTGTATCGACGAGGTCGTAGACGTTGAGCACCACCGGCTCCCTGGGCAGGATCTCTTCGCAGGAGCTGCTGCTGCTCCTTCTCCTCCTGCCGCCGCCCAGGCAGGGAATACTCCTCAACCGGTTGAAAAACATTCTCACCCAGCACAAGTGAACAACCTAAGAGCCAGAACTTCGGCTCCCACACTCCTTATGGGACTCTTTAATCGACAGCAGATTCGTAAAAACTTTGAATTTATTTACATCAACCATATATGGTGATACACAAAAGGCTGACATTTTACACCTTGCTGCCGATGGAGAATTTGAAAAATGACACCCAAAAAAAACTAGGTATTTTAGCAATCATTTTGCGAAGAAAAGTCGGAATATTGAATTGTTAGCTGCTCAAAACAGTCGGTCTTTCAGCTCTTTTATCTAAAAATCTCTTGTCAAGAGGCACTAAGCATTATCTATATATTAAACGATGAACCTTCGCAAGTTAAAGGTGCAAAAATACGTTTATTAATTGTTTTCTGTGAAACCTTGTAAAGGTAATTTAACGCCAATTTTAGCAACACAAAAATCGTGAAATTCATGATGCATTTCAGCCCTCATTACGTTTTTAATTTAATTCATTACCGATTAACAATAAAATTTAAATGCCAATTAATAGAAATCAGGAATCCAAAATACCATATTTGCTCGTCTAGCAAATTGTCGAATTGCTAGAATTTTATATCAGACACCAGGCGAACATAAAAGTTTAGTAAGTGTAAAACGATCAGCTGATTTGCTTAATCCAAGCTTACTTAGAGATGCCCTAGTGACTGCTTCCTTTCGACAACGTGACAAGCTCGCGACAAGCTCGTGACAAGATCGTGACAAGCTCGTGATCATCTTGTGAAACGGCGATTGTTGCTCATCTCTGGTCTGCGTTTGGCTCACAACTAACGGTCCTTTCCCATGGAGATCAATTTCTATTGGTCAGTGGGAGGAGGGGAAATATGAAAAGGGCCGCCATCTTGAAAATGAACAGCTGTTTAAGTTCACTTTTGACTACCAGCTGCCACTTGCTATGATTTCTGTTTGCCTGGTGTCTGAGGGCCACAAATCCAGCATTTTGAATGAAAAAATGCTACGAAGCTCTTCAATTTGTTGAAGTAAATTAGCGATTTTTCAATTCGAAGCATCAGGAGAACAGGAAAATTCGTAGGTGGCCAACGATAAGTTTTAAGGCTTAACTAGAGGTGTGCCGCTCATAAATATTTAGGGCCTTTGTTGCCGATCAAGCGATTGCCCCACCTCTAGTCCCTTATACTGAATTAACGGTTGTCTTCCAGTTAGAAAATGTTATAGCCCAGCAGTCACTTTCTACGGTTTATGTTGGCCTGGTGTCGAAGATCAAGAAATTAGCCGTGAAACTCGGAAGTGCAGATCAATTTTGTCAGGAATATTTTATAAACCTGAACGCTCAGATGTAGGCAATGAAAAAATCTGTAGTCTCTTATATTTTACACTACCATACAAATAAAATGTTTAGATTATGAAAATTCGGTGGCAAAGAGAAATTGTTTTAAAAAATATTACATTTCACCATTGGGTTCATTTAAATTACATCAACATTTCCTTATGCACCTGCTTTCGATTTAAAAATAAATAAATGGTAATGCATTGGTGAAATTTGTTTTTAATATTTTTATTATTTCCATTCTTGCTGTGTCTGGCATAATTTGTTAAACATGCGTCTTGTAGTTTTCGTTTGGCTTCTTGTTTTTTCGTATTTAAATATATATAGGTGATGTATTTTATTGGTTTCAGTTTGTTTTGTTTTTTTGTTTCGTTTAGTATTATTATTAAATATAACTCGTTAATGCATTGCTTAGCTAAAAAAAATCATCTTATAATTAGTTCGACACACCTTGAATTAGTTAGAGGGTTTTTAGTGTTATTCGTTTGGGATTGGCTTGGTTTCCTGTGCATTTTGGGTCTATGAATGGGGTCAGATGGAAGGATTTGGGTGGGGGAGCTATAAGTACGTCGTATGTTTGAGTAAGCTATGTTTAATGAATAGTGAGCAGGCAATAAAGAGTCGGTAGAAGCAACCAAAGAGTTGCATGCTTGGGAGACTGGAACTAGGAGTAGATCCGATCAGATCATATCATATCAGACCAGACTGGGGCTAAGCAACCTGACTTATATGCTATCGCTAGTACATATTTTAGTGTATTTATTTAAATTTATATATATACGCACGATTTATGCTTTTAATTTACTTTTTATAATGCCACGATAAAATCTCAATACACAATTTGCTTAGATACTATGACTAGTTGCCTATTACAATACCATCCACTCGTATTTGTTTACCTCCGACTCTGGCACTACCCCATTATGTTTGCCCCTCTTATTCGATTTGGATCTCGTTTGTCCAAAAAAAAATGTAAAAAAAATATGTGTAGAAAAAAAACAGAATAATATCAACAAGTCTTATGAGTAAACCCCGCCCAGACATTGAACGATTTCGCTCCGGAACTCAAAATGATCTGCTACGATCTGCACACATCCTGGGGCTGGAAACTAATGACTGGTATATATACTATGTACATATATACACGATATATGCATAGGATATAGACAGAGAAATATTTTGTGGATGTTACAGGACGTTACGTTTGACGCACTACCTCTTAAAACACCGCACCTTAAAGGCCAATTAAGGTGCGATCTTTTAAAAGAAGTCGTCAAAGGTTTTTGATTATGTCTGGTATTGCAGCATTGGGGCTGACAGGTTGGGATGATGCGAGGAGTTCATCCGCAGGGCGGACAGACTCTTGTTGTACCACTCGTCCTCCGGGGACATGCCTGCAAAGAAATGAAGGGAAAGCGATTATTATAGAGCAACTATCATGTATATATAAAGCTATCAAATCGACACTACACATCCACATCCACTTGAAACCTATAAATTAAAATTTCTTTTATATGCATATGAAGCTATCCAATCAGTAGTAAGAATCAGTGCTATTTTAATTTGTTATCTATATATAAAGCTATCAAAGCTTCTCAAAACTGAGAATCAATGCACAGCCATTTGCCACACAGGCACTGTTTGAATGACATAATTGTAATATCTAAATATTTGAAGCTATCCAATCGAAACTAAGAATCAACGCTTAGCCAAATCCTCGCAAGTTACAATACTAAAGTTTCCCTAGAAATGCACATGTGTACCTCTGGATTCTTCTAGACACCTTGCATTTCCGTGCTGCGGAAATTCCCAGCTAATGACCACCTAAAGTCACACACACGACTGACTTGGAAGAACGATTTCTTAACCTGCCGGAAATTCATTTCACTATTTCTTATGGATTTTGGCCAAGTTCTACTACGACTCCTCCCTAACATCCGGCAGGTCACCTCCAAAAAGTAGCCTCCCCACCCTCTTGAGTTGGTGAGAACTTGATTTGTTTACGCCTGATTACGAGAATCGCCTGGCTTTCGGCTCAGTAACCCAATATGTGAAGGCGCCTCCCCCGATAAACAAACTCGGACTCCAGACGCTTGCAGCGGAAATTTACTTACGGCCTAGGGATTCGATTTGGCACTTGGGGATTTGGGGGACACGCGGGATTCGGGGAGAAGATTTCTACACAACCTGAGATTCCCTCGCGCGAAGGCCTCGTTTCGGCCACTCGGCGCAGCTCGGGGAAGCTCGGGAAATCTCGGAATATTTCGGGAACTACAACAGTCCGATCTCCAGATCCGATCCAGACCAATCAATCATTTCGAATCGAACCATGGTCAGAAGCGGATCATGAAGTGGTCAGTGAAAGTGATAGTAATAGTGTTCTAGCCCCAGAGTGATCCCGGGAGCTTGGGTGAGTGCTAGGATTAGATCCTCCCTACTAACCCATCGAGTCCTGACGCACTCCAACGGATCCCATGTTCGTGCTGTGCGCCATGGAGAACGGCTGTGTCATGCCCGGATAGGAGGAGGCGCCCATTTGGAACAGGTCCTGCAGATTATACAGAAAATATTTATAAAATATGCTGTAGGAGTATAGATAGATATAGGATCTCACCTGGGGATAGCGGTTCATGGTGTTGTGGTGCGGATACGGCTGGTAGCCCCGCGAGACGCTGTAGCCCTGGATGTTCCTCATCATCCCGTTGCAGGATGGGATCACAGACGGTGCCAGGGCCTTTTGCAGCTGCTTCTCCTGCTTCCGGTACTTGGCGCGTCGGTTCTGAAACCAGACCTGCAGAGGAAAGGAACAAATTTGGTCGGGGATTATTATTTAAGTTCTTAAAGGCAGACGGCAGAGGGCTTAAGGAGCCTTTAAGTTTCACTTTAAAAAACCCTCGGCGGGAAGAAAACGAAGCTTAATGATGAAATAAGAAGGCAGAGAGCTAAATGGAAAACCCCCATCCAGGATCCAGGACCCAGGACCCAGGACTCAGTACCCAGCCCCCATCTCCGCCTCCCCTTCACCATCTTTGCTTCGGGCTAAGGACACGATGCCAACGTCTTATGAGTGAAAAAATCTACTAAATTGAAATTGAAAATAAGTTGACGACGCTGTTTGCTGCAAGGGTCTCTAAGTGAGTGGGAGTAGGACCATGGGTATGGGTTTCCTGCCCTGTTTAGATATTATTAAAGACGGTCCTCCTGCTGATGATGATGATGGTGTCCTGGCCCCTCCTCCCTGCTGCCTCCTGCCTGCGTCCCTTTTTTCCATGATGGCGAAAAGAAATTGCCAAGATGAAAGCAGGGCTCTGCACTAGACAACAAGACGACCAAGATGGGGATGCTGGGATGGGAATGGGATCGAGAGTGGAGTGGGACACGATGGTGTGTAGAAATTTCCGACATTTTGGAAGCTGCTCAGCTTGCTTTGACTTACTTAGAGGATGCGAGGGAGGAAAATGTCCTGAAGGGTGGCAAAAGTAAGGGCAAAGGCAAAGCTGTAATGGCGGCACCCAGACTTCAGACTCGGGTCTTTCGATTTTTTCTCCTTTCATTTTCTTATTTATTTTATCATTATTATTATCTTTGTCCATGACTATGTACACGTACATCTCTGTTGGGTGATGGAGAGATGGGATGGGATGGGCTGGGATGGGATGTTGGGTCTGTGGGGCTCTGAGTCTGTGCTGGGGCCCTCGTAGCCCCTTTAAACGAAAAGTACCGCCTGTCGGGGGTTGTTTTCAGCGCCCACTTTATGGCTCGTTCGGTTTCGTTTGGTTGGCTGGCTGCTGTTGCCAGCAGAAAAATGCTGCCCTGCAAAATAATGCTCTTAACCATCAGCCATGTATGGTATGCCATGGATATGGTATGCTACGGATGGTATGGATGGTACGGATGGTATGGTATGGATTGTAGCTCCACTTTGAGGGTGGAAAATGCGTTGTCGGAATGATTCGATGGAGCTCTGTCTATCTGTCGTTCAATTTCAGAGCCAGCTGAATGTGTGTGGGTGGATGTGTAGTTGGGTGGGGAAACTCAATTAAGGATACATTTGATGGCACACTCTCAAACGTACATATGTATGCTCATACATCCACGGGCCAAACAAGAACAAACAAAATCGAAGGGAAATTCGATTTTAGCCAACATTTTTGCTAGCCTCCAATGAGTTTGGTGGGTCTCCCAGATCTTTAAGTTTGCCTGTTTATGAGGCAGCCAAAAACTTAAATTATACCGAGGCAAATTATGGAGTACAAATAACCATGGTCAAAAGGCACACACACACATTAGCCACTCGGCCACGGCGGAAATATGAAAATTAAACGTATTCAAATTGAATTTACTTTCAGCATTTAATCAAATTTAGCCGCTGCCAACGTTTGTTTTTTACTCGCATTTTTTTTTTAATTTTTTGTTTTTTTTACCACACAGCGCTTTGAGTTTTTGTCTCGATTCTGCACTTTTTCCTATTTTTTCGCCTTTGTTCCATTTGTTGGAGAAGTTAGATAAACTTTTTAGCAGGAGGAGATTGCAGGTTGCAGGTGGGAGATGGAGGATGAAAGATGGGAATGGGGGATTGGAGATTCCACCATCGGTGACCTACAAATGCGAAAGGTGACTAATTGCCAACGGGTGACTAACTTTCCTGGAAACACACACTGTTTTTTCAATGGAGTTTCATTTGAGGGCCTGAAATATGACATTAGGCATATCCAATTTTGTCTACCCCTTATGTTTATGTTTATGTTTATGTTTACTGCGAATCGGCGACAAATACCAAAGATCTCATAGCAAGTGGCGCCTTTCCCCTAAAAACAAAAACTTGCGCCTCATAACTACAAATAAACAGTAAGCTGGTGAAATCAATATAGTCGCAGACCTTTCATTTCTGACGATTGTTTGTTTACGAGTCCAGAATTTCTGCTTTACTCTGATTACCCCTCTTGCCTTTTCATCAACATAATCCGCCGAGGTCTACACATATCTACAGTGAAAAATAATCTTATCATCGCGACTGTAACAGTGATCACTTTTAAAATGAAGGTCATCTTTAACAGATAGTTTCTTGACTTTAATTTATCAGTCAGAAATATCCGTTAAGGTAGGACTTTTACTTTAACAATAAAAAAAAAGTGTTATGAAAAGTTCTCCGGATAATATCACTCTTATTTGCTTTCTTTTCAGGCTATGTGAGTTCTTATAAGTAGAGGGTAAAGATTGAAATTTCAATTTATTTAGTTTTAGTAACTTTTCTGAGGATGGCAACCAATACATATTGTTTAAAGGTCGTGATGAGCCATGTTCAACATTAAACTAGTGTATGATAAATACGGACCTACGAACCTACATATATACAATTAAGAAACTATTTACTTATATATATAAGTATTGAATAGTTTATTCGCACTTAACAATTAAGTTCTAATGCAGTCAAAATTTGCACTTGAGACATACTTATTGTTGGCTGATGGATTTTCCAAGCAGATGTGCCCAGGAACGCCCCCATTCCCGCCCACCTCATCATCCCGTCAACATTATCATCATCGTCATCGTCTTTCCCTCATCATCAGCCAAAGTACGAGATGAGCGTCAATTTTCCCGCTTTCAGTAGAATGTATACACGAAAAATTTGTCAACACGCTGTTTTCTTTGCAGGGCGCTGAGTGCCAGAGTCAAGTTGCGAGCAATCGTCGGATTACCAGGGGGTACAAATATCCCTATAGGGCTGCAAATTCGGGGGGTGGTGGAGGCGGTACTCGTTCTTCTCCGTAAGGGTGTTGCGTGGTAAATATTTGAACATTTGCTGAAAAATATGGTTTATGCGGCGATAATAGACCGACAAGGCTTTTTTTGTTCTGCTCTCTGGTTTACAGTGTCTAATTTGACCGAGAACAGTTGTTCCAAAAGAAAGGGGCAGGGGCAAATGGATGTGCTGATTACAAGGGTATCCTTGTAATAATTGCAGTATTTTATAATGATTTCGATCAGTATGGAAAATATATGCCAAATGTCCTAATAATCCTAACAAGTTTCTAATGATATAGGTATTTGTAAGTTTTATATGGTACTTTCCTGCATCGTCTTTTTTGCAAAGAAGTCAAAAATACGATTTTTCTTTCCAGTTTTTCAATCGTAGTTTAGTCAAATCCAGGCGTACAGCTAAAAGACCGACAGTTTTGAGCAGCTTGCTTCAATTGCTATCGATCCCTATTACTTTAAGGAAGATTTATTTTTTGACAAATTTTTTCATTTTTTGTAAGGGATTTGCATCATCTTTTTTGGGACTCAGATTTTGGTCAAAAATACCGATTTTTTAACGGTTTTTTGATCGTAGTTTAGCCAAATCAAGACGTACAGCCAAATGACCGACAGTTTTGAGCAGCTTATATCCTAGGCTAACAAATCCAAGCACTTTCAAGGAAATTTATTTTTTGACCCATTTTTTCATTTTTTGTAAGGGATTTGCATCATCTATTTTTGGGATTCAGATTTTTGTCAAAAATGCCAATTTTTTAACGGTTTTTCTATCGTTGTTTAGCCAAATCAAGGCGTACAGACAAAAGACCGACAGTTTTGAGCAGCTGACATCCTAAGCTAACAAATCCAATCACTTTAAAAGAAAATTTATTTTTTGACCAATTTTTTCATTTTTTTTAAGGGGTTGCATCATCTTGTTTTGGGATTCAGATTTTGGTCAAAAAATCTCATTTTTTTAGTGGTTTTTCAGTCGTAGTTTAGCCAAATCAATGCGTACAGCTAAATGACCGACAGTTTTGAACAGCTTGCTTCCTATGCTAACGATCCTAATTACTTTATGGAAAATCTATTTTTTGACCAAGTTTCTAATTTTTTGTGAGGGGGTGTATGGTCTTTTTTTGCGAAAAATGTGAAAAGTTAAAAATTTTCAGGTTTTAACGCCAATCGATTGGAAATTAAGCAAAGAGCTCAACGGGGTATGACACTCTTCGATCTGAGGTTTATTTTCTTTGTAGCAGCCAAAAAACTGAATTTTTAGGGCGAAAAAATAGAGTTCCGATTTTAGTCAAAAATTCAAGATTCAGATTTTAGTCAAAAAAAAGATTTTTCTTTCCAGTTTTTCAAATCAAGGCGTACAGCTAAAAGACCGACTGTTTTGAACAGCTTGCTACCTATGCTAACGACGCCAATCACTTTAAGAACCTTTTTTTTTCATTGGTTAAAAAAAAAATAATTGAAATTAGACTAACAATGCTATATTTGCCTCAAATCTCTATATTTAAATATGTTCTTGTTGCTTAAGACATTCGAGGGCTTGAAGTAGATAAAATATGCTTAGGTTTTCTGATAATAGTATTCTATATTAGGCTCTCGCAAAATACTTTCGTTTTATAGAAAATCATTTAAACTAGGCTAGTAAAGCTATTCAGGTTAATAGTCGATCAGTCCATAATCAAATAATACCAATCATGCTTATTTTTACTCACATATCTACAATTTAATAAGTTCTTGGTATCTTAAGACTTTCTAGAGCATGGGAATAAGTATGATTAGATCAACTATTTTTGTACACATTCTCTTGATAGATATTCGGAGTTCTGTTGCTGACTATAAGGGACCTGCTCAAAAGTACTTTCTAAAAAGGCTGATAAAATAGAAATCCCTGTAACTCGACACCGCAGAGACAGGAGTGCCTGCCTTTGGGCGAACATGTGACATAGCTGATTGAGTCGTCAACCCTCCTACTCCCTGATTTTCCTACTCCCCAGCAATTGCCCACCACCCGCCGAAACCCACTTGTCTAGCAGTCATGATAAAACTATAAATTAATTATTACCGCGGCGCACTTGAAAGCGCACCCGAGGAGAACTATCGAACCGAGAGCTTGGCAATGCGGACTAGGGGGTTTTCAATGATTCCCGGGGATTGTCAGGGGTTCCAGGGCTTTAGATATGACCGAAAAATACTTGAGAGCAACACCACTGCGAGCCAGTCAGTCGGAATAATCGCACGCTAATCGGTGACCAAGATCACCACCATCATCAGCGGTCCATCAGCAGGATATATCCCAAACTATATCGGTCAGGGCACCCGGGATTCTGTTCGCACATTGTGACTCTGGCACGAACAACTGTTGAAATTGAAATTGAAGTAATTGGCTCCGCTCCTTGCGAGCAATTGGAATGGGTTTTGGTTTGGGATTGGTATTTGGGATATGGGATATGGGATATGGGATTCGGGTCTGTTTTGTGGAGCTGGAACTGTAGATTGGAGGGCATTACTCACTTGAATCCGCGCCTCGTTCAGCTTTGTTGTTCGCGCCAGCTCTTCGCGGCAGTAAATATCCGGATAATGCGATTTGGCGAACGCTGCCTCCAGTTCCGCTAATTGTTCCTGAAATTAAGCGGATTTTAATTAGGCGAATTCGGTGTGCGGTGATTTTTTTTATTCCCCCAGCTTCCCTTGTTTCTCCTTATTAAATCCTAGCTTTTTGGCGAATTTCCCCTTCGGAAAAGCCATCTATCCGGATTTCGTTTAAAAGTGAGCTCAATTTTAATTGAAAACTATTTTAAACGGTCGCCCACATAAAAACACTTCATAAGTTACACAGTCAAATTTTTTAATAATTCTATCTCCGCAAGTCAAGTCAAGTATTGAAAAACGTAACAAAACATTTAACAAATACAGTATACTTTCGGTCTGGTGAGAAGACTCTGTATCTAGAAAATTTCACTAGTTAGATGGATGTTCAAGTTATGGAACCTAGACTGATGTTCACTTTGCTTTCACAAGAAATTTGATTAATGCTCGTATGTACCGCTTCCGGGTAAATAACAATTATGCATAATATATAGAAAATCATAGTTACTTAAATTGCATAACCGAAAAAGGGAGAATAAACTTTCTCATTAAGGTCCGGTTTCTCAAGTGCCGGCTAGCATTACTCGACAGATGAAGTCCCTCTTAAGAAATTTGGTTTTCTCTAGCGTCAAAGTTAGAGCTTAAAAGTCTTGGAATAACTCTCTGTTAAGTATTTGTCGAATCGATTAAGTGACAGCTGATTATAAAAGGCAGATAAGTTTTTCCACTTATTAGTTTTTCAAATGTAAAGCGATATATTAAGTAGGTTTCAAACTAGTTATCGATCCTTTGCAATCCTAACCAATTGTATGAACGTAGGTGACAGAGCTTTACTTGTTTCTTTTACTATCCATCGTCTGGACTCTATTAGACACCTTGCTTCGCCTGTTTTTAGCCAGGTACTTGGTTGCCCAAGTACCCTTTTGTTGTTGGTTGTCGCCGGTGCTCTTGTGGCATCAAAGTTTTTAATTACGAGTAACCTTCACGAAATCCAATTAGGATTTCAGCCGGCGAGGGGAGGGGGATAGAGGTACTTAGGAGGGATCTGGGGGATCCTTGGGCTCCACCAGCACTGAAAACTGACCTGTGTGAATGTGGTTCGATGTCTCCGCCTGGCGGGCGTTGGACAGGACGCTGTGGTTGGGGTGTGGCCGGCGTGCTGGCTGAGCGATGATAATCCACTTCCTGGCGAGGTGATGCCGGCGGAAACCGTGGACAGGCCGCTGTTGGGTTCCGGCTTGAGCTTCTTGAAGGCGCCTTCCGCTGCAAGGATACCAAAAACCGAAAAACATGCGCGTTGTTATAATAATTTTCCTGTTTAGTATGCGTGGGTTGTTTAAGTTCCCGCAAAATGCTGCATAATTGCCAGGACCAGGGGGAGACCAGGGGAGGCCAAGGGGATACCATGACATGCCAGGACACCAGGACACCAGGACATGCCATCACCGCACTGCGGCCACAAGACGCTGCCATTGTCGTAAAAAGGTGAAAAGCGGCGACTTGGACAGACGACGGCGGTCGCATGAATATGCAATATGGGATAATTTATGCAAATTTCTGGCACATTAATCGAGGCAGCCTGGCTGCAGGACGAGAGTCCTGATCCCGGTCCTACCAGGCCGTCACCTGTACCCCTGTGACGACGCGTGCCGGCCAAAAAGGCGGCTAAAGGTGGCCAAATAACGGGCCAAAGGTCAAAGTAGGGCACTCTGGTACTTTCGCATTTCGGATTTCACATTTTCCACCTCGACTCCTCGGCCTTTGGCGCTTAATTGACGCGCTTAGCTCGTTAACAAAATGCAAACTATGTTGAAAATGTTCTGGATACCGTCCTCCTAATTGAATCACAAACACAAATAAAATGAAGCGAGTACCGGTATTTATGTTAAGTAAGGACCTTGCCGCCATCTCGTCCTCCGAAAACCTTCGAAACCTTCAAAACCGCCCGCCGTCTAATGCAATTGACCTTGCCGTTGTGGGTGTGGCTTTGTTGGGTGTTAGGAGTTGAATGGATGTCGGATGTTCCTTCCTGGCGCCTGTTGCACAAGCAAATAGGGTCAATTAATCCCGCACACGTTAAATAAAAATAATAGGGTATTCCAAGTGCAAATCTCGACGGAACAGATAATCCCGTTCATTTTTTCGTCGGGATTCAAATATTAAAAACATTCGTTAGCCTTTGTTTCTGGGATTTTTTTTGGTTAATACCAATCTAATAGGGCCATGTGTTTATGGTCTTATAACACTTTTATTCATTTATATAAATTGATCTGTTTTTACATGCAAGCAGAAAAAGTTTTGAAATCGGACAATCGTTGAACTGGTGTGAGTTTCCCTTCCGTGTACATTGTACACACCCCTGAATAAGTCTATTTTACTCCAAACATGCATATAAACAATATCTTTCATAAGCTTTTCCACAGAACACTGTCTTTTTTTAAGACATCTGGTTTCTAACGTGTAAATTCACAATAGTATTCCTTGTTCGAGATGCAATACATAATATATATTTTATCTATTAAAAGCCCGTACTTAAATTTGTACATTACTGCAATAAGTTCTGGGGGAACTTTAATTATATAGCACACACATTTCTTCCAACCAAAATAAGCAGATATTTTTGTGATTCAGTCCACCTATCGGTCAGCCATAATAATGATTTCGTAAACCTATTTTGTATAAATAGAAAACGGATCTTTAAAAGCTTTTAAACAACAGTTTGGGAGACAAATACTCCTAATCAGTTTAAAAGCGAAAGCAAGTGTGGTATCCAAAAAGAATTTTAAAAAAATGTTTTCGAAAACTCCCCATAGACAAATCCTAAATCTGCCACTGTCGGAAGGTAGTTGTAAAACGAACCTTTTTCACTGCCTTTTGAGTTTGATCATAAACTCATTCGCCCAGTTTTTTCTATAGGTTAAAGGTACTAAATTAAGTTGGAAAATATTTTAGCCGAGAAGGCCTTATTTTTCCCATGGCAACAATTTGAATCACATAGTTCTCTTTTCAGCAGTTAACATTATTAAAACAACGATTGGTCGACCATAGCTAAAGTTTTCCACACCTTGAGTTGAAAGTAGAATTAAGACTAAGAAAACTTATACAAATTAAGCGTTTAAAACCTGCTTATTCTTTTACATATTGACTAGAAAATAGCCCTTTAATCTTTTGTCTGTGCTTAGAACGCAACGATTTAGTAAGTTAATTTAATGACTGCGCAAGTTTTTTATCGTTCTTTTTTATCCTTCGCCGAACTCTGTTCGTTCCCCACATTGACATCTGGATCCTTAAATATCCTTATTATTACGAACCTATTTCAATTGAAACTTAATTATTGTACTTTGCTCAATTCATATTATTGTCTAAAAATCTTAAGATGGATTTTCTGATTGCTTAGAAACAACTATCGCAATCGGTTCCGAGCTAAATAATTCGGGGTATAGCAACTATCGTCTAAGAATTAAATTTTGCAGTGTTACAGAAATATCTATTAGGGAAATAAAAGCGAAAATAACTAGTTTTTGAAAGTTAAGAGGTTGTACCTCCTATGCAAGCTCGGACTAAAACGACTTAATAATTTCAGCGATGGCCAACAGGTTGAAGGATAAACAGTTCTATAACTTTACGAGTTTGGTGATGTGAAGGAGGAGTCATTAATTCTATTTTTTCAGATAACTCGAGCCCACGTGGGAAGAATTAAACTTTCGGTATAGCCTGTGTTACATACAATTTATAAATCGGAATGATCTTATCAGAACACGTTCATGTAACTCATATTTCTCAAAAAAAAGTTGAATTGACTTTTTATTCGAGTTTTATAAAACAGCGGAATGTTACATAAATTTCTTCAAACCGAAAGTCCATTCAATTTTAAAGGGAATTTGGTGGGAAGAAATTTGTGTAGCATTCTTGATTTTTCACGGTTCGACTTTATTGAAAGTTTATTAATTATGTTCATATGTGTGTGTGCACTAAAAAATGTTTTTATGAAAGCCACCATATTTATAAATATGACCGAAATAGGATAAATCTAACAGTAATTGATTAACTAAAAAGTTGGTAAAAATATTTAATTTAATGAACTAATACTTAATTAGGTAACATACTGGGAGAGGCGGTCGATGCACTGCGTCCTGGGATCCAGACCCGACGTGGTGACATCGCACATACCTCCTGTAATCACTACACAAGAACCGAAACACTAACTGATTTTTCAGCTACCACAGCACCTAGGTCATGACTGGTAGGCCAGAACTATTTGGGAATTATAAGCATCTAAGGAGGGGATAATTTCTTAGTTAACATTATCGGTGACGTGGCCTTTTGCGAATATCAATACTATCTCACATACCTTAGTTTAACTTTATAAAACATGCAACTTACAGTCAAAAACAAACTAAAAACCACAACATTGCATGATGTATGTTGAAAATTATTTGTTGTATGGTGAATTTATGTTATTTAATTTCGCAATGGCAAGTTTTAAGTCTGTTGTAGGTTCTTGATTGTTAAGTCTTTGTTATTGTTAGAATTATGTTCAACTAATATAAATTTGATAATACTGAAATTTACTAAATTAAATTTACGTCATCAATAATGTTAAAAAAGTTGATTCCCTCCGTGGTTACATATGTACCTATGACCTATTTAGGGGATATGACAGACTTGCCCAGAAGTTTCAGCAGGTGAGTTCTAACCTTATTGTGCCGACGTTTGTAGAGCGATTAAAGAAGATATGTATCTTTGTAGGGATGTCTTCAAGTTGGAACTGGACTCACAGATGCAATCCATCCAGAACAATATTGTTTATTAAATAATATATTTCCAGTTATTGCTCAAGGTAAGCTAAGAATTATATTTCATACAAGAAATAAAGTTTTAACTTTCTTACAGATTTGATAAAATGAAATGTGACAAACGTGTCACAAAGTTTGGCATATTTGATCCTTATCTCTTTATGGTAAGTATAGAATATAGTAACCTGATCAGATAAAATTCCTATCTTGACATGGGGCTAACATAAAAAGTTCGATTTGCCAAATTTTATATTGAGAGTTTTTAGGCTTTTCAAACTTTTTAAAAATATGTTGTATCAATTGTTTGTAAGAAATTTGTACGCTTTGGTTAAGCGGCATATTTTCCAATGCTTTTTTTTGGCTTCAAGGTGATCTTAGGGCAAGATCAATATATAATATTTTCCTATTCAAATATTGCTCTAAACTCATGTGTTAAATCGTCAATCGATTATCTTTAAAAGAGTCCATAACCCATCGAGCTATACCCAAACAATAATAGGGTATTCGCTTTCTTATATCCTTTAATGTCCCGAAGGCTCATTGGTTTTATTGCGAATTAAGTGTGCTTGGATTAGAGGTTGTCCAGCTGTCCTGCTGTCCCGCTGTGTAATCTCCACTAGAGTGGTGGCCAGCGGTGGCGGATAAGCCGTGTACAAAGGGAGCGGTAATAGGAAGCTGCAAAGGAGCATCAACAAACAGGCGGATGACAAAGGACCCTGCAGTCACCGGGAAGAGGAACAAAAAGAGGAAGAAAGGGGTGCCAAAGGGTAATTTCCTGCTAATGGCCAGGGCCATTGTGGCCAGATTAGGGATCCCCTTCCCCTTCCCCATCCCCATCCCCGTCCCGATCCCGACACCGAGATTAGCAACACTCACCCGAGATGGTGTGGTCCGAAAGGCGCGAGGGCGGCGTGTGGGCCGGCGTGTGGTGGTGCGAGGATGAGTCCATGCCCGGCGTGGGCAGGCCGGAGTAGAGGGCGCTGAAGTCCTCGGGCGTGCTGCTGCACTTGCGCTGGTGGTTCAGCGAGGAGGAGGACGACTTCTCCAGCGTGGTGATCGGCGACCGGGTGTCCTGCACCGAGCTGGCCAGACTGAGCAGCCGGTTCTCGTGCGCCGATCCGCCGATGCCCATCAGCCGCTGGTCCTGGAACGACATGAACTTGGTGTCCTGCGCCACGCCCCCGTGCTGCATGCTGGCATGATCCTCCAGCAGGCCCTGCTGCAGCCCCAGCAGTCCGCCGACCAGGTTCGGACGCAGCTCGTCCATGCTCAGCTTGCCCGCCTGTCCGCCGGCCGAGAAGTTCAGCTGGCGGCTAAAGATCGCCGGAAAGATGTTGAACTGCTGCGAATCGGCGCTGGACTGCGGACTGAGTCCCAGGCTATGGGGCGCCACGTGGGGCAGCGACGAGGAGGCGGAGGAGGAGGAGGCGGCGGCGGCTGCTGCGGCCGCTGCTGCTGCTGCTGCGGCGGCGGAGGACACCGAAGATCCCTGTCCCGCTCCGGATGAGCTGGGTCCGTTGCCGATGAGCAAAGTGGGTGTTCCGCCGCCTCCGTTGTTGATTAGTTGTTGCTGCTGCTGTTGTTGCTGTTGCTGCTGTTGTTGCTGCTGCTGCTGTTGCTGTTGCAGCGGACTTGCAACACCCACGCCCGGCGGTAACTGTTGCTGCTGCTGTTGTTGCTGCTGCTGCTGCTGTTGCTGTTGCGGCAGCACCGACGGCAGCAATCCGTGATGACCGTGGGCTATCGCTAGAGCGTGGGCGTGGCTGCCGTGGGCGTGGCCGCTGTGGGCGTGGCTGGCGTGGGCGTGCGGATGGGCCAGGGACAAGGCCACCGAGGAGTTGCTGCCGTTGCTATTCGATTGCTGTTGCTGTTGCTGCTGCTGTTGTTGCTGCTGCTGCTGTTGTTGCTGTTGTTGCACAGCTGTTGCTGCTGCTGTTAGATTGCTGTTGTTGTTGTTGCTGGTGCCGCCGACGACGACTCCTCCGGAGGAGGCTCCACCGGAACCAGGGCCGCCGGCACAACTCTGATGTTTGAAATCCAACTTGTGGCCGGCGTAGAAACGCTGCGTATCGATATACGTCTTGAAGAAGTCGATTGAATAATCCAACTGGAAGCTGTCTCGCGGCGAACGCGCTCCCGTTTTAATAGATCGAATTTTGGTGGGGGGTTGGGGCCTTTAAAGATAAGGCCTTTCGGAATATATAGTATATATATGTTTAGTATATGGTGTTCGATACTATGCGATTTCACTAATATGACACTCTGCTTAAGAACTGAAACTGGTTAACTGCCCGACGGCAAAGGAGAACTTGTGATGGTATAGAATCACTTTGGCACGACACATTCAAAAAAAAAAACAGATCTGTCTGTATTATATATCCAGTAGTAGTTGGTTATATCCCATTTGCTCTACATATATTACAAAGGATAGGATTGGAGATGATCAAGGACCGTACCGGTACCGCGAACCATAGGATCGTTTCGTTACCGTATCGTTAATTTTGAGTACCGCTTCGCCAGGAGCCGCTGGAGCAACTATGGCTGTTTGTTTTTTGACAGCTCGTCCTGCTCCCCAGGAAGGAGCAAGAGGAAGAACAAGATAAAGTCCTTTCGCCGTATTTGTATGCGTGTGTGCGTGTTTGGGTGAGTGCGCGAGTTCAAGATGATAACAAATTTCGTCTCGTCCTTGTTTTTTCGTTTGCGCTTTAATTTTTTTTTTATTATTGTTATTCCTCTCAGAGGTCCTTTGTTATGGTTCGTTTTCGTTGTTGTTGTTGTTGTTGTTGTTGCTGGATGGTTAACGCTGGCGTTACGGCGATACGTATTCTCGGCCGATCAAACTTAAAATGATATACAATTTCAGGCAACATACAAAATTATAACGAAATTAAGGATCATGTGCTCGACAACAGAGACGCCGCCGTCGCTGCTCGTCCTTCTGCTTTTGATTTTCCTATCCCTGTTTCGTCCTCCCAGTGGTGGTGGTTCCTTTTTCGTATTACTCTCTCTATAAATATATATAAACGTACATGTATATGTCCTGCTGCGGGGACATTTGCGGGCTGCGCGCGAACGATTGGTGGTTTTGCCTCCGACTTTCGCAGTGTGTGTGCAATGTCTGTGTGCTGCCGAGACCACGAATCGTTAGTCGTACTAATAATTTTCAAAAAATAATGGAAGAGCGAGAGCGAGAGGGGAGAGTTCCGCTGTTGTCCCGCTCACACACACTAGCGAATCTCGCTTGCCGTCTCGCTTTATCCTGCTTGGTTAATTGCGTTAGTCGTCGCCATTGCTGCACTCTCTGTTCCCCTCTAACTGTAGTGGTGCACTCCGAATCGGAGTCACAATCGGAGTCCGAATATCCGAATTCGATTTCGAATCGGATTCAGTGAGCCGTACGCCTCACAGAAGCCAGGATGCGGAGCAGAAACAGCTGAAATTCAAGCTTCCTAGCCTAGTTCCGACGGAAAGTAAACAAGACTTGGTGAAGTTCCACCGAGTCCCCAATCCGAATCCTTATGCGATCGAGTGGTAGTCGGCCCAGGTCCACTTGGTCCTGCTTGGACCACCTTAATCCTGAAGAGGCTGCTCCAGCTGGCGACTCCAGTCGAATGCCGAGTTGCGCCAAAGCGCACGGGCCAAAAGAGAGAGAGAGCGAAAAGAGAGACGGCACTCTGGTGGTGGGGAAAGAGATGGCCATAGGCTGGCAGGCGACGTCGGCAGAGGCAGTGATGTCCTGCATTGCGGAACACTAGTTGTACCGCTCCAACACTCGGTATCCTTACGGGGAAACGCCTTCAGCCAATCGGTGGCCAGCAAAATGGAGTTGAGCCCGCAGAGAGGGGCCACCAAAAGTCCCCCTTTCTGTTGTTATTTTTGCCGCTGCTGCGCAATGAATTAATCCTTGTTAAATGTGTCGATGACACAGGACGACGCAGGACGTCAACGATGGCAGCGACGCGCTGTTGCCGCTTTTCCTCACGGTTTTCCTGCCACTTTCCTTCGTTGCGCAGCGCCAGAAAAGCGAGAAGAGCCATGGAAAGCCAGCTGTCTATCCACCTCGTCCTTCGTATCCCTGCCATCCTTAAAACAATACATTCAGCTGAAAGTCCCCAAATGCCTGTCTGCTTTCCTTCGGTTTCGTATGGTTTCGTTTGCTTTCGTTTGGCTTTGTTTGGTGGCACCAAGTTCCAGCTCCTCGTTGAACATTTTCCAGCCGAAGGATGGGCACTCCTAGTAGTAGGTCTCCTCTTTAAGGCTTTCCGCAAATGGGGCCCAAATGGGCCACTCATCGGATATCCCTCCCCCATCCTTTTTATTCGGGCCTGGGTCGAAATGATTAAAACTTTTTCTTGGGCAAGAATATTAAAAAAAAAGTCTTTAACTGGACACAAGACCAACACACACATGTATCTGCACAAGTTCGCTGTAGCTAAATGATTTGGATTTTAATAAGCTAAGGAAAGAGAAATAATTTCATTAAAAAAATGGCAGCTGAAAGACAAACATTTAGGTAAATGTATAACATTTAAAGGAATTTCCCCTAAAAATGTCTTCTTATTATATTAGGTGGTTTTTAAGGACATGCAAGACAAATTCAACTTATGATCTACTAATATCATTTATCAGTTTACTAGCCCATCTTTGGTATACAATTTGTATTTAAAGGGCATACAATAATTTAAAGAGCTGTTTACAATTCTATGTAACACATTTAATGAAATTTTTATAATGTTATTCCGATAAGAGAATAAAAAAAAAGAATTAAGGTTTTTTGGTAAAGCCTTTAAGGAACTTTGTTACATTGTAATACATTTCATATGTTTTATAATAATATTATTCCTTATATTCTACTTTTAGCCACAAAACAGATTTTTTTATGCAGAAAGTAAGGAATTTTTGTTTAAAATCCAAACTTCTAAAGAGTAAGATTTCTTTGTCATAACTTGGACTTGGACTTGGCCTTAGATTCCAATGGCAGACTGATTTTTGAAGCTAATCCCCATGAGTTCTTGACTCATTTCAAAAAATTAGTTTTTTATCCAAAACACTTAGTGTTGTTCTGTCGATAAATCCTTCGGATACAAATAAATATAAAATATTTCTTGCTGTTTTTCAATCGTAGCTTGGTCAAAACGAGGCGCACAGCTTAAAGACCGACTGTTTTAAAAATTTATTTTTATTTGCCAATTTTCGCTTTTTTATGCGATAAAAATAGCCAAGCTTTAAGATTGAACTTAAAGGCAGAATGTTAGGTCAAAGGGCATCCGACACACAGACAACTAAGTGTTCTCGGTGGGCGAGTACTTTCCCAAAGTCAAAAACACACACACACAGTTAAGGAGACATGGGTGGGGGGATGAGGGGATGAGGGGAAAGGGGGGTTGAGGGAACGAGGCAGTGAAGCAGGCTATTAAGCATCCATTTAGGATACTAATTTGTGTATCATTACAAATTGTATCTGTGCACACACACGCACACAGGCGAACTGTTGGCCACAGCCACTGCACATCCTGCCGCCAGGACCCCCACCACCCACCGACCATTATCACCCCTATACCCCCCCCCCCCCCCACATGGCCACAGGCAAGCTTGCCTTTGCTCTCTGCTCGCATGTTACTCATACGCAGCGTTGGCCACAAAGAACATATCACTGAACACAGGGATTGCAATGGCAAAATGGCAAGGGGGGGGGGGGGGGGGTTCTGGCTGTTGATGGTGATCATCATCATAACATCAATTAAGGCTTCTATCCATCTATTCCATTTCTATCTATTTGCAACCAACAAAGCCAGCAAAAAGCCAAGGCAAAAACCCAAAAAAGGAAAACCAAGGCTTTTTTGCCTTATTTATTGATGTTGTAGTTGTCCACCCTGGGTGGACATCTTTCAATTTTTGTCTTGCTGTTGTTTTCACTGATGATGGCTTTAGAGAGTAGAGTCCTTCGCCAGGACTCCTTCACACACACACACACACAAAGGCATACATATGGGGGTCGAAGGAAAAAGAAAAACAACAAAAAAAAAAACCACCTCACCATCACTTTGCAAGAAAAGTAAGAAAAATGTATCTCATTGATGTGGCTTTTTAACTTTTCATTATTTACCGCTAAAAGCATCTTTTAAAAATTTTCAAATAGCTGCCGCAACAGAAAAAGCGCCCGACAACAAGAACAACAGCAGCAAAGAGCAAAAAAAAGCAACGGAGAACATTGGTAAAAAGGGAAAAGTTCAAGGAACAGAATAGGGCTAAAAAATGCGAAAGACAAAAAAGGCAAAATGAAACGACTATTACCGCCTCATCCGAGTGTTGCGACTAGAAGATACCCTACTTTATACTAACAGAAAATATGTAGCATACCCAAAAGGCGCGGCAAGGGTTTTTATTTTAATTGGTTGTAGGGTTCCATTTGCTATGTTTTTAAGTCAGATAATTAAAAAAAATACTAATTTTCAAATTAAATTTTTTTTGTATCAAAGTAAATATATGTGGCCAGTTAATTAACGTTTTTCTTGTAATTCTTATAAGTCTTTACTATCATCTATAAGGTTTTATATATACGAAACAATGTTAATCAAACTTTTGATGCAAAAGTATATAGCTCCCTAACCTACGATTAAGGGAAAGCAAAATGAAAATGGTTGGGTGCTTGGAAAGTGCTCGTCCTACCCCTCCCCCTCCCCCCTCAAACCAAAACCCCCCTCTCACCAACAGCCAGCTGGCGCCATTTTGCCAGGACTTTGATATCACCCCCATTCGCCTGTTTCGTCCTTCAACTCATTTAGCTGATGCTGCTGTCATTTTTTTGCTCGTTCCTGCGGCTGCACCACGCCCACTACTTGGAGCACTAGCTTCCGCCCCCGCCCACGCCCACGCCCCCCTTTATCCGCCCCCTTATATTTCTTTTGTGATGTCTGCGTGCGCCGTTAAACATTTCTGAAAGCCCCTTCTAAAAGTCACCCTTCTTACACGCTCTCCCGACTCTTTTTTATATATCTTTTTTTACGTTTTTACTTTGATTGCAAAACGCATTTTTATTCCTTGTCGCGCTTAAACGCGCTTAATTTAGCTTATTAGTTTCTTGAATGCTTTTAAACACAGGCACATGCACACAGGAGGAGGAAGTTCAATTACGCTTGTCGAGATGAAATTCGAGCTCCTTTAAGAGGTTTCCTCGGAGCGAGTCCCGTTAAGTTTCCCACTTTCCACTGAGCGAAATGTAAAGGCACTGCTTCAAAGGTATCAAGGTTATACCGAGAAAAAGCGTGGCCCAGTTCCATGAAATGATATTTCGAAAGCCATCCTCCAAAACGAAACGAAAATAGGTATTATAGAAAACTTGTACTCCTCTCGGGATGCATGGAAATCAATGGGATGTATATTAACTTTTAAAGGTGGCTAAAAGTATGCAGTAAAACATTGAGCTTTGTATATCGGAATGAATCTGAATATTTAAAAACCCTAGACATTTTATTGAAGGTAACTAAGAATAAACCATGTACAATAAACACATTTTCTAGTACCCATTATTCGTAGAGCTAAAGGTGTATTATGTATTCGTACAAAAGTTCTCAAAATGTTACATATACTCCGTTTGCTCTACGAGTAACGGTTATCAACAGAATAGGAAAAGTGGAGTGAAATTTATAGGCTTACACAACTTATTATTACTAAAAAAGATAATATTGTGGCTTTTGTTATTCGACATCAAAGACGCATTTACCTACTACTCAGATCCAATAAATTAATTGGATGTTAGCGCCGACTTTTCGTGTTTGGTGGCTGAACTTGGATTTTTAACAATTGAATATATTAAATCTGTTCATTCCTCAACGCAAAAAGTTGACGCAAAGGCCCAGCATAAAAAAAGAGTAAAAAAGACAAACGAAATAAATATAGTAAATACATAAAAAAACAGACTTAGAATAGGTCATCTCCTTCAAGCGAGCAAAGAAGTAGTATTTGTTTGTTAAAAGTCAAATATAACTTTTTTGGAAGCTAAGAGGATTTGTCCTTACCAGCCTCCACCTTTTGGTAAAGTGTTTACAACATAATATAACTATCAAATAATCTTTCTGCTTTAAGGTGATTAAGCCCGATTAATAAATAAAATAAAAACAGCGTGAAATCTTGTGGAAAACGTTGATAACAATGCTGGCCAACTTCAATAATTAAGTTGCCAAATGAAACATTTAAGTGATTTGAATCTTTCGATTAATTGGCATCATTTTAAGAAATTCAATTTCACTTTGCATTTTCCTATATTAGTGAAATGTGAAAACCCTCGCACACAGACTGTAGAAGCGAGGAAAGGGATGGAACTTGTGTGGGTGGGTTAGGAGCTATAGTTGGGTTGGTCCGCCTCTCCAGGACTCTACATCAATTATTTTAGTCGTACCATTTTCGAAACCAGCGCGATGAGAAACATCAAAAAACTACAAGAACAACATGATTATCATGGACTCTCCAACTGAAATCAAGTGAATGTCCCTTGGTGCTGAAGATATACTCAAAACCCATCGCAAATATAAAAAAAATAAAAAGATACATGGGTGAAGGATGGAGGACGGAGGAAGGTAGAAATGGAAAAAATGTCGCCCTGCTGTTTCCGGAAAAGTGCTCGGGGCGCACATATGTCAACTTTTTGCCCGCTGCCGCTGCCTTTGCCTTTACAGTTCCGCACTCGCATCCGAATTCGCATCCGCACTCGCATCCGCAACTTGCTGCGCTCTTTCATCCTTCCCGAATACACGCACACTTTGTGACAAGTTTAGCGGGAACTTTTTGACGCAGGCCGAAGGACTAAGGACTCGGCACTTGAAGAGCGGCACAACTTGAAATTGGAAACTTTTGAATGTCCCTCTTATCAAAATCGTATAATTTGAATGTAATTTGCAACTGTAAAGGGGCGAAAGCATGCGGCCGCTCCGTATTTCCGGCTCATGATCCCATTCCCCTTGTCGTCCTGTTCTTGATTTCCGAAACCCCCCCCCCCCCCTGGTTTCTTCCCAAGGACTGACCATGCGTGAACGCAGGCGAGGAAGGACGATGTAACCCGTGGATAGATGGGCTGTATGCAGCATTGCGGTGAAGTCAATGAGACGACAGGTTGCTAAATCTTTAATGGCCATCGGGTGCGGAGACAAAAGCTTTTAAAAAGCTTGATAAGCCCCAGCCCGAATCTTTTCCATAAAGTTGCTGTTTACTCCAACATTTAGACCAGCATATTAAATTAATAATTGTTGTGAGTTGACTAAAGTAAAGCTCTTAAGGACAGAATCGTTGAAACCTACAACTCGTTAGTGGTGTCATCGATAAAAACCGAATGGAATGGAAAATAACATTAAAAATGAACAAAATAAAAAATATCATAAAAGAAAACAATATTTATTTTTATTATACATTTTTATAGGTAATAATAATATATATTGTTTTCTTTTATAGATCATTTTTTCTACAATATTATTATTTACTTTTATTTGAATACAAGGAATTTACATTACATTATATTTTCAACATATTTGTACAAGTGTTATCTTTCGGTGAATCAATTTAGCATTTTTGTTGTTCTTTTTGTATTGTTTTTATCTTCTTTTTTGACGTGGTTTGACTTTATCTAGGTGGGGGATTTAAATGATGATTGGCCTAATCGGAATTCAATTGGCCCCACAAACAATAGGCTTAGATAAAGATGCGGATAAGACGCTTTTGGGCGTCAAAAGCGTGACCCAGACAAAGCATCCGCATCCGTATCCGCTTAGCAGGACCTGCAACCGCAATCCCACTGCCAGGATTAGCCCAGACCCGCAGGAATGGCTTTTACCCAGCCCACGCACAGTACTCCTCCCTAGCGACTCACCCTCACCCTCGCCGCTCGAACAATTTGCCAACGCACCAGCACCAGCAAACAAATAGCGATGATGACAACAATTTAAAATCCATCAAGAGCACAAAAAGGCCTCATTAAGTCAAGAGGGTGACGACGGCAATGGGGTGGGCGTGGAATCCAAACCCAAACCCGAATGCGAACCACTTCACTCCCCTTTGGAGGGCGCAAAATGTAAGCATAAGACACAATAGTAATTATTGCCTAAATAATTTCAAATGAAGCCGAGCACACGGGCAGTTGAACCTCAGCATCCTCATCCTCATCTCGATGGGGTGGCGAATTCCTAAAAGGGTGGCGGCACTCCCGGTGGTCCTGCACAAGTGCACTACACGTCCGATTTCAATTGAGACGTTTCCATCCATCTTTCCATCTCGCTCCTCATCACCAGCGACCCTCAGTAGTCACTGATGGAGATAGAGATTACACACCCAGATCAAACAGATCGAGTTCAATAAACTTTATAGGTATTTATGGTATATTAATACCTACACAGGCAGATCAAACAGATCGAGTTTTTACTTTATAGATACTTATAGTATTGTAATGTTATAAAACAAACAAGCTATAGAGAGCGAAACTAAGAATTAGTTATCAAAAGCTATGATGAAAAAATAACTACAACTTATTTTCAAGATCCCAAGATCATGACTTCCTGATACGAAATTTGGTGCCCATTCATAATGAAATAATTGTGTGATCATAACTTACTATAACACATTTTTAAGCAAGCAAATGTTTTACCTAGCTTACATTATTAAACGTCATTTTTTCCTTAAGCCTACGCAATAGTTACAAATTAACCCACAGTTAAATTATTACAAAAGTAGTAGATTTATAAGCAATTATTTTTTTGTCATATCACTAAACCCTCGATTTATTTCATGCTTAGTACCTTAAAGGCTTTGCAAATATCTGGTTAGTATTGACCAGTTCCCAGTTTGTAAAGCCAGAGAGCATTTGCAACTGGAGACGTGATATCCCAGCAATGGGCACTCAAGTCTGCCTAATCCAAGTGCGCATATGCTCGATTTGGCAGCCAGGCGCCGACGCATTGGTATATTGGGAATGGAGGCGGGAAGAGATGGTGATGGGGATGAAGGAGGAGGACCTGCCAGGATTTGTCCTTCGTCCTTCGGCTGCTCAAGTGACTGCGATAGCCAACACCTCGGGGTGTCGCTCTAAAGCGCACAGTTGCCGCTGCGAAGGGGGGAGGACCACGACCACGACTATGGATGTACAGGACATGATGGACAACTGCGTGAATCAGAGTTAGTGACTGAAATCTCCAATGCCTGGCTTTTTGTTTCACTGCTTCGCCGGGGGTGGTTGTTCCACTCCACTCCACTCGATTCCACCCGCCAATGCCAATATGTAGCAGTCCCAATAGCAATCCCAATCCCAATCCGAATCCGAATCCCTCCCTGCGAATCCGACTGCACTTGCCCTAATGTGTCGATGTCAATGTGCTGGTAATTCGAGTAGGCAAGAACTCGTCCTGGGATGTGGATGGGGATGGGGATGGGGTGTGGATGTGCCTCTTTAGCGTCGGATGGCAAACAATTGTGAATGTGAAATTGTAACAACAAAGAGTCACAGCGATAACAGCCAAATGAAGATCAAATGAATTGTGGAATTATGCCACAAAAATTCGAAATCAATTTGCACATGTGTTCCTGTTCCTGTTCCTCCCTGAACAATCCCATTCGAAACTCTTGCAACTGGCAAATTAAGTCAGTTTGGTTGGGTTATTTGAATACATTGCACTTGGAGAAACTCCTTGCAGTCGGAAAGAATTAATAAATTTAATAAATTGTATGACAAAACCATTTAGAAACTATCAAGTCGTATATTGACTGCTTAATTAGGAATACGGGCACAGCGGACTAGAAACCTGAACCTCAGGTCTGTCTGGCTGCTTGTTGGGTAGCCATTGTTTGGCCTTTGGTCCACCGTGAATGACCGAGGGGTCCTCAGGATGTAGGCGAGTAAGGTGGAAGGTCCTTCTCGCCAGTGAGAGGAGATGTTCCCGATCCCGTTCCCGTTTTCGTACCTGTGAGTGGGTGCGTGCGTTGTCGTCAGCGCAATGCCTTTGTTTAACGGCATGCGGATGGCGTACACGTCCACATCCGCGCATATATTCGCATCAGCTTCCGCTCCGCATTTACAGCTGCAGCCCCATCCGCACGCTCATCCGCGACCCCTGACCATCGCCCGCGGCCTTGCCCACGGCTATTGGCCCTCCAGGACATCCAGGACACCGCATCACCCAATTTGCCCAGACACGTGCCTCCAATTGGCAATAAAGCAGCAACAACAACAACAACAACAGCAACAGCAACAGCCACAGGAGCAGTCAAGGAGTCAAAAGAAGTCAAAAACCGTGTCACGTGTGCGGCTGTGTTCGCTAATTTTGTCACCTCCTGTTTTCCAGGAGCTTCCTAATTTCGCACAGAATGACAATGACACAGGAAAATGGTAAAAAAAATATTTGCCACACCCACAACATGCGAATAAAGTTCGCCAACTTTCATTGTGATTGTTCGGTGCTTCGTGTGTTTGTCTGATTTGCTGGGGATATATATGCATATGGGTCACGCTTTGAGTGGCAAAGTCTATTAAACTTATTGAATGCAATCATTCCATTTGTTTCCGATTCCCTTTAAAAAAAATAGGACCAGCTTTGGGAGGTGATAAATCACTTCGCAGCTACCTTTCTAAGGATCGAATAAGGACTATGAGACGGAATTATATTATATAATATTATTATAATATATTATTATAATACGAATGGAAGCACATAAGTGCCCTTTATAGGATATTTGTAAATCCTACCCACGATAAAATAGGATTATACGTGTGGAACTTTTTTTTAATGGCTTTACTTGTTTTTTCTATCTCAAACATTTTGTAAGATTAAAATACTTTTGATCCTAAAGTACTATAAGTAAGCATTTAGATAACAATGTTAAATAGGCACGGATGTCAGGGTAACCATATAAATGCACGTTATAGGGTACGTATATGGAACTCCCCTTTGTCTGAGTCAGTAAAGCAGTGATATACCTATTGAAATCTTGGCTAGACTTTTTAAAAATCCCATTCTAGAGACTTCAATCAGGAATGCTTTCTGTTCCCACTTACAATACCATATCTTGTATTGCCTAATTAAGTGCTACCTGGCGGGGCTTTCAAAAGCGAAGGCGTTGCGGGGCGGGTCGCCTTCTAAGTGGGTCGCTTGTAGTGTGCTCGCAATGCCCATTGTCCAAGGACACGTGTCATGTGGAAGCTGATGAAGTGGCGGATGGGTAGCCACCGATGCCGACCCACCGGCATCCGTCCTGCTGTATGGCCTTCTAATTGAATAAATTCGAGCTGTCGCCTTTGCCGCCCGATCCCTCACTTCCATATGAATGTTTAGCCCATTGTTGGCTTAATAAATATTGTTTCCGAATATTTGTATGCATTCATACACACACTCATTTACCAATGGAGACATCTTGGTATTATCGCAACAAGTTTCCGGGATTTTGTATTGTATGATTAAATTCTATATACAATACGAAACCTCAGAAATTTTGTGGAGTTAACTACCATAAATCACCGAGAGAACCTATAGATGGATTGGAACTAGTTGTTCCGAAGCGTTAAACTACAGAGAGTCATTGGGGCCTTCTTGAAGTAGCAAAAGTGAATTCTTGAATTTAAACACTGCCTACATTCCGTATGTGACTTAACCCCGATACGGATGTGGGGGTCGTTTGCACTCAGAGATTCCGGAGACTTCAAAAACGGGAGGCGGGAAAATCAAAGCTGGATAGGATGAGGAAGCACCTCGCCATTGGTGAGGGCACCTCCAATGGCGAGCCGGAATCATTGGATTAGTTCTCATTAATGGCGGAGTGCTGCACCGACCAACGCCACATAAGGTGGGACCCTCAACTTCGCAATGGGTCTTGTATTCCAGTGCTAGTCCAGTCCTGTCCAATTCACCCCACGGTCTGGCCTCGATCACGCGGATATCGCATCTGCAACTGATATCTGGTGAGATATTCACGTCTTCGAAACCAAGCCTTGGCCCCGAATTTGGCTTAAATCCAGAATTATAATAATATAAGATTGTGACAAAAGAGGAGGCAGTGTGGTTTTTTATACCAAAGAATGTTCTACCAGGACAACGTGCTGTTACTATTCAAAGCGAATCCATTTTGGGGGTGCCATAGATGTCACAACGATTTTTAAGGCTCCACTACATGACATTTAATTTTGAAGATGTCTTAGGTTATGGAGGGAAACATTTTGCGGTCTTTCGGAAGAAAATCCATTAGACCTTCGTATTAAAAATATATTTTTGCATACTTTTAGACGTCTTCATAAGAGATTGGAAGCCCCTACTGAATTTTTTCTCAAGGTCCTAAATTATAATAATGTGAATTTTATAAAGATAATTTCTATAAATTGTTAAACGTGTTTACCTTCTAAAAAAAATTGGTTTCAAATAAAGTAAATTTACTAATGTTTTGTAAAGTGTAGAAAAAAGTCGCCCATAAGTTTGAATTTTGAAATTTCAGAGCGATTATTTTGTTGGGGTGTTCTTGTGAATTCCAAGCAAAAATAGGTATGTATATTTAAATTTATTGAAAACTAATACCTAATAGAATTTTGTATAACTTAGGTCCAGTCCAGGAAACGCAATCGGAATGGAATCTCTCGGTTTTTAAAGCGATATTCACGGCAGCTTTTCTCTTTGAAAGTATTGATGTTGACATGGGTAGTTGTTGTTGTCGGCGCTTTTGTTATTGGGGAATGGCTTTTCTGCAAACATTAATGAGCTGCTTGTACGCTTTTAATTTGCATATGTCTGTAAATGCCGAATCGATAGATAGATGGGCTTTTGATTAATTACCATATATAGGCGCGCACAATCGCACACAGTCCGCCAATACGGACTATACGGCTATACTATACGGCCATCTGACTATCCGGGTGTCCAGCTGTCCAGCTGTCCATCTGTCCAGCTGTCCAACTGTCCATCTGTCCGGTTGTCCGAGACCATTCGCAGGAAAAGGATGGACGAGGACGAGGACGAGGACGAGAATGGAGCTTGGAGCTTGGAGAGCGACATGGCCAAAAACCATAATTGATTGTCGATAATTCATGCGAGCTTAAATTGCCAATTGCTTGTGGAGTTGTGGAGCAGAGGGTGGAATTCCGGGTGGCAGGTGGTGGGCGGTGGGTGGTGGGTGATGGCTGGTGGGAGGTGGTTTGTTTGCTAGTGGGCGGTGGTCAGGAGGGGCTGGAGATGTTATAGAGATGACGGTTGGACATTGATGACGGCTAATGGCGAACATACAGACGAACATGCCCATGTGAACTGGCGACTGCATATTTATATACTCCAATATTCAAGCACATATATACATATATATAGAGATACATATATATATATACATATATATATATATATGTGTGGAATTTGCACCAGACTTTGCACAAAACCAACACAGTGCACCAGGCATTTGGGAAATTGGCTTTTGTGGGTGTGTATCGGCCCGTATACGCAATGTGTGATTTTGAACCCAGTCTGTGGCTCAAAAGCGGAGAAACCCGATAAAAACCCATGAAAATTCTAGTTGCCATATTGGAAATAGGGGGAACGAACCCGGTGAAATTTAGGATCAAAGCATCTGAGTCCATGCACAATATTTTCAAGCTTTCGGCCGATGAACCCAGTTTAAAGTTAAAATAGAGCCCTTTTTATTGCTTTATAGGGTCGCTGTTAACTTATCATAAATAATAAGTATAAAACCCTCTTCAAAGTCAAACAAAAAATGTTTATTTTATTATACATTGTGATTCTCACAAAAACCCATTCCACGTCTTTTGACCGAGTTTCAACTTTCATCTCTGATTAAAAAAAAAATAGTTTGAGAGGGAGTCTCGACTTTATGGGAATTCGTCTAATTATAATTTGGTTTCCTATAGAACTCAAAAATTCGGGGAAAAATATCTGACTGCGGGAAACTATGGTATCAAATTTTTAAGATGCAGAATAGACCCCAAAGTCGAAAAACATAAATATATTAATAGTTGTCGTAATCAACTAACAATTCTGATCATTTCTATGAATGTTAAATATTTTTTAATATGATTCAATCAGAATTCATATAACTTTTACATAACTCATTACCTGTATTTACTTTTATATTAATATGGGTGATACCCTAATGACTCTTTTCACCTTCTAATCGTTTTCTTCACCTGAGACAAGACTGCATGAGGAACCAGACCACCCAAGGGGACCGCCTGAAGGACCGTGAACCACTAGGATGGACCAATCTTGCAGCTAAACTGGAACCCTAGTCTCAACTGTGATATGCACTTGATATGTATAACAGTGAGGACGGGGTTTCTGGAATAAGTGCAATGGTGAGCAGAGTGATCGACAGTATATCGAGATGGGAGGACGAAGTGATCTGGAATCCTAGTCGGCGGCACAGCCAGCATTCGACGCCGCTGGCTTACGTTGCTCCGAAAAACCGTGTCCAGTGACGTTGATTGCAATTGTGTAGACGCAAACGGCAGCGACAGAGGTGTTACATATCATTGGGTTTATTAGTTCATAAATATTCGAAATTTTACAACTAAACGAAAAACAATTTGTGCGTTTAGTTGGATGGCAAATTATAAGACATGCGGGAATGATGGGAAAACACTCTAACTTAATGTGCGGTTCGTGATTATTAAATTCATTTATCTAATACTTTTTTCTCGTCTTTTATGCTTTCCATATCCACATATTCCGTTCTAAGAGTTGGCTTGGCCCATGGCATCCTTCGCACACAGTTTATCCATTTGATCCGAGTAGAATGCATTGAAGTTGATGCGGTGCACGAGATTCATGAAGCGATCGGCGGTGTTCTTCTTTGCCATAGTATTGATTTGCTGAAGGAAGGATATAAGTAAGCCGGTGAACTCTAGATCAAAGCGCGTAACACGCTCCGAGAACGTATCTTCAGGATCCAACGAGGTCTCCAACTAACAGAGGACACAGAAATCGCAAGTTAATCATCGGAACAGCGTCAATAAATAGTAAAAGCAATAATTAGAACCGGAGTTAAGCTAGCCAATATAAAAATGATGAACCAAATGTAAAAATCTTCTAAAACAAACAATATAGCTAAGGACTGTGACCAGAAACATTGGAATTTTTCGAATAGAATCTATAAAATGCATCGCTCAAATCCCACAACGCTATCCACTATTTATCAAATCCTACAAAAATGAAATGTGAAATATTGATCAAATTTCTGTATAGTTCTAAAGTACTACAGAATTTAAACCTAATGTAAGGAAACGTTTACTTGTTTTCTAAGCTCAACAAACTAAAGTATAAAACTATAAAAATAAATAACCTATCATATAAGTACATTTTTGGCAAGCTTAAGGACTTCTACATTATATAATAATAACATATTACAAAAAATTTCGAGTTACCAATATGTATATATCTTTGAAAAGATTGTTTTTATAACATCTTTCCCCATTGATTAACTATAAATAACAAAAATCATTGGTACGCCAATTGTTGTTAGAAGTGCAAGGATAATTGATATAGTTTCCAAATTAAACAGATTTTTGTTAGAAATATTAAAAATAATTTTTAAAATAAATAATGTTATAAAACAAAAAAGTCGGAAGAAAATAGCGGAAGCCGCTTGCGGGCGAAAAGAAAAATGGTAGTAAGAATTGTGGTCATGCTGACATGCAATCCAGCTGGGATCCTCTGGGAGCGGAACGTGAGCCACTGCCAACGGAAGTACAAAAGAAAGCAGCAACTAAAACGAGCCTACACAATACCTGTACCTGTACCTGTGACCGGTGCGAGCTCTCCGGTTCGGATTCGGAGCTGTCCGCGCTGTCGTGGGTGTCACATACCATCGACTTGAGCTCGGCGTCCAGGAAGAAACGCTGCGAGCGCTGAGATGGGCATGGGAAATGGATTCGGATTTGGAGGCGTTGGCAGGCGGGAGAAGTGTAGACAGACGGAGAGTGTGAAAGCAGAGCAGGGAACAAGACAAGAAAGTTGTACAAGAGAAGCACACGCCGGCAATAGCCATAGAATTAAACTGCACATGGCGCCCTCGCCAGGTGGACTCACCTGGATGAAGTCGCAGAACTTGAGACAGACGTTGCACAGCTTGAAAATAGAGCGGTTCATTTCCGAGGACTCTGTCAGCATGCAGTTCTTGAGGCACGAGTCGAGGAAGTCCTGATGCAGGCGCAGCACGTTGTCCACATTCTCCACCTTCTTCATCTTTTCGATAAAGATGTGCCAGTTGGGTTCGATGATCTCGATCATCATGTAGTACTCCAGGTTCTGGATGGCGTTCATCATGCGCTGGCGCAGAGTGAATGCCGATCGGTAAAGTTCAGCCGCTTGCGGCGAGAACTTTTTGGCAATAGAGTTCTCCTTCCAAATCCTGCAAATAGAGATTGAGAAAACATTTAAAAACGATCTTAAGCTTGGCAAGGATGGGCCACCCACTTGCAAAGCTGACGCTCCACGTGCTTGCAGTAGAAGAGCTGCCGAAAGAGCATCTGGTACTTGGAGATGGCGATGTGGTTTAGCACCAGCGACACGGGCCACTTGACCTCGTATGTGAAGGCGAAGCACTCGATGCCGCTAAGCTCAAGGCGATGCTGCGACTGCCAGTACTCCTCCTTCTGGTTCATTATCTTGGACATTTGCGTGACCAGGTCATAGGGCAGCAGCTCGCAGTGCAGATCGTCCTTGTAGGGATCGTTCCGAGCCGAGGAAAGGCGCAGCGTGAGCCCCAGTAGGTTCTCCAGCGTCATGGGCAGCACCTGGTCGACGTTCTTGGACAGCTCGTCCTCGCACGCGTCCATGAACTGCATGGTGAAGTCGCCTTGATTGAGCAGCAAGTAACGCTTCACCGACTGCAGGTGGCCCATCAAGTCGTTCTCCGCCAGCAGCACGTCCAGCAGCATGCGTGCGGCAAAGTAGTAGGCGTCGTTGATCACGGACACATGCAGCTCGCTGGTCGGGTCGAACTCAAGGCGCATCTCCTGCGTGGGCATCACCCGCTTGCCGCACTGCCGGATCACATTGAGATACTTGCCGGTGCGCAGAATCTTGTCCGAGTACTTTTCCAAAAACGAAGGTATGTGGCCGCGGCGAACTGTGTAGCGCTTCTCCCAGTAGTCGTCCGAGTAGTGCTCTGGCAACTCGTCGCGGTGAATAACCTCGTTGTCCTCCACAAGGAACTCCTGGTTGCGGTCCACAATCACACCCTTCTGGATCCACAGCTTCAGCATACGCATGTACGGCTCAGCCGCTTTGCGCGCCAGTCCAATGATCAGCCGCTGGGCCTGCCGGTCGCCCTCCAGTCGCTTGATCCGCTCGTGCAGATACGACAGCACAGCGGCATCGCAGTGATTGCTTAGCTGTATGTCCACTAACGACGTCCAGATCTCCTCCAACACCCAGATCGTCGGCTGCAGGTAGTAAAGTAACTTCTGCAACGTCAGCCGCTGGTGCTTTAGCTCCGCATCGGCTTGTACGATCAATAGCTGGATTCAGAGGGGAAGAAGTTAGACATGAATCTAACAGGAACGCATAACTCTTACATAGTAGTCGTGGGTAAGCTCCTGCAGTGCCTCGTTCAGCGAGTTGACCACCTGACCCTGACCATCGGTGGCCGTGACAATCTTCTGTATGCCCATAAAGTAGGAGGCCAGTGGCAGGATGTCCTGCACCAGCTCCGCCAGCGAGCGGTCGAGCTGCATGTGAATGGCAAAGCTCGTCTCGAACTTGGCCAGTCCCACGCTGGTATGGTCGGGCTGCAGGGGCACCAGGGAATTCTCGCGCACGCCCGTGAGGCAGTGCAGAAGCTCGCTGAGCAGCACATTCTGTTGGCTAATCACCGGCAGGGCAGCGATCTCCAGCTTCTGCAGCTTCTTCCCGTCCACCTTGTAGTAGTCCCACAGCAAATGGGTGCGGTCCTCATCGGGCAGGCCTGTGGGCGCCACCACGGAGTGCGTTGGCGTCTTGGCACCGCTGCCATTGGCGATGTTCGCTCTGCTGCTGGGTGCATCGCTGGTCAGCGAGCGGTAGCTGTTGAGTGAACGGTTGGAAACGGCGCTCAGCACGCGCTCCTTGATCTGCGCGGGGGTAAATAAGGTACATAAAGGAAGAGGTTTATTAAGATCAGTCACTCCACACTCACCACACTCAAGTCGCCGCGATCCCGGTCCTCCTTGCTTGATCCTGTACTACGCTGCGATGTGCGGCGCCTGGTGAAGACTCCTCCTCCTCCACCGCCGGCGGAGCTGGTCTCGAAGTCGCCGCTCTTCCTGTTGCTCACCGGCGTCGAGGTGGGAATGTCCTGGGCCTGCGGCAGGCTTATTCTGGACGAGCCCGTTGCTGGACCCGATGAGTGTGCCGTTGATGGTGCCGATGAGTGTGCCGTTGATGGTGCCGACGAGTGGCCCGTTGAGGGGGCGGAAGAGCAGTTGTCCGACGAGGAGCCCAGCGAGAACTTGCTACCCAGCGAGGAGGTCATCTCGCTGCTGGCGTTGGATCTGGAGGTCAGGGTGCCCTTACTGTAGCGTGTGGCGAAGACGAGCAGTGCGTACATGGGATCCTTGCGCCTCAGGATGTCCGTGACCTCCTCGGTCACTTCGTTGAAGTTGGGGCGCTTTACGCTGATGTTCACTAGGATGTTGAGCAGCTCCTGGAGGGGCAGACGCCGCTCGTAGGTGGCCCGGAATTCGCGCACGATGGTCTCGGGTGTGTAGGGTGCCCTGTGGAGTGTAGGAGTGCAGCGCGAGAGGAAGAAGAAGATAAAGGAGCTGCGGTTAGTTCGACTGGCCACCTGTGCACTCTCCACCACTTACTGCGTCTCGCTGATCAAATCGGCAAGCACTTGGCGCACCGGATCGACTCTGCTCATGGCGACGATGGCGATTCACCGTTGCGCGCCTCGCGTTTTACAGTTACAATTTACAGCTGGGTCAATTGAGCCCAAGTTTTGAGTGAGTTTCTTGTTTTGTTTGAGAGGCGAAGTGCGTGCGTAGGGTTGTCATCCGCATCTGCCAATTGTCTTCTTCTGTGCTTCCTTGCGATCCTGATCGTTCCGTTCGTGGCACACGCAGTTGCTCATTTTTTAGTTCGACGACATATCGCAACTGACAAATTTTATAAAACTAAACTGAATTGGCATTAGTTTGGTATTATGTTTTTAAGTGTGGACACACTGGTCGCGGCCTAAACATGGGCGCGCTCATATGCTGTACAAGAAGTCACTTGATGGAATGCTTAACCAAAGTACTTGCAGCAAAAATACAAAATTGTTCTCTTTATTTATTTATAATATAATTAAGCTAAGGCCTACATATGGGGTCTGAGTAAAGAAAGATTCAAAATATTTTCAAGTCACTGCATCTGTTTCGAATTTATTTTCACATCTGCGAAAGTGTGAACATCGATAAACTTCGATTAAAATGTAGCGGGCGCAGGCCTAAATCAGCTGTTATTAAGTGCCCACAAACACAGTCGCGTCCCCAATCTTCCGCAGCCGAAATCCGTGGGCGTTGCAGCAGCCCCGCCAACGCATCGCCGAGCAAAGGATTCCAAGGAGTTCCAAGAGAACCGCCAACCGGAAGGGAAGCCACTGAACACCACTTTCGTTGACAAAGGAAACCAAAACAAGGGATCATGTTCCCCCACCTAAAGGGCCACGGGCAGCGGGTCAACCTGCAACTGCTGCAGGAGGCCGCCTGCCGCGAACTGGTGCAGCATCTGGAGCGCATCGAGGGCTCCAAGGTTATCGTACTGGACGAGGCCATGATCGGGCCTCTGGACTTGGTCACCCGGCCGAAGCTCTTCGCCGACCGGGGCATCCGGTTGCTGGCCCTCAAGCCGGAGCTCCATCTGCCCCGCGAGGTGGCCAATGTGGTGTACGTGGTGCGCCCTCGGGTGGCGCTGATGGAGCAGCTGGCGGGCCACGTAAAGGCCGGAGGTCGCGCGGCAGCTGGACGACAGTACCACATCCTGTTCGCCCCGCGACGCTCCTGCCTGTGCGTCAGCCAACTGGAGGTCAGCGGCGTACTGGGCAACTTCGGGCACATCGCCGAATTGGCATGGAACTATCTGCCGCTGGACGCCGACCTGGTGTCCATGGAGCTGCCCAACGCATTCCGCGACGTGAGCGTCGATGGCGACACCAGCTCGCTGTACCAGGCGGCAGTGGGTCTGGTGCAGCTGCAGCGGCTATACGGGCGCATTCCCAAGATCTACGGCAAGGGCGAGTTTGCGCATAGGGTCTGGGAGCACGCAAAGCAGCTGGGCCGCGACGAGCGCACTCTGTACAACGGCGACAAGGGCGTCGTCGACCAGTTAATCCTTCTAGACAGAAGCATCGACCTGCTCAGTCCGCTGGCCACGCAACTCACATACGAGGGGCTCATCGACGAGTTCTACGGCATCCGGCAGAACAAACTGACGCTACCCGCCGAGAACTTTCCCTCCGACGGAGCCATCGGCGGTGGCGGAGGCAGTGGCTCGCGGGCAGAGGAATCACAGTCCCTACTGGGCGACACCGAAAAGAAGACCATCCTCCTGCACTCCGGAGAGCAGCTGTATGCGGAGCTGCGGAACAAGCACTTCAACGAGGTCACAAAGCTTCTCGCCCGAAAGGCACGCGAGATCCACGTCCAGATGCACGCCACCTCGCAGGACAAGAGCGTGCAGGAGATCAAGAGCTTCGTGGAGAACTTGCTGCCGCAGCTGATGGCCCAGAAGAAGGCCACCTCGGAGCACACGGCCATCGCTGGGCTACTACACGAACTGGTGAACGAGGTGCGGTTCGCCGACGACCTGGCTGCCGAGCAGGAGTTTATGGTTTGCGCGGACATCGACAAGCCGAGCGCTTACATCGAGGACCTGATCGCCTGCAAGGTGGAGCTGCGCCGCGTCCTGCGGCTCATCTGCCTCCAGTGCAACGCCGCCTCTGGGTTCAAAGAGAAGTTGCTCAACCACTACAAACGCGAACTGGTCCACGTATACGGCCTCGAGGTGCTGCTTACCATCAGCAATCTGGAGAAGTCGGGCCTCCTCCACCTGCAGACGGAGTCGCGAGCTTACAGTGTGTTGCGAAAGGTGACCGGCAATCAAGAGCCCAAGTAGTACTGCCTCTACCTCATCCAAATCGTTATTTCAGACTCTTCACCTCACCGTGGATGACAATGTCGAGGTGGAGCCAAAGGACATCAGCTACGTGCACAGTTTCTACGCCCCGCTGACCGCCCGAGTTGTGGAGTACTCCCTCAAGCCGCTCGGCTGGCTGTCGCTCAAGAGCCAGATCAACAACCTGCCCGGTCCGACGTTCGAGGACTTCCAGGCGCAGCTGGTGGGGATCGGCGGACGGCAAACGGTCGGTACGGTCAGCGAAGGATCGCTGCTGAATGTGCCGCGTGTGGTGCTGGTCTGCTTTGTGGGCGGTTGCACCTTCGCCGAGATTGCCGCACTGCGGTTCCTGGCCGCCCAAGAGGACAA
Source organism: Drosophila suzukii (assembly GCF_043229965.1). Lineage (NCBI taxonomy): Eukaryota > Metazoa > Arthropoda > Insecta > Diptera > Drosophilidae > Drosophila > Drosophila suzukii. The sequence continues at coordinate 1,340,466 of NC_092084.1, read as the reverse complement.
CAACGTGGAGTTCCTGATTGCCACCACAAAGGTGGTCAACAAACACTCCTTCCTAGACAGCCTGATGAGCTCGTGAGGGCGGCGGCTGAGCCGATTGGAGGCCCATCGCCTGTCCAACGACCACGGCCTGGCACGCGGATGAAACGCGTCGGAACCGCTGAAGCCGAGACCAAAGCGAAAGGACAAGCGGCGCAGCGCGGCGATAAGGAATGCGGACTAGTGCATTCAGCATCTGCTGGGGGCGTTGTAAATGGCTTGGTTATTAAGGATACGCCAGCACATTGAAAGCATATATTTTTCGATCGCGGCATTTACTCTTGTATTCTATGTATCGTATATGAAACATGTACATGTATATATATATATACATGCCTATATTTATATATACCCAAAAATGTATATTTATGATTATAGTCTTAAGTGAAAAAGATTCCAAATTAAATTCATTAAAAATTGTGCAAGAAAGGATTATAGTTGTAAGTGAAAATAATTCCAAATTTAATTCATTCAGGCTTGTGCAAGAAGAATAATATCACTATAAAGTAATTAGTAAATGTTATATTATATTCTCTAGCCAGTTATAAAAGTTACAAAGTATATAATCGATATATAAACCGGTACACCCCGACCTCCCAACTTTCTAGCCAAGCGCTACAGGCACCATATCTATTCGATGCATTCTAATTGTAATAAAAAGCAACACCATTGAATATTATTTAATGCAGACGATACAAACAACTGAACACAATTTATTGACTCACCGCTGTAATTGAATTTGAATTGGGTGGTTCCATCACAATATTTATTGACCATACGATATGGCTAATTCAAGTTGGACTCTGATAAGTGAGTTGTGAAGGTGAGAAAGGTGTAGAAACAAAAACCACTGAGATTTTTGGTCCTGGGCTTTTGCCGCGAAAATATATATTTTTTAATTTAAGGAAGTTTACTTTTTTGCTTACTTAGCTTGAGCATCAGAAGAAATCTCTACAGAAACACCAAAACCAACAGAAGTTTGAATTTAATTGAAACTATGTGTGTATACATTTCTTTATATAAATATTCTCATCTTTAATGTATAACAATAAGGAATGGGTAACTGTTGAAAGGGGACTTGGTATTGAGATTACGAATGCAGAAAATATTTTTGTCAGAAGTTATTACTCGATGTAAAGTGTAATCATTTATTCAAATCTTAAATAAATGTCAAGCATAACAAAACCTGGTAGTTCTCATTTATTTTTTAAATTCTCCAGATTACAATAAACAGGTGAGGAATTTTTTGAAGAAAACATCATGACCACGTTCCAAATCCGACATTTTTCCAGTCAATATTGACCCCCCTTTTATGAAGTCAAAACTGTAATCCTTACTTTTAATAAACAAAAATCATTAAGATAGAATTAAAATGAGATATTTTATCAAAATATAAAAGGTCCTAACCCAAAAACCTCCGTCTATGTCCCATTAGGCAGAACTCAAACCAAGAGTGTATTTTTAAATAAGTTTTATTTTATTGACATTGACGTGCATCAATTTAATTGTTATTCGTTTTTCTTCTTCATTTACCATAATTGCAAAAATACAATTTATATTCATATAATAATTATCATAATAATAAAAAAAAACAATTTTATAAACATAAAAAATATTACATATATTGTGTTCCCCGTGCTTCTTTTTAGCTATCTCTATCTCTCTCGTTATCGTGTCTTGCTTCATTTCATTCATCGATCATGTTTTCTGTAGGTTGATGTTGATATATACCGAAATAATATGCCTCCATAATAGTAATAATGATCGTCGTGGTTATCCCACCCACCAATATCAACCAAAAACCGGAATATTACTTTCAATCTCTGCTTTCGTATTGATCTTTTATCGTTCCCTCATCTGTATTCATAGAGATTTGTGTTAAATTTAATATAATTAATGACTAACGGAAATATACGGTTGGTTTGCTTTTCTTCACTCTATTTTGTTTAGTAAAATATTATTTGCTACATATTTTCGCATTTGCCGAGCATTCTAATTCGCATTTCTGTATGGTTTTCCTTCTGTAGGAGTGGGGTTTCCGTTGATTCGAATAATATTTCCACGTAAACATAAATCTTTAAATAATTAAACGTTTATATGCTTTAATTTTCTATACAATTTTTATTGTTTTGACTAAGCATTTTGCAATTTGCATTAATTAACTCTAAAATAGGCTTATTTTAGTTATATATATATATATTATATCCTTTTTGTTATAACAAACAAAACTAAATTAATTGTAAACAAAATGAATCGTTATCGTTTTGCATTTTAATATTTGCTGGGTTTATAATAATTTTGGCCATAAAACTTATTGTACAGCAGATAAAAGAATAAATTTAATATTTTCTTTTAAAAAATACTTTTATTTGAATCGCAATCGAAGTCAAAATAAGAAAAACATAACGTAAACCGAAAATGTTGAACCTAACAACATGCAAAATGGCAATCGATATGTGGATGGAACTGTGAGCTGCGATCGCAGCCCCCGTCGACAATCAATTGTAAAATAACATTTAAATTTCTCGCAAACCCGAATGCGAAGGCAAACCGAATGATCTATTTTCCGCGAGTTATCTCTTTTTTAACAAATAATACACACCTATTTCTGTTCGTAACATTTTTGCAGCGCGATAGCACAAATGGAAATCGTTAACATATCAAAATGCTCATTGATTCATTTACTCGGTAATAATATCAAATTAGAATTTAACGTAAGTTTAAACACTTTGCATATGCATATCAAAGTTTGATGTTGATCTTTGTTTGCTTGTTTGTTTGTTTGTTTTTGTTTGTTGTGTTATTGTTTGTGTATGACATTTATGCTTACATATATAATTATTTATTTATGTTGGTTTTTCTTTTTCTTTGTTTTTGATTGATCTTGTATTAAATGGTTTCAAATGTTAGTATCTTGTTGCCTTCTCCAATCGAATTTCCTTTAATACAAAACTATTGCAGCTTTTGCTTGTTGTAACTTTTAGAAAATACTTGGGTTTTCGTGTCCTTTTATGGGCAATCAATGCGATAATTGATTGCTACTATTAATGGGTGTTCCTACAAAAACATTGCTATTGTTGTTGTTGGTTTCTCAGCTGCGGTTTTTGTGGCTTTTGTCGGGTTCTAGTTGTTGTTGCTGTCGTACTGCTGGCTTTATAATTTCCATTAAAATTGAAGTAGTTTATATTACTAAACACTTGTTGTTGTGGTTGGCCTTGTTGTGGTTGTTGTTGTTGTTGTTGTCTATGCTATAGCGAACCAGCCGGAAAACTTGTTGAACTATTGCTATGGGCTAAACTAATCATTGAACCAGACAAACTCCCCTCCTCATCTGCATAGGCTTCACGAGATACCTCAATTAGTGATAAAGTGCTGCAAGACGATACCCGATTAGTTCGCGAATTCTCAAGGATCATTACATGTATGTAAGTGGCATTTACCTGAAACCTAGGGCAATTGATTCGTTATCAAATGCTTGCAATTCTTTAGTATGCTTCTCGTGTTTCATGCGCAAGCGCTCGGCGCGTTCCTGGTTGAATTGCTGCAACTCGGCGTCCATCTGTGGGTTGAGAAGAGGTCCGAGTGGTCAGTTTGGGGGCTCCACTTTCCCGGCTCAGAGAGGGCACACTCACCTTATTCTCGAGCAGACCTCGCCGCACGCTGACCCGGTTCTCGAGCTCCCGACGTTCCCGATCCCGCTGCTCCTGCGCCTGCTTCTTGTTCTTGTTCTGGTAGGCAGTGAGCATTTCCAGCTCGTACTCCAGCTGCTCGTGGGTACGTTGGCACTCGATCACTTGGCTTTCGTCTAGTTTGTAGCTCTGACTTTGGAACATGTCCGCAATACTCTGCTCGTACTGCAAACGAAACGGGTTGACAATTGGTTTTTATGGTAGTTTCGTAATTTCTTAGAAAGTATAAGACGATCTTTGCGTCTGTATATCAGTTATAAAACTACAATTTCCTAATAATAATAATACATTTGTTTAACTGTTAGGTTTGCTTATCACGCACCTGCTCGCCCAACAGCGTCAGCTTGCGATGCTTCTCCTCCTTCAGCTGCTTGATGACCTCCTTCTGCTGCTCCTTGGGCGTCGTCTGCAGAACTTGCGCCTTGTAGCGTTTGTATTGCTTCGTCTGTGTCTTGCATGTTTCCCGAAATTGCTTGCGTATCTGGAGCTCCTTTTGCTGCTCGAGGAGGGGATGATGATGGGTGATTAGAATATGGTCACCTCCACTCTCGCACATGATACATACCTTCAAGCTCTTGGGCTGTTGCCTCAGCTCGACCGCATGCTTGCGCACCAGCTCCTTCTTGATGCGGTCCATGTAGTCTTTTTGATTGTGCAACTCTGTGTCGTGTTGCTTGTTAATCTGTGGAGGATTTTGGGGAGATTAGAGGGTCATTGCGTGGACTCGCAGGGATCCATGAGACGCACCTGCTCCTCGCGCAACTGGTGCACGCTCTTCTGCTGGCGGTATTCCAGCTCCTGTGTCTTTTCGTGGTGCTTAAGGAGCATGGCGTGCGCCTGCTCCAGCTGCTGCTCCTTCTTACCGAGCTCCTACGAAATACAAAAGAGGTTAGATCACCGACAGCAACCACATGGCCTTGCCGCCTTCGTCACTTACGTCGCGGAGCTGCTGGTCCTCGTGCTCGTGCTGCATGATCATGCGCTTGCGTTTGAACTTGCGCATCTCCAGCTCGATGTACTGTTTCTGGGCCTGGAGCATGCGCTGCTCCTCCTGCGCCTCGTGCTGCTTTAGGTTGTCCTTCTGCGACTGCAGGGTAAGATCGCGCTGCCGCTTGGGCGTCGACTCGTCCATGGAGAGCTCCCGCTTCCACCTCTCCTTGTTCGCCTTGTACTCCTTCTTGCGGTTCAGGTCGTAGACCTTGCGGTCGCCCTCCTGCTTCAGCGTAATCTCTTTGTGTAGTTTCTTCTCGGCGGCGCTCGTTTGCTTAGCCCGCCTCTCCACGTCCTGCTGATGCTTGGTCTGCAATCGATTTGGATTGGTTAGAGATCCACCAGCTCCAAGAACCCCCATTCCATTCCATGCACTCACCTCAAGCCGCTCGAGGTCCCTTGTAAAATTGTGCAGCAGCGTGTCGTACTCCTTGTCCAGGGCCGTCTTGTGCGCCTCCATGTCCACCTTGCACTTCTCCTCCAGCTTGAGCAGGTGCGCCTGGTGTTCCCGCCTCATCCGTTTGTACCCGGACATCTGCTCGTGCATCTCCTCCTGCCGGATCGAGTTGGATCGGATTGGATAGCGGGTGATGTGATGGCGCACAATGGGGCAGAGAATGCACACATGGTTAGATGGCTCGCGTAGAAGAAATGCGAGTAGCAGCAGCTGGACCACTACGGCAACTGGTACACTACTTTTTGCGACTAGACTAACTGTATAACTTACAAAACCGCCGCCGAACTCCAGCTCAACCATAACCTCAACGGGCGCAAGCCTCGGCCAAATCATTCGATTCGATTCGATTGGCTTAGCGCTCCTTGGCCTCTAGGCTTCCGTCTACGGATTCTAGGCACTAGGCTACGTATTATTAAGTTAAGGCAAAAAGAATTGCTCAAGCGGAAAATGCAATAGTTCTACTAGTTTTCCAACAGGCGCAACTTAAGCTCAAGCCAAACTCCCGCTTACAGTGTCGAATCGAATGAGGGGTTTAAAGCTTGGACTTGTCAAGTGTGACCTTATCGGGGATTACGGGGGATTGTGGGCCTAAAACAGGGTGACCTCTTAAGATACTGGAAAGTGGCTCCCCTACTACACAGGATGACTTTATACAGCAGAAATTCCTATCTAAACAAGAGAGTTCCGAAAATTAGGTACAAGTTCAAGATAATATCTTTCTTAGGTATATATATTTTAATGCCATCCCTTTAATACATTCTTATTATTCATTTGTACTAGGACAGTTGGCTTTGAGGTCGGTTTAAAAACGACATAATAGTAAAAATTCGCGAGTAAAAATTTCTCGAATTGGCAAATTTTCAAAATATGGTTCCAAATAGTACAGTAGCAATGCAAAAGATACGTGCAAAAAGACAGACACATATGCCAGTGGATCGGTTACATCAAAACAGCGCATCACTCCGAAAATCAGTAGAAACCATGGCAAAACTGCATAAATAGGACGGCGAATTTCTTCAATATCAGCCATGTTCTTGAACTTTGGCTTCCAACGAGAGACCTTGAAAACATGTTAGCAGTTAGGGAAATTTCTTTAAAGTGGAGACACTTTACTGACCCTGATGTTCGAAAGCAGCACTTGAATGATTCTTGATTGTATTGAATTGATGTAACCCGTAAGCGCCGAACGAAAAAACCTAGGCTCCTTTAGTGATTCTTGATTTGATGGCAGCTGAATTGATCAAATCCCGTAAACGCCGGACGAAAAAATCTAGGTTCCTTTTGCGACTGTCGTGGTAACTCGACTGAGGCCTTTTATGACTTTGCTTGATTTTTGTTGTAAGACAATTGACAGGATTAATTTTGAAGTCATTCATCAGCTGTTGCTAAGGTGGAAACCCTATTTCAAAGGGTTGCCACTTTATAAAATAAATTTGGTAAGACTAGATCAAGAAACTAGTTTAAATATGACAGGATTAATTTTAGAAAGTCATTCATCAGCTGTTGCTAAGGTGTCAACCCATTTTCACAGGGTTGCCACTTTATAAAATAAGTTCAATCAGATTAGAGCAAGAAAACAAGTCAATTATGAAAGGATTCATTTTAGAAAGTCATCAGATGTTTCTAAGGTGTAAGCCCTTTTTGCACAGGGTTGCCTATTTTTGAAATAAATTCAGTCAGTTTTGTCAAATCAAGTGTCATTCTAAACAAAATCCTTTTGTTTTACAAATAAACGTGATTAAAATTCGATTTATAGAAAAAAAGTGGCCTGAAATATAGCTATTGGTGTAAACAATGGAAAATCTAAGGATGATAAAGTTCGACTGAGTAAGTTGAACGAATGTACAGACTTTTTGGACAACCTGGGACACTGGGGACGAGCAACAAGATGAGCGATAAATAAACTACAGTTCTGACCGGCACTGGACAGTTGCTGTGTAGTGTGGCTGATGGACTGGCGCTGGCCAAGCTATAGCTACCAAGCTTTAAGTGAACCAAATGACAACAGATTGAAAATGCTTACATTTAAGAGACACGGAAAACAGATGCGCTTGAAGCCATGATGGGCGTGCCAATGACCAGGGACTGTGGGGTGGTTGGGCGGACGATTGGTCGGGAACGAGTACTGGTACATATGGAGGCTGTGGAGTCTGGCGAGAATGGGCTTCGATTAGGATGCGATGGCGGATGCAACTGCAACAGCAACGGCTAACTACAGTAAGTACATGGTACCGGCAGCGACTGCTTTTAAAACGTTTATTTCTTAATTGATTGGCGCCTCCGCTCTGGCTAGGAAATTACACAGGGACAGTGGCGTTTCGGGTCTTTCTTGCTGCCGGCCTTTTGCTTGCGCGTGCTCTTGCTCTTGCCCTTGCCGTTGCTTTCGCTCCGCCGGCTGCCGTCGCGGAATTCGTGGCTGTTGATATGGTCGCCACCACACAGCTGCGAACAGAAGTTATAGCGCGCCTGTTCGAGGATGCGGGAGGAAAACAATAAACACAACAAAGAGCTTGTAGTAGAGGGCAACAAAAGTTAGAAGACATGGGGACCAAGGGAAGCAGAAGCATTGCAGCGAGCGAGCTGGGAGGGGGAATGGATTCACGTTGTCAAGCCGACGGATGACCGGATGACCGGATGACGGGATGACTCCCGGCGACCATTGATGCTGACAGGACAGAGGACGAAAGACGGATTATGAACAAAGGCCGCGCAGGATGGAAGGCAATCGGTGGAGCTTGGACCGCGAAAACTTGGGCATGATCCCGTCAATGGATGCCCATGGAGGTGGACCATCTGTGCTGCAGCCAGGCGACTCCCCTGGACCCAACACCCCCACGAGTGAGCGCACACATAAATCTACGGCCAAGGCAGGAGTATTGAAAAACGAAACTCGACAACGCACCTGCATGTGCTCCTTTTGCTGCTTTGTCACGATACTGGTGGTTCGTATGGTGGCGAAGTTGTTGGGCCCGTGGTCGTTCACTGCGTTGGAGATGGCCTGTTGCGAGGACGCGGAGCTGGCGAAGGATCCCACGTGGCCCATCGCATTCAGGTGCGGCATCACGGAAATCGGTGGCGGTGGCACCGGAGCAGGCGCTGGAGCCGGCACCACCGAGGCCGAGTTGGTGGGCGTGACATTGTTGTTCATGCTGTGCATTATGTTGGGCAGCGGCGGCCGGTTGCGGTGGCGCGACGAATTGCGGGACACCGCTCCGGGCGGAACCACCACCTGGTTCTGTTGGCCGCTTGGCCAGCTGGGCGGCGGCTGCTGCTGGTGTGGATGGTGATGGTGGTGCATTGCTGCCGCCACAGCGGCGCTTGCCGCCTGCTGGTGGTGGTGCGCAGCGATATGGTGATGATTCTGGGCCGCGGCCGGTATGGAATTGGATGAGGAGCTCTGCAAGAACGAATAGGGTTAATCGGGATCAGCAAAACAGACTGGGGGCAGGAAGGGGGCGGACTGAACTGAAATCCTCACCTGACTACTGGCCGCCGATACACCCACCGAGTGTATGGAGTGTTCCGAAGTAATACTATTGCTCTTGCTGCTGTCGCCGCCGGCATGGTCGTCCTGTTGGTCGTCGGCATCGCCCACGGCGCTTTCCGTCTCGCAGGTGTCCACCATGAGTATCTTCTTCATCTTGCGGTAGTTAAGGTTGTCCAGCTCGCGCACAGCCGACTTGGTGCGCGCAATCAGTTCCAGCAGCACGGTGTCGGAACGCGGTCGGGTCACGTAGGCATGAGTCAAGAGCTTGGCAGACGAGGGTCGCTCCGCTGGCATCTTCTTGAGGCACAGTTCGACAAAGCTGCAGAAGGCATCCGACCAGTCGTTCTTCTGCAAGGGTAAAAACAAGTCGGGTAAGATTATCAAAAGGGAAAACATTTATAATAATTCATTTCTAGATCCGTACTTAAGTTGAGGGGTATTAAATGGGATCAGAAATTCAATTCGAAAACACAACAGATCCTAATAATAGAATACTAATTTACAGCTAGCGCTCACCGGAAGGGTCGGCGACTCATTCTGCGCAATGTGGTAGAGCGCCGACATGGCGTTCATGTTGAAGTAGGGAGGCTTTCGCTCCGCCAGCTCGATGCAGGTGATTCCCAGCGACCACACGTCCACCTTGCCGTCGTACTGGCCCTCGTCCATGGCCAGGATCACCTCGGGGGCCATCCAGTAGGGCGTGCCGACGAAACTGTTTGCGGGGCACTTGATGGCGGCGCTGCCGAAGTCGGCCAGCTTGACGACCCCGTTGTCCGTGAGCAGGATGTTGCCCGCCTTGATGTCGCGGTGGATGCGCCCCAGCGAGTGCAGATAGCTCAGGCCGCTTAGCACGCCCAGGCAGATGGCGGCGATCTCGTCCTCGTGCAGCGGTTTCTTGTGCACCTCGATGATGTCCGAGGCGGAGCCCACGCAGTACTCCATCACCAGCCAGGCAGTCGACTCGCGCAGATAGCAGCCCTTGTATTCGATTGTGTTTGGGTGGTTCAATTGGCGAAGGAAGCTGTAGGGGAGTGGAATCATTGAGTAATGATTACAACCAAGTGCATGGTGCCCCCACTAACCGTATTTCTTTGAGAATGTCCTGCCACTTCTCCTGGCTCTGCTTCCCGGTGTAGGACATCTTCTTGATGGCCACAATCTCTTTGGTGAGATTGCAGCGGGCATAGTAGACCGCACCGAACGACCCATGGCCGATTTCGCGCAGGTCCTCGAAGATCTTCTCCGGGTCATGCTTGTTGAACAGGTCGGCTATTTCCGGATCCTTGAGACTACCAGGTCGTGCCGAAGGCATGGCTGTCTCTCATGCTCTAGCCCAGCTCACTACTCAGAGGTCCTCCTGCTGTGCTCCTCGTCGTCTGCAGCTCCTCCAGTTGCCGACTCTGCTGCTGCTGTGTTGAAGGTCTGTTTTTCGCAGAATTCAGATCGGATTGGGGCGGGGACGAAAAGAAACAGAGATTCCGGTTAGTCAGTCACAGTCTGTGCCAGTCACTTAGTCATTTACAAAAGGGTCGAGATTTTTGGAGGTTGTATTTCTTGCAGATTTCAGACTGCCAGCACTGGTTAGTGGTCAGTGAGCTGTCCGAGGGGCGTGGGGAGGTGTCGCATTTTGCCGCGCAAGTGGTCACTGTGTGTTTTGGACAGCTGGATGGACTGGAAAAGCCGAAAGCCAAAAGCCGACTATCATCAAATCGATCAAGTGATTCACGCTCGCACACACACTGTTCAAATCATTCAGAATTCCACACGCAGCACGGGCCTTATCGCAGATATTTTTACGGCTGGTCTTTATGGCTATTTTCCTTGGCTTGTTACCAACATGTCAGCTGCTTTTCGGCCAGTTGGGAACTATTCTTGCCTTTTTTTTTTTTAGAAATGTAAGTGTGGCGGATGCACATTCGGTTAAGGGTATCCAAATGTCGCCATCACTAGTTGGTTCCCGAAAAAGTGTGGTTTTTTTAATGACAATGGGGGGTGGGTAGATAAGCGCTTTGGGGATGCACACGTGCTGTAGGGGATCTTTTGGTGGCCAAGGCCGGTCTGGACTTTGAAAAATACGATTTTTGGGATTCTGGTTGTGTGTAGTGTGGTGACACGTGCTGTAGAGTATTCGGCGGTCTTTATAACCGAATCCTTACACACACACGCAGGCTGGCAAGGAGTAACGGCACCGAAAGGGGTGCATTTGTCGCCGTTGCGAATCCGCAGTCACACACACACAAATGAATGAGCATGCGGAGGCGTCTGCGGATATCCGCCGGCTAAGACGCGAATCTCCTCCGCCTCTTGTTGGAGCTGCGGCTTTCCACTGCCGCCTGGTGGAAAATACTCGATATAATTAGCCCGCTGTTGTTTTGCGACTGCAATTATTTACCTGCGACGCGAAACACAGAAACCGAAACAGAAACACGCCTATTTTTCATAGTCACACACTATTACTATTGCACAAAGAGCAGCCATGTCGCTCACGCACACAAAGGCGCGGGCGTATATGTACGCAGATATGTGTGTGTGTGGTTTGGTTGCTTGTTGTTTTGCATTTCGGGCGACACAAATTCAATTCAATTCGTGCTTTTTCTTTTCTGGGGCTTGGGCTTTTGTTTAGCGCCTTTTAATTGGGAATTGCAAACAGGAGAACTCTTCGATTTTGATTTCGTGTTGCCTTTTTCCGTTCTTTTGTTGGGTGCGGACACAGGCGCACATCAAAAGGCATAGGAAAAGAAATACTTGTTTTCTTTTTTCTTTTTGCCTGACCAATTACCAACTGATGTTGGTCCATTTGGGGGGAACGATTAATAATTGCAGACCAAATGTATTTTGCATTTTGCAACTGTTTTGAATCGCCAAATTTTGTTTTGCTTGCACACCGCACACACACACATTCACGCTCGTCGGGGGAGCAGACAAATACACACACAATTGAAACGCATTCGTATGGGTCGGACACGTGCTATCTCTTTCTTGCTTATTGAGGGTAGGCGTCGCACTTCAAATCTGCAAACTCCAATTATTTGTTCTGATTTGGGGGTGGGGGAGGGGAAGGAGGGGTGAAATCATAAACCGAATTTGTTATTTCGTTAAATAACCAATTCAATGGCCGCAAACAGAAAAAATTCGCATTAATTGACCAAAACGCAAACGCGAAAAAGAACAGTATGCACACACACACACGCACACAGGGATGGACAGACAGTGGAAAATGCATAAATCTGGCGAAAAAACGCAAAAAATACAACTGGCTGCGTTCGAGGGCTTACATTTGGCAATTAATTAGTGCTTGCTTGTTTTTCAGCGCGGCTGGCTCTTGGTTTTCGCATCTGTATGCATTTTCCTCATGCGTCGCTTTCTTCACGCCTGCTGCGATTCGGAATTGGAACTATTGCCCTGCACTGCACACGCGTTGCGTTCACACTCCCGCACTTGCTACGCATATCGAGGGGCCGAGCGAGGATTTCAAAGGATCGTCGGCGATCCCATCTACCACGTATTTAGCGATAATCCAAATTTTCTTCACTCGTTTCCTTAATTAAATTCCGTAAAGTTCGGTCTATCGCTCTTCGATATCATGAGGCGTTATTTGGTATCGAAGCTATCGAGAGTGTGACCATACGAAAATCTGCGCGACAGTACGGTCCCACCGAAATGTTGGCAGCGATAGCCAAGACACCCTCCCAACATTCGCGTGTGACCGGAACTTATCGCAGATTTCAGCTTAAAACGGGATTGATTATTAATTTGCATTTTGGCGCAGTTTTCAAAATGATATATATTTTGTTCTTATATCGGATAGTGGTTTAACTTTTTGAAAAACTCGCTAGTTTTGCGGAAAACAAGCTAGAAATGGCTAAAATTCAAGGGGTCACAGTTCCTTAACGCTTTATGCTTAAGACACGTCATTGGAAAGATACATTTAAGATCTAAACACTTTACTTTGACATACTTGTTCTTACTAAAATTTCTGCAATATAAGAGCAAAATAAAATTTTGAGTACAGGTTTTTCGGGATTTTTTCAATAACTTTACAGCCGATTTTAAAAACAACCTTGATTGCCGATTGAGAAAAATATAGAAAGTTATTTATTCAGTAGATACATTTTCTTAAAAAAAATCGTCACAATTTTTTACCTTGTTATTGTTTGATAAAAGAGTACTTATAGCAAGGCCAAACATTCTCAAAATTTAAATTCTGTGGGTAACGGCTCTATAGTAATCGTAGCTTTACCATTACTCCCTCCAACAATACCATTATTCAGAAACCTTAATTTTACTTTATTTTAATTATAATTTACCACTATGCAAATTGGGTAAAAAAAAAGCTTACTTATATTACTAGTTTGCAACCAATTGTAAGCACACACTGCAATAAACAAGCAATATTTTCAATTTCATTGCCACACAAAAGTTAAAATAAGAAACTGTACCGCTTAGTTGTAGAAGTACTGCTGCTGGTTGGGAGTCGGGAAGCGATTGAGATTGAGGCCGCCGAGTTCGAGGGGCGAGAAATAGCCTGGGGGTGATGGTGATGCCGGGAATCCGGATGCGTCAGGTGGATCCTGATTGTGATCCTGACCCTGCTGTCCGGTCGGCGGTGGCCCAAAATCGCTATCGCTCTCATAGTTGACCAAAAATCGGGGAGCCGTTGGAGCAGGCGATTTGGACTCAGCTGGATCAGTAGCACCTGCACCCGTCCTCGTACCCGTTTCCGTATCCGCATCTGAATCGTCTATGTCTCCGCTGTCCGGGACTTCCGCCGCCTCCCCCACGGCTCGCGACCTAAAGAAGGTATCTGCAAAGTGTCGGAGAGAACCCAATTGTACGGCAGTTAGTTAAAAGGTTTCGTATTTTACCAGTAGGTTGTGCGTACTGATAGATAAGGCGATCCCCCAGCTGCGCCGGACGCCTCTGCTGGTTGGGTTGTGGTTGTGGCCTTGGGCGTGTCGGAGCAGCGGGCGGCGGTGGTGGTGGAGGAGGAGGTGGTGCCTCAGTGGGGGCTGGGGGAGGGGCATCGTAGTCATAGTCGTAGTCATAGTTCGGCGGAGGCGGGGGTGGTGGTGGCGGCGTTGGGCGCTGACGTGGTCGTAATGGCGGACGAACTGGGCGTCTGGGCGGCTGCGCAGTGGGTGGTGGTGGTGGTGGTGGAGGCGGCGCAGGAGGACGTGGCGCTGGAGGATCAACGTAGTCCGCATCGTAGTCTAAGGGCAGGTAGCCGGAACTGAAGAACGGATGCCAGATGGGTCTCCTGCTGCGTGGCGGAGGAGGAGGAGGTGGTGGTGGTGGTGGTGGTGTCGTCGTGGTGGTCGTTCGAGGACGACGGGTGGTCTTCACCAGACTGGCCTTGGCTGAGGACAACTGGGCGCTCTTCAGGAGCAGGTTGCGCAGGAGAAGGCCAAGGTCCAGGGTGACGGTGCCGCGTTTCTCCCGTCCAACGGCCACATCCTGGGGCACAGGATCACCTGCTGAGATCTCTCCCACCAGCAGGAGCACACCCAGTAGCAAGGCTGGGAACAGCAGGCGCAGCTGGCTCAGCATCCTGCAGGATTCGGGGGAGTACGGTTATAGGATAGTGGAGTTCGTACCGCTGGCCGTACCGCTCGGAAGGCCGTTCCAATGAGAACTGGCACTGGTCAGCGGTGGAGTTGCCTGACTTTACTCGGGCGAAGTGCCAGCCGAGCCTGGGCGTCGCGGATTAAGTGCCCCAAAATCAACTAGTTAGACGGGTTGTTAGGCTGTTAGCTGGCTGTCCGTCTGGATCTCGTAATCGCGAACCCCGAGCTCCCCAACGGCCGACGATTATCAACGAGTTGGGTTCAGTGCGTGGCAACAATTACTTTTGCACTACTTTTTGCGGCAGTTTATAGATCGTAAGTGCAGCACAAACTATGCATAATGCTTGGCGGCCAGTGCATTTCAAGAGGTGAGCTTGCACGCACCGTGGGACTGCGAAAAGCATTTGAAAAATACCAGATAATGGGTCCTCAAAAGTCACCAATCACCCCCCATAACGGTGGCAATATAACCTTCATAACTGAATTTTAAAATTGTAAAAAACCCCAAGTTATGGCAAAGAACACGGATTGATCATTTTCATCTAAGACTTACCTTACGAAATATAGCTGAATATATACGAGTAAACGCCGTGTAACATCATCCATACTTTATAAGAATCTTCCAGACATATAAAAATGGTTTGAAGTACACACACAATAGGAAATACACTTGTTTTCTGTGCAGTTATAAAGGTTGTACTGTTAGTGGTACTGATTACGATTAAAAGATTAGCATCCCTTTTAAGTCCTTCCTAGGTTAAGATCGAAAACACCTATGACGAATAAATAATATATTTAGAGGATCTTGGGGCTTTTTAATGCAATAGTCCCACTGTGCCAAAAAGAGGTTGTCACGAATTGCTCTCATAATAATATGAATTTCAATTTCAGTCTAGCTGCGGCTGTTGAATTTGATTTTCGAGATATATTTAATCATTTCCACAGTAATTAAGAGCGTTGGCTGTTTTACAAGTATTGGCGCAACTGAATTTTCTTTGCTCGGATTGAATGGGTTGGCTTGGATTTGGACAATTGTAACCTCTCGCTTTCAATTCACATTCGCATTGAATCGGGTAAACCAGTTTGCGCCATGAGTTTGAAAAAGATTTGACGAAAACTTTGACTGTTTCGGTTTGAGTGTTGTGGCAGTTTTGTATGCAAATAAGACATTAGCTCGACTAGTTGGCCAACATATGACGAACTCGCGTTCTTTTTTGTTTTTAACCAGTGCTAAAAACAAGAGCAAAATAATCTTTGGATATCTGATGGTACTCCAGCTGCTTGCTTAACATATTCCACTTTTGCCATATTCTACACAAATTACTTTCAGAAAACAAACATTTTTATTTTATTACAACGTTTACCATAAAAGGTATCAATAACGAAATTGGGTTGGACCGTTTCAAATCCTTACGCACTTTAGATAGGCAACGTTCTTTGGAAACTGGTCGGGTACCCAAAGTTTGCGTTCCTTCCAGTTTTAACCTTGATGTGTTGCGTAACCAAGAAATGTGATCTGGTCCATAATGCGTATAGAAAACCTGTCTGTAACACTCCCCTCGACTTTTGGCTGGGAACTTAGCCTAGATGAAAGTGAAAACTCGTTTCGATTTCCATTTCCCACAAAACGTAACCGAACCTGGGCCAAATACAGGATATTAAAGAAATATATATATTTATTTTCGATGCCCTGGACACTGACAAATACGATTAGTCTTCAATGTCGGAAACACACCGTCAAAACGACAGACAGCTGACAGACAATTTGCCAATCATTTTGTTGAACCCCATACATAAGCCCCATTGCAAACTAACTAACTTGGTAAACTACATAAATCGATTATAAAACACGCTAAAAAGATAGCTGGCGGAGATCGGGAGTATTTAAAATTATAGGTAAAATAATAGGAGCAGTAATTGGACACTGGCTGTAAATACAAAATTTTGGTTTCTACAATATGGAAGAGATTTTATTATTCCTATTTAACCCATATAAAAGTTGCACAATTTTAAACGGCTAAACTTTCTATAACACGGTATAAAACAGTATCACAGTTCCGTTAAAACATCCGGTTGTTTTCTTGTTTAGATTTAAATTGAAAAATAAGTAGGGACGGGCTATCTTGACGAGTTTATTTCCAGCAATTTCAGTAAAACCCACAATGATTAACCGATCAACAAATTGAAGAGGAACGGACGGCTAAGGTGCGTATATCAACTGTGATTATCGGCACTTTTATCTATACGTAGTAACTTGTCGAACCTGGGCGATAAAGATTCCGCGATTCGGGGGATAGCATTGGGCATGGGTTCCCATATATAAATGGGCTACTGAAGGGCTATTAGTCAATCAGTCGTATACAGAGAGCCCCAAAAGAAAGATGATGATCAGAGCAGTGGGAACGGGAACGCTGCTAGTCATTTGGTTGGCTTTAGCCCAAGGAGCACTGCCCAACCACGACGTCCTTTTAAAGAAAGAAAATGAAATCTCCTCCATGGCGGATTACGAACGGTTAATGGAGCTGCGTTCCTTGGGAATGGAGTTCTTTCGAGAGTTTCGAAATATGTCGTCAACGGACTTGCATCTCCTTGACGGGCGGCTCAGCGAGCAGGATCTGGTGTGCCTGGCAGACATGGCCCAGTTTATGAGTGGCCTTACTTCCGCCAAGAGATGGGCCATTAAAAGTGTGTATACTTTTTCAATAATACCTATAGAGATTGTATTTTCTATACTCACCTGCAGTGATTGATGCCTGGGGCACAGTTCCCTCGGGATACTTGTTTGGCAACCGCATCGACATGGGAAACTACGAGGAGTGCATCAAGGTGGATGGTGCCATCAGCGAAACGCACAACATCAAGGGGAAGTATTGCTTTATGAAGCTGCCAGTTTACAAGTGGCTCGGCCTCACTTCGGATATCCTCAAGTTGACCAACATGCAGACCGCTCTGTGTTTTCCCTCCTCCTGTTCTGCAAGTGCCATGGAGACCTTCCTGAAGCAGCTGCTCCAGAGACTCCTGGGTGTTAGTGACCCAAGCAATTTGTTTTCGATTAGCGAGAAGTCGTGCAAAGTGAAGGAGAGTCCTCCCATGGATGGATTAACCATATTTACCATGTGAGCGGGGTCATGATGATGATTTAATTCAACCAGACTGACCCCTTGTATTTTTTAGTGTCCTACTGTCCGCGTTTTGCACTACGGTGGTCGCTTGCACCCTCTACGACTACTTTTTGTGTCCGGAGCAGGGTGAGTTCCCCACTCCCACTCACAGAGACTACAGATAATGATTAGTGAATGATCTTTTATCTTGCAGATAAGATTCCCAGACTTATAAAGGCCTTCTCTGCCCGTGCCACATCGCGATCCCTGTTCACTGTTGTGGACATCAAGGCAAGTCCCAATGTGATCCATTGCTTGAATGGGATGCGCTGCCTGTCCCTCTTCTGGGTGATTCTGGGCCATGAGTACAGCATCAACCTGATATCGCCGGCTATCAATCTGGCGGATAACTTGGTATGGATGTCGCAACCCTTCACCAGCTTCATTCTCTACGCGCAATTTGCGGTGGACACGTTCTTCTTCATAAGTGGCTTGCTCTTGGTCGCCATTGGCCTGCGCTCTTTGGAAAAGTGAGTTGAAAGCGTGGGCAGTCCGAAGATCAATTTCCATATACATATATGTCTAATTCCAGAACCAAGGGAAGGCAGAACGTCCCGCTTATGTATCTGCATAGGTATCTGCGTCTCACTCCCATTGTAGCCGTTGCCATACTAGTCTACCTTAAGATGCTACCCCTTTTCGCCGACGGTCCTATGTACGATAAATCCCGGATTTTTGACTACTCCACCTGCGATAATACCTGGTACTTGACCTTGCTCTATGTTCAGAACTACGCCACCTCCAGCATGGTGAGTTGGTGGTCTAATTTTCGCTAATGTCTTGTGTATAACTGATTCCTCGACCTTAGTGCCTCCCGCATACCTGGTACCTGGCGGTGGATATGCAGCTGTACATCCTGTCCCCCATCCTGCTGATCGGCCTCTACAAGTGGGGCAAGAAGGGAGCCGCGGGCATCCTGCTGGTGATGCTGTTACTCTCCGCCTGTCTGTTTGCCACCATAATGACAAATGACTACAATATAATGTTCAAGTATGTTGTCAAAACACAGTGACTTTCCATCTTTGGGATATTTAACCTAATTCTTTTTTCAGAAACGGTGGACAGCTTCCAGAGGTACAGAAGAAAATCTACTATGCCACACATGTCCATGCGGCGCCCTGGTTGATTGGCACCCTCTTCGGGTACTTCTTGCACGTGACTCGCGGCAGGAAGGTGCAGCTGAACCGCCTGGCAGTCTGGGCAGGATGGCTGCTCTGTTTGGCCATGATATTCACCGCGATCTTCGTCCTGTTCCCATATGCCAAGCTGCAGGGCCCTTCGCCCACAGTCCTAGAGGGAGCCCTCTACTACACTCTGACCCGTATTGGCTGGCCTCTGGCCCTCTGCTGGGTGGTCTTTGCCTGCATGCAGGGATATGGGGGACTGGCCAATAGCTTCTTGTCCTCACCCCTCTGGCAGCCCCTATCGAAGCTCTCCTACTCGGCGTACATTTGGCACATCTTCATCCAGGAGGTCAACCACCGACGCATTCGGTCAAATACCTACTTTTCCAACTACGACGTGGTAAGTGGACAGAACTTACGGGACCTTGCATATATTTTCTCGTATATTCTTAATTACTTAATTTTTAAATTGTAACATCCTACCTATTTGAACCTCCACAGATGCTTAGCTTCTGGGCCACCTTTGGGTTCACCCTATTGATGTCCTATGTGCTCTACGCCATTATTGAGGCACCTCTGGAAGGGCTGGAGAGAATGATATTTCCCAATCGAAGAAGTTCGCCGGCACCCAAAGAAGAGTCCCGAACCGAGATCGAACCCAAGAAGGATAGTGAGGCGCAGTTGGACCAGGCTAACCCGGAATGTGCCAGCACGAAAGCAACCAAAGACCTCGAGTCATAATAATAGCCTTAGTTAGAAAATACGCATCTTATCAGTTCCTATTTAATCTTTAATAAAAGCAGCCTACTAGTAATCTATATATAGTTAAATTCCAATGCTGTTTCAATGTGCAAGTCCTTGAGTTCAAAGCCCATGCACTCAAGACGGTCATAATCGTTCAACGAACAATTACATTCCACTTCAGATTGGTCTAATAATCATTCGGTTTAACAAAATTACACATTATGAGTCATAGAGGTGATGTGTAATTTAAGATTAGTGCAGTGGTCACCGAAACTATGAGTCATTAAAGGAATGCATAACGTTAATTAGCCGGCAACATTTCCTAAAAACCTATGTCTTAGGTTATATAACTAATTATGTAACCGTTTTTTTCTTAAGTAAACTTTGAAGTGTTTGATATACTCCGAAAAATTTTGTAAAATGGGAACCATGAGCAGGTTATTTTTATCGTTTGAGGCAACATTATAAAACACAATATCGAGTTTAATACAGATTTGATTGATTGACTCATTAAAAATCCTGAGTCCATGGAATTGTACATATTAGGGTTCGTCTTCGATCTAAAGAAAGCACTTAGAAGTCATAAACGTGTAGAATGGAAATTCATATCTGCGTTTGGTTCCCAACCGAATTGTAAGATTAATTAAAAGCATATTATTTTGTTGAGTATAATTTATTTATTTTATAATTAAAAAAAATAGCTTTAATCGAAACATTTAAACTGCATCTTTGTCAGGTGCAGTTGCAGACTTTTCTTCGAAAGCGGGAGAAGTGGTGGATCCTTCCGCAAGCTCCTCTACTAAAGATTCATCGGCTTTAGACTTCACTTCTGCAATCTTGGCCTCAACAACCGGTAGCTTTGAAGGACTTGGCCTCTTTGTGGGCAACAGAAGAACTTCCAGACTGGCGAATGGTGCTTCGATTAGGATGTGCATGAGGTAGGAGAACAGCATTGTGAAGCCAAGGTCTGACCAGAATCGAAGCATCTGAGGAAATACGGATCTTAGAACTGTCATCCTGCTTGTAATATCATCTGAACTTACCACTTGGTAGTCACTGAAGTAGGTGCTGGTATGGGTAATGCCGCCGTTGAGGCCCTCGATGAACATGTGGAAAATGTAGGCGGAGTAGGAGAGCCTCGACATGGGCTGCCACAGTGGGGAGGACAGGAAGCTGTTGGCCAGCCCCCCGTATCCCTGCATGCAGGCAAAGACCACCCAGCAGAGACCCAGGGGCCAGGCGATCCGGGTGAGGGTCACATAGAAGGCTTCCTCCACAATGGGCAGTGTGTTCTGGCCATAGACCGCAAACATGCAGGTGGCTATTAGCGACAATCCAACCAGCCAGCCCAAGATCACACAGATTCGGTTTAGCTTGAAGTGCTTGCCCCGGTTGAGGTGAAGAAAGTACCCGAACAGGATGCCAATGAGATAGGGCGACGCCCGGGTATTAGTGGCATAATAGAGCTTTCTCATCGACTCTTCACCACTTGATCCACTAAAAATATATACAATTAGCTGAGACACATGGTATTCCCCGAACCCACTTACAGGGATAGATTGTTAATGACCATTATGCTAAAGAGGCAGCAGGCCAGCAGCATCATAAGAACAAAGATCCCCGCGGCCGCCTTCTTTCCCCACTTGTACAGGGAGATCAGGAGGAAGGGTGCGAAGATGTATAGCTGCATATCCACCGCCAGGTACCAGGAGTGGCTAATGCACTGCAAACAGTGGGAAGTTATATATATTAGTTTTATAATCCCAGAGATCCCAAACAGAACATCCTACCAATCGATTCGTGGCAACGTTTTGAACATATAGAAGCGTCAAGTACCAGGTATCCTCGCACGATGAGTAATCATCAAAGTTCACCGATCCTTTCATGGGTCCGTTGCCCAAGAGAGGCATAATCTTCAGATAGATGAGTATTCCAAAGGCCAGAAGGGGGGTGAGGCGAAGATACCGATGCAGATACATTATAGGTATGTTGAGCTTCCCCTTGGTTCTTAAAAAGAAAGTCCCAATAAAGTCAGTTGTAAAGAAGGAGGAGCACCATAGCCTACCTGTCCATCGATCGGAGAACAATCACCACGAGCAATAGTCCACTCAAGAAGAAAAATGTGTCCACGGCATAGACCCCATGTTTTACAAACAGACTGAAGAAGGAGTCAATCCACTAAGCATCAGTGATATGTTAGTAGAATTTACAGGCTGCAATTGGTTCATTTATCTTACCGTCAAAACATAGCCCATATTTATGTTCGGTGACGTGGCAAATACGAGGTAGTCATGGCAATAGACCACCCAGATGAACGAAAGACATCGAATTCCATGAAGACAGTCGATGACATTGGGGTTCGCCTTGGTATCCACGATGCGAAAAACAGCCCGCGAATTAGCCCGTGCCGAGAAAGCTTTGACCACTGGATTAATGGTTTCTACAAGGCCATTTAATATTAGTTGATAACTAGAGTACTCCTGGAAAATACTCACTCTCATCCTGGCAAAAGAAGTAGTCGTAAATTGTGGAGAGGCCCACAAGGGCACCCAAAATCGATAGGATGACTCTGCAAGTACATAAATCTTTTAAATACCCAAAAAAGAAGTAAAGTGTTCTTATTTCAACCGGGATTTCTTTCGTCTTGAAAAACAGTATCCAACAAGTGTGAACATTTGATCTTTGATTTTCTCCGTTTTCACTTTTACTGAATGTATATACATATCTCTGGGATCTCCACTTACATGGTGAATATAGTGAGGCCATCGTAGGGCTTCGTTTCCGAGGTCTGACACGTAGCCTCGTCTACCATCGTCACATCCGAAGAGATCTCCACGCTGAGAAGCGTTTGGAAGAGTCTTCGCAGCATGGTGTCCATGTGGGTGGCGGAGCAGGAGGCGGGAAAGCAGACTGCTGACTTGATGGCCAGCATTGAAGAGCCGGAAGACAAAGCCAACTTGGAAAAGCAGTACTTGCCCTTGATACTGTGAGCGGTCGTCACAGCGTGGTCAATTCCAATACACTCGTCGAAGTTCCCCAAGTTCCACCAGTTTCCCACGAGTATTCCCGAGGGCAACAGACCCCATGAGTCGATCACTGGAGATCGATTGGGCTACAGTGATTTTTATTATAGGGATTATTAGGGAACTTACTCTTTAGAGCCCAGAACTTAGAGGATGCCAAATCGTTGGACAGGAGAGCCAGGTCCGCCAGGCACTCAAGATCCTGAACTGAGGGAATTCTCGGCTCCCCATTAAAGTACTCATTTAAATCCGGTGTGAGATCCTCCATTGTTGCATTGGAATAGTGGTCAAAAAACTCCACTGCCAGGCTTCTCAGCTTGGAAATTGTCAAATACTGATCGCCGACCAAGTTATTCGTGAGAAGTTCCTTGTTGGTCAGGGCAAATATGTTGGTGATATTGGCACTAACGCCGGCTAAGGCCAGGGAGCACAGCCATAGGGTTATTGCCAGCACAGCCATGTTGCTCAGTCTGGCGACAAAGTGATACACATTGGCTTGCCACCGCTAAACAGGTGCTTATATGGGCGAGACCTCCAGTTGTGATTGCAGGCGGAGGCTATCTTTACAGACCCTCTGACTCTGTCACGTCAAAGCAAAAACCGGCAAATTTTAGGCTTATCACTACGAAAAAGTTCTGAACGTGACGGCTACTTGAAATCGCCCCCACACGTTCAGTTCTGATAGGAGGCCATTCCTTATTCAGTTCCTTCAAGTTCTTATCTCCCGATCTACTGGCTTTCGGTAGTTATTTTGGTCAGCCTCATCAGATATGGTTAATCTTCTTACCATGACGGGCATCCCTTGAAGTTTTTAAAAAAAGAGTATAAAAAGGTTTTAAGGCTTTTCAAAAGTAAGACCATAATGATTTTGTGAATTATATATGTAACAGTCAAGCTATTTTTCTATGCGTTTTATCTATGTAAAGCTATCAACTCGAAACTAAAAATCCATATTATCAGTTAAGATCAACTTAATAATAAACAATACGGGTACCACCCTTGTTATTAAGTAATTTAAAGAACCTTTATTGATATCAACACCGAACCCAATTTGTAGTTCGCATATCAATTTTTATGACAGGAACTTTAAAGGAAAATCAGTGTGGGGATATCTAGTTCCTATCTAGCTTCTATGTCTCCTAGAGACACCAATAAAACTAAGCATTACCCTTTGATCGGCTATAAATATGGCAGATTAACGATTTTAAATAACACTTATTGATAACGTGCAAGTATTGCCGAGCTGTTTTCTGAGTAATACCGCTGTCTCCCCAAAGAATCTGGACATTATCGCTTGGTTAGGTGACTCGCACAAGTACTTGAAGATTACTTGTCTGCTCCTATCAATGACTAATTTCGAAGAATGCCGCCAAACGTGATTGGCATCACCTCAAAAGAATCGAGTTAGTCTGCAAATGTAGCTAAGTAGCAGTGTTATTCTCGCTTATCTGTAACCAAATAGCCAAACAATTCCGCTTAAGCAATTCAAGTTTTTTATTCGGGGAAGTATTTTGCTTTGCATAGTCATATTGTTTTCATTTAACCAATAACGAAAAATATGCAATCGCACTTTAATCGCCAGATAGTCAAAAATTTCCGCTTAAAGGATTTTCCTTTGAAAAAGCTAAATAAGTTAGGCGATTGCATTTAAGGGAATGATGGCATAGCCCCATAAAGCCAACAATCCATGAAAAATATTTAAGTGATCCTAACTTTATGCTATTAAACTTGTCTTGTAATCTGATGAACTTCTAAATATAAATATGAAAGTAAAAATAGCTTTAAAGCTGCGAAAATATAACTAGGTCATTACTAGATGCCTTTAACTTTTCCGCACGTGAACACTCGTAAGATTAATCGTAGGGTCTTTTACAATTTACGGTCTCTATCTAAAAATATTGGTTAATCGATTTTACGATTTTTTACGACCGAATACCAGGCGATAGCTTAATTGCTATTTCAAAAGAGTAACTTTCTTAGTTCCGTAAAAACACCACTTCAACATGTTTGTCCGCCAAAATAATTCGACAAAAGCGTCTCGATTCGTCTAGACTACGTTTATTGGGTTCGGAATTATCGCCGGCTAGATCTGATCCAGTAAGTTACTATTCGAATATAATTCTGGTGCAGGGCAGACTTTGACCAAGTATTTGGGAATTCCCGGAGTCACCGCGATGGCCGTGACATTGATTGGAGCAGTGGCAGTTGCAGAAATACCCATTAAGATTACCCAACGATAACTAAGACTCCCATGTACCCATAATGGCAATAATAAAAGCCAACCCTTTTCCTTATCAAGGCATCAGCCTTCGATATATAAGCTCGTTTGCATTGCTATCCCAATCAATTCGGTGTTTACTACAGACCAATCAACATGGTCATCACTAGACTAGCCACTCCGCTCCTGCTTCTGTTCCTGGCCCTGGTTTCAGGCAGTACCAGTATCAGACCGGGGATACCGAAAAACTCTTCATCGGAAGAGGAGTCCTACAGCAGCATTTCCAGGCTCAGACGCCTTGCAGTGGAGTTCTTCGATCAATATCAGAACATAACGATTTTCGATCTGTCCCCCGATCTGTATCTCGATCAGCCTTCTGCCGAGGATCTGAGGTGCCTGGCAGATCTTCAGATCCTTGCGAACGATGTGGCGGCGGCAAAGATATGGGCCTTAAAAAGTAAGTTTGTTTTTGATAGATTTTCCTTTAGATTTTTAAATGTACATATTAAACGTACTATAAGCAGTGCAAATTAAAATAATATATAGATGTACTAAATAAATGTTCTTTCTTTTGCAGTGATCGACTCGTGGGGCTCCTTGCCATCGGGAATCCTGTACGGGAATCTGATCGATCTGGGAAACTTTGACGAGTGCCTTGGCATTGATCACTTTGTTAACAGCAGTCACAGTGTCCAGGGACAGTACTGCCTCGCCAGGTTTCCACTGGCACCAAGTATCTCCTCCTACCTGGCACTAAAGACAGCGGTCTGCTTCCCCGCCTCCTGCTCCTCCGCCCACATGGACTCGATGCTGCGAGGACTGTTTCAGAATCTCCTGGGCATAGAACTCGATCCGAATGAGTCACTGGTGAGGGACAATACCTGCCAAACTGCTGAGCGAGAACCCTACGATGGCCTCACCATATTCACCATGTAAGTAGTCACTGAAAATTATTCAATATAGTAGGGAGATTTCATGTTTCTCACCATTTAAAGAGTCGTAATATCGATATTGGGTGCCCTAGTGGCCCTGTCCACTCTATATGACTACTTCGTGTGCCAGGATGAAAGTAAGTATTATTTAGAAACATTTATTCGAAACAGTTACCTAATTGAGAACCCTCCTGGAAGAAACCCTTAATCCCTGGATCAAGGCCTTCTCAGCGCGAGCCAACTCCCGAGTTATCTTCCGTTTAGTGGACACCAGGAGCAATCCCAATGTCATAGACTGCCTTCATGGAATTCGGTGCCTCTCCTTCATCTGGGTTGTCTACGGTCACGTTTACCTCGTCTATGTTTATGGCCCTAATATGAACTATGTCAACGTAAACAAGGTTAGCTAAACCAGATTTCTAGATTTGTGAAATCCATTTATTAATGATATATTTTCTTGTTCAGTGGCGCAAATCGGTGTATAGTATGTTACTACAGCATGCTGCTTACTCGGTGGACACGTTCTTCTTCTTAAGCGGACTTTTGCTGGTAGTTATTGCCCTGCGAGCGATGGAAAGGTGTGTATATGTACATAAGGTGTCTAAAAGTATGCTGTGAAAAAAAAAATCGATTGCTATGAGCAGTTAAGCCATGCCTCATTTTTTGTAGCATACTCAATGGTTTCTAATTGGCTTCAAGTGTAAATATTAATGTTGGTGGTATTACTGATCCTTATCTACTTATTTACAGGACTAAGGGAAAGCTCAATGTGGCTCTGATGTATCTGCATCGCTATCTGCGTCTCACCCCGGTCCTGGCCTTGGCCATTATCGTCTACATGAGGATCCTGCCCCGAATGGGCGATGGTCCGCTGTACGGAAAAGTCAACTTTGATGATTACACCATGTGCGAGAACACCTGGTATTGGACCCTCTTGTATATCCAGAACTATGCCACCCACGAAATCGTATGTTCACCGAATTGCCCTTTGATTTCCCCGCTAATATCTCTTCGATTTGGATCTTCCTTTAGTGCCTGGGTCATTCCTGGTACCTTGCCGTCGACATGCAGCTCTACGTCATTGCACCCGTAGTTCTGATCGCCCTTTTCAAATGGAAAAAGAAGGCAGTCGCCGCGATCTTTGTCGTAATGCTGCTCCTGGCCGCTTGTCTCTTCAGCACGATGGTTATTGGGGACATTTCCCTGTAAGTATTCAGAAAAGTCGGTGGTCGTCGAAAGAAGCATTTCCTATCGAGCTGCTATAAACTATGGCTTTACTTTATATAAATTATTTAACCTGTTTCAATGTAGTATTGCCGCGACCAACGATGCTATGAAAAAGGTCTACTTCGCCACCCACACTCGGGCGTCCCCGTATCTCATTGGCATCCTGTTTGGGTACTTCCTTCATGTCAACCGGGGCAAGTTCTTCAAGCTGAACCGCATTGCAGTCATTTTGGGCTGGCTAGTGAGCCTGGCTCTGCTCTTCAGCTGCATATTTTCTGTCTTCAAATATGCCAAGGAGACGGAAACACCGCCAATTCTGGAGGAGGCCTTCTACCTGACCTTCACCCGGATGGCCTGGCCCCTGGGTCTCTGCTGGGTGGTCTTTGCTTGCATGCAGGGATACGGGGGACTGGCCAACAGCTTCCTGTCCTCCCCACTGTGGCAGCCCATGTCGAAGCTCTCCTACTCCGCCTACATTTTCCACATGTTCATGGAGAGCCTCAACGCCGGCCTTACGCGTACCAACACCTACTTCAGTGACTACCAAGTGGTATGTTCGGCTGCCTGTATATATTTAAAACTCTAATCACTGAATTTCAATCCTTATAGATGCTTCGTTTTTGGGGTGACTTTGGATTCACTATGCTTTTGGCCTTTGTGGCGTATATTCTGATTGAGGCGCCCTTCGGAAACTTGGAAAGCCTCTTATTGCCCGTAAAGAAGCCCAGTCCCCCAGTTGGGGAGTCCAAGTCCAAGACGTCACCACAAGGAGATACTGCGCCTGTTCCGCCGCTCGAAACTAAATCACCCCTTCCGTAGTAGGGATCTCGAACACATTAGCAAATATGTTATATATCCTAATATTTATAATAGGCTAAGCCAATTTTTTTTCAATTAAAATTAAATAGCTAAATGTGGCCCTTAATTTACTGTTTTTTCATCAGTAATCTATATAAAAAGTTAGAATATGTAATAAAAAATAAAAAATCATAAAATGATCACTTGGTTCAAACTCTTAGCTCCGAAAATTGAAAAAATGGAATATCATATTTCGATACTAGTAAATCAGAATAGCAAAATCCCAGCAAAAGTAAAGAAAATTGCGGAAAAATTTCAAGCCGGGCTACCGAAAACAGAATTTCCTATAAAGACAATTGAGGAACTAGATGACATAGAAGCAAAAGTAACGGTAAGCCAAGAAAAAGAGGTCAATTTCAATTTTGAAATTCCTTCCCAACTCATTTAAAATATTTGAATAGAATTTTGGCAACATCAATTTTAATGAATGTGTATAAACTATGCTGGAGCTTGTTCCAAAACAGAACTGAATTCATACGTTAACCTAAACATGGCTATACGTGGTAAATCCTTCTTAAAATAAATATTTTACAAAATATTTAACCCACAGAAGCACAAAAAAGGAGGGAGAGCCGCCTTTTCGAAGTTAAACAAGGAGGAACGCTATAGTCTAGTGTCTCTAATATCAAATACCCTTTGCTCAGCTAAAGGAAGCATTGTAAACAGCTTCCAGTAGATATTTGCTAGTCTGGCAACGCAAAGCCATTTTAAAAATGGCAGCCCGACATTGCTTCGCTCATATATGCTGTCTGTAATTACTCCTTCCAATTAATTTAATTCAAATTTGTAAAAGCTCAAAAAAAAAATTAATTATTTTATAATAATAATTTTATCAGACTTTCTGCTTTTGTGTTGTTGTTTTTTCCAACTTACCAAATTTCGCACAACACAATGGATGCGGTCGCTGATGAAGAAATCCCCTCTGTCTGAACGGACTATAAAAATTAAACAGATTTTATGACAAAAACTATCGATAAATATAATTGCAAAATTTATGGTGCGTGTCTAAGCTAAAAATCTAGCTATCATATCGACCAGGCTTGCTTCAGCAATCGATTCACTGCAGTCTGGCCGCACTGTTGCTATCGATTGCTCTCTTTGCCACTATTTATAATTTAGACTGTAACAATTTGGCATTGCTGTAGTAACTAATTGTAATTAAAATTATATTACTGCTAAATGAAGTACGTTTAGAACGTGATAGCTTAGTTTTACCGCGAAACGCAACCATGGATTGTGTCTAGAAAAGTATCGATTCATCGATGGGCACATTTCGCCCCGATCCGGCCACACTGATTCCGTCTTCTTCTAGTCATCCCTTCCGTTTCCCTTTCTTTTCGTCTTCACGTTTCCGGTGAGTGCGTGTGCTCCGCGATTTGTTTTACTGAAATTCCTAATTAAAACTTATAAATCTCTTCTACTTGCAGCGGGAGTATTACGATACGTTCGCGTTCGTGTAACTTTGTGTTAGCAAATCAATCCAGGTAAACGTCGCCGAATGGACGCACCGGGAAAATATATGCACAATGTTGTTCCTCAATGGATATGTACACATAGATTTTTTTTACTGTGGGCAATGTGCCGCCGATAAACAATGTGCAAAATGGATGGCAGATTAATGAAACATGAGAACAACTCAAGCATAAACCCTTGCTAATTACATTTTTTTTTCTATTTTTTGTCTGTGCAGAATGTTTATGCCAAAGGCTCATCGTGTCGCGATCTACGAGTACCTCTTCAAGGAGGGCGTGATCGTGGCCAAGAAGGATTTCCATGCCCAGAAGCACCCCGAACTGGAGTCGATCCCCAACCTGCATGTGATCAAGGCCCTGCAGTCGCTGCACTCGCGCGGATTGGTCAAGGAGCAGTTCGCCTGGCGCCACTACTACTGGTACCTCACCAACGAGGGCATCGAGGAGCTGCGCAGCTACCTGCACCTGCCGCCCGAGATCGTCCCCTCGACGCTGAAGCGCCCGGCTCGCTCGGAGACCGTCCGTCCTCGTCCCGCTGCCGGCGGTCCACGCGGACCCGGCGACGCCTCCAAGACCGGCGAGGATCGCTCTGCCTACCGACGTGCTCCCGGCGGCAGTGGTGTTGACAAGAAGGGTGACGTTGGACCCGGCGCCGGCGAGGTCGAGTTCCGCGGCGGATTCGGACGCGGATCGCGCAACTAAACCCCTGCGCTTCAGTTTTTTTTTTCTAATGTATAAAAATCAAACTCAGTAAAATTTTGAACTGAAGATCCAAAACCTCCAAGAAAAAGAAAAATGTGTGTGTGTTTTATGATATGACGATCAATTATAAAGCAAACGCAAGTGAAAACCCGTGCCCTTTTTTTGTTTTTGTGGTGTGCAACTCGGAAATGGACTCCAATTCCAGTTAAGCATGTAGTGTTGAGTGGCATTTGAAAACCGATTCTTTTAGGGCATCTTCTGCCAATGTTTCTGGACAGCAGTGAAGACAACACGTTTTTGCAAACAGCATAACTTAGGGCCTTTTTGGTTAGAAGTCTGTAGCCCAGTGAAGCAATTAATATATATTCCTGATAAGCAGGTCTAAATGTAGATTTGAACGTGTGTTTCAATGCGACTCAATAAATTATTTTAAAGGCATTGAAATATTTGATTATGACTGAAAATGTGCTTGTTTCAGAGACTTTAAATTCTTGCGATTCAATGATCAAACTGCCTGATTGCTTGCTGGGATTTTGTGGGACTAGAAATGAAAGTTAATAGGCTGCTCACAAGTTACGGATCTTTATGTAAAATTCGGTTTTTATATTACACACTTATGGGCTTGGTTACCTTTTAAGTTACTCTGCACTTAAAGACTCGAGCAACAATGAGACTAAAATATTTTCTTATTCAGCTCTATTCAATAACAGTGGCCTCATCTATAATATGCGTTCAAAATCCTTCGAGATAATGAAATTACAAGTTTCTTTTATATAAATTCATTAGCTTTAAAGTTTTGTATCTGAAATGTTTAGTGTGTGTTCGTCTCTAAATTCGTTTCGTGTTACTTTTTTAATGTTTTTCAATTATATTTGAACATAACTAATAGGTTAATGTTTTGGTTTTGGCCTGACATTTAAAAATTGAGTTTTCTACATCGAAACATTTTGTTAGTAATATTTATTTAAGATATAAATATGCGTTATGGAAAGTTAGTATGTATGGGGGTCCAATTCTTCAAACCTTTCGAGAAATTAAATATGTAAATGGCTTTAGTTTGTGGCGAATAAGAATGTATTGTTTGGATGGATTTATTTCGCAAATCAATTCATTTTCAGATATTAAATGGCAATGTTAAGAAGTCCCCAGAAGAACCACCAAAGGATCTTTGGCCTGTCAGCGTAAGTCATTACGCAGGATAAGCCACGAAATGTCCCATTGGAGGCGAAATGGATGCTTTCCCAATATGCATGCTCAGTGACAGTCAATAAAGAAAATGTTGCATACAAAATAATTGATGTTTTATTATATACAATTTGTGATAATCGTTAAGTAAAATGTACACCTAGTCTAAAACTACTTTTGCACTTATGGCTAATTTTGTTAAAATGTGTATCTTGATTGAGTTAGCGGGGCGGGCGGTATTTGGAGGCGCCCGACCCTGTGGCGGAGCTATCGCCGCTTTATCGAGATCTTCCCCTTTGCCAAATGCGACATGTTGATCTTGACCTTGGTCTCGTTCGTCCGCTTCACCCAGACCTGGAAAATAGTATATCATAGTTGGCAATGGACCATGGGACAGGAAGAGGGAGGGGGGATCACTCACCACTTCGTTGCCAATAGCTGTGATGGTGGCCGCAAACTTGCTCATCTCCTTGCCCTCCACGTAGACCTGCTGGCCGCGGCAGAACCATCTTCGCTCGTACAGCAGCTTGTTGTCCTCGATTCGGGTCTCCACGTAGCCGCTGTTGGCGGGCGGCTCGTTCAGAAGGCCGTGCATGGGCTGCTGCTGCTGGGAACAACCACCACCACCGCCGCCATAGGAGCCGATGCCGTTCTGCTGCAGGATGGCGTTGGGGGCCAGCGGCTTGCCGCGCTGGATGATCTTTAAATCCGACTCTATTTCCTTGTCGTCCAGC
Source organism: Drosophila suzukii (assembly GCF_043229965.1). NCBI lineage: Eukaryota > Metazoa > Arthropoda > Insecta > Diptera > Drosophilidae > Drosophila > Drosophila suzukii. The sequence goes on along the minus strand of NC_092084.1, from coordinate 1,308,863 downwards.
TGGTAGACGAGCAGCTGCCCGGTGGCCGGCTTGCGTCGCTTCTCGATCACCGGCAGAGGCTCGTTGGGCCGACGACGCAGCTTTCGCGTGACCGTCGTCTTGATCTCCATCGAATCGTTGGTCAGCTCGAGGCTGAATCGCTCGTTCTCGATTTGGCGCTTGCGATCCTCAAAGTCCGAGATTAAGTTGTCCTTAAGGTCCATCATCTTCTCGTCGTACTCCTTCTGGGCGGCCTTCTTCTCCAGCACGTAGTCCCGCTCGACGCACTCGCGCATGTACTCCTTGTAGATCTCGTTCAGGCGCCGCCGCTCCTTCAGTTGGTTGTCCAGCTTCTTCACGCGCTTTATGTACTCCGGGTGCACCAGCTGACCCAGTTCCTCCATCTGCTTCTGCAGGTTGAGCAGCTTGTGCTGGTACATCCTGGGCGAGGAAGGAAAGGAAAGTGGTGATCATAACGATGATCAGATGGCGGGAAAAAATGCGCGACTACTTACTGCTCCTTTAGTTCGCTGTTGGTGCCCAGGCTGTTGGTGTTGGAGGTGCCATTGGTGCCGCCGTAGCGGCTGGGGCTGCGGAACTCCGTCTCGCTGGCGTCGTCCGTGTCTGGAAGGTATGGGGATCGCGCGGGAGGAGGGCCGTGAGTGAAGCCAGCGGCAGGACAGCCAGTTGGGGGCTCGTACTCACCTTCTTCGCTGCGCTCGTCGCCGATCGACTCGTCGTCGTAGTTGTCCCCCGCGTAGTGACTGTAGTAGGCGGACATGGTGGCGGCACCGGGCTCGGGCTTGCGATCGCAACTCGAGATCTTGTAACTCAACGCCCAGGAATTTGGTGGCAACGCACTTATGTTTATTTTTTTTCGCGTCGATGCCAGATATACACACGCATACAAACCACCCACGTAATATCGATACATCGGCAGCCATGGCTATCGTTTTCCACCCTCATTTCACAGAGGGTTTTTGCTGCAGCAACTTCTCCTCCATAAGAAATACACGTGCTAGAGAGAGACGGGAAAAGGTCTCTGCAGAGGAAAATGGGACCGCACACGCAAATCGATTCGGTATTCCAGTGTTTTATTCAGTATTTTTTATTCAGTGATTTTTGTACTTGGTGTTTCGTGATTTTTTTGCGCGGTTATAAGAAACTTTTTGTTCGGCTCGAAACACAGCAATTGATCTAATCATCATCAAAATAAATATTGCTATGCTCTTTTTAAGGAAGTTACCATTTTCCAGCTTATGTCCTGCTAGGCAGAACCTGCCACCTGTTGCGTCAAAATGTTCGTTATTTATGTGAAAGCACATCCACCTCCCAAAATTGGTGAACGGTACCACTGGATTGTGAAGTCGGCCTTGTCTTAAATTGGATGTATGTGTTTGAAAAAAGGTAAAAAGCGATTTTCTAACAGCAATGTTAGGATATACACCCGCATATAAGTGTTAACCATTCACATAATATCGATATCAATTCAGCTGGACAGGGCTGTCAAAATGCGCATTCTATCGATAAGCAGCTAGTCGGCGATCGCATATCGATATTTTTCCCTAAAATTACTAAAAGCGCGCGCAGTGAAATATGAAAATAGCAAATTTAAAATTTCAGTAAATTCAATGGAAATGCCTAGAATTTTTAATAATATTAGTTTTTTCATGCAATTAGATTGTTGAGTAGATCTTATGTTAAGTAAAACATCTTAAATATGCTAAAGCCGAATTGGTTTTTATACATTATACATATTGTCGAGATCAGCTTTGTGTTTATTAAAAACAAATCTTGATGACGTATGTTTTGTAGATCATAAAATACGCTATGATATCATCGGATGTATTTCATTATCCATAAATGCCAAAAATATTCCAGCAATGCAAAAATGGTAATGAATTACAGCTAAGTGGGAGTGATTTCATTGAGTAATGGACGACTCCCCCGAAAGTAAATATATTTTCCCAACAGCAAAGATGCCCATTCATCGACTTCTATGTATGTTTGAAAACTTTTTATGAACTGGCGTTGAACAATAAATTTCAGGCTGTCGTTTTTGCGCATCAATTTACAGCAAGCGTTCGTAAAGATTCATTTGTGTATCTCTCAGCCTATAATTAAATGTATGCCCCAGCCGCACACTGCACTCGCAAAACTATATTGTGTATACGCAATACGTATTCGTATTTTCACGTACATAATCCGTATGTGCTCGCTTTTGTTTGAATATTAACAGCACTTGCTTTTCGGGCTGACACATATTTTAATGCTGTCGTCAAGCACAAGCACAGCAGCCCATGCCAATGGATGCCGCCCACGCAGGAGGAGATCGCTGTTTGCCCGATCTGAAAAATTTAGTGAACTCTCATCATCAGCCAAAAATTCCATGCTAAATCATCGCGAGCAAATTTTGATTGATTTCTGACTGGGCGGGGAGTGGGAGGCGGCTTTCGTGCGGGCTTTTTGCTTTTGCTTGTGGGATTTAGATGAGATGGGATGACATGCCGGCAAATGACTAGAGCACTCGTACATATACCCTGTGCTGGCTTCTGTTTCTGTTTCTGTTTCTGTTCCGATCGCCGTGTGAGAAGCATTCGAACATTCTGGTGACGTGGGGAAAATTTGTTTTCCCAATATCAACATCTCGCTGATTCTTATGAGGCACCAAGCATATACATTTTTTCGGCATAGGCTTTCCATTTACTGTAAATAAACTCTTTCTTGTTTCATTTTGTTACTCGAACATCTCACAGTTTCTAAAGACAGCTCTGCAAAATTATTTATTAAAAAACTCCCGAGTTTTAAAAGAAGTTAAAAAGTTAAAAAAAAGTTAAAGTCAAAAATCTCTCTTTTGTACATGGACTCGAACCTCAATTGCAAGCAATTCGATTTTAAACAATCTAATATAACAATAACTTATGTATTGCCACCCGATTGCCTCCGATTTGCAGAACTGTGGATGCAAGTATGTACAACTGCACAGAAAGACGTACGGCTATAGATGCGTTGTCCCCCAGTATCTTCGTGGATTGCCGACTGGCGGCTTAGTTGAGATTCTGGGGCCTTCAAGGTCGACATTTTTGATGAAAATGAGTTTATTGTTTGGACAGGGGGCATTAGCGGGCGTCGCGTCCATGTGGGCGCTGTGAAAAATAAAAACGAAAACACCTCAGCCGCATCACCGATGATTGTCATTTTATTTTCGTAATTCATGATTAAATCTATAATTATTTGGGTGGCTCTACAGGCGTTGCCCCCAATGGAATTTGTATTAAAAACAAGCACGAATTTTCAGTTGAAGCTCTCTCAAATACAAAATTGTGTATGCTTAAAAGAATTTAATTTAATCTTATTGATAGGCGGTATTTCGCAAAGGTTTCTATACTATTTTATGGCAGATGCATAAAAAAAGACTGAAATCTCTAGGCTTTTAATATTTAAAACTAAATGATGCCCCACACCTCAAGTTTACTCTGTAGTTTCAATATAATGGCCATTGTAACCGGGTCATATTTATTAAATTTTTGTTCCCGACGCTCCGTAAAAGGACATCTCTGCGCTCGGAATCGGAAGATTGGAATTCCGGTTCCGAGTCTCAATTCTTGACTCCGACACCGACTGCCAATGTCACGCGCCTGAGTCATTTTTGCATTTGTTTACAAACAAACTGTAGCGGAGTGGGTAGTTCGGTGGATGTGGCTGTGGGCACTGAGAGAAAAAAGTTTATCATATATTGTACATTAAAGCTTAACGACTAAATAATTTATAATTAATTTGTAAAGCAGCCAAGCGAGACCTTTTGGTTCATAATTATGAATTGGTCAACATTATTGTTAACTATAAATGTCCCCCAAACTATACCCTTTTACTCATGTCTCCTATAGTTTATAAAAAATCAGTTTACTTTAGTTGAAAAAGTATATTAAACCAAATCCTACACTTATTTTGTTATTATGGGGAACGTAATAAACTTAATCTCTTCATAAGACCCGTTTCTAATTGACCAAGTAGATAAAATCGTATACTATTGGCTATGATTCACGGGATTCTTGAGCCCATGAGTTCTGACTTGAAAAACATGGATATTATTTAAATTAAAAATATATTTTTTCTCTGTGCATCTGCGACGCCAACGTTGCCGCCTACTCTGCCAAATATTTGGATTTATCGACTCTGCACATTGAGCGGAATGACCCTTTTTCGATTTAAGGTCTTGTACCGATGAGTTCTATAAGTAGCAAGTCCACTTCTAGTAAAGTGTCGAGAAACAACCCTAACTCGATTTGTGGAAGTACATTTAGGCTTAGAAACAAGAAACAAAAGTACATTGAGTTAACAAAGCCAACAAAATTGCAATTCTGCCTACTGTGCGACTCTCCATCTCTCAGCTCGTTTCCTAAAACGGTAGGAAGCGTTGATCTCGAACCGGTTAGCACGACCGCTTACAGTGCCATTTGCACACCTACTTCCACAGGCACTTTGGCTTCCACCCACCCACCATTCGCAATTTACAACCACATTCACACACGCGGCGTGCTGTACACGTCAGATAACTGTTTGGTCCCAGTTAGTCAAGTAGGCTGGGAATAGTTTGCACTTGGATCTTGGATGCAAGCCGCAGTTCGAGGAACTCACTTTTAAGTCATGACTGAAAGGCTCCCACGCAAGATTTATATGCGAAGTTCTAATTGCCTGCGCCATTAATGCTTAGTAAGCATCGCTTATATAGTTGACATCTCTTGAAACAAACACATGAATCATCATTACCGAATTACTATTTTCAGGCGGTTGAACGCCCTTCGGGTATGCAACATATTTATTTTCTGATTTTAACGGTAGTTGTGGAACGCGTTATGATATACATTTCCTCGGTTTAATACCTTCTGTAAGCAGACCTTAAACATTACTGAGCCTTTTTTATACGCTTTACATTTTGCACAGATTAATTAGAATATTTTGGTAAAACATCCCGATTTCAGAGTGGCAAGGTAGGGTATCCAGGTGGCAACTCCCGCTCTCCTCTCCCACTCACTGGCATTCCATTCAGAGATTGTTGTTGCGCCGAGAGAGGAGAGCTTCTGCTTCGCCCCATCCCATCCACTCCACTGTACTGTGGGGCTAACTTGGTGAGGTCTCTCTGGTTCTCTGGCGCTCTCTCCTCTCTGCGGTTGTGGTAAAACGTTGCTATAAAAGCAAAGGTTTCCGGAGAATGCAAAACAGTCGGAATCTGAAACGCGGCTATCTGTGCGACACGTCCAACAACAAAATCAACACAACCCCCACACACACACTCTCACAGCGAACGTCTACCGTCTCGAGGTCCAAATACATATAGAAAACACATCGTATTCCCCGTTTTTTTTTGGTTCTTGGTTGCTCCGTCGATTAGCCATTAGCAAGTGAACAAGCTCGAAAGCAGCAAAGAGCAGAATAGAACAGAACAGTATACGTGAACAGCTCTATAAGTCAGCTATACAGCTATACAGCAGCAGCAACCACCAAATAACCACCGATACCAAGTACCAACCGCACAAAAATGGCCGAGGCTAACAAGAGGAATATCCCCATCAAGCTGGGCGACTTCAGCGTCATTGATACGGAGTTCAGCAACATCCGCGAGCGCTTCGACTCCGAGATGCGCAAAATGGAGGAGGAGATGGCCAAGTTCCGCCACGAGCTGATGAACCGCGAGGCCAACTTCTTCGAGTCCACCAGGTGAGGATAGTGGTATAGTGATACTTCAATCGAGTGCGGGGTAAAGGGTTCCAGCGGTAGTGCAAAGAAACCAATCCAATCCGTTTCGAAGATATAATCTAAATATAGCCGCACATCTTGCCACATCGCCTACTGGTCTGGAGCACTTCACCCATGGATAGTATATACACACACCGAACAGGGCCGATTTGCGCCCCAGATACAATATTTCTTTGCCTTGCCGTCGCTCTGAGGGAGGATGAGTCACAAGTTCTAAATTCTCCGCCGCTGTCTCCGGCCAAAAAACACATGTGTACCAAACCGCCCGCCACCCGCAAGTAATCACCCTTCCCTCGACCGAGTCCGTTCCGTTCTTTTCTGTTCTGTTCCCGATCTTGAGACCCCCTCCCACCAATCCATTTATGCAACAGTTATGTGGAGCATAACGGAATTTTTCAAATTTTGAAAATCACCTGTGCCAAGACATTTGGTAGTGTTTGTGTATATAAGCACCAAACTTGTAATCTTCTCGATTATACGATAAGATACTAAAATCTTTGCTTTCCCAGCAGGTCTATTGTGACAGAAAAAGCATGACAATAGATCCCCAGCTAAATGATCATATTTTTGTTATGCATCTTTTCAAAATTCCGAATTATTTTTAAACTTACACTTTTTTCACCTGGCGAGAAAAGTGCGTTCTTATACGCTTGCCTCATTTTAATTTTGCCTAACTTTTCCGATTATAAATTAACCCAATTTTCGACTTTCGACTTGGTCTGATAATCAAAGTTTCCATACAGTCCCATATAATCCAATATCTAGTAAAGATGGTCGCAATTTGTTTGTTCTCCTTGTAGGTTTATAGTCCAAATTGGTGATTAACAAACAAACAATGCCCCCGAGGCATATGGCAAATATTACGTATCTGTCGCTTTTGCGCGGCCCGTTAGCCCCTCGAATCCGAATCTCCCAAATTCAATCTCCAATAGAGTAGCGTGCGTGGGCGCCTGTTTTGATTGCTATTGAAACGACCTCGGTCTATGGCTATGACGTAATCCAACTAATGGACGGTATGTTGTTGTTGTTCTTGCTTTCGCCATGGTCGCCACTGCATTTGCATGGCCACAACAAAAGTGGAGAAACTTTTCTGGGAAAGTCTAGAAACTCCACGGGCCGAGCAGCTCCCCCGTTTTAACTTTGGCCATTTAAAGCAAAAGTTGGCAATTTGGAGGAAATTAACCCAAATTAGTTGCCCCTAGCCACACCTGTGTTTGCTCCAGGTTCTTTCCTGGCAACAAATTAAATTAATCATGAATACACAGTGGCAAAGATTCTTAATAGATTACTGCTGTGACGAGGAAAAAAAGAATATCGTTAACTTTAGATGGTATTTTGTTATGGCAGTGACTCCAGTCAATACTAAACACACAATTCAATCAGATTATTCACCTGCAAACTGCTTACTGTCCACTGTCCACCACACATCGTCGCGACCTTTGACATTATAGCGAGTCGCCGATTAATGCGCTGCGTGATATCTTCTGAATGACTCAGCAGAGGTTCATAAATCCAAATAGGAAGGTAGCCCCCACCAAGTGGACTGACGTGGCGCCTAAGATGTTTGACTTGCATAAGCCTAAGACCAGCCCATTGCGTTTTGGCACCTCCGCTCGGTTTGGCCCACCCCTATATAGTATCCTGAGATACACAACTTGGCTTTCTCGGGCATCCATAGGAATATAATTTAAGATAACAACAATAAGCTTACAAATATGCGAATTCTACGTTGACGCCAAAAGCTGTTCAGGGCAATTTGTTGATTTAAAATGAAATTCGCGTATATGTAAATATTTTTGTGTGCTAGGAAGGTTTGGGGGTAGGGTTTTGATGGAGACTTGGCCAACTGCGCCGTTTCTGGTGCTATAAGCCGCACTTTGATGGAGGTATCTGCAGATATTCAGATTTTGCTGACGATATGGTTCTAATTGAAAATCAAATGATACAAAGATCCCGGTGATCATCAGATGTACAGAAATATACATTATAATTATACTGGCCATTTTAGCTAGCAAACAAGGGCTATAATTTCGATCTGTTGAATTTATAGACTCATTAATCGGCCTTGCGCCAGGGTGTGCGCACAGTTTAAACAAATAAGTACGCTAAGATCATACACATATATTTATCATGCAAATAGCGCTGTGCGAAAAGCTTTCAGTTCAGATGCGATGAGATGAGCACATACTGCGGCGATTTAGTTGCCAATATTGGTTGCTGGATGCTGATAATTTAAATGAGCAACGGACGATGATATCATGTCAATTTTTAGCCACTGCTATTGCGCTGCAATCGGTGGGATCGATGACAAAGCTGCGATCGTCGTCGGTAATCGATATTTTAATTCAACATTTGTTCGCACGCACACACATGCACACTGGCTGGCAAACTGGCAAACAACAAAAGAGAATCATTTTGTTTGCGCTCAATTCGTTCTCATTTCTTTTCTGTTTCTTGTGTCTGTGTTTATTTTTGTTTCTTCTTTGGTTTCCTTTCGTTTGGCTTTTCAATAACGAAAAAATATGCATGACATCATTGTCATCAGATGCCAGTGAGATATAGACGCACACATGTGTGTGCACACACATGAACGAACGTGTACAAAAGAGAGTGGAAGAGAGGGAGTGGGAGTGTGAGAGCAGGTGCAGGTGCTTCCTCTTGCTTCCCCCAAAGAAACTTTGCCCAGACTAACGGTTATTGGTACTTATCATTAGCGTTGTATTGGTTTCTCTTTCTCTCCAGCGGGCGATCAATGGCCCCTTCACCTGGACAGCCTGAAAAACGCCGCAAGGTCGCCGGAGGCCCACGCAAGCTCACGTTTCGGCCTCGATCGATAAGCTACCTCTGCTTCTTTCCATCGTTTTCAGCACGGAGTGTCAGTTGATGGTTTTCTTTATCAATGAGTCTCGCAAACGCTTTACTGCGACACGCTCACAGGTTTAACGGTCGATTACGTCCCTTCAGCTCAGAAACCCCTCTCTCATTTTCTTTATATATTAAGGTGGACCATAATGTTGACAAGTTTAAAAACAATAGTCCTTATCTTGAACCATTGCCCATGTCCTTGGAAGACAAAGATAAAATTCCTATTCTTCACAATTTCTATGATGGAAAACCGCCACTAAAAAATAAATCTTAAATGGAACTCTTTTTTTTTCTTGGAATTGATTAACAATTTTCGGGTTTCAAGGGCATCCCTATGTGTATATTCTTATAATGTATTTAGAAGTAAGAGTCGTTGACCCTCCTATAACTATGTATATTACCTTATATCTTACATAATATATCTCTTTTTCCTCTATTTTTCTCTTTCTTGCCGCTTGGAATACATTAAACAACCGCATAATTTCCATATTATATTAAAATCTCCACCCCTATCTTAAAACAAAAAGCTCTACTAAAAAAACAACAACTACCAGGTACAAAAACGTAGAAAGTTTACCAACTAAACTTTTATTTTCTGTTTACTCTTAACGTTTCCTTCCCCGATTGTTGATAACTTACTTTTTATTTGCTAAGTGTAATTGCAATCCCCGCACACCTTCATGAACTAAATAAACATTGCACGTTTAACAGCAAATCTTAATTGAAGAAAGTTATTAAATGTTTACAGTTAAATACATATGTACGTTCAAATGACAAACTATAGGATTGGTAGGTGTTACGGGGAGTTTAAAGTATTGCATTTTCTGAATAGAAATGTGCTAAGTCTCGTCAATATAATTAAGAAAAGAAAAGTTAAATTTTGTTTTTAAAGTATAATACTAACTTTAACAGGAGATATCTACATAAAATATAGCTATACTTGAGTGACAGCTGAGTCATGAGGGTGTTATTTAAAGTAGGATAGGATGGTTTATTTATATTTGTAGAAAGTCTTAGCAGTCTTGAACCACGACTTATAAGCCTTGAGACAGATGCCAGAAAATATGTGCATGCGTGTAGTTCCCTTGTGCATAGGTCCTCAAAATAGAAAATATATCATTCGTGTAGTTTGTAATGCAGACATATGAACACATTTTTTAAGTGCTGCATCAGCTGCAGCTCCAGATAGGAACATGGGGATCTGAAGCGGAAGTCAGATCTATTTTTAGGTGGGTCTTGAGCATCACGGCCTTATCATTTGAGTTGGGATCGTCCTCGAGATCAGTTTCATCCTAGAGCAGCATCAGAATGGAGGCCTTCACGCGCACTCTGCAAAATACCTTTCGTAGCACGAGAACCACGACTACCACCACTACTACCAACTCCTCCACCAGGTTCCTCCACGCATCTCTAACACTTTTGATTTTCCCATTGAAATCCTTATGTTTTGGTTTAGTTTTTTTGTGTACTTCTTAGTTTCAACATTTTCCGAACTTATTTTTGCAGCTCAACGACAAACTCGGCTCTGCCATCCAGAATCCCAAAGCAACAGAACTACGTTTCCGACATTAGCTCTCCCTTGATACAGGTATGGAAATTGAATTGAACCCATTTTGCAAATGGAATTATAATAGTAATAATGCCAATGATTACAGGATGAGGGTGACAACAAAGTGCTGAAGCTGCGTTTCGATGTCAGCCAGTACGCCCCCGAGGAAATTGTGGTGAAAACCGTCGATCAAAAGCTATTGGTGAGTGATCCCATACTTTATACCTTGGCGAGGTACTAATTGATATCGGATTCAGGTGCACGCCAAGCACGAGGAGAAGTCGGACACAAAGAGCGTGTACAGGGAGTACAACCGGGAGTTCCTGCTGCCGAAGGGCGTGAATCCCGAGTCCATCCGGTCGTCCCTCAGCAAGGACGGAGTCCTGACCGTGGATGCCCCCCTGCCAGCACTCACCGCCGGCGAGACACTGATTCCCATTGCGCACAAGTGAAGATCCAGCCCAGCCCCAGTCCAGCTATCCAATCCAATCCAATCACCATTGCCCCAGAAGGAGGAGGAGGAGAGGGAGGAGACGTGCAAGGCTACCGCTGATCAGATTAAATCCTACACACATTGAGTTTAATCCAATCCTATCTAAATGATTAATTTTTTTTTGGTTCCGACTTAAAGCTAAACTATGTTACTGACTTACTACTCATTAACTTAAATATAATTCAAATTATTATTAAATTTGATTAATTTAATTCATATTTATAATTTTTTCGCATTAAACGTAATCAATTTTGTCGTAGCTGTCCCCGCATTGGCTTTCCTTTCCTCTCCCATCGAAAAATAAATCAAGATTTATCCAACTGAATCGATTTTGATCAGTTAAATGGCTAATTCCAGCTAGAAAATCAAAATGAATTTGAACAGAGACTTCTACTTGGATTAATTAAATCGGTGGTTGTGAGTTTGCACATTTTTAAAAATGTCCTTGCATATTTTTATGGGGGAATGAAGTATGGTAAGTAAAATCATTTTACCAGTAAGCATGTTGACTAGGCCTGACGTCTCAACTCAAACGTTTTTCTCAGCTTAGTGTTCGTACCGAAAAAAAACTTCGGCTCAGATACATTGCGTGCGCAACACGAACTTACCAAATTGAAGGCGCTGCCCAGGGATGTCTTCCCTGAAGACCGGAAGTCCTGTCTTTCTGAAATCCACCCACTTGTGAGCCGACACATAGTGGCCAGAACCTCGCCAGAAATTGGCATTGGATATCCAATAAGAAACGAACCCACCCAAAATAAAAAAACATAAAAACTATATAGCAATATAATAAAAATGCCGCCGCAGCTGGATTGCCAAAATGTAAGTGCCGACGAGGAGGACAGGAAACGATTGGAGTACAAGGAGATGGATCCGCTGCGGCTGACAACACTGATCCTGAGCGCGGATCCGCGGTACCGCATCAAGCCAATGCAACAGGTGGTGTCCGCACTCATCGGCGGTCTCATCACGACGTTTGTGGGTAAGTAGACCAGGAAGATTCGATCCTAGGTCTGATTGGGGGTCTAATCTTCAACCCGGCCAGTGACGCCACTGGAGGTGGTGAAGACCCGGGTGCAGACCCAGCACGCGATCCGCCAGCGACCGACTGTCTCCAAGCTCTGCTACGTCTTCCACAACGGCCTGATGACCCACGTGTGCCGCTCCAGCGACATTTGCTTCCCGAAACCGGGCCGGGACCCCCGAGATCTTCGACCCCTGCGCGGCTCCATGGTGAGTCGGGGCCTTCAACTCCCTCATATATGTATACATATATTGGTTTATTTTATACCCTGAAAAATCTATTCTTTCGAACATAGGACGCGTTTGTCAAGATTGTTTGCACCAGCGGTCTCAGCGGCCTGTGGGCAGGCCTCAGTCCCACTTTAGTTTCAGCCCTGCCATCCACGATCATCTACTTTGTGACCTATGAGTACCTCAAGAACTCCCTGTCCCAGATCTACTTGGATTCGCAATTGCCCAAGCTTGAGGAATCCGGCGCGGTGGACCAAGTGCCCGGCGGGGATGGTGGGGATCCCCTAGACATGGCCACCAGGAGTCGAAATGTAAGCGCCACAGCGCCGGTGTCCAATGTACCGCTTCCATATTATGTGCCCATGGCCTCGGGCATCTGCTCGCGCACCATTGTGGTCACAGCCATCACGCCCATCGAGATGGTGCGCATCAAGATGCAGTCGGAGTACATGACCTACTCGGAGCTGTGGCGCGTGCTGCGCTCGCTGATCCGCCAGCACGGGATGATGGGTCTGTGGCGGGGCTGGCCGCCCACCGTTATGCGGGACGCCCCCTTCTCTGGCACCTACTGGGCGGCCTACGAGGCGATGAAGCGGGCCTTCGGCGTGGCGGAGCCCTCTTTCCTCTTTAGCTTCTTCACGGGCGCCGTCTCCGGAGCGGTGGGTGAGCAGTGCGCTGCCGTTTTAGATAACCCATAATACAACCCTGTGCTAAGCATTTTTCTCGAGAGCTAACAAGTTTTGCATTCCGTGTCCCCCTGGCAGGTGGCCACCTTTGTGACAATGCCCTTCGACCTGATTACCACCCACACGCAGATTGAGCTGGGTCAGGACGTGCTCTACGAGGAGGGAGGGCCAAGGGCACAGCCCAGTGCCATCACCAAGCCCTCGATGTTCTCACGGCTGCGCCACATCCACCGGCAGCAGGGTGTGCGGGGCCTCTACGTCGGCGTTGTGCCGCGCATGCTCCGTGTGGTGCCCGCCTGCGCCATCATGATCTCCACCTTCGAGTACAGCAAGTCGTTTTTCTTTCACTACAATCTGGATCTCCAGGAGGCGGGTAGGTAGGAGGAGAGTGGGGTTTAGTTTTTATTATACAACCAGTGTCTTGGAAAATCACGCTTATATTCTTTTCTAACCGAATTTGAAAAAAAACAAGTTCGGAGACTTATAGTTCATAATAGCTTTTTTTAATATTTTTAAAATGTGTGTAACAAAAGATAAGCGCTGTGGTCGTGAATGATTCAATCAAACAATTAACAAATTCAAACCACTAACGGTTTGGTTTTGGAGATTTCCCCAATACGCCCGATTTTCGATAGCACCGTTACCGTTACTGCAGTTCCATCCCGGTTGCACTATCGATAGTGCCGAGCGGCAACAGCTGATCGCCTGCCCAGCGGCAGCTGTCCATCGGAACGGAATGGAAATGGGACGAAACGGACGAGCACGGTGCTTAATTTTGGACCTGGAGATTATTTCACAACGATCGCGGGCTTGCCCAATTGTCCAGCTCGCACTCGACAACAAATAAAATCCAGAGCAGCTCGCGCGTTGCTCACCCATTGTACATCCTCTCGCTAACCGCTAACCGTTAACCACCAAATCCAATCCTCGCCAGCTTACCGGAGCTCCCAGTGACACCACCGCAAGAAGCGTGCTCCGGCAGCTAGGAAAGAGCGAGTGCTTCTGACATGGCCAAGAGGGAGGCCTGCGCCCACTTTGCGGCTGCCAGCGCGGCGTTGGCGGCCACTCCCAGCCAGAACCAGTCGAAGGCCACGATGACGGACCCCCGCTTCCGTATCCGACCCCTACAGCAGGTAGCTTCCGCCTGCACCGGCGCCATGGTGACAGCCTGTTTCAGTGAGTTAGCCATGATCCTCATCCCTGCCTGACTGGCATCTACATATGCATTCCTCGTTGCAGTGACACCCCTCGATGTGATCAAGACCCGTCTGCAGGCCCAGCAGCAGGCGCTGCTCTCAAATAAGTGCTTCCTCTACTGCAACGGCCTCATGGACCACATCTGCCCCTGCGGCCCGGACACGCCCAACCCAGCAGCCGCCAAGCCAGCTCCCCGCTTTTCTGGCACCATTGTGAGTAGCAAACAGCAGGAGAGCCTGTAGCGAACTGAACCTAACCATGACTGCCCATGCAGGACGCATTCATTAAGATCAGCCGCACCGAGGGCGTCGGCTCCCTGTGGTCGGGGCTCAGCCCAACGCTAATCTCGGCCCTTCCCTCGACCATCATTTACTTCGTGGCCTACGAGCAGTTCAAGGCCCGCTTCACCGACATCCATTACAAGTACATGCGGCGCCTGGACGCCAGCGGCCGCGACATTCCACTTCCGATTCCAATCCTGGTTCCGCTGCTGGCCGGCGTATCGGCCCGCATCCTGGCCGTCACCTGCGTGAGCCCCGTCGAGCTGATCCGCACCAAGATGCAGTCGCAGCGCATGACGCACGCCGAGATGTTCGGCACCATTCGCCAGGTGGTGCAGTCGCAGGGCGTGCTGGGTCTGTGGCGCGGCCTGCCGCCAACCATCCTGCGCGACGTACCCTTCTCGGGCATCTACTGGACCTGCTACGAGTACCTGAAGAGCTCCTTCAACGTAGTGGAGCCAACGTTTAGCTTCAGTTTTGTGGCTGGAGCGATATCCGGATCGGTGAGGCTATCTGCCCTTGGCTAAAGTCAACTCTTAAGTGTTATCCCACTAATTTTATTTCTTTGTAGGTGGCTGCCACAATCACTACACCCTTCGACGTGGTGAAAACCCACGAGCAGATCGAGTTTGGCGAGAAGTTCATATTTTCAGGTAGGCCCAATGTGGTTCAGCTTGCTGCAACCAGATCCCGCACCAGCATTGACAATGGTTCGGTTTGCATTACGGCAGATAATCCCCCCAAGCAACAAGTGCCTACCAAGTCGGTGGCGGTGCGCCTGGCCAGCATTTACCGCCTGGGCGGAATGCCCGCCATTTTCTCTGGACTGGGCCCGCGACTCTTCAAGGTGGCGCCCGCGTGTGCGATCATGATTTCGTCCTTCGAGTACGGCAAGTCCTTCTTCTACCACTACAACATCGACCAGCACAATCGCAGCAACCAGGTGGCCCAGGCACAGACGAAATCCGGATCGTGAACTCCCTCCTAGCTGCGGCCGTTGTCGACGTGAATCCTATGTAAATATGTACATTAATGCCAAAGTTGCCAGGAAATCGGTGGGCAGGCATCGTCTGCTGGGCTTGGCGAGCCCCGTCGAAATTGTTAAATTGTAGTGAAATAAAATTCTGGTTTTTCCTGGTTCAAAAACAACATCAAGCTGGCCATTCCCGCATTAGTAATTAACCAGGCCAAAAGTATAATCCCTAGACGGAAACAAGTAACCAAATTTGTGTATTTTATTTCAAAATTTAACTCAACAACTATGTATGTACGAATTTACAGCGCACATTAAGCTAATTCTTTGTAAAAACTATGGGGTTGAACAAAAATATAGTTTCTGTTGAAAAAAAACAAGTGCTTTTCTCTTCACAGCAAAGAAAAACAAATAACATAAGGGATCTGTCTGTTGAAGAAGAAATTCGTTTTATTATTTAAAATTACCCCTTAGAGCAATATACTATCAAAATCAACTTATTTCCCATCTAGACAATTTTGAAATTGGCGCAAATGGTTTTGTGATCGAAAGCAACCCCGGAATTTCCGATATCACCAAAGACATATGTTCGCCGCGTGTTATCGATAGACGGTCAGTCAACACGTGCATTCGTGTTTTGTATTGTGTTTAGATTTGCTTTATTCCCTGAAATGAGTGAAGCCGCCCCAGAAACTGCGCCAGCCAAGACGCCCTCGAAGGCCAAGAAGGAGGCGAAGCCGGAGAACAGCATTCCACGCGGGCAACCCAAGTCCAACCGGCCGTGGAAGACGCCCAAACAGAAGTAAGTGGTCCTCGGGCAACTCACCTGCCAACCATCTAACAAACGCCGCTTCTCTTGAAGATTCAGCAAGATCAAGAAGACCATCAACCGGCTGACCTTCGAAAAGAAGTCGGCCCTGCGCGACGAGTTGCGCTACATCAAGGAGCGCTCCAAGGAGATCAAGGACAAGCGCAAGGAGGACGCCGTCCAGAAGCACAAGCGCCGCGTGGAGAACGCCGAGCGCCGACTGGCCAACGAGCGCCGCTCGGAGGTCGTCCAGGTCATCAAGAATCCCGCCAAGCTGAAGCGCATGAAGAAGAAACAGATGCGCATGATCCAGAAGCGCGACACCAGCCAGGTTAAGGTGGTCTGAGGTGGTTCCCTAGAGTTAACTTCTATTTTTTTCGCTAAATAAATTAGTTTTAATGCCAAAAAAGGGTTTAGTAACATATCTATGTATTTAAGTCGCCAAGTGTGTGTGTGGCATACAAACGAATTTAGCTTATCTTAGCCTAGTTTAACAAATGTACATAGTAATCCACGGCCTCGTCCTCAGCGTCGCCATTTCTCTGTTCGCCCTCCGTCCGAAAGCGTGTCAGTATCTGCTTTCGCTTGTTGTTCAGTGTCCTGCCTGCCAGCCGCCGGCCCTCCGGCGCCATTCCCTGGAGCAGTGCCCCGATGCGCGCCCGCAGCAACAGATCCAGCCTGTGGGTTAGTGACTGATTTTGCGATGTCTGTATTTCCGTTGCCGGTGGCAATGCGGGCATATCGAGCAGGGAACTAATGAAGTCGAGGAGCAAAGGTCCTGTAGCATTCATATCCAAGTTGTTGAGTGTGAGACTGTTGCGCTCCCAGGCTTCCGATCCCGGATTCTCCAGCCGCTCATTCATCTGCCGGACTATATTTACGGGCACGCGGTTGGATTCACTCCTCTTGGAGTTTTCCCGCAGGCAGTGGGCAAGAGAACTGTTGGTGTGTATCTGTCCAAAGACGCAGCCAGTAGTGCGACACAGCTGGTGGAGCTGGTGGCGCATGCTGCGGTAGTAGAAGTTATCGTCGCACAGGATGAGGTGGCCTCCACTGCTGGGGTCGCTACTAGAGGCAGTACTCCGCCTGACTTGTGCCGGCCAATCGGTGTCTTCTTGAATGGCGGTTATGAGTTGTTCTATTACTTTAAAGACGCGTCCGCGCTGCTCCTTGTAGGCCAACTCGGCCGAGGGTTTAACGTCGAGGAAGTCGTCGTAGCACACGTGGACGATGTGGCGGACGCGGAGGGTAGCCTGTTGGCTTAAAAGCCAGGTGCACAGTGAGGACTTGCCCGCTCCTGGCAGGCCGATCAGTGCAACCAGGCAAATGCACCGCATTGGGCGATATTGTTCAGTTGGTTATTGGAAGTGTTAATGGAGATGACGGCTGACTATGTGTGTTTGTATGTGTGCGTGGAGGACGGGCTGGATTCCGCGATTAGCTATCCAGGATCGAGAACAGCAGCTGCGGCGTGGCATACCACCCCGAGGACTGCTGCTACATGGACAGGTTGCCGCCGACAGGCGGCTGGACAGGAGTAAGTACTGTCGTGGCGGCCGCCTCTTTCAGTCGCTGTTTCTCCTGCTCCTTCTGCAGCTGCTCGGCCTTGCGGGCGTTCTCCTCCACCTCCTCCAGGCGCTTGGCGTTGATGGTGGTCTGCACGTCCACATAGACCTTCATCATATTCTGATTGAAGCGGGCGAACTTGGTGACGCACCTGTCCACGCAGATGTCCTGTGGAGACGTGTTATTAGGGGGGTGTCACTCGGGAATGCGATGCCTTAGCTACTACTCACCTCCTGGCCGCCCAGCGCGCGCTGGCTCAGGTTATCCACGCATCGGCTGAAGCACAGTTCCGTCACTTTGTTGTATAATGTGAGAAAGTCCTTGAGCTGGAATGCATGGAAGGTGTGTACGGGTTATCTGCGGTGAAATCGCTTTCTATACGGCTTACGTTACGCAAATTGGGATCCATCGGTCGACCAGGCTTGTGTTTTAATACAACAATTATACAATTTTACTTCAATTTACAATCACGTTCGTGACGGCGAGAACAGCTGATTTCCCCTTATTCGGGAAAACGATAACAGTGAGCAATCGATTCGAAGGAGAGGAAGTCAAAGCTCGTAATCGAATTTAAATTTCAGAAAGAGCGAAGTCCGTACTTACAAAAGATAAAATTCATTGTTTTTATGTGTTTTTGTCTAAAATCCTTGTACCTATTTTTTGACCAAAACAAACTAGGTTTTTTGGCAATCATTTTGCGAAATAAAGTCGGAATTGGGAATGTCATACCTCGTTAAGCTCGTAATTAAATTCCCAATCGATTGGCATTCAAACCCGGAAACTTTAATTTTTGACCGATTTTCGCAAAAATAGACGATGTTACCCCTTATAAAAAATGTGAAATTTTGTCAAAAAATAAATTTCCCGGAATGTGATGGGGATCTGAAGCCTAGGTTGTTAGCTGCTCAAAACAGTTAGTCTTTTAGCTGTGCGCCTCGTTCTGTCAAAGTTACGATTGAAAAACCGACAAAAATATGGGTGTTTTTGTCTAAAATCCTTATACCTATTTTTTGACCCAAGCAAACTAGGTTTTTTGGCAATCATTTTGCGAAATAAAGTCGGAATATGGAATGTCATACCTCGTTGAGCTCGTAATTAAATTCCCAATCGATTGGCATTCAAATCCGGAAACTTTAATTTTTGACCCATTTTCGCAAAAATAGAAATTTAAAAATTTTAAATTTAGTAATTTAGTAAATTTGTTGCTTATACTGAACTAACGGTTGTCTTCAGTAAGTTAATGTTAATGTTCAGCAGTCACTTGCTGCGGATTATGTTGGCCTGGTGCCAAAGATCAAGAAATTTCATTTCAGACCTTGTTTGCCCGTCTAGCAAATTGTCGAATTGCTAGAATTCTTATTTCAGACACCAGGCGAACATAAACGTTTAGTAGGTGTAAAACAATCAGCTGATTTGCTTAATCCAAGCTTACTTAGAGATGCCCTAGTGACTGCTTTCTTTCGACAAACGTGACAAGCTCGCGACAAGCTCGTGACAAGATCGTGACAAGCTCGTGACCATCTTGTGAAACGGCGATGGTTGCTCATCTCTGGTCTGCGCTTGGCTCTCAACTAACGGATCTTTCCCATGAAGATCAATTCCTATTGGTCAGTGGTGGGAGGGGAAATATGTAAAGGGCCGCCATCTTGAAAATGAACAGTTATTTAAGTTTACTTTTGGCTACCAGCTGTCACTTGCTATATTTTCTGTTTGCCTGGTGTCTGAGACCATAAGTCCACCACTTTGACCGAGAAAATCTTACGAAGGCGTTCAATATGTTGAAGTAAACGAGTGATTTTTCAATTTGAAGCACCAGGTGAACAGGAAAATTCGTAGGTGGCCAACGATTAGTTTTTAAGGCTTAACTAGAGGTGTGTCGTTTCAAAATATGTGACGGCATTGTTGCCAATCAAGCGATTGCCCATCTCTAGTCCTCTTATACTAAACTAACGGTTGTCTTCCAGTAAAAAATCGCAACGCCCAGCAGCCACCTGCTACGGACTATGTTCGCCTGGTGTCAAAGATCAAGAAATTTCATTTTAGACCTCATTGAATAGTCAGTAAATAGAAATTATAAATCCAAAATACCTTTACAATAAAATGCCACATTAAGTTGAACTGGGACTTGGCCGAGGGCAACTTTATTATTAATTTCTGTGTATAAGATTTGAAATTTTGAATGTATTACAAGAATGCTAGCACCGTTTCAAATAAAAGATTAGATTAGATTAAATTAGATGCATCTTTAAAATATTGTACCAGCGTTTAAATAAATAACTCCAAATGCCGAAATATGATGGTGGAAATAAAATAGCTCACTGAAAAATATTAGTAAGTAGGGAAATTAAGATCTATGTGGATGGAGCTTCAGGATTGGTGCCATCGGCCGTTGCAGGACGACTTTCGCAGCTGTCCTCGCCACTGCTCGTCGTGGAGGCACCCTCCTCCGGCGAGGTCTTCACCGCCTCGTCAGCCTCCTGCTGCGCATCCGCCAGTCCGGCGTCCGCCTTACCGCTCTCTTCGGGATCTCCGCCCTTTTTGTTCTGCAATGGCAACAATGATCGTAAATGACCGCAACAGGAGGACCTAGGTATGGGACCCACTTTCTTGCGCTTCTTCGGCTTCTCCGCCTTGACAGCGTGCAGTTCCTCCTCCTCCTGCAGGGCCGACTTGTAGTTGGCGGGGAAGAACTGGCTGGCCTCCTTGTGCCCGATCACCGAGTTGCTGCTCACGTAGCTGGGACCATAGGCCATCAGGGTGGGGATGGTCGGGCTGCTGACCTTGTTCACCTTAAGCACGATCTTGTCAGTGCTGTAAACAAACAAACAAACCAAATTGGAGATTATGCCCAGGATGAAGCCATCCCACTTACGGAACATAGGGCTTGGCATTGTACTTTTCCACCGAGTTGGCTATGAACACCGCCGTCTGGGGATTGTCGCTGTTGAAGAAGCCGTAGAGCGGAATGTCATCGCGACACGTCTCGAGGAGAATGGCCAGGTCCTTCTTCTTGTAGGCGTCGAAGATCATCACGATGTGCGGCGGCTCCGGCACAGGATCCGGCGGCAGAAAGGTCGAGGTCTGGGCTCGAAAGTAGGTGTAGATGAGGGCTGCATGGGTGCGCTGGTCACTGGGCACCCAGATCGGGGGTATCCGTATGGTCTTGGTCTTCTTCTGATCGCTCCTGGAAACTGCAGCGGCTTCGGCAGGAGGAACGGCATCTTCCGCTGTTTCAGCTGTTTCTGCCGCCTCCTCCTCCTCGCCTTCCTTCAGATGCTCGCTCTTAATCTCGGACAGCTGCTCAGCGTCCTGGGTGTCCTGCATCTCCTCCAATAGCTCTAGCCGAGGACCAAAGCCGTGAGTAGAGAAGAAACCAAAAGAGAGCACACTAACCTCGCTCTGGGATCTTCACGCTCACCTCCAGGGGTACTATCATGGGCGGCACGGTGATCTCCTCCTCGTTGAACTCGCCCGGTGGCTTAATGGTCTCCTTGGTGAGCTCGTGGGCGTACTGGCGAAGCACGGTGGGCGGACTCCCGAGCACCTCCTCCACCTTCCAGAAGCACATGAGCAGCTCCTTGTCGTAGAGCAGTTCGATGACCTCCGGTGCCAGTGGATTCTCGGCCGCAAAGTTCACCGTGGCCATGTCGCTGGGCAGGATGGGGAAGACCTTGCGGTCCTTGCACTGGATCTTCAGCGGATCGGCCGGCTCCGAGAGCTTCTTGAACATGTCCCGGTTCACCTGGGGGCCGAACACAGTGATCCCGATGTCGGGCAGGTTGGCCATGATGCAGTCGGTGACGCTGTGTAGGTACTCCAGCCTTTTTCGCCGACTCTCCGCCAGCTCGATCTCCTCGGCCAGGCGTAGCGCCTTGTTGCGCACCTCCAGCTGCTCCAGCTCGATCGGCTGCAACTCGGTGATCTCGTAGCTCACGTGTGACTCCTTGGCCAGCGTCGACTGCAGCATCCGGGTGATCATGGCCACCAGCTTGGGCACGTCCGTGCCGAACATGATGTTGATTGCCTTGCCGCTCTGAAATGTATCTTGTTTTAATTCAATGGTTCTCATCTGCATGTTAAAGTAAAAGTAGGCTTTCAATTGAAATTACTATATATTTTTTAGATTTAAACCATACATTTAGTATGACATGCGGTCAGAACATAAAAACTATTTATCAGGGAACCTAGCGACTATAACTTACATTACTAAAAATATAGGTACAACACTATATTTTTTTAAAAAATTTCAAAACATAACTTCTCCTTAAACAACTAAGATACGAAACTTTGAACTAATTTTATAAGCAATTTGTTGAAAAATGGCAAAAGGTACGATGTCATTTTAGTTTATAGCTTAATTTGAAAATTGGATCGATCGTTTAATATTGTTTAATTTTTTTATAAACTTCCCAAATTGTAATGCAAATTTTTTATAAAAAGGCAAATGTTTTGATGTATTTTGAAAATATGTTCCATAGTATTCGAAAGGATATTGAGTTTCGGGGTGAATACTTTTTAAAAAAGAACTCAAGTTAATTGAGTGACGTGTATCACTCACCGTGACGAACATCCAGGTGGGCTCGCTCTTCTTGTTGAAGCGCTTCAGGTAAGATATGGAACCCGCTTTGCACTGGTGTTTCGGATGATTGAAACGTGAGTAAAATCATTATGCTTCGCAATACGGGGTCTTACGATGGCCAGCTGCAGGTTATCGCCTCCGAGCTCCAGCTTGATCTTCCGCAGGCTGCCCACCATTCCCAGGCACGGTCCGCACCACTCGGAGTATATGTCGAGCACTGATTATTGATTATTGAACCACTTATCCTGCCCGTTCCCATTCCCATTCCCACCGATAGCGTACCCAGCAATCCGGATCGCTGCAGGAACTTCTCGAACTCCTCGTCCGTGGAGAGGTCCGCCTGAAGCTGCTGGACTCCTCCCTTCTTCGCCATTTTTCACGCACTGAGGACCTCACCCATCAATCAGTCTCCGAACTGAACACCAGGTATGGGTATTGATTAAACGGCGGTTGTCAGGAACGAAAAGTCACGCAGGATCCGCAAACATCTGGCTATATACTTATGTATTTATGTATGATTTATGATAAGGTCCTTGCTGGCTTAGGGCAAAAAGTGGAAAAGAGCTGATTGCCAAGCCCATGGAAATGGTATGTTTAAGAATAGGCTTCCAAAAAATCAATATAAAAACTATAATAAAAGGATTTGTTATACTCTCGCTAAAATTCAAACGCAGTTTACTTAAGTTTACACTTACAGATGTCTCGGATCAGACAACAAAATCGTAGAAAAGAAGAATAAAACTAAAATAAAATTCACTTCACTGTTTTACTAAATAAAAATATTAAAGTTTTAAATAAAATGTTTGAATTTGAAAAAATCTTTTAGTTATTAGGTACTGTAAACTTCAGTTTGCCGAAGCTTTTTGATTATCAAACATTGATAAAACACTATATTTACGATTGCATTTAGTTTGTATATTTTGGTAAAAGGGTTTTCTACGTAACACATTAGTTATTGGGAATCGGCAGGCCGATAAAGTACTTCTAGGGTCGCTATGCATATATGTCTGCCGGGGATAGTTCCATCTAGTGATCGTGTCGCATTTGTCTGCGCAGCTCGCGCATGGTGATCTGCAAAAAACATTCGGCCACATTAGAGGATCGTGTTTGGGTTGGTAATGATTATGTTCGACGGCGTTAGATACTGGTTGTCATTTACGTTGATGAAGTAAACAAGTTGCTTACGTTATTTACCTTCAGAACTGTGGAACAATCTTTGAAATACGGTTATTTACGCATCGGCTTAAGAAATCTTTAAATAATTTCAAAGTCAATAGAATTATCGAAAATTTTAGCTCAATTTCGTAACGGGGCAGACATGGACATTATCAATACGCAGGGGACTCGGTTCGTTTCGCAAGCAGGAGACCGGTTGGAGTTATGACCGGGAGGATTGTGGGACTGCGTATTATTTACATAACTAATTTAACTAGAAATCAATGGGCTGCGATGTGATGCGCTCGCGCCCCTTTTAAAACTGGTGGATCGGGATCAGTTAGACATAAATGCTATTGCGGGCGCTACTGGGTTGATATCGTATCAATTCATATCTATATCTTCCAGTCGTACAGGCTGCGTGTACGGTATGACCGACTTCTTGTTCACGTCCCTCGACAAGGCCTTTCTCATGTCTGCAAAAAGGTGGAAAGGTGAAAGATCAGCCATGGGGGAGCTGGGAAAGGAAAGGGGTACGAGGATTGGGCCTTACCGTACGCATCCTCATCCTGGTCACCGGAGTAGTACTCGAGTATGGTCCGGTAGATGATGTAGCCGAGGTTAGTGTACATGTTGATCGCCACCTGGTTGCTCTTCCGTACAAACAGATCGACGAAGTATGCCCGCTTCCTGGAAATGGCAGGTAAGAGACAGAGTGAGAAAGCTGGTTCCCGGCGTCGTCCGGCGATCGGTGTGCCTACTTTTCCGAAATGTCCTCCAGGAAGCTCATGAGGAGCGCGGCCAGGCCGAGTCGCCGGTAGTCGGGCGAGACCGTTAGCGCCGTCACATGCCCGTGCCAGTTGTCCAGGTGGCCCTCCACCTTGCCCATGACTGCAAGAGGTTAATAAAATAAACACTCACAAACTGAGGGACTCCAAGAGCAATTCTATGCGGCACTTACTGTAGCCCATTATGTGACCGCTGGGGGACTCCGCCAGCTGAAAGTACTCCGGCCACTTGGCCAGGTACTGGGTGTAGAAGGACAGCCCGTAGGTCTCCGTAAGGGGGTCAAAGTTTCTGGTAGAACACCAGAGATAGAAGTGCCATTAGCAAAGGCGGATGAGAGTACCCGTTGGCTACTCACACATTGTTGAACTTGAAGAGGTCGTCGCAGGTGAAGGGTCTCAACGTGGTCATCGTGTCTGTATTTGATATTCTATGGACCCAATCCAAATCCTGCTGCTATTCCACTATTCCACCCAAATCTTAATCCACCGGCACTGCTGCAATCGATAACACCGATAGTAATACAAAGTAATCGATTCCATTGTGAACGGAATTTCCGTTGGAGCTTCCGTGGTGCTACGGTCACACTAGCTGGTTAAATATTCAATTTTTTTAAGTTACCTATTTTTAACGCATTTTATTTAAAAACAAGTTGTGTATTTTGAATGAAGATTAAAGGGGATTAAGAAAAGAGAGCCTTATGCTGGTTTATGGAGTACAGAACTTTCAAGGACTGCAAAAGCTTACCAGCGCTATTTCCGAATACTCGATACATCGATACTTTCGTGAGTGGCTGACGCAGCTCCAGTTTGGTCCTTCCAGCTGGTATCGTATCTGTTACCTGATATGGAGCAGCAGCCCCATGCGAGAGCCTCCTCCTCGACGGCGAGTGGCAAGCCCCAGGACTCTGGCGTACTCACACGCGAGGACTTCGACGGCGGACCCGTCAGCATCGACGAGGTGGACACGGGCCTGTTTCTGGGTAAGAAGCTCTGCTCTGCTTCGCTCCATGGATTTTGCAACATCCTTCATTTCGCCCACGCAGGCAACCTCACAGCAGCCACGCACATGGAGACGCTGCGCTCCTTCAAGATCACGCACATCCTCACGCTGGACTCGGTTCCCCTGCCGCAGCACATCCTGGAGGCCAGCTTTCTGACCACCAAGTACATCCAGAGTAAGCCGATTAATCAGTAGCTCCGCGGGTGATGCATCAATCCAGTCCCTTGTTTCAGTCGCCGACATGCCGCGCGAGGACATCCTGCAGCATCTGGAGGGCTGCGTGGACTTCATCAGCGCCGCACTGGCCCAGCAGGGCAACGTCTTGGTTCACTGGTAAGCATCCTAGACTGACACCAAACACTGCTCTATCCACTTACCGTCCTTGCTGTCCACAGCTACTTCGGCGTGAGTCGCAGCTCCTCCACAGTCATCGCCTACATGATGAAGCGCCACAACCTGGACTTCCTGCCCGCCTACGAGCTGGTCAAGGCAAAGCGCCGCTTTGTCCAGCCGAACGCCGGATTTGTCAGCCAGCTAAAGCTCTTCCGGCGCATGGGCTGCAAGATAGACCCCAACTGCCAGCGCTACAAGATCCACCGCCTGCGCCTGGCCGGCGAGCAGATGCGCAAGGCCAAGATCCTGCCGCAGAGCTTCCACAGCGTTGTCCGTCCGGACCCGGATATCACGCGCGAGAACCCAGAGCCGATAGTGTTTCGCTGTCGTCGCTGCCGCCGCGTCCTGGCCTCCAAATCGCACGTGCTGGAGCACAAGCCGCGCGACAGGCCGCCGCAGGAGGTGGTCCCCAAGGAGAAGGAAGAAGCCGCTGGCCAGGGTCAGTCGCAAGATCAGGCCGAGAATCCCAGTGGCCCCCGGATGCTGGAGCAGCTGGCCGAGCGCATCCGCCAGTCGTCGCTCGGTTCGCCCGGCCATGAGGGCACGCCAAACTATTGCCGCAGCATATTGTTTGTGGAGCCCATTTCCTGGATGCACCGCATCATGCTGAACACCCAGGGCCGACTCTACTGTCCCAAGTGTGAGCAGAAACTGGGAAATTTTAGCTGGATCAACGGTTGGTTAAACGGCATTGCAAGCCCAGGACATCCTTGTTTATTCTCATCCTTCTGTTACAGCCTGCAAGTGTCCGTGCGGGGAGACGATGACGCCCGCATTTTACCTAATACCTTCCAAGGTGGAGCTCTCGAAGGCCGTGCAGAACGTGCAGACCACGGTTTAGGTGCAGCATGCACGAAGTAGAACGAGATGGCACCATTTGCGGGCTTACTTTATGCCCATCAAACGCAGATCGGCAATCGCCCACCTCGACTAAAGCCACGGCTTTGAGCGGTGTTTGCAGTCCCTTGAGAGGAGTATTGAACCAGACTGGAAGGGTATTAAATTGTGTTAATATAGTCCAATCTAAGGACAATTGCATTATACGCTTTGGTTTCTAACGTGTGACATCTTTGAAACCCCGCCTTTAAAGAAATCAACCTCGAGTGATTTTATGCACATCGAGGTTTCTCATATACCACATGTTAAATTAAATATGTAATGTTGGAATTGTTTTAAGATTACCCTATAGTTACATAGTTTCCTACCTAACAAAGTCTCACTTTTTTTCCTGTGCTATAAAACTGAGATCTTTAAAAAGCATACCTATAACAATACCTAATAATACCCCCTTGGGAAACGATCTCGAATCGGTTATAAACTTATTATCGAAGCTAGCATAATACAACAGGACACTTGTTTTCGATGGACTTCCCATAGTTAATCAAATGTAAACTAACATATCTCAGAAACCAACTTCGTATGAAATTAATTCGCCAAAAATCACTTTTCTTAAAATGAGAAATAATCAAAGAGTATATAATTCTTTCCAAAAGGCAATACAAACATTGACAATTCGGGTTAAGTGGAATTTTGTGAAACCAAAACTGAAAGGTTAGTAAGTAGTTTTATTTATAGTTGCAACTTGAAAATAATATTGTTTCATTTTAAATAGTTAGCCAATATATGTATATTTGCCTATATAATTAATTATACACTTAAGTGCATATATTGCACCCACATTTGTTGGAAACCATGATACAAAAATCGATTTTTGCTGTTCCATATGCATTTGCATAGCTTTTTGCATGTTACCAACACACACACTATAAATGTATTTTAGATATTTTAACCTTTTTGGAAAGCATTTTACGCAAAACGAAGGAAAACCCAAAAATATTTTCAATGACAATATCTAAATTTACGCAATTAATGTTATAATCAAGAGTTTATCCGCCATTAAGTCATGTCTGAGATGGTCGACCAAGAAACTGGAGATTGTGAACCGAAGGCAACCGGAAGCGGAAGTGTCCGAAATGTCAACTTCGTTGGACACTCAGACATGGGCATTACCTTATCGATATTGATGTGCTTTGTTGACCCATATAAGATATATGTACTGTATGTAAATGAGTGTGTATTGATATTAAAGTCAAAATCGTTTGTTTTCCATACCAAAATGTTTGCAATTTCGAGGAGTTTCCGGTTAAGCACTTACCTTTCGGGCTTTCGACGGTGCTTAAGCCAATCCAGTCCGCCCGGGCCCCGCATCCTGGCCGCAATCGATTTCGATAAGACCATCGTGCAGGAGGACTCCTATCTGGCAGTGAGCCAGCTGCTGCCCATCGGCCAGAGCAAGGAGCTGCAGGACCAGATCCCCAAGTGCGGCTGGCTGGGCTTCATCGGTCGCGTGCTGGAGCTGCTGCACAGCGAGCACAAGGTGGACTCCGCGTCGGTGGGAATGCGTGTGCGCCGCCTCCAGGCTGTGCCGGGGATGCTGCGAGTTGTGCGGCGGCTGGCCAGGAACCCTGCGGTCGATCTGTGCATCGTCAGCGATGCCAACTCCTTCTTCATCGGCGAGTGGCTGCGGGAGTACGCCATCGAGTGCCTCTTCACCGGCGTGTTCACCAATCCCGCCTGCGTCCAGGCGAGCGGCGAGGTTCTGGTGCTGCCCTACCAGGAGCAGGCCGACTGCGAGCTGTGCCCCTCGAATCTCTGCAAGGGCTCCGTGCTGGAGGAGCTTATTTGCAGCGGACTTTACCGGCGGGTGGTCTATGTGGGCGACAGCTGCAACGATCTGTGCGCCATGAAGCGGCTCCGGGAGGAGGACGTGGCCTGCATCAGGCGCGGATACGAGCTGCACGGGAAGCTGGCCGCCCACGGACCGGAACTCGCCTGCTCCGTGCTGGCCTGGCGCGACGGCCACGAGCTGGAGCAGCTCCTGGTGCCCAAAGTCGTCGATTAGTGTTTGTGTAAGGCCAGGTTATTAATGCTGCTGTTTTATTCGACTTAAAAATAAATCTTTTAGTATGTATACATAAGAATAATTTCACTTAATAAGGACTTAAGCTTTAAATTCCATGGAAAAGTAGATTACCGCCGGGGTCTCTCCAGCGTCTGCAGCTGGGCCCGTGCGTATATCCACTTTGTGTTAAGTAGACCGAAAACTTAGACTTATCGCTACCTATATATTCTGCGGCGGTACCAGAACTGTGTTTTTGCCTAATATTATTTCACACATGGTTTTCTTTTTAAATCAATCTTTGCTTTCTCCCGATCCTCACATTCCAAAATTGTATCTGTTCTTGTGCTTTTATCTTATAGTTACAGGTAATATATAAATATATATAGAATTTGTTTGCCTGTGGTGTGTGTGGGTTCGATTGTGGGGTATGTGTTAGCATAAATTACATTTATAATACATTCTTAGCCGTACAATTACAGAGTAGAACTTGGCTTTCATCGAATTTCGATCGAACGAAGGCCATTTTCCGCTTACGAATCTACTGAAACTAAACGAAAAAAAAAACCAAGCCGCTACCGCACATGAAGACACTACTTAGGTTGTGCTTAACTACTTACATGGGCTACAGGGCTGTAGTTCTTACAAATACATACATATACATGTTCAAAAAAATTCGGCGCATAAGACATTTAAAATCAAGAAATGGGGGACCCACTTGCGTGTGTGTATATATAAGATATAGATGCACAAGTATAAAGTTGCTTAGACTTAGAGGCTGAGAAAAAGACACTATTTCGACTGAAAAGTAAACAGTAACACGGAACAGTAAGCCCTACAGACATGGACAGGTCTCCAAGGACACGGGAATACAGACAGCACTCTCTCTTTCGATAAAAACTGAAATCTGAAGGCAATTGCGCGCAATTGAACTAAAATGCGTCAAATGAATTCTCTAGAAACAAATTGAAGTTCTGACTTAGGTGCTAGGCTACTCAAATTAGGCGTAAAAGACTTAAGCATAACGTGGTCTACTTGGTGTTTGGGTGCTTGTCATGTGTGTTCTTTTTATGTCGTTTGGTTGTTAACATTAGCAAAGTTAAGTAACATAACTATAATAGGAATATTCATATATATATATATAAAACAATCGCAATACGATGTACTGACAATAAAGAATAATGATAGTAAAAAAAAATCCTAAAATAGTTTCTCATTACGGCTCCTCCTCCTGTCGCATTCATTAATACTATGCATCTGTGTGTTTTTGGGATAGTGGGGGCGGGGTTCTGGGAAAGGGCGGCGCGCCCGGCGCTTACTATAAGTCCGTTAGAGTGCGCTTGGCACAATAACGTATGACCCCCACTCAGGCAACAACCGGAGGCGGAGCTATGCCGATGGGCGTGGCCGTCGGTGCTCCAGATCCAGCTCCTGCTGCCGCAGTGGCCGTTGCTCCCGTGGCCGCGACAGTCGCCGCATCCTCAGAGACCCCGTTCCCGCTGAAGGTGCTGCTGCTGCACTGCATCGTTGTGATATTGACCGCGTTCCCCGGATGCCGCTTGCTCATCGTTCCCGCCATGTTTGTGGTCACCGCCGACGATGACGACGACGCCTCCAAAACGGGCACAGCTGCCTTTGGACTCAGTGAAGCCGCCACCTCCGGAGAGAGAGCGCGGTCTCCATTAAGCGTCAGGCCGGGACTTGGTATCGGACTGGCATCCGTGCTTGCGGACATAGTCTGCGAAAAGGAGGCGACTGTCGCAGTCGCAGTCACGGTCGTCGCCGCCTCCGCTGGCTGCCGCTTGGGAGGCTTGCTCCGCGCACAGGGCACGCAGAACATGGCGGCATGCTCCCGCAGTTTTGTTAAGTGGTCAAACCTGTACTCATGCACCCATTTCAGTCGCTTGCTGCGCGACAACGCCTTCGATCGGTCCCCGTTGGGCGAGGGTCCCGCGGAGGCCTGGGACAGGGCGGCCACGTGGGGCAGACCCTCCGGCCGAGTGGCTCCGCATCGCATGCACACACAGCACCGTTCACAGCTCCAGCGTCCTGTAATTGATAAAGAGTTATGCTTGGCTACTTGATACTTGTACTTATTAGCATGTTACACTTACCATCCGGCACCGTCTTGAGACCCAGGCAGTAGATGTGGTAGCCTCGGTCGCACTGCTCGCAGTAGAGCATCTTTCCTGGCCGCTGACTGCTCCGGCACTTGATGCAGCACTTGCAGCCGGCGCACTGCCAGTTATAGTTCCTCACGCGACCCACCATTCGCTGGGGCATCTCAATGCAGCTGGGATGGACTGTAAAGTGAAGAAGGAACAGATATTAGCACGGAAGCGAAGCAACGGCTGGCGGATAACCTACCGCGCCTTCGGCAGCTGTAGCAGCGGATGAAGGCCTCCGGCATGTCCCTAGCATTGCGATGCTGGCTGCGCAGGCAGACACCGCAGTTGGACAGCCTGGTTGACGGCGAGGACTCGTTCTCATCCTCATCCTCGCTGCCAGCTCCACTCGAGGCACCGGTCGAACTGCAACAACTCGAGCTGCTGCTAGAGTCGCTTTCATCGCCGCTGCCCTAAAATACAAACAGAAAATGGTATGCGATTACTAAATCTGATCTAACAACTTAATATATAAATATACAAATATATTTTTCATAAGGACTGCACAACAAACGTACCGTATCACTGCTGCTTCCGTTGCCGCTGGATGCGGATGAGAGCGACTGCGCGGAGGAAGTGCTGGAGCTGCTGGCCGTGCGGACCTTGTCCGTCTGCTGCCGTGCCGATCTTCTGCTGCGCCGAATGGGCGCCGCTGCCATTTGGGTCTTGATCGCAGACGGCTCTTGCCCCAGATCTTTGGCGGCCGAGGCGGGCAATTTTATTTCTTCACTGCCAGAAGCTTCGTCGTGTCCCTGCAGCAGCTGCGCCATCACATCAGCAGGCACATCCAGTGCCGTGTCCAGTGGATAGGCTCTGCAGAAAGGGAATTGTTACTAGAGAGTGCCAAACAATAGAAAGTCTGCGAAAGAGACGACTTACCGTAGCTCGGCGGGCTCGAAGTGGCGATATGCCAACGAGAACTGGTCCGGCACCACCGTAAGCGGATAGGCGTAGTCCGAGTCGCGGAAGGCCTCGTCGTAGACTCGGGGCGGCAGAAGAGTGGGCGGTTCCGGCACATTTTCCGCTTCCGCCGCCGCCCGCACCACATTCACAATAGAGCGCTGTAGGCAGGTGGAGGTGGGCGCCGTCCTATGCAGCGGCTGATTTATCGTAAATGTCTGCAGATCCAGACAGACCTGGCGCTCATCCTTGCGGCTGATTACGTGAACATGATAAAGAGATAGGGCCATTAGAAAGCTGTGCCTTTGCCCTGCAAGCAGTGCAAGAATATAACTTACGTCTTGTTGAAGTAAACGTTCCACTTGCTAGCCGATAGCATGGCACGGTCACGCGCTTGAAGACCTTTTCCTGCCCCAACCGTCAGTCCCAGAGCCTTCTGCTTAGCCTCGATCTCGCGCAAGTGCTTCTGGCGAATGTACTCCTTATACTCTTCATACTTATCGTAAAAGTCCGCGTACATAATGTCCAGGATGTCGGAGGCCCACACGGCGGTGATGCCCAGGTCGCACATCCGCTCGCTGACCAGTCCCTTCTCCTGCAGCCAATTGCGCTCCTCCATGTCGACGGCGCGGCGTGGCAGATCCGGGTACTTGCGCTTGAAGCTCGTGATGCCCAAATAGAGGGCCACCTGCTCTTGAATCATAAAGGTGTCACGGTTTTTCGAAGGACAGCAACCTTTGGGCGGTGGCCAGTCGTACTCCGCAATGCTGGAGGCGCTGTAGTCCGTGCTGAAATTGTAGACGGATATGTAGAGTTAGACCCGATATGTAATGGGTTTATGGGGATGCACTTACTCTTCGGCCACGCAAATTTCCATCTTTTTTTTCTTTGGACGTTTGAGCGCTGAGCCCAGAATAGCGTCGACGGACTGGCCCTGGTTCGAGTCGATCATGCTTACATTGCTCACCATGGACGACTGTGACTCCTCGTTGTTAAGAAAGTCGGGTTGCCTGCAGAAGGGAGAATCATTTCTTTAAAATGGTGCCTGTATGGCATGCCCAATCGGAGACTTACTTCTGTGGCGTTAGCGGAGGTTCCATTAGGCTGGTCATCGACTGACTGCTGTTGCTTAGATCCGCGCTCATACGCGTGTCCTCCTCAAACACTTGCGGCGACTGAGGAAATTAACGGATAACAAAAAAAAATCTTAAATACATTCCTCAAGATCGAATTGTCTTCAGAAACTTGGTTATTAAAACAACAACGCACGAAATATAGGGGATAGCATTCGACACCTATTCGAAAGGGTTTACCCTATGTACTTAGCGCCTATTTCCGTTTCTATTAAAATGCTTGAATTAAACTTTATTTCCACTTTTTAGTTTATTCTTGAAAAAAAAATATTTTATTTTAACAGCTCCTATTTATTTGGTAGTAGTAGAAGTAGCTGTGCCATTATTGATCCAATATAAATAAAAAAACATTTTTTAAATGCTTTAAAATAATTGTTTAATATTATTGCATTGCTGCATTAATATCCTTCATAATCCTTTCAGCTTAAAGAATTAGTTTGATTTTCGCACATGTTTAAACCTGCAGTCGCAAAGACGCCGAGCGGAGTTGCCAGCTCTCAACGAAATGCACACGCAAAGCTTCACTGAAAGAGCTCGCAGCTCGGCGAGAGAGAGCGAAAAAGAGAGTGACTGCGACTGCAACAGCAGCAGCAGCAGGTGTGGTGAAGGTGGACAACCGTCTGCGAACACACACACGCATGTCCGATTGGCGAGAGCCAAACAAAAACTTCAGCTGATTAAAATCGCAGGTGAAGCCAACAACAATCACAGCGACTGCGCCGCTCAGTTCGCAGCTGCTTCTTTTTTAGCTCCCACTGCTCCCCCTCCCCCATATCACCAATCCGCTACTGCAGGCCGTTGGCAATGAATTCACTACATGGCGCGCGCCTTTGTTTTTAATTACGACACGTTAGCCCTCACTGTGTGTGTTTGCGAATGAGTGTATGGGTATGTGGGCAAATTTACGTAACGAAACATAAACAAGAAGGCAATGTAATGGAAATTGTAAGCGACAATAGAAGCCCCAACTGTACTGACCATCTTCAACACGAAGATGCCCCATATTTGTGATAGCGAGAACTGCAGTTCTCGTTTCCGTTCCCGCTACTCGCAACATGAGAGTAACGAGTTAGCATGGCGTGTGGTGCCACTACAGTGTCTCGTTGGCTTTTATCAACACAATTAGTATTGTGCTTGCTTTAAGGCATTCATTTATAACCAGTTATGATCAGTTAACTAGTAGCCCTTTTTATTTACATGTTTTAAAAGAAACCAACGACGTTCTCAACAATTTCTATAGCACTCTCGACGAGTCGAATACAAGAATAACTAGATTTATATAAATTAAAATCAAACTTTCAGATTATTAAAAAAAAAAATGACTACACAAGTCGTACTACTAAAATCAATCCGTAAAACGCAGTCTCACACTTACCGGACTGAACAAGCCTTTGAGTCTCTCGGGATCGGGCTGGTGCTTCAGACCTCCAACGCAGCGCGGTCGACTCATAGCGATGGCCTTGGCAACGGCGCTTGCTCCACGGCTCATCCGCGGCGCCCGTGGCTGCGTGGTTGGTGTTGTGGACCCTGTGCCTCCGCCTCCGGCGCTGGCAGCTCGGTCTGCCGAAGAAGAGCCTCTATTGCGGCCGCCTCCCCTGGATCCCCTGCCACGTCCGCGTCCTCGCGTCGGAGTTGCCATCGAAAGCATCGGTAACGTCGCGACGGATTCGTCTGCGAAAAGTTGTTTGCGTTTCATTAGATGTGCCAGGATATAGACAATAATTTCTTACCTCCGGAGTTGTCCAGCGCACTGTTGTAGTTGTCCTCATCGTGTGAATCTTGCTGGCTGCCGCCGGCACTGCCACCGCTGATGCTTGAGGGGCGCGGGGAGCGCAGCTGTTGGGTGGCCATGATCGAGGAAAAATCGTTTGGCTGGAAGATGACATCGGGCAGCGGGTCGGAAGAAGACAGAATAGTTGTCGGAGGCAGCATGGAGCTGCTGCCGCTCCCGCTGATCACCTGCTGGTTGGCGGCAGCGCCCGAGGAAGTCGACGAGCTGGACGAGCACATGGTTAGGTCAATCTGCGCGGTGAGAGCGAAGGACATGCTGCTGCTGTTATTGTTGTTTGACTCGGCCTCCAAGACACCAAACTGAGGCATCGCCGGCGGCGGCGGCGCCAGCTGGCTATGCTGGGCACTGGCCTTGCTCTGGCGCTTTCGCGTGGATTTGGGAGTAGGCTGCAGGCTAGCGTTCGGGCTGGGATTGTGGGTCGTGGTGCGCCGCGTGGCTCTCAGCTGGCGGTGGTCGCGACTTTTGGGAGTTTCCAGCGCACCGGGAAGTTCTTCGTCGATTATCCGAGCATTTGGCTCGCACAAGGACGAGTTCTTCGTCGCCGCGTCCTTCAGCGCTTGGCTCACGCTAACCATATCGATGGCCAGTCGCTTGCGTAGCAGTTGTACGCGTCGCGACTTGACAGCGCTACTGGCCTCCTCCTGTGGAGTGTCGGGCTTGGGAGTGACTGCTGCAATGGCCCCGGCAGACTCGGCTGTGCTCTGGTTCTGAATTCGTTTCGGACGCCCCCGTTTCTTGCCCGTGCCCGCCGACGTAGCTACCGGGAGCGGGAGCGGAGTGTGCGGCTGTTCCAGCGGATCCTGGGCCTTGGCGTCGTCCAGTTGGACCTCCGAGGACAGGGCTCCATTCTGGTCCGGCGTAGATATCGCATGCTGTTGGGTGGGTGGAAAAAGAGCATCCTCCAGGTCTGTGTTGAGAATGCGCTCGTGCTTCTGCTTGCGCGAGCGATGTGACGGCGGCAGCGCCTGCAGCGATTCGCCGGGACTGGCATTGCACTTCCTGGCGGGATCGTGACAGTTCTGTGTCTGCTGGTCGTTCTCGTCATTGTCCATGCGTCTCTGTTTGTTGGGAGGTATCTGCAGCGGGTAAAATAATATTAAAACATACAGCTATTAAGAAACTCGGCATCGGCATTTAAATCTTACGCCACTACTTGGAGATTCGTTGCCCTCGCTGCTGGTGCGCTTTAAGTGGTTCTCGTTGTTGTTGTCCAGCTCCTGCATCTCCTGGTCCTCCAAGTGCTGATCGTCACTGAGAGCTCCGGCATGCTTGCGGTTGGTTTGGTGATGGTTGTTGAACAACGGAAGGGGGTGCTCATCGTCCATGTAGGGAACCCTCGGACTGCCATCAGGCGTGTCCAAGATCTCGATAGACTCGATGGCAGGTTGCGCAGGATTCGCGGAGGCCTGCGGACCAACGGCCGTTTCGCCTCCTGCCGCAACAACAGATCCTCCTCCACCGCCGCTAACGCCACCATTGGCCATCAGGCGTTCGGTTAGCTGGGGATACTTGCTGGATTTGCTCTGAGGCGTGGCCGTGGTGAAGCCCTTAGCCGGCGCCGTCAGCTGGCTAAGCAGGATGTTTGAACTGAGCGAGGCAGTTTGCTGGGTGGTAAAATTAACAGGTGCAGCTTGCGCACGCAGGCACTCGATGAGCAGGTTGTTCGGCGAAATGCGTCCCGTAAAGTTGTTGGGTACATGCGCGGG
Source organism: Drosophila suzukii (assembly GCF_043229965.1). NCBI lineage: Eukaryota > Metazoa > Arthropoda > Insecta > Diptera > Drosophilidae > Drosophila > Drosophila suzukii. Next base: position 1,272,945 of record NC_092084.1, on the reverse strand, counting down.
CGAAGAGCCCGGCGACGGGGACGACGTCAGGTCTACCATGTCCACCACGTTGTGCTGCGGCTGGGCAGGCTTTCCGGCTTTGTTGATCTTGCTCGCACCGATGGCGATACCATTGCTGGCGGCCAGTGGCGGCAGGTTGTGAAACATCTTGGGGTCGTGCCCCTTGGACAGCGAATCGTCGATTACCATGTCGTCAGAGTTGCGGCGACCCTCGTCCGAAGCAGCCGCCGCCGTATCTGCGTCCGGGTCGGAGAAGCCGCAGAACTCCTGACTGCTGCTGTTCGACTCGCCGCCATTCGTCATCGGAGCGTTCGTCACCGTCGGCGTAGGATTGGCCGCTGTGGGCTTCGGGACTGCCAGCTTGGAAGTCGCCGATATCGGCTTCTCCTCGAGCACCGCACGCACCTTGTGCTTGGGCGAGCACAGATTCTTGATGGTCAGCTTGGGCAGGGGTTGCAGCTGTTGCGGCTCCACCTTGGCCGCCGGCTCGTCCTCAAGCAGCTCGATGGACTTCGTCTTTATGGTAAGCTTGGGGATGCTCTGGGCGTTGGTCAGGTCGTGCGTCATAATGACCGTGTGCATGGGCTCTTGACCGCCGCCGCTGCCTCCCGTCTTGATGGTTAACTTTGGTATCTGCTGCTGCTGGTGCGGATGCTCCTCGCTGCTGCTGATGCAGCTGCTTCCCGCCAGCGTTGTCTTGATCATCAGCTTGGGCACCGTCTGCATCTCCGCCAGAGAGGACGACGACGACGAAGAGGAGGAGGACGAGGCTGAAGAGGAAGAGGCGGAGGCGGGGGAAAGGCTGGACAAGTGGGCGTCGTTCTTGGCGGGCATCGCCGACTGGACTCCGCCACTCACTGCCGACGAGCACGACCCAGAATTGGAGTTGGAGCCAGAGGCAGCCGGGTTTTCGGGCAATTTGATGGTCAGCTTGGGCACCACGCTGCCCACGCGCCTCTCGTTCGCGGCGCGGATGGTCAGCTTTGGCACTATGTGCGGGGTGTTCCGCAGTTGTTGGCCGAGAGTGCTGGCCACCTCGTCCTCGGCGCACGATGAGGAGCAGGAGGAGGCGTCCGCGTCGAAGGCGTCCTGCGGCTTGGCCACCAGGCCTCCTTCTCCACCTCCTCCGCCGCCGCTGCAGGGCAGATGGATGCGCAGGGGTTCCACGCGCCTCTCATCGCCCGGCGGCTGAGATTCATTTGGGTTTGAGTTGGGGCTGGAGTGCATGGAGAGCTTCAGGATGATCTTGTGCCCGTCCCGCTCCTCGCCCTCTACCGTGATCGCCGTGGCAGCCATTGCTCCACCCGCTGCTCCCGCTGGTGCTTCTCCGGATGCTGAGCTGGCCGATGCAGATGCAGATGCTCCAGTTGTGCTTGGGGCATCGTCGCACGGCGTCGTCGGAGGCGGCTGCGTCGGCGGAGGCGACGCTGTGGTGCTGGTTATATGGCCGGGCTGGTTGTGCTGATGCTGCAGTGCCCCCTCGCGCTGCTGCTGCTGTGGCTCCTGCTCCTGATCCTGATCCTGATCCCGCTCTTGATCCGCATTCAGCTGCTGATCCCGCTGGGCTGGCGACGACGTGGAGCTAACCCGCTGCTCCTCCTCGCTCGTGCTGCTCGCTGCCACTGACTTTGAGTTGCAGTTGGGCTGGAGGCGACCTGCTGCTCCTGCTGATCCTGCTGTAGACGTGGCGGCTGCCGATTCTACCGCTGTTCCCGATTCCGATCCTGATGACGATGTCGCTGCTACCATCTGCTGCTGACGTAAATCATTCATTGCTATATTCGATTGTCCTGTGGCCGCCAGCCTGAAAAACGAGGAAAGGGGAGGTTCTTTAGACGGTGTCTTGGAGTTTTATAATGGAAAATGCTTGATATCACAGCATGTTTATATTCAGAGAAAAGGTTTTCAATTACTAGCACTTCTAAGGAAGAATACCCTAGAACTATAGTATTCTATTCAATATAGTGTCTTGGAGTGTTATAAAGGGAACGATTTTGATACTACAGTATGTTTATATTCGGAGAACTGATTTGTAATTACTAGCACATCTAAGGCAAAGTACCCTAGAACTACTCATTACATAGCAGTTATGGCAACAATTCGCAGAAATTTACATTATAAGTGGAGATATCACCGAATCCTAGGAATATCCCACATACATTCTGTATATTTGGCCCAAGGGAGGGATTTTGTTTAGATTGAGAAGAGACAAAATGAAAGGGGAACGACCTACACACACACACACACGCACACACAGGAACTGAAACACACTCACATGCACACGCTTTGGAGCCTGAAGAAATAAAAGAAAATTGAATAAAAGCCGGACAAAGTTAGGGATCTAATTTTAGCACATGGCCAAATTATTACTCCTCCAATTGTGTCCAAAAGGGAGGCTCCCTTAGCCAGATTCCAATTTTCCGATCCGATTCGCTTTTTGGGCGGTGAAAAACTATCGCTCGAAAATGCCGCGAAAAACTCCGAGCGGAATAACAACAACAACACTTAATAAATAATAAGCGCTACAAACATGCGCACACAGCTGTCGATTCGAATGGGGAGAAGGAGAACGAGGAGGAAGCGAAGATGGGAAGAGCGAAGCAGCGGAATAGGCAAGTACTGAGAAAGCCGCGCCGCCACGAATTATGGCCTGTTTTTAATGTGTGTTGGCAACACTGAACGCGCACGGCTCGAATTCACCACACTGGCTTGCAAACCCACCACAGCAGTCGCCGCTGCATGGAGAAAATACACACACACATATATGTACTACATACGGGTTGGCTGGCCTGTGTATATGTGTATGTACTGCCCAAAATGCAAGCATCTATCTTGCATTATTATTATTACATTCACGATTTTTAAAGGGGGGCGCTCAGGGCGCATAGCGCAATATCAACAACTATGCACTGGACAACAACGACGCCAGCAGCAACAACAACAATAACGAGGCAGCGACAAGCAAACGGCAAACTCACCATGCGGCAAAGTCGTCGCTCAGAGTCAGACAAAAGAAGATGGAGTAGAAGAGCAAGAGCGCCTGGTTTTGGGTTTGCTTTTGATTTTGATTTGCGTGCACAATTCGCGATTCCGATTCCGTTTCAGATTTGCTGGCATTGGCATGCTCATATTTCTATGCACTTTGACTGCTCTGGTGCTTATTCGTTTTTGGGCGTTTTAGCGAGAAGTAAAACACACTTTTTCAATTCATTTCGTTTCGATACGATTCCGAAGCACTGGGCACTCGACCGCAGTAGGCAGGCACACGCACACACTCGCAGGGCCAGCGGACGGTGCACACACACAGACACAGCCACACGCACACAACGGCAACACACACGCACACACGGACACCACAGACAAGCGCAACGAGCGCTCTCGGTCGCCGTTGTCCCACTTTCCGTGTATTGGTTTCGTTTCGTACACTTTTCCACGCACTTTTAACGATTCGAATTCGATGGTAGTACAACAAGACAACGCATTTAAAGCCGGAGCAAACCTCAAAAAAATATCCAACACCTTTGCCGCACCGCACGCACGCATTCATACGCAGACGGGTTCTGTTCTCGTTCTCGGCGCGCGTCGAACGTTCTTATGCATTCATTATTAAACGGTATGCTCTGCTTCGCCTGTCTGCTTATGTTTTTTTCTTACCGATTCCGAGGTACTCGTCACGACATGAAAATCCGTGTATGTGTCGATAAGGTTATCGGGTTTTGGGGAATTTCGGTCAGCATTTTCGCTGGGATTTTTAGTATTTATATACTGTTATTTGGTATTTTAATACTTAGTTTTGGTATTTTCCACCTAGTGGTGGTACGAACCGGGTGGGAAACTTGGGAGCTGGTACTTCCGGCGAAAAGAGTTATCGTTAGCGATGTAAGATTTTCCTTCCAAAAAACGCAGCGCGTATTTTCGATCCTGTTTCGAGTTTCTGTTTTTCGTCATCAACATGGTCGCTGTTTGCTGCAGGTGCGGTCTTGAACCGTATAATTCTCCGTATTGCATCAACAAATCGACGTACAAGTTCCACTGCTTCTGCTGCGCCAAGACTCCGCCGGAAAGGTGCTCCAAGTGCAACGTCGGAATTGACGAGGAGCCCGGACTGTGCACCGGCGGAGAACCGCGCACCTTTGTGGACACCGAGACGTTTTTGTAGGGAAATGATCGTGAAACATTTTCTTGGAACGTAGATTCAATGAAAATCAAAAAGGGCGCCAATAAGAATTTTTAAGAGTTGCCCTTGAACCGAAAATCGTTTTTTCTGTGGTATTTTCTAAAAGCGCGCACAATATCGGAAGTATTGTTGTTTTCAAAGCAAACATCGATAAAACATTGATTAATAAAAAATTATTTGTATAAAGTAAAAACCTTAATTTGTATTGAATTAATAACTGTCACGATTTATTATGTTTCCTTTTTATGAGGTGAAAAATAAAAATGGTTGATTTTTTTGTCATTGAAAAATGAATCATTGTATAGAATGTGGGCAAGCAGTTCGGTATTTTACTTTTCTTTTTAAAACCTATCAACTTTTTATCTATCACTAATTTTATTTCAAAAAGTGTGAAAAAAGAGTGATTTTGTTTCACGAATTTACATTTATAAATATATTTTTAGATTTGTGGCAGAAAAATCGATAGTCGCTGAAGGCATCGATGATTTCACAACTCCGAATCGACGTGCTGCCACCTCTAATCTGCATCCGAGCAAGTCGTCACTTGTTTTCTTTTCTATTCCATCTTTTTAAACTTGAACCGACACGAACTAACAATTAACAGGAACATCGGCAAGTGCAAGCGACGCGACGCCATTTTGCGAGCCAAAACCCCAGTAGGTCTTGATTTCCCGCTAGTTGACGGAACGCGCGGCAAAAAGCGAAGACCCAGATCCTCGCAAGCTTCTACGAAAAACAAACGTCGCGATGAGTGCGCAGCCAAGCCCGCTCATGAATCCCCAGCAGCAGCAGCAGAGCGAGCAGGAGAAGGTAAGTGGGCGTGCGGACCTACCATGGCACGTGCTAATCCCATTCTGCGCTAGGTCTACCAGTGGATCAACGAGCTGGCCCACCCGGACACCCGTGAGACCGCTCTGCTGGAGCTGAGCAAGAAGCGCGAGACCGACCTGGCACCCATGCTGTGGAACAGCTTCGGTACCGCCTGCGCCCTGCTCCAGGAGATCGTCAACATATACCCCTCGATAACGCCGCCCACACTGACGGCCCACCAGTCGAACCGCGTATGCAACGCGCTGGCCCTGCTGCAGTGCGTCGCCTCGCATCCGGAGACGCGCACGGCCTTCCTGCAGGCCCAGATACCGCTGTACTTGTACCCCTTTCTGTCGACCACTTCGAAGACCAGGCCCTTCGAGTACCTGCGTCTGACCAGTCTGGGTGTCATTGGAGCGCTGGTCAAGGTGGGTGAAGGGCAGCTACGCTATCAGGCCTATTGGTAGCTTATAGCATGTGTTTTTCTTCTCCCTCCGACAGACCGACGAACAGGAGGTGATCACCTTCCTGCTGACCACTGAGATCGTGCCTCTCTGTCTAAGCATCATGGACAGCGGCTCGGAGCTGAGCAAGACCGTGGCCACTTTCATCATCCAGAAGATACTGCTCGACGAGTCCGGCCTGTCGTACATCTGCCAGACCTACGAACGCTTTTCGCACGTGGCCATCACTCTGGTAGGTATTGATTTCCCGGCCAGTAAATGGGTTTACTAACCAATCGATCGGTTTCAGGGCAAAATGGTAATCCAGTTGTCGAAGGATCCCTGCGCCCGCCTGCTCAAGCATGTGGTGCGTTGCTATCTGCGCCTCTCGGACAACACTCGGTGCGTATTGGTGTACTGTTTGTAAATAATGAACTTAAACACTAAATAATATTCCCCTTTCTAGCGCTCGCAAAGCCTTGGGCCAGTGTCTGCCGGACCAACTGCGTGACGGCACCTTCGCACTGTGCCTGCAGGACGACAAGTCCACCAAGCAATGGCTGCAGATGCTGCTCAAGAACCTGGAGCTGGGCGCCACCCCGCAACAGATCGGCATGTCGCCGCTGGGCACCTAGACAGTCAAGGCACGGAAGCGCCTGCACCCGCGCCCTTTCAGTATTGCTTAGGCGTCTGCCAGGGCCCGGCATCCAACAATACAACGTACAAGCGACCTTGCAAGCGCCAACGATGAGTGAGCTCCGTCTGCTGGTAACTGCTCTACCGAATAATATACTTAATAAGCTTGCACGCGATTGCCTGTGTAACCTAAGCAGAGCTGTAATATAATTATACATATGTACCGATAAAATAATGTTTATGATAAGTTTGTCACTGATAGCAAATAAAGAACCTCAAGCAGACGATGTATTTAAAAATAAAGGTTGCACTTTCTATTGTTGGCTACCTACCACTTAAGGAAAACCGCTAGGAAACGATTTAGATCTTTTGGAACTTTATAGTTAAGATAAAGTATTAAAACAATTTATTACTATTACTATTATATTACTATTAGTACTTAAAAAAACATTTGCAAATGCGCAGATGCAGTTTCTGCATCTCTTGGCTGCCTCTCTCTCTTTCCAAGGCACACAGGCATGCTGCCATCCCGCTCTGGGCCGCGCTGGGACTCACCAACCCACTCCACCTCCACCCATTCGAAACCCCAGTAAAAGGCAATCGGGTGCAGTAACGGCAAAACACACATTAAAATGCATATAATATGGACACTCATATACAGCTTGCGATAAATTCAATTACAACAAGTTACAATATACACACATGGATTAAACATTAACAGCCGCAGCCAAAAATTGACTCCTTGAACTGGCGCACACACCACTGAAATTGTACTGTTTGAGAGACAATGTGTTTTCTGCAGGTTAGAGTCCTGGCACACAGGTCCACCTATCATACTTGGCATAGTTGGTGCAGTAAAGGGAGGGAGGGGATTAAACATAAAACAGACCAGACCACATGATGGAACAATGATGATTGGGTTGTGCATGGGGATGTGGATTTAAGACCTTCACGAGTACTTCCTGGCATCGTAGAACCGTATGATTAGCATCGAAGCATCACCAAAAAATCCAACATCTCGATTTTCCAACTCGCCTGTTTAAGGAATTCTCAAAAGAATTCGCGTTCTTCTATACCAGCCTGTACTAAAAAAATTCGCGACCCCACACACAAGTGATACTACGGTTCTGCGATGGCAATCGTTTCTACTTACTCGTGGAGGTCTTAAATGCGTATACCTTAAATGCCTTCCTAATTCGGCGACTTGGTCGAGCCGGGAGACAATGATGATTGGGTTGTGCATGGGATGTGGATTTAAGACCTTCACGAGTACTTCCTGGCATCGTAGAACCGTATGATTAGCATCGAAGCATCACCAAAAAATCCAACATCTCGATTTTCCAACTCGCCTGTTTAAGGAATTCTCAAAAGAATTCGCGTTCTTCTATACCAGCCTGTACTAAAAAATTCGCGACCCCACACACAAGTGATACTACGGTTCTGCGATGGCAATCGTTTCTACTTACTCGTGGAGGTCTCAAATGCGTATACCTTAAATGCCTTCCTAATTCGGCGACTTGGTCGAGCCGGGAGCCACCGCCGATGCTCGCCGAGCCGCCACGTCAGGAGCCTCGGCTTCGTCATCCTGATCTGCATCGTCCTGCAGCTGCGGGGTCTTCAGCTGCGGCAGGGCCAGCATCTGGTCCATCAGGTCAAAGCCGCTCTTCCAGATCAGCAGCTGGGCGCGCAGCTTTAACTTGCTGCGGTTGCGCAGCAGATGCTTCTCCATGGCGAAGCCCTTGCGGGCGCAGGCAAAGTCGCAGGCCCGCTGCCGCAGCACGGGGCAGATGTCGTTGTTGCCGTCGCCCACGTAAAAAACATGGTCGTACCGGATGCTGCGCCGCAGGTCCTGCTCGATGACAAAGTGCTCCAGGACGCGGCCCTTGCACAGATTGCTGGCGCTCAGCTTGCAGTCCGACTGCTGATGGTGAGCCCGGACTAAAAGCCGTCCGGAGGCGTCGAACTCCGCCGGATTGGTGAAGACGGCCACGAAACAGTCGGCCAGGTTGTGCGCCCGCAGCCATTCCTCGATGAAGACGCTGTTAGAGTCGCTGATGATGATCAGGTCGTAGTGCAGCCGCTTGGCCAGGTGCTTGATCAGCCGCACGAATCCGGGCACCTCCGGGATGCCCCGGATGGTGTCCCGGATCCGGGCCTCCGGCACCTGTTGCTCATGCAGCAGGCGGAAAACCTCGGCCATGTACTCCGTCCAGCAGTCGTTCTCCACCAGCTCGTTGGCGCGGGCGCTGGTCACTTCCGTGGGCAGCAAATCGCGGACCACGGTGTCTGTGTTTTGGGACACGATCGTGTGGTCAAAGTCGAAGGCCGCCAGACGACGGCGCTGCTGCTTCTTCAGTTTGCAGCTGGCCACGGCCGCAGCAACGGCGGCGGGGGACTGCTTCGAGGACATTCTGTGGCTGGACTCCCAAATCCGTTCAGTTCGAGGACATCGCGGGGGTGTGCAGAATCATCGATGTACCGATGGCTGGACTCTCAAGGATGTGGAAAAAATCAAGTATCAATACATCGATATTTTTGAATAAAAATAGGTATTTATCGTATATCGTGATATTTTTTCACCTGATATATCGGAACACTAGACGTATGCGCAATTGTTGCACCGCAGCAAACGTAGTGTCAGCAAACGTAAGAGCCACGTAAGTGGTAGGTAAGGGATCTTAAAAATATATCAACGTATTTTACATTAAAAAAAGGTAACATCATCTTTTTTATCGAAAATTTAAAAAAAAAAAAAGTTTTGAGATTTAAATGCCAATCGATTGGGAATTTAATTACGAGCTCAACGAGATATGACATTCCTTATTCCGGCTCCATTTCGCAATTTGTCGGCGAAAAAACGGATAATTTTTGAGCAAAAATAGGGAGTAGCATTTTTTGGACGAAAAAATCGTTTATTTTAAGCCGTTTTTCAGTCGTAATTTAGTCAAATCGAGGCGCACAACAAAAAGACCGACTGTTTTGAACAGCTAACAACCTAGGCTAACGATCCACATCACTTTCTGGAAAATAATTTTTTGGACCAATTTTCGCATTTTTTTTAAGGGGTTACATCATCTATTTTATCGAAAATTTAAAAAAAAATAAAGTTTTGAGATTTAAATGCCAATCGATTGGGAATTTGATTACGAGCTCAACGAGGTATGACATTCCTTATTCTGGCTCCATTTCGCAATTTGTCGACGAAAAAACGGATATTTTTTGAGCAAAAATAGGGAGTAGCATTTTTTGGACGTAAAACACGTTTATTTTAAGCCGTATTTCAGTCGTAATTTAGTCAAATCAAGGCGCACAACAAAGAGACCGACTGTTTTCAACAGCTAACAACCTAGGCTAACGATCCACATCACTTTTTGGAAAATAATTTTTTGGACCAATTTTTGCATTTTTCATGAGGGGTAACATCATCTTTTTTATCGAAAAAGGTTCAAAAAATAAAGATTTGAGATTTAAATGCCAATCGATTGGGAATTTAATTACGAGCTCAACGAGGTATGACATTCCTTATTCCGGCTCCATTTCGCAATTTGTCGGCGAAAAAACGGATAATTTTTGGGCAAAAATAGGGAGTAGCATTTTTTGGACGAAAAAATCGTTTATTTTAAGCCGTTTTTCAGTCGTAATTTAGTCAAAACGGGGCGCACAACAAAAAAACCGACTGTTTTGAACAGCTAACAACCTAGGTTAACGATCCACATAACTTTCTGGAAAATAATTTTTTGGACCAATTTTTGCATTTTTCATAAGGGGTAACATCATCTTTTTTATCGAAAAAGGTTCAAAAAATAAAGATTTGAGATTTAAATGCCAATCGATTGGGAATTTAATTACGAGCTCAACGAGGTATGACATTCCTTATTCCGGCTTCATTTCGCAATTTGTCGGCGAAAAAACGGATAATTTTTGAGCAAAAATAGGGAGTAGCATTTTTCGGACGAAAGAATCGTTTATTTTAAGCCGTTTTTCAGTCGTAATTTAGTCAAATCGAGGCGCACAACAAAAAGACCGACTGTTTTGAATAGCATACAACCTAGGCTAACGATCCACATCACTTTTTGGAAAATAATTTTTTTAACCAATTTTTGCATTTTTCATCATATTTTTTATCGAAAAATTTTCAAAAAATAAAGGATAGAGATTTTAGTGCCAATCGATTGGACAAAATCCCAAAAAATTAAAAAAGCCAAATCTAGCTATAAACCGTCTGAAAAGTCGCCTGCCACCTGACAGCTCGGCTGGAATACAACCCTGGCGTTTGACACTTTGACGTGGAACTGTCATTGGAAATCGGTCGACGCGGCAATAGGGTGTACTCGATTTCACTATTCCACTTGATTGGAAATTTTCGTTTGAAGCGGAGGTTCGTTGTGTGTGCTGGTTTCCCAGTCTATTTGTCAATTGAAACAATAAGTGAATAAACAAGGGCTCGGTTCCAAGCAACAGCAGAGGTTCAAATTCCCCGGGCCATTTGTGTTTTTTTCGGCCCTGGCCACATAAAACCGAATTCCGCTTCGGGGGCAATTAAAGACCTCGGTGGCCCTTATTAATGCTGATTATTTACCCTTGACCTCGGCTGGATGCTTGAGAATCCGATAAGGTGGCGGGACAATACAATTCCGCTAGATATTTCACCTGCGACGTCACCAAAATATAGCCACGTCACAGCTGACGTTGCGTGAAAGTGCTTGAAACCAGAAAATCAGATCCGTTCACTCATCCCCACTTCCCCCTCCCCTTGCAGCACCCGACACACTCTACACGACATGGACAAGGTTGTTAAGTTTGCCGAGCCCGGCCGCGCCTTCGCCAAGGACTCCATCCGCCTGGTCAAGCGCTGCACCAAGCCCGACCGCAAGGAGTTCCAAAAGATCGCCATCGCCACCGCCGTGGGCTTCTGCATCATGGGCTTCATCGGCTTCTTCGTCAAGCTGATACACATCCCCATTAACAACATCATCGTGGGCTCCTAAGTGCGGCTATCCCAAGTGGATATGGAGGAGGAGGAACCACAACCACAACATGGGATTAAACAAATTCAAATCATCCATTATAGCATACGTCAGATACACCTTTTTGTCCCTTAGTTAACATGCATTAGAGATTAGAGAAACTATGTGCATTCAGCGAATGTCTTTCTTGCAGAGTTTTCACATGCCTATGTGAGAACGTATTGTAAAATTTAAAAATTCCATTAAAAACTCAATTTTGAAGTGCATGATCCAGTTATTTAATAAGAAACCACTAAAAAAGGTAAACGAACAATTTTGTAACATTTGTTTGGGGGTCTGCCCTCGCTAATAAATGTTGAACCGATTTTCGACAAGAGTTTATTTGTTTATTTTTGAACTTTAAGCAAACAAGGTAGCCTATGGTTAGTTGTCATCGGCAGTATCAGTTGGGTGCACTTCGTTTGACAAAGACCAGTAGAAGACTCCTGAAATTTACAATTCCGATCATTTTAGTATTTGATTTCCTATATTTCTTTTACACTTTATACTCGCAGTAAACTTTAAACCTATATAATACAATACAATCATGAGTAAGTAAATATGAATTAGCGAAAAGCTTCAGCATGCATCTCTCTTTTCAAAATCTACGATCCCGTCGGCCTATTGTCGCACAGGTTGCTCCAGTCCGGGACGTGCTCGCTCTTCAGATACGTTTCTTTTACCAGCGAGCGCGTCTGGATGAGGTCCGTGGCACCGCACAAGGCGCCGCCTAGCCAGGCGGTGAAGTTCTGCTTGCCGATAGCATTGAAGAACTTGAACTGCAGCTCGCCGTGGAAGCGCTCGGCGTAGAACGGATCCTCGGCGAGCAGATGCTGCAGTTCCTGACGGAGCCGGGCCAGCAGACCCTGAACCATGGAGCCGCCGCCCACCAGAAACACACTCTCGACCAGGGCGCGTCTCACGTCCAGTGTGCAGTCGAGAATGGAGCGCAGGATGAGGTGCGGCAGGCTGTCCCGCTCGTTGCTGGGTTCAAACATGATCTCGTAGACGGTCTCACGCAGCAGGCCGGGCACCTGAATGATCGCATCGTTGTCGCTGACAATGTAGTCTACGGCCGGCGCGGGAGTCGGCTGATCCTGGCCACCACTTGACCTGGCCTGAGCCCTTTCCATGGTTGTCACGAAGCACGTCCGCACCTTGATGTCCTCCAGCACGCTCTCCGTCAGCAGGCTCTCCTTGACGCCCGACTCCACCAGCTGGCGCTTGATCTCCGCATGGATGGCCCTGCCGCCGTAGCTCTGGTCCTTGAAGGCGGCCATGATTTGCACCCCGCTGAAGACGGGCATAATGCTCGTTTCACTGTAGCCTATGTCCACCACCAGGGCGGTGGGCACGGCTAGCGTGGATAGTGCGATGAGGTGGACGGGGACGAACAGAACGGAGGAGACATCGAAGTGGACAAAGAGCACGCGGGCCAAGGTCTCCCGGAGCACAGTGGGTCCGAACACGTTCTCCACCAGCACGAACTTGCGCTCTTTGGGGCTGACCAGCAAGTGCCTAAAAGCATATGGATGTAATCCCAGCTGGGAGCAGCTTTTGGGCCACCTACTTGAAGAAGATCGTCTGCAGGAAGTCCACCAGCTGGTCGTAGAGCTCCTCTGGGTTGCTGTAGTCGAACAGTCGCTTCCTGGTCCCAGTCGCGGTCATCACCACCTCTGTGGGCATTATCTTCCGCGGGTACGCCTCTGCCGCGAATCCCAGCCTGAAAAGGGGTTAGTGATGACTTCACCGCATCATTTGTTTTGTTCTCGCTCGCTCACTTTGTGTACGCCGTGCCGATGTCCAGGACGATGGGCGGCTTCTCCTGCATGACGCTCTCGTACATGGGCATATTGGCTAATGGGTCTTCTACGCACCTAGGGACTAGACAATTATTAGATTATATTCGGGTTAATTTGGAAAGTAAACCAAACCAAAGTTATGGGTAAGCAGCAATCGATGACGCTGTGGTCTATCGATAACCGAGAATTGAGCTTACAGCGTTTTTCCACTAAAGCTTTAACGGTATTGTTCTTAGCCAACGGATTTTTCAATCCCTTTTGAAAGATCTAACGAATTATTTAATATACAATATTTTATTCAAAATGAATTTATTACTTAGAATCCAGTTGCAAAAACGAAAACGATTTCATCTTTAAATTTGTAAATTTATTTCAAATTTATTAGCTTATTTCGATTTTGTGTTTTTGCGGGGTCCTCCCGCTTCGATTTCATTTAGTTATAAATAATAGTATATAATTTCAGTTTGAATATTACATACTCGCGCAACTATAATTCTTAGAATCCCGATGTGTTTTTTGTTTTTTGGGTTTTTTTTTGGGTATGCGTATGCATATGCGGTGCGGGATGTGTGTTCATATACAGTTTGATGTATTATATAATAATAACTCGTTGCCTATCAACTAAGCCTAAGCGTAATTTCAGAAATGTTTCTTCAAAGGATAAATGTGTACATATATATGTATATAAATTACAGTATGCCTGCGCATAGGTAACTATACAAAACGGGGGGACAGCACATTTCATTCATTAACTATGTATAAAAAGGGCTTCTGGCTTTGCAGCGGGGGCCAAGGGGAAGGGCAGGGTCAGGGGTGGGAGTATTGGCAATTATCGATGGATCTACTTCCTTTGTGCAAACAAGATTAACAAATTCCGAATAATAAATAACAAAGCAGTAACAAGTCGGTTCGGATCGAAACGGAGCAACTAAACAAATCGTTACATGCTGAAGTTAAATTTAGTTTGTAAAATAAATAAATTAATAATTTTAACATCTGATCGGAACTGTGACTGTAACTGGTACTGGAACTGGGTCAGGGACTGGGTCATGGGCATGGGCACGGAAGCGGGCGAGGACGTAAGATGCTGCTCCAGCTTCAATGCGGGCTCATCGTCTCTAAGCTAGTTTACAATTACTTTAAGTTCAGTCGTCGCTAGTTTGGCAGCTGAGGTGGCCGTGGTCTCGACGTCTTCCTGATCCTGGTCATCGACCAAGACTGAGGTCGTGTCGCTGGTGGCGTCGCCTCCGCTGCGACGCCTCCTCCTGCTCCTCTGTTTCTGTATGTGTGTCTGCTTCTGATTCGGCTTCTGCTTCTGCTGCGGTCCCTGTCACTTTTCCGGCCCAAAGAGCCTGGCCAGACTCGCGTTCTGATTGCTATCCATGATGTCGGCGGTTGTGCCCATGGCTCCCTTGGCCTTGTGCGACTGCATCGGCGGCAGGTTCGCGATCTGCACCTCATGTCGGAACAGCTGGTTAACGCTGCGCCCGACCAGCTGGGCGGTAAGCTTCTTGAATATGTCCTTCTTGGCGCGGTCCACCTTGTTACCCTTGACGGGCGCCACGGCGATCTTCTCGTCGAACTTCTGGATATCGGCCGCGTTTACACTGGGTATATGCTGCAGTACTTCGCTGAGGATAGGGAAGTGGGGCCGTAGCAGCTCATAGAACTGTACGCCCAGCGTCACCAAGCCCGACTGATTGGCCTCGTGCTGTCCGTGCACTTGCATACCCTGCAGAACGGCGGTGAAGGCCGTAACTGCCTTGTTCTCGTCCATAAGCTTCTCGGCGGCCAGGAAGCGCATCACTGGCGCGGCGATGTTCACTGCCTTCATGCTGCACATGCCGTCATTCCAGGCAATGGCCTTCAGTAGGGTCATCAGCACGTAGTTGCCGATGAGTCCGTTCCGCAGGAGCTTGCCGCCCAAGTCGCTGATAATGTCGGAGAGCAAGGCCGACTGGCTGGCCCGCGACTGTGGGGCGCTGTCCATCGAGTGCTCCTCGTTCTCCATGGCCACCGAGTTGCTGTTGGCATTTGCGCCGGCCGCGACATGATCGGCCCCAATCTGGCCGCCAACCAGCGCGATCTTCAGCACGTCCAGGTACTCGCGCGTCAGCGTCCGATTAAGCTGATCCTCCAGCACCTCCTGGGTGTCGTTGACCTCGCCGTTGAGCTGCCCGCTCTCGTAGAGCGAGGCGATGTAAATCCAGCGGCGCGTAAGGCGTTCGCACATCAATGGCGCCAGGTGGGCGAACAGCGGCACAAGAACACTGTCGTAGAAGCTGGGCGGGCACGAGTAGACGAAGGGCTTGAAGAAGACCCGAATGATCGGACGTAGCCGGTAGTCGGGCACCACGTCCATTCGGCTAAACACATTTGTTATGATGGCGTCGGACAGGCCCATGAGCTGGTATAGATCGCGACCCAGCGACGGACCCGCTGAGCCCATCAGATGGTAGCAGCCCTCGGTGACCATCATCATGAAAGTCTGCATCTTCTCGAAGGCCGTCGGCTCGCTGCGGATGGTGGTGTCCAACGGATCGGTGGGCAGGGCGCAAATGCCCATGAGCAGTTTTTTCTCGTGCTCCAGCATCCCGTGGATTCCGCGGTAGCCCTCGGAGAGGGCAAGCAGCGCCTCCGGCGCAAACAGCTCGTTGAGCACACGCATCAGACTTAGCACGTGCGAGAGCAGTGGCACGACGTGCTTGGTGGCCGGATTCCGGCAGATGGGGTTGCCCAGTTCCGTGCAGCCGATGACAAACCCGCCGCGCTGGGCGCGGTCTGGGTCGTCTGGCCAGGTGCAGCGTTTAACCACGCCCAGCACCACATGCAGGGCGTCCAGCAGGCGCGACCGATTTTGGAGCGTAGGCGCACCCTCCACGGCGAAGATGGGAGGCTTGTCCAGGCCCACGAAGCTCATGAAGGCCAGCGGCGACTTCAGCGCATCTCCAAAGGCCAGCCACTCGGACCGCTTGTCCTGCACGATGTGCTCGATGAAGAGAGTCTGGCGCTCGAAGTCGCAGAAGTGGTTCGAGATGAGAATCAGCGCCTCCTGCAGCGTGGTACGCATCAAACGGCACAGCTGGTGCTGGCCAGGCTCCTTGAGTAGGAGCTCCACGTGTCCGTTGATTTGCTCGAACACGGGAAGCAGTAGCAACGGATACTTGTGGGCCAGCTTCACCAGCAGCGAAGCGGCGTGGCGCCGAAGGTTTTTGGCGGACTTTGCCTGCACCTTCTCCAACTCGTTGGGCGGCTTTAGTACAAGCGCTCGGAATATCTTGTCTAGCACCCGCGGCAACAGACTGACGCCGCTCATTGCCACACAGTTGGTGGCCGTGATCTGGCACGCAGACATGCTGAGGAAGACGAACAGGGCCGAAATGCAGGAGAGCAGAATCGAGTAAATCAGCGGGTTGATTGTCTCCAGTTTAAGGCAATCCTCGAGCAGCCGCAGTCCAGCCGGTACCGAGGGACGTTCCGAAACGAGCAGTATGCGGCTTAGAACGCCGTCCAACACACTCACCAGTGCATCCCATTCCAGGTAGACGGGGTCCAGCACGCTGCACGACACGTTACCGCTCTTGGCCTCTGCATCCGCTTCGGCCACAGCGTTGCGAAGGCGCTGCTGCAGCCACTGTTCGCAGTAGCCGTAGGTGACCAGCGGCTGCACCAGCGTGGCTAGGCGGAAGATCTCGAGGAAGTCGGTGCGGCAGCGGAAGAAGTAGAGGGCGAACTCCTCCTCGCTGTCGTACTCCAGTCGGATGTAGGCCTCAGTGGAGAGGCTGGCAGGCGAGCTAGTGGAGGCAGGATATGGCAGCTTCACGATCCTGGGCGCAATCGTGTGGATGAGCTTGGGAATGTAGTTGACCGTGGCGAAGTCCTTCGAGCAGGGCTCGTGCTTCAGCAACAGCTGCCAAATGAGCGCCGACCCATGGGAGACGCTTAGCGATGGATGCTGGACGAGGAGCAGGAGGCATTCGAGAAGGACTTCTAGATGCACCGGTCGCTGGGTGGCGTCGTCCTTGCCCCAGAGCGCCACCAGCTGCTGGGCCATGCCGTTCAGCACCTGCAGCAGCTTCTTGAGGAAGTTGTGGTGCTGCTCGATGGCCAGCGTGGAGCTGGAGTCGGTCGGTATCTGGCTGGCCTGGTAGATGTAGCGCAGCGGCTCCTCGTTAAACAACTGCAGCAGCGGCTTTCGCTCCTTGGCCTGGCCCTTGCGGTTCGTGATCTGCGCCAGACACTCGGCCGCGTTGCATTGGAATGCTTTGTCGTTGAGCAGAATGCAGAGGAAGTGCATTAGCTTGCCGTTGCTGGACATGATGTGCTGGATACTGACCCACTCGACGAAGCCGCTCAGCGTGAGCAGGACCATTTCGACGACCCTGCTGTGCGCGTTGGCCTTGGTGAAGTTGCACAAGCGCGTCGTTTCACGGAACGCGGTCACATGCTGCTCCACCAGGCGCAGGAAGAACTCGAAGATGTCGTTCATGTTGTTGTTCAGCGCCTGGTACATGTCCTTGCGCCGCTGATTCGACTCGATCGTCTGCAGCAGGGCTACGTCCTCCACAAGCCGCAGGAAGACGAGAAGCACCAGCTCCGTTTGCGCCTCGCCCTTGGTGCAGGCCTGGCTCAGTTCCGGCAGCAGGTCGGACCACTGCTGCGGCCATTCGCGCTTAATCATCTCGACGATGATGCGCGATAGCGCATCCTTTGTGGGCAGCAGCGAGCGGTCCTCCGCCGGGCCCACGCCCACGTTCAGCATCTTGATGGCATTGTCCTTGATGTACACCTTCTCCTCGTGCGTGATACAGTTCCACCGAAACTTGATTGTGTACTCGATCAGCTGCAGGCCAAAGTGCCGCACCTGCTGATTGGACTGCGGCGAGCTGGCCAGGAAGAGGCCCACCTGGGCGCACAGCGGCGATTCCTCCTTGAACCGCTCGCAGGCCATGTAGGCCTCCAGACGAGCCTGTTGCTGGGTTAGCGGGTGCATAATCAGGTCGACGGCTTTGGCCAGTTCGGCGGCCAGAGCCTCGGTGCCTCCGTGCTGGGCCATCGCCACCGCTAGCTCTTGTCTACTGCTGCCTGTCTGCCTGCAAGAGGAGATGTACATATATGTTGGTGTCTTGGTTTCGGTTCATCCTTCTTCTTCTGGTGGCGACATGTGCTCACAAACCACCCTTCCCCTTGCCCAGCCCAACGAAAGACTCACCTCTGCGCACGACCCCTGCCGCTCGCCGCTCGAAACCTAAATCTCGCCTAGCCTCTCGATCTCCTCCTCCTCGATCCCCGCGTGCCACCGCCTCGTCGCTGGCCAATGCGTTTGTGGACAGCCCGAAGATTAAGAGAGCTGCCTGTGTGCGTGTGCGTGCTGTGTTGTGTTGTATGGTGTGTTGTGTGCCGTGGTCCGTGTGTGGAATGCGGAATGCGTGAGTTCTGGGTTCTGGTTGGGATTGCCGCCTGGGAACGCTCGGAGTATCGGCCTGAGTAGCGCCTATTGCCTGGAACACAGCCTCGAGTCGGGTGTCTCACATTTGAATCGCATATAGGTGTCGCAGATATAGCCCACTGCTGAAACGGCTTTTCCGGCTGGGTTGTTTTAGAACAATGTGCAGGCAAATCGCACGGGACAGGGTTGACAGGCGGTCAGCGGAAGTTGCCAGATCTGTATAGCACTGTCTGCCGCACTTTTGCCTTCTGTTACACTTCAATAGATGTCTGAATACTTTGTGAAATTCAACGCAAGGCCTTCTTTTTTCATATTTGCCTTCCCTGTTTTATACTCACAATGGCGAACCGGCAAAATTTCTTATGAAACTCGCGCGATATTTTCGCAATCCTGCAGCGTTGCCGGACCGCGAGAGTTGTCAGGCTGCCATTGCCGGCACTTCCTTTTGCTTTCTCTTATCAATGAAGCGGAAAGACATGTTTTAATTAGCTGACAGATAGAGGAGGTAGCAGTAACTTTGCAAAAACCATACAAGCTATTATTAACTAATTGGCGAATTTCAGTCGAACGTTACTCAACACTGGGCCAGCGGTCAACGTGCAAACAAAACAACCGTTTTTAAATGTCAAATCAAATCGAAGCGGCAACGCCGGCCAGCACACACACGCACGCACACTCCACAAATATTCCGTGTTTTTTTTCCTTGCGGATTTCCTGAATTCCAGGCATTGACCGCCAAAGCGCCGACGCACATGAACTAGAAATGGAGTGGCACGAAGTGGAGTTGGACGGCAGTCGCACGGCGGCATTTCCTGAGCGCGCCGTACCCGGATTTGGCCAGGAGCCGGCGGATATGGAGACCGGTAAGTGTGGCAGCGTGTGATTTGCCATGGCATCCTCTGATCACGATCCTCCCGATTGGCAGCCGACTACCTGGGCGGCATCATACGCGGCGGCCATTGGGGCTGGGTGACCTGCCGTTATGGCAAAGACGCCACCCTTCTGGTCTGCAGCATGACCACCGGCGAGAGCTTCTCCCGGCACCGCTTCTGGAGCAGCGAGTCCGCAGACGAGGGACATGGTAGCCCCGGGCAGCGCAGCAGCATCCGCTGTGTGGAGGAACTCTTTCCCGGTGAGCCGGAACGCACCGCGATGTTGGCCATCTGCCTGGAGTCGTGGGAGAGCGGGGAGCGCCCAATGGACGCCAAGACGCAGGTGCTCATCTACTCGATCCCCAACAGTCGAGTGCTGCGCCGCTTCCACCTGCCATGTGGCCTACACTGCAGCGCGCTCACCTTCCTCGACCGGGACATCTGTGACGCAACGCGAGTGGCCCGATTCGACGGCTGCCTGGCCGTTGCCACCAAGGAGGGCATCGTCCTGCTAGTCGATCTCAACAGCGACAGCCTGGTGGAGCAGCCAGGACGGCGCTGCAGCCTAAGCAACTCCAGTTCCGAGGGCGACCCATGCTACGGGGAAATTTTCAGCTTCCCCGGCGAGGAGCTTCAAGATCGCTTTAACCTCCTGCTGGACGAATGTCGCTCAAAGGGCGCCCATTTAGCCGTACGGTTGAGTGGTGAGTGTGTGGCGTGCGAATGCAACTCCAGAGCTAGCTAATCCTTTAATCCCCTGACAGTGGCCCACAGCGGAATCAGGTGCTTGATGGGCATCAGCTTGGCCCCCGGCTTTGCCGCTGGCCTAGAGGATGGCCGCGTCCTGATCTACGACCTGCTGCACTTCCAAGTGACCACTACACTGCAGCCGCCGGGAAGAAGTGAAGGGGCTCACGGGGCCGTGCAGCGAATGTGCGTTATCATGCCGCCGGACGACCCCAAGCCCTGCTTCTACATATGTGCATTATACCAAAGCGCCGACGGCCTCAACATGTTGCTGCACTGCGTCAGCTACAGGCGCTCATACGTGGAGCAGGGGATCGACCTGTTACGCTTCGAGGTAAGCATACGCAAGTTGCCTCTTTTCGAAGGCAAAGATTGACCCTTTACTCTGGCAGCACTTCCATTCCAGCTCGGTGCGCAACCACCAAGTCTTCGACAGGGGCATTTGCTCCGTAACCGGCTGCACTACGGCCTCCACTTTCAGCTTTGCCGGGGACAGCGGAACGCTACTGCTCATCATATCCTGGCACTCAAGCACAGACCGCAAAAATAAGCTCGTCCTGTTCGACATCAACCAGTGGTACAAGGAAGAGATGCCCCCATGCGTGCGCCATTACGAAACGCCCCATTATCTCGCCGGCTATATCCTCAGTGGTCTGCCCACGGGATTAGGATTGCATCTGCGTGCCAACTCCATTTTGCACTTTGCCTCACTGCAGCGCTACGATGAGCACTTCTATCCCGATTCCCTGACGTTTGGTAGGAGCCAGCTTCTAGATTCGTGGCAAAGCCAGTTGAATAACTCTCCTCCTCCTCCGCTAGATTGCACACTGCTGACCCCAACTGGCAGCCGCTACTACGCTCAGGACGGAGTGCAACATCGTTTCCTTAACACCCTGCGCTGGGAGCGCGCCACGCTCTTTCTGCGACCACAGTCCTACCACGAGGATATCGTTCGCCTGCGCCTCCTGCCTCAGTTCTGTGAGCTGAATCCGAACGCCACGTTCTCTAAGGTAGGTGAACACTGATCCTAATCCTATTTCTCTGGACTTAATTGTTCCATTTTTAGACTGCCATGTACGAGGTAATTTTGTCTGTGGCCCTAGAGCACAAGTGCGGGGCCCTGCTGAACGACTGCGCCCGTAGCTGGCTGGACGGCAGCTTCTTGTGCAACATGCTCGATCCCACGGAGCTTTCGCTGTCCACGCTGACCAACTGGATCGTGAAGCGCGCTGGTCAAATCAAGACGCGCTGCTCGGAACTTTGTCAGGGCATCTTCGACTACGGCGGCTACTCGTTGGACGAGCGGGAGCGGCGTGAGTTCAAAGAGCTCTCTGCCCAGCTACGTGAGCTACTGCGTCTGCAGTCCTACATTGTCGAGCTGGGTCGGCGCCGACTGACGCCCTCCTTGCTGGCCGAGTGCAAGACCAACGAACAGGCGCTGCGGACAGTGCACGAGTACCAGAGAGTGCTTTACTGGTTTATCGAGCACGGTCTCCTGCCCGAGGGGCAGCACGAGAATCATCGGGAGACCCGGGAGCAGCCGCTGGTTCGTCTTCGACACGTTTACTCCGAGAGGCGGGCGCAGCGAAAGAAACTGTACATCGACGCTCTGGGGGAGCTCACCTCCCTCTCGGACCCCTATCCGCCGGACTCGCTACATGCGCTTCTGCACGTGATGCTCGATCCGGACAAAGAGCCCTCCCACAAGCATGCTCTTATCCTATACCTGCTGCTGGATCTGGACCCACAGCTGGGCAGGCGCTTCCAGACTGCCTTTCAATTGGGCGAAGAACTGGCCAAGTCGGTGCGCTCATTTTGGTGCTTGGACCGCGGCGATTACGAAGTGAGTTCACAAATATGTATATTCAAGGAATCTGTCAAATAGAGTCCTGCCCGGAAAAGTAAAAACATAGTCGAGTTCCGAGCTAAAAAAATTTGACTGCGAATTCTGCAGAAAAAGAAATATTTAACACATTTAACAGATTTAAACATTTTAAACCGTACATAAACTCTTGCAAAGAGTGAGTCTGCGACTTTTAACCATGATTTTACCATCCTTAAATTTTACAAAACAAAGGTAACCGCCAATTCTTTAGAAGAAGAGAAACTCATATTTACCACTCATACATTGTTGGTTGGGATAATTATATAGACGCGAAACATACATTAATTGATGAATAAAATAGGACCGCGAATTATTTAGAAATGAAGAAAAATGTTTAAAATCAAAGTTATTGATTTGAAATGTTCTGTTCTTAAACTCTAATCGTTGCCTATTTACAGCATTGCGTTAAGGAGCTGTACAAGGACCCCGCTCCCGCCAACAACTTTGAGGAGTGGCAGATGCGCCTGCTCCTAGAGACTCTGCTGGATGGCGGGGCTGTCAAGGCGGCCATGCGAGTGGCCAGCCAACCGCCTGGTCCCCTGTCATCGGCGCTGCACATGAGCGTGCTCCTGGCCAACGAAAACATGGCGGAGGCCTTCCTGATCGCCCGCCTCTACGACGACGAGGAGGAGGGGCAGTCGCTGCTGGAGCGCTTCTTCCGACACTGTATCGAACGCAGACGCTTCAGAGTGCTGGCCGAGCTGTGCCTAAGGGAGCCGGAGGAGCGACTTTTGTACCGCCTGCTGCGCCAGTGCCGCTCGCGGCAAACGGAGTGCGTTCACTTGATCCTGCTACTGCAAAAGAGTAAGTTCATCGAGGCAGTGTCCTTCATGGATGACGTGGCCGTCGAGCGCCAGCGAGAGGACGAGTCCTCCAGCACTATTATTTCTGCCTACCGGTCAACGATGGCGCCGGTTGCCCAGAACATTGCCGGCACCTATCTCCGCATCCGCGAAACCCTGGTCGGCCTTGAGGATGCTAAGAAGGGCGGTCTTTTGCAGCCCTTCAGCTGTCAGCTGGTCAAACAGAACGCGAGCGGCCAGGTGGGTGGCATCTTTCAGAGCTCCGCCGTCAGTGCCCACTGGGCAACACACTTCGAGACGCCTCCTGTCTTACCCCCCGTCTCTGTCCCTGCCAAAATGGGCTACACCAACATTCCCTTCCTCCGGCATGCACAATACGGACTCTCGGAGCTTCCCCACCGGCGGCGCAAGGTGCGACCAGTACCCCACCAGGCGGTGGAGAAGCGGCAGCGAGAGCAAGAGGAGCAGCAACGAGAGGACCGCGAGCGCAGGCAGCAGTACTCACTGCAACCTCGAAAACGCCGCCGCCTATTGGCTGAGCAATTGGTTGAGGACGTTAAGGGCCATGTAAGATCCATTCTAGACCAAGAGTCGGAACAGCAGTCGGAGTTGGAAGAGGCGGGGCGGAACCAGGCCAGCGATCTCTTGCAGCCGCCAACTTTCCTTCAGTCGCGCCAGACGACGACACGCCAAGGCAGCAGCTCGCCCCAGGCTATTCTCACGATCCTGAAGCGGCATTCGGCCGTGGACGCCGTGGGAGGCACTCCGCCGGTGGCTACGTCCACCACACTAGCGGGACCAAAGAGATTCCGTTTTATGCCGCCCATACCCTTGCGTATGGATGGATCGATGGAGGTGGACAGCGAGGATGCCGCCGAAGAGGACGAGGGAGAGGAGGAGGAGGAAACCGACGAGATTATCGTTGAGATCGAGTCCAGAAGCGAGCCTAGGAGCACCTGCAGCGTTGAGTCCGACGAGGACGAGGAGTTCCTTTCCCCGTTGGCCTCGGCCAATGTGTCTTTAGTGGACCAAGTGATGGTGCCACCGCGGGAATCTCCTAGGCCTTTGGCACCGCCAGCTGGCCCACAGCCACGTAGCTCATTGCTTCACGGGCGAAACGAAATCGGAAGAGGAAGTGGAAGTGGGACTGGAAGTCAGAGCAGCAGTGGATTCGGCAGCTTTGCCACCGTCCGCCCGGCACCGACGACATCTCATTCCCAGTTCTTGCCCACCATCTGCTCCTCCAAGATGGGCGAGACGCAGTCGCAGGTCTTCTCCAGTGGCAGCTGTGGGGTAAAGATATCCGAACGCACAACCATCTGTGGCGAAATGGAATCAACCGATCTTGGTTCGGAGGTTACGGCCGCACCCAGTTCGCAATGGTCTCTGCCTGCAGCACGGCCTGCAGTCCAGGGACACCGGATGATGGATACCACTCTGGAGATGTCCACCTACGATGTGGCGTCGCTTGA
The DNA here is from genome assembly GCF_043229965.1 of Drosophila suzukii. Classification (NCBI taxonomy): domain Eukaryota; kingdom Metazoa; phylum Arthropoda; class Insecta; order Diptera; family Drosophilidae; genus Drosophila; species Drosophila suzukii. The sequence goes on along the minus strand of NC_092084.1, from coordinate 1,248,843 downwards.
GCAGCCAGACATCCAGGTTCAGAATGAAGAGGAGGAACTAAAGCTGGGCGACACGCAGTCGGTTGAGGAGCAGGAGCAGCAGAATCAACATGATGAGCAGGAGCCAGAGCGTTCGGAGATGGGCGGTCTTCTGGAATACCTGGGCAGCTCGGAAGCACCTGCTCAGGAGCCTCTGTCCTCGCCCACCTACAGTCTAAGCAGCGAAGAATCAGACCTTTCCTCGGCCGACATCCGGAACCCCTTGCTGCCCACGCTGCACAACGATGACCCCATGTACTCGATCGTTGTGGAGTCGACAGGTTCCATCACCACATCGCGATCGGTAACGCACACGCCCACTTCCTTCCTGCCCAGTGACACAAACGTCTCGCAGAACTCGAGTCCAAGAGCACCACACGGTGGTGAAGGAGATGGCTCGCCGATCTCCATGTACCGCGCCAATAGCCTGGAAACGGTCGATGACCTAGACACCACAAAGGGTTCGCTGGAGGAGGAGGAGGAGTACGATGAGGATGACTGCGTAATAGCACTGGACGGCACTGAGGTACGCGGCTATGTGGCCCGTCCGCAGCCATCGGGAGCCTGCAGCAGTGCCGAGCTGTTCGCCTTCAAGGACGACTGCCCGGAGGAGGCGGCCAGCGGCCCTTGTCCTTCCCTTTCGCTGGGCGCCACGGTCAATAGCGACTCGGATGTGGCCGACACTATTGTGCTGGACAGCGATGAGGAGTCGCAGAAGGCAGGGGATTGTCAGCCAGAACAGCAGAAGGAGGTAGAGTGGCCCATGGAGGAGGATGCTGGCAGCAACGATTCTGTGGCCACAGTGGCGTTTAGCGAAAGCAAGCAGAATCCTGTCGAGAACGATATGGAGGTGGATGTGGTGGAAGAAAAGCTCTTGGAGGAGATTCCCGAAGAGGAGGTAGAAGAAAAGCCCTTGGAGAAGATTCCCCAAGAGGAGGCTGAAGAGGAGAGCAAAGAGGATCCCGAACAGGAGCCACTTTTGGTCCAAGAAGAGGATTCCAGGCAGAGCCTAACGCTGGTACTCTCCGATGACGAGACCGAGGAGCCAGCTGTGGCTCCGGTGCCGACTCGTTCTTTGCGCCCGCGTCGCGGCTCCTCAGAGTACCGCGATAGCCCGCGTCCCCTGCGATCGCAACGTTCCTCCTTGGATCACCAGGACAGTCCCGCTCCGGTGGCTGGCCGCAAGATGCGTCTGCGTAGTAATGACGCCATAGCCTCGTCGCCCGCAGCTACTCCGCCGGTCGCCACGCCCAAACGCCGAGCGTTGCAGCACAAGCACCTGCTGGAGGTGATCGACGAGCAGAGTTCCCTGGACGCTTCGTTGCCGCGCACCCGCTCCCGCTCGCGCCTAAGCGTGGACTCGGAGGCCCCAAATTCCAGACCCACCACGCCCACAGCTAGGGTCCGCAGCAAGCGGGCCACCTCGCTGGTGCCCACGACGGAGAGTCCGAGTGCCCGGCGTTTACTGCGCCGCAACAGCGAACCGCCAGCCGCTGTGGGAATGCAGCAGCCCGTGCGCAAACCGAAGGCGGGAGGCGTGAGATCGCGCAAGACGAGCCAAACCGATCAAAATCTGTCTGCATCGCCGGCTCCGGCAGACGAGCCTCCATTAGTCACCGAAGAATCCGCAACAGCGGAGGAGGAGCGACCACGTCCTCGTCGCGTTGGCAGACGGCGCATCTCCGACCTGAGTGACCAGTCTGCCAAGGCCGCGGAAACAGATGCTCCTGCCACGGAAGCCACCAGTTCGAGGACAAGCTCCAGGACCAACTCCGCCAACAGTACCACCACCACCAAGACCCGGGAACTGCGTCCGCGCACGCGTCGCAACTCGAAGTCAGATGTTTAGCGTCCCCGTATCCCTCGTCCCCATAGTCTCTACAAGAGCATCCGTCGCGTGCGAAACCCACGGAGGGTATGTGCGTTGCACGGAACTCGACTAAACCAAATTTCACACCATCATTTTAAGGAACAGTGGTGGAGGATGGTACCGAGAAGTAAGAAACGGCGTAGAAAGCAACGATCTAGAACACTAGAATCACTTTTACTTTGCTTACACTAAATACCAATTTGAATTGGCATACGTTTTGAATGTTTAATAAATCAGTTGGAGTTTAAACTAAAATGGGAAAAAAATGTATGCGGGGTATACATGTACGATTTCAGATGGAGACACTTTAACTATTTCAGATAGATACAGATAGATATCAATAATAATGATTAACTTTCTTAAATCAGATCAATCAATATAATATAGATGTACCTTCCTCTATCTAAAAAATACCGTCCAATATTGTCTGATTGTCTACAGGTCAGGGAGTGCTTTAATTGATATAGAAATACTCTTCCAGAGATTCTAGGATTAAAATTTGCCGCCAACCGGTAAATTTAATTTAATTGAAATGGCAATGCAGTTGCATATTCACTTAACTTACAATGATATGTTATTCGATATATAGTTCGGAGGTGTGGGACGTTATTCAATTCCTCACAGCGTATGTACAAATATTTACAATGGGCCTGCTTATAACTAGGATTCGGCAAGATGAGGGCGGCCGGTGGATGTCGTCTATCTAAAAGTCTAAGCGCTAGGTCAGCTTCGCAGGGCTAGACCAGCGTGGAGAGCTCGTGCAGAAGGACGGTGATGTTGCTCATGTCCAGCGTTGGTGGAATGCCGGGACTGACCGATCCGCTGGCCTCGCGACCTCCTGCCAAGCAACTGCTGTTCGCCAGTGCCCGCGGTGTGGGCGTCGGAGGCGTGGCCGTGGCAGGACGCACCAGGAAGGATGAGTTGACGGCCCCCATTGCTCCTCCACCTCCTCCGCAGCAGCCACCTCCTCCGCCGACGCCGCCGAGGAGCAGCGGGTTGAAGCTGCCGTGGGAGTGGTTGGGCGAGACCGCCGTCACGGAGGGCGGCACAAGGTGACCCTGATGGTTAGCCTGGTGGGCACCACCCTGATACGTATGGTACGGACCCGGTGGCAGGGGCAGTGGAAGAGGCATCGGCAGCGTCACTGGCAGCTGGCCGGCCGAGATCACCGACAGGTTGTGCGACAATCCCGGAGGAGCACCGCGATAGCTGATGGTCTTCTCGCGCTGCCACACAAAGACGTTGTGCACCATGGCGCCGCCGCAGAAGACGATGCCCACGCCGATCAGCAGGCTGGTCACGATCGCCGGCGTGGAGTGGAAATGGCTGAAGGTGTACAGGATCAGGCCGGTGAGGAAGACCGGTATGGAGATGAAGAAGCCGCTGACGGCGCACGTGCGGCTGGCACTCGACTTGGCCAGGTACTGGTTCTCCCGTCCCTCGAAGGCCGGCTCGCGCAGCTTCACGGCGAACAGGAACTGGATGGCGCAGACCAGGAGGCAGCACAGGTTCAGCGACAGAGAGAGCGCGCCCAGGGCCAGGGTGACGTCGTACACGACGATGAAGTCCTCGCCGCCGGCTCCTCGACTCACTGCGTCCTCGCGTCCGTTCGGCGAGATCCTCAGCAGGAAGATCAGCGAGAGCAGCGCCAGGAGCAGGGAAACTGAAAAGAACAATGCTTCTTTAGATCAAAATATATACAACATTTAGGAACAACAATTTATTAAATGAACGTATATGTATGATACGTTTTTTGATTTTTTTCTAATTTTCGAAAATATCTGCGCAACAGGTAGTTATATTATGATTGAATCCGGGTTTTTTTTAGGACTAGTCCAATTCGTTTCTATTTTAAATATGAAATGTATAAAATTTAAAGAACCCTTCTTAAATGTCTTAACTTTTTATAACTAAGGACAATACTTCTTTAGAACAAAATATACAAGGGTTCCAGGAACAACAGCAAACAATATATTAAATAATCTTATGATGCTTCCTTCTATTTTTCAAAGGTATCTGTACAATATAAAATATAAAATTTAAAGAACCCTTTCTAGAGGTTACAACTCTTAACTATTTATAAAAATCATCACTTATAAAAGTTGAAATACCGATAACTAGATTGCTAAGAATTTTCACATCAAATCCAGTGAGTCAGTAGGGTAGAAATAGTAATCCAGGACTGGTACTTACTCAGACAGAGCAATCCCAGGCTGGTGAGGGCCTCGCGCGGCGAAGGACCCGCCTTGGGCAGCTTGTGACGCACGGGATTGGGGGTCAGCTGGCTGTAGTTTCTGTAGTTGTGCGCCACTTGGCTGAGGCTGTGCGTCTGCGCAGGCACATGTGGCTGCTGCTGCTGTTGCTGTTGCTGCTGCTGCTGGTGACCACTGCTGCTGCTGGCCAAGATGTGCTGATTGGTGTAGGTATGGTGGTGCACACTGCCGTTGCCCAGAAAGTGTCCATTGGGGGTCAGCTGGGTGAGCGGTGTAAGTGGGGTGAGTGGCTTGAGTGGCGTACTGGGCGTGGCGATATTTAGCAGCGTTGAGGAGTTGCCCACGCAGCCCCTGCCTCCGCCTCCCCCTCCCCCTCCTCCAGATCCACCCTCGGTGAGCAGCGTACTGGAGGCGGAGGCATTCAGGGCGGATATGTTCAGCGGCTGCGGAGGTCGCAGGTGGATGTTGCGTGCGGTACTGGCCACGGCAGCTGCTGCGGGCGTCGGCGAGTGTGAGTGTGAGCCACCGTTGGTGGTGGCACCACCACTGCTGGTTGCTACAGTTCCCGCTTCCGTTTCCACCAGCGGAACTGGGGGTGTGTTGTGGCCACTGCCACCGCTGGCAGTGTGGTTGTTGCTGCTGCTGTTGCTGTTGGTGTTGCTGTTGCAATTGCTGTTGCAATTGCTGTTGCCATTGCAATTGATGTTGCTGCTGCTGGTGGCAGCGGTGCGCAGCAGCTGGCCGCCCAACAAAGTGGACAGCGGGCTTATCGCCCCGGCAGCGGCGGTGCCGGCTGCAGCGGTACTGCTCGACGTCGAGGCGTGCTTCAGCATTTCCGGCGGTTTGGCCCCCTCACTCCGGTCACATTCTGAACTGGCTGGCCAGGACCAAGTGCTAGTGCTAAACCAGGACTAATTGTCCTGCGAATTAAACAAATAGTAAAAAATTGGCTTTAAGTCAATGTTTTAGATTACACATTCCATTAATGATTAATGTTAAATCGATGTGTTTTACTTAGAAGAGAGGTTTCTTACGGAAAAAAACGGTTATCATAGGTACTGTATATTGACTAACTGCTGCATGCAACGGTAGCTGACTGGTAAGAAAAAAAGAGTATCTCATGGGCACTTTCATTTCGCCAGTGGCTGCGCAGGCGCAAAACTTTCCCATAAATTATGTGTATTTTGCCTTGCATGCATTGTGTAATTAGCGGATGGCGAAGAACTTTTCACCGGCATCAGAATATGGAGATAAAAGCAAAAGCAAACGAAGTGCAGATCACAAGATCAGTCCAAACGAGAAAGATTTGCATTTTTTAAGGGTATTTGCTAGCTACGTATTTGCTATATTTTTGCTAGTACATATCCATACATGTATGAACTGGGAAACCTAAAGATGTGATATATTATATATATTGAAAAATGCATTACTATTAGTATCTAGTTTATATTTGGTTCCAGATTATCTAATTAGGAAACAATGAATCGAATACATCTTCATTTCCAAGGACCCAGTCCAATAGCTTGGTTCCCAGGGTACCAGGCAGATTCTGCAGAAATCTGAAGGTTGTTTGGAAACTCTTTTTTCGCTGACCCAACGGTTTTTCACAGCACAAAGAAAATAAAGTCAAAGGTGTCGGAAAATTACAAATTACGTTCAGGTGGTCCATTATTAATGACACATTTGACCTGGTTTTTATTCGCAAAAGGGGAACAGTATTTGTATTATCATCATTCCCATGCAATATTTATGTTTCTGATGCACAAATAAAAAAAACACCTTGCATTGCCGCGAAACCGACCAAAAAATTAATAAGCCAAAAAAAACCGATGACAAATTGCAATTCCAGGTTGTAAAACGGGTTTACCTCCGGACTCTTTTTTGGTACTTTAATTTCCGTTCTTGACCTGTGACCTTTACATGGTCGTCGCCGAGTGAAGCGCCGGAAAACAGTCGATAATTGGCGGATCAATAAAGCAGGCGACAAGTGGACGCGGTGACCGATCGAGTGACAAAGTACGACTAATATCGGATCTCGAAGTTCGGATACAGCGGTTCAGTTCGGTTCTGGCCGCCGGCAGCTATTCGCCCAACCAGTTAGCAAGTGAAGGGATCCTCTCCGCCTCTCGCTCTCTCTCTCTGTGACTCTGTCTCCGTCCCTGTCTCTTTCTCCTTTTCCCGCTCTCACCCCCTCAGGTGGGACAGGTGAGCAGAGCAGAGGAACGAGCCAATTCCCATTCCATTCCAATCCCAAACGCCACTTGCCACGGTGGGACCAAAATGGTCAAAATAAAACGGGTTCCCAATAATACAGATAGGATACTATAGTGAAGATTAGATACTATTGTAAAATCATTTTTAGGTTGAACGTGGTTAGCATATGTGTTAAGATGGAATATGTGTGAAAAATGAATCAAGGATAATAATTAATTTTACTACTCCAAATATTTCATATCACCTTGCCCAAAAAAATCATATGTTCGGTTTAAAAATTTTAAACGATATTTTTAAACGTATTGATGTAAAATGAAAATATCAAAAAGTACTAATAAATTAGAAAATTAAAAATAACAGAAGTTATAGAGGTTTGAAATTTTTGAAAAGTGTAAGGCCTGTTTTCTTGCCCTGTGGTAAGCTAAATGTGGGATTTAACCTAAAAACATATGTTAATTTTAAAACCTACTTTAAATTGAAGCCGATCTTAAACTTAGAAAAAGTATGAAAAGTATAAAAACTCTAGGTTTTAAACCTACTTTTAACTCTGGGAAGAGTTGTGTTCTAATCTTGCCACCGACTATGATATTGTAGAAGGCAACGCGACCCACTGTCCCGCAAACCTGCTCGACTCACAAGCACACGCAACACACGCGATGCGGTTGCCGCCGCTGCTGCACACACAGGTAACGAATGGAGGCAACGGCTCCAACTTGCTGAGCCGCATTCCACGGTTATTGATATTGCCTCTGTGTGGCTGTTGTTTTGACTCTGGGGCAGTTAAATTAGCCTTTCCAGCAGCCAGGTTTTACGGGAGCTTTAGCATACCGCTTATCACGGGTCGTGATTTGATTCAAACTTTTTAAATTCAAACTCCGCTGCGGCGCTTTTAAAAACGTAATTTCATTCGGTTGAAATTCAAAAACAAGAATAGACGGCCAGTGCTGCCAGACTGCGTGGAACTGGTTGCCAGTGTTGGTAAATTGGCAGTCCAGGCCGATCACAAGATATCGATACATATCGATGTAGCTATCAAGGGCAAGCAAACTAATTTCGATTCGCCCTAAATTTATTTTAATTTGTTTATTTTTTTTACATGATCCTATAAAACGGACATTTTTTGTAAATAAAAATATCGATATTCTCATATTTTGGCAACTGGCAACACAAATAAGTATCGATATATTGATATCTTAATTTTTCACATCCCTACATCGGGCGAACATATATATTATATTCCTTGCTGATCCGATCCGATTCCCACTGCAACGCACTGCCAAAGAGAAAGAGACATGACTGATCCCAGCAAGCTTTCGGTGGCCGTGGTCTGCTCCTCGAACATGAACCGCTCCATGGAGGCGCACAACTTCCTGGCCAAGAAGGGCTTCAACGTGCGCTCCTACGGAACCGGCGAGCGCGTCAAGCTGCCCGGCATGGCGTTCGACAAGCCGAATGTATACGAGTTCGGCACCAGCTACGAGGACATCTACCGGGACCTGGAGGCGAAGGACAAGGAGTTGTGAGTTGCCGGCTGCCCGCATATTCCGCATTCCGTTTGGCTAATTCGATCCGATCTTCGTTTTCTCCGGACAGCTACACACAGAATGGCCTGCTGCACATGCTGGACCGCAATCGGCGCATCAAGAAGTGCCCAGAGCGATTCCAGGAAACCAAGGAGCAATTCGACATCATCGTCACCGTGGAGGAGCGCGTCTACGACCTGGTGGTGCTCCACATGGAGTCCATGGACTCTGTGGACAACCGGCCCGTGCACGTCCTCAACGTGGATGTGGTGGACAACGCAGAGGATGCGCTAATGGGCGCCTTCCTCATCACGGATATGATCAACTTGGTAATGGGATCATTAAGACAGCCATCTCGTGTCCACTCCCTTTATTCTGGTGCCCTTTGCAGATGGCCAAGTCCACGGACCTGGACAACGATATCGACGAAATGATCCAGGAGTTCGAGGAGCGGCGCAACCGGGTCATCCTGCACTCGGTGCTCTTCTACTGACGACCGACGTCCCTTAACCGTTCGTGTCCAGCTCCAGCACCAACACCAGAATCCGAGTCCCGCAGACTCCCTGTGCTTCAGCCGAGTGATTCGCTTTCGCCCCTTAGGGGCTGGGATCGTAGAACTTGGGAGGAAGGGCTGCGCAATCCGGATCCCGGACTGGGAGCCTAGCATACATATAAGAAACTTGTAAATAGAGAGGGGCCATCGCTGCAGCGAAAACACACACACACAACACCCAAACCCAAACCCAAGCATGCACATCGTCATCCGCATCCGCATCCGAGTCAAAATCCACAGTACACCTGCAAGCAGCTGGCTCATGAATATGAAATCCACACCCAACCATTGGCGGCTCCCAAACCCATCGTATGTAGTATGTGTACGTGTCCGTATATTCCTTGTAGTTCCGGCCGTAGGGCCGCGATCTCGTTCTGCTCGTCGACTCTAGGTTTTATCACTGGCTTTCGTGATCGGTTCCCCCAGCTGGCAATGGCCAGCCCGTTTGCCCGCGCTCTTCTCTGCCCGATGACGATTCAGATTAAGATTCATACGTATGTGTAAACAGCAAACTCGCCTCACACGAGACCGTGCGTGTGCGTGTGTGAATGAGCATGCACAGCAGAGAGCCAGCCAGGGGCGGATCGGATTGGATTGGGGGTCGGTGATCACGGATGGGCCCGTATTTTTTTATTCATATATAGTTTTACAAACTGTTCGGACAGGGCTACCCGCCTGCCATTCTCATAGCCTAATTTGGTAACTGGAGACCCCTGAGGCCTATGTGCTGTACGTTTTAAACAATGGCCAAAGGCCCAGAGCGGGCGCTAATACACAAAACTAAATAAAACCCAAGGAAGAGTTCACTACTTGGATTGTGTTCACTAATCATCATTGGAATAAAAATCGTACGCCCGTTAAGGCGGGTTTCTTGTTGACATTTTAAATATGTTCACCCTTACTAAGGACCGATTTCTCGATGTTTTGCCACGTTTTCAGAAGGGGTAATTTGGTGTTTTTTATAGTGTGTTATGGAACGTTTTCTGCAGGGAAATTCGGTCTTATGCTAGTGTTCTTTTACAGATTCTAGACAGCCCTGACATGACATCAAGAAATCAGCAACCAAATTGGAATAGCCAAAGGATAAATATTTGTACATACATAAGGGGATGGTGACTTAAAATGTGTAGTTTTTCTTGAAATCCCCTAGCTTAATAACATCAAAATTACTGTACTTTTAGAATTAGTAAAAAAAAGTGTATTATTTATATATTTTCTTTTAATTTCCCGTAAGTGTGGTAGAATGGTAATGCTTTGTTAGAATAAGAGAAAAAATCAAAGGATTACAAATAGTTTTCAAAATGATTAAATTAAAAATTTCTCTATCATCGAGTAAAGAAATATTTAAAAAATGTAACAAACGAATATTAAAGTGAATATAATAATAGATCATTGCAGATATAGTACCGATCCGCTTGAGTCCGCTCCTGGAATCCGCGATCGACGGCGCAGTCGGGGTTACAAAGCGTCGGTTGGTGTTGGTGTTGTTGTGCTGCCATTGGCAGTGCTTTGCTTTGCCGCTTCTTGCTCTGCCGTGCTTCGGTTCGGTTTCAGTCAGTCAGGGAATGATCGTGCTTAGCTCCATTACTACTACCGCGACCCGCACTCGATTTTGATAGCTGTTACTACCGCCGACTACGACGATCCCAACACAAGACATAAGACAAAGCTCTTCGCAATTACCACTTGCCTTCAGGCCGAAGCCCAAAGCCGCAAAGGTTGCTCAAAAAAGCTGGTGAAATCGGAAATTGGAAATCCGAAAACAGAAAACAGAAACCCCTGGGCTCAATTGTCAGAAAGCGGTGAAAACAGAGTCACATTTTTTGTTGTTTTGTGTGTTCAATCCATTCGGGTCAAGATGGCAACGCAGACGGAAGGTGAGTATCGTAACGTAATTGTGGGGGATTGATATTTCAAATTGGTGTTTTTTGTTTGGGGGCTGTCTGCTGCTTGCCACTGTTACCAATTCGATTTTGGGCGCATACTTTTCGCGATCACTTTCGCGTCAGGTGGGAGATTGCGAGTGCGCCCTTCAAATGTGCTCTTCGCCTGGGGTCACCTACAAAAAGCAACGGACGCGGACAGGCGTCTTATCACAGGCCGCTCACTTCCAACCCAATTCCAATCCAATTCCAATCCAACCATGCTCTGGCCGCTCTCGCTCTCACCCGTACTCTTACTCCCCCATTAAATTACCAACCGACCACGATGACGTGTGACCACTCTGCTCTTGGCCATCGGCCCCCAATCCCCAATGGCAACAACAATTTGTCTCCATGATTAGAGTCCGGCAATAACCTTTCGCGGCAGAGCGGAGCGAAAGAGAGCTCCCCGTTCTCCATTCTCCACTCTGTGGCAATGACATTGGAACATGCACGATTCTTCATACATATTGTATGTACATTACACATTCTACGCAAAAATAATTAGCCCACCTGCGTGCTAAGCAGCGGGGCCTACGAGCCTTTCCAAAGTAAAAACAAAAAACTCGAACCAGCTTGGCATTAATAATATTCAAACACGTTACCTTGCTCTCTTACGCCCTCTCTTTCTCCGCTCTCCATTCTCCACTCTCCATTCTCCTTGCCCCAATGCCTTCGTCTGTGTCAATGTCAAATGCGATACGAGATTACAGTCGAGCTTACCTAAGTCGAACCACTAATATTAAGTTATGGAGATCTAACATAAACTCTATTTTTAATAATACCAACTCTAGTCTAAGTTGATTTTATAAAATTTTGAGCTATGGAAGTTCTGGAAGTTCGAGTTACAGATAGTTGGCTGTAAGCTCTTGGGGATCTGACTCACAATCTCGGCATTTCAACGAGTCACTTAGTCACCATCCTTAAGGCCCAAGGCCCCATCTGGTGTGCTTCAGCTCCCCCGGATCGGTTATCTTCCAGATCTTCTGGAGCTGAAAAGTATGCACTCCGGTATTATAAATTAACTGCCCAGAAATGTGGGTAAACTCCATTTGATTTTCCATCTTTGGAGAACCTAGTCGCGCGCTCGTAGAATCACGTGATACAGCGACATGACCCATCCAATCCGTCTGACTTTTAAACGACTCATGATGATTTTCAGAAAAGAACATATGTACTTCAGTTAATGATGTTTCGAGAAGCTCACACTATCCGAATGGAATACATTTAGTTATACATTGCCCCCTTAAAGTTGTATTGCCTTCTATCACCCACTTGTTAATTATTACAGCCTAAAACTTTATCAATAAATTCATCATGTGTCCATAGGTGTTACTGAGTTTTCTATAGTGTGCTAGACAAATTTGCTAAGGGATCTCAAGAGTTTATTTGGACCCAAAACACTCCTAATTTCGCTATCGGCTTGTAAGAAAAGGAGGAATAAACTAGTTATATAAAAACGGGTTTCCAAAAGTTCTAAGGTCACCAAGGTCATTTCGAAATACGAGAGATTAGGTTAAGATCATCGTGACTTTTAAATATCGAGTTAGGACCACTCTAAAACTGAGAACCCTTTGGGTTCCCGCCACGCGATCGACTGAGGCTGCTGTCGCAGACTGCCGGGGATTGTTCCTAAGCCGAGTTTGGGTTTGGATATATCTATATATACCCAGACACCTATTACATGTCGCTTGCACTTTGTGCCGACGTCCGCGTCGAAGTCAGCGTCGCTGCCCGGTTCATCGCTTACACTTGCACCTCATTAAAGTCAACCGCAGCGCGGCGATTATTTGTTTTGTGCTAACCGCATCGAAAGATACATAAGCGAGCGCACCTGCCCAAGACTAAGCTTCCGCACCTGCTCCATCTGGTCTTTTTGGATCGATCTGGCCCCCACGCCCATTAGCACCAACCCTCGACGGAGGGTGACCTCTGGCAGGGCTCCCTCGCGGATTACTTCACTAGTCATCGGCACCGACGGTGATTAGACAACGGATCCCGTTCTTACCGAGTGCTTATCGCTCTCCCGCACTTCCGAACTGAACCGTCAAACCCTAATATAGTCTGCACACGGCCGTCAACGTTCACTTACCGTCACATCTTCGGTGACTCCTCACGCTCCCCATTATCCCCATCTGAAATTAAAGGCAAGTGTGTTGTGATTACCGATCGCACGAAGGAATCTCCAGCGGATCAATGAAAGTTAAACAAAGTCCGCGTGCAAGGTTATTAAAAAACACTAATATTTCGATACAACCCATGACCGCCTGTCCGCCTAAATGTGAAGATCTTGGGAACTTAGAGAGGTTTAATGGTGCAACCATTTCTTTATGGATTCATATTGCTTAGTTGTTTTGAAAACATACTTCGATAGTGCTTTATAAAGCCAAAAAACTTAAAACATGAAATATTCTTGAACCAATTTTTATTTTAACGGAACAGTCCGCCTATTGGCCTTTGAATAAAATTTTAGAAAAATGTAAATTAGTTTAGGGAGCTACCAATAAATCCCCGAATAAACGCAAACCGTGAAGCAATACATTTAAAGCCGTATCGATGAAAGATCAGGCTCCGAAAATAATAGATAATTCAGAATTTTGAATTGAAAAGACAGAAAGAAAAATACAAATACCAGTTGAACTTCCAAAATAAAAGTCTGTAAATTCTATTTCGTCCTTGAAAATGATACCGCTTAAAGTTTTGATACGTATCTGTTGGAGACAGCTAATAAGATCCCTTTTACAATGTGTGCCCACAGATCAGGATCACACCGCCCTGGACCTCATCATAAAGTCGCTCAAGTCCCCGACCATGGTTTGTGAGGGCACCCACTTCGACGGCAAGATCCCGCACACGTTCGTCATCTTTGGGGCGTCGGGCGACCTGGCCAAGAAGAAGATCTACCCGACGCTGTGGTGGCTATACCGAGATGACCTCCTGCCCAAGCCCACAAAGTTCTGCGGCTATGCGCGTTCCAAGCTGACGATCGCGAGCCTCAAGGAGCAGTGCCTGCCATACATGAAGGTGGGTTGGGGTTCGGGATAGGGATCGCTGTAGGATGCGGGCATCACCAAACTAATCCGTATCTGTATGTCCACAGGTCCAGCCGCACGAGCATAAAAAGTACGAGGAGTTCTGGGCGCTCAATGAGTACGTCGCCGGCAGCTACGATGGACGCACTGGCTTCGAGCTGCTCAACCAGCAGTTGGAGCTTATGGAGAACAAGAACAAGGCAAACCGCATCTTCTACCTGGCCCTGCCGCCCAGCGTTTTCGAGGAGGTGACGGTCAACATCAAGCAAATATGCATGTCGCTCTGGTAAGTCTCAGATTTAATCAAGATCAAGATCATATCGAATCATACCTTTTATACGTATATGATATTATAGTTTTACAAATAATTCTTGAAAAAATGTGTTACAGCTAGAAAGGTACAATCATATGATACAATTTCATTTTAATCTATGTATCTATTTGATACATAACAGTTTTTGCATACAATTCTTAATAAAACATATATAAAGTATGTGTCGTTTGGTATTTAAGTCCAGATATCTATCCCATATATAAACATTTTTCAATGACATTGCTGATGAAATATTAAAGATAGAAACTAAGTATCTATGATACTATTTCCATAGTTATATCTATTTGATATGTTATCATTTTACAATAGACTACTGATAAAATATTAAAATGATGTGATGTGTGATATATGACTTATGATCTGTGATGTTATTTAAAATTAATATTATATGGATCCTATATTTACTTGCAGCGGCTGGAACCGCGTGATCGTGGAGAAGCCCTTCGGACGGGATGACGCCTCCTCGCAGGCGCTAAGCGACCACTTGGCTGGACTGTTCCACGAGGAGCAGCTGTACCGCATCGACCACTACCTGGGCAAAGAGATGGTCCAGAACCTGATGACCATACGCTTCGCCAACAAGATCCTCAGCTCGACGTGGAACCGCGAGAACATCGCCTCGGTGCTGATCACATTCAAGGAGCCCTTCGGCACCCAGGGACGCGGCGGCTACTTCGATGAGTTCGGCATCATCCGTGACGTGATGCAGAACCATTTGCTGCAGATCCTCTCGCTGGTGGCCATGGAGAAGCCGGTCAGCTGTCACCCGGACGACATTCGCGATGAGAAGGTCAAGGTGCTCAAGAGCATTGAGGCCCTTACGCTGGACGACATGGTGCTCGGGCAGTATCTGGGCAATCCGCAGGGCACCAACGATGATGCGCGAACGGGCTACCTGGAGGACCCCACGGTTAGCAATGATTCGACCACGCCCACCTACGCCCTCGGCGTCCTGAAAATCAACAACGAGCGCTGGCAGGGCGTGCCCTTCATCCTGCGCTGCGGCAAAGCTCTGAACGAGCGCAAGGCGGAGGTGCGCATCCAGTACCAGGACGTCCCCGGCGACATCTTCGAGGGCAGCACGAAACGCAACGAGCTGGTCATCCGCGTCCAGCCGGGCGAGGCCCTGTACTTCAAGATGATGACCAAGAGCCCGGGCATCACCTTCGACATCGAGGAGACCGAGCTTGATCTGACCTACGAGCATCGGTACAAGGACTCCTACCTCCCGGACGCCTACGAGCGGCTCATACTCGACGTCTTCTGCGGCTCCCAGATGCACTTCGTCCGCTCCGACGAGCTGCGCGAGGCGTGGCGCATCTTCACACCCATTCTGCACAAGATCGAGCGGGAGCGCGTCCGGCCGATCACCTACCAGTACGGATCCCGCGGCCCCAAAGAGGCGGACCAGAAGTGCGAGGAGAACAACTTCAAGTACTCCGGCTCCTACAAATGGCACGGCGGCAAGGTGGCCACGTCCAATCTCTGAGCGATCGGTCCGCACCTCCTCCTCCAATCCCTTAGGACTGGCTTAACACAGGATACTCCCTCCTCTCTCTGTCCTTACGTATATGTACATACATACATAATATATATGTATTCTTTGGTTATTTGTAATCTTCTTTGGTTTGTACAAGAATTTTTTTATTAAATATACGAACTAGCGTTAAACTGGAAGCGAAGCACGCTTATGAAATTTACATTTATGTATATATGCGGACCTACGTCCGGTCAAGGTTCCCCGGTCCCTAAACCGTCACTATGCGGAAATAAAAAACACAATGAGGGGTATGTGTTGAGATTAGCGAGAGATTTTGTATCAAAAGCAACCAAATGGTGTTAAGCGACCATATGGCCGAATGTCCAATCATTCTCCGGATAGTAATGTATAGTTTCCCCAAATGCGATGCTGATTGGGAGTATAAATATATATGTACCTACATAGGCAGTGTTTGATGTGCTGTGATAAAATCTATTTGCTTCGGCTTTACCTTTTTAAAAAATCTGTAGCAAACAATAAAAGCAAAGCCTAAACAAAAGGACAATTATTAATTCAAAATCTGAATGTCAAATTTAAGCCCTTAGCTTAAAAATGTGGGTGCTAAGTAGAACTTAGCGTTACGAGCGTTAGGGTGGGCGTGGGCTTCTTAGGCACTACTATAATATACCTACATTTAAACTCTCTAGTTTTATTATTCATTTTTCTGGGTATTAAGTAACTTTTAATCTCGAGCACTTGCGCTGAACCAGAAGCTAAGTAATTTGAATGTGAAATTCTAACTCTCTAGCTCTTATAGTTTTTTGAAATGGATATATCGGCTCGGCTAATGATCCATATATATATATTACTATATAGGGTCGAAAACGTTTTTTTTCTACCTTTTAGATACAATATAGCCTTTTGCTCTACGAGTAAAAGTCTTCTTCCTTGGGTGCAAAATTCTGACTACAATTATAATACAAAAATGTGTATGCGAGGAGATTCTGGATCATTGGGATTGAAGCTCAGTTAATGACCAATTGCGACCCTGGAGTATTTACAGTGGAATCACAAGATGGCAAAGCGAGGCAAGAGTGGTGCAATCCCGGTACTTCACCTCATAGGCGGTGGCTTGATGTACCCGTCGCAGCCGGGAGTGGTCACGGTGTTCATGGTCACATATTGATTCTCCTGGGGTGCCTGGGGAGCAGACGGTGCCCTTGGCATCGGCTGGAGCTCCATGTAAGGTTCTTCATGGGGACACTCGAATGTTACGCTCTCCAGTTTTCCCTCGTAGAATTTTTCGCCGGGAATTATGGCCGGATAGCGTGGCCGAATGGGTTCCTTGCTTTCATAGGTCTCGATGCCGCAACTCATGTCCGGCATTTCCACGCGAATGTCAGACATTTTTCGCAACTTCCGGACCACGAGAAAAATCACACCGAGCACCAGCAGGCCGATGATGCCCTCCACAAACCGCAGGGCGGCGGACTGCTCCGCGGGGGCTTCGTGCTCACCTGGCAGCCACAAAATGCCGCCACTTATGCTGTCATTATAGTTGGCTGACACGCCCCTCCGGAACCAAGGAGCCGGCACCTTTTCGGAGAAATTATACCTCGGCTCCAGGGTGAAATTGGTCGAAATGGAATCGTCATTACAATCGTCTTGAACAACTCCAGAGAATTGGCACCAGTAGACAATGTAGCCATGCAGGTTCCTCGTCTCCGTCGGCTCGTTCCAGGTGAGGATGTAGCTGGTTTTGTTGTACGTATATCGAGTAATCTGTCGATTCTTGAGGTCGCTTAGCCTGGGCACTTCCAGCAGGCTGCTGTCCTGCGATTTCCCAAGGACGTTCTGGCTCCACACATTAACCGTGCCCGGTTTTTCATCCTCCCATTTCTTGAGGAGTGCGGAACTGTTGGTGATGATGTTCACTTTGCTAGAACAACAGAGAGGAGTAGCTAGAATCTGGATTTCCACTTTTAGATAAACTTTTTCTGTTTTTCTATATTAAAAATCGGGCCTTGATATAGAGTCGCTGAACACTGGTATGATTAAAATAATTTCCATACCAAGAAAAACGGAAGTCTTTTCCAGTATCTAATGCCAAAAAAATTGAAAACTAGTACGAGAATCAGAATATATGAGAAATATCCTATAAGTCCCAAAGGACACAGTCTCATAATTTGAAGAGTTTTGTACCCTAGTGACTTCTAAGAGTCCTACATTTTGCTTTCTAGATTCTTTAAGTCGCCGATTTCTCGAATGTTAGAGACCCTTTCGCCTTGGCTCACCCATTGCTGCTCCTCACTAGGCTTTTTCGTTGGGGTCCATTGAATTCCACATTACTCAGCTGCTCCCAGTAGACCTTCAGCTCTTCCTTTTTGGGATCGTAAGAGAACCCAGGGGGCCGAAACCGCGGCGGGCGGACGGGCAGCATTACGGGCGTTGTCAGATTGATTTCGGGACTCCAGAAATCCGACCAAATCGCCTCGGAATCGTTAAGGCGGCGCCTGAAACTCACGTAGAACGTCTGATAGCCTTCAGGTGGGTTTTCAAAGCAGACATGATCCACCAAGCTGACTGTCCGGCGCTGAAAGAGCGTGAGATTCTTCGATAATCTGGCATTCTCGTGGCGCAACACCACATTCCACTCCACCATGCGACCGCCTTGGATGTTCGGTTCGTTCCACACATAGCAGGTGTGGTTGGGTTTCATGGTGTGGTTAGCGATAGGCTCTGCCACTGGAAAGTCCAGCACTTTCACCTGCCACTCAGATCGATGGATGACCTGCGTCTGGCGCCCAAAGCTATCGCTCATGATCACAGTGAAATCTCCATCGGGAGGGAGGTTTGGAGTGGTGGGCACATCGCACAGCACTTGCTTTGCTTTGCGCGCTTCCAGTTCGATCTTGTGGCAGTCAACCGGCTTGCCAGAGTTCCGCGACATTTGGTAGTGGGTATCCTCGGCGAAGGCTCGCAACTCCAGCGCTGTGAAGCGGCATTTGAACATGGTACCCCGGTAGCGGCAGACGAGATCCGTCACGTTCAGCCGGGGATACACATTGACCGTTTCGTGGGTCACCACAATCCCGTCCGCGAGGCACATGTACAGCTGCTCAGAGGCCTGTCGTGTGACAATGGAACTCCTGTACAGCGCGGTGCCGTTGAGTGAGTCCACCAAGAACTTCTTGCCCTGCTCCTCGATGGTGAGGTTCTTTGACACATAGCCGGGGCAGTGGCATGACACCTCACGGATGTCACCGACCCGGATATTGGAGACGCTCAAGGTGCACTCCGGCTGCTTGGTTCCAGAGGGTCTTGCATCCTCGGCCCATCCACAGGACACTGCGATCACCAGCAACGTCAGCGAAAGTAGCCGCAACTTCCATGTCCTCCAGCCCATAGGTTTCGTTGCTTTCGTTACAATCAGTGCCCCTTATCACTTCCAATGCTTAGCTAAGCGCTAAAAATATACAAAATTCTCAGAAACAATTCGAAAAAAGTAAGTAAAAGTCGTTAAAAACAATAACGATGCCCCGAAAAAAAATGTACTGATAAGCCGAGAATAAAAACGGGAATGTAGATCCTTCGCCTAAGGCTCCGAAACCAAGCCTACCTTCTCGGCAAAATGGCATCCGATTGCTGCAAAGCTCTCTCTGCGACTGAAATACAGATCGCGCTCTGCCCATCGAGCTGGGGTGCTATCGATAGGGAATACGGCCGGGAATACGTACGGCCAACCAATAAACAGCGGCTTATCGCTAGGGCGCCCGAGAAAACTCGAACTCAAACTCAAAAAGACTCGGTTAAAAACTCATTTAAAATTAGCTTTATGTTGATGGCGGTTAAGTGGGTAAGTGTACAGTACGAATATATATAAAAAAAATACTATAGCGTTACAAATACTTTCTGCCTCTCACACGCATCGCAAAGAATACAAAATAAATTACAAACGAAAGAACTGCATTCGTCCGAGGAGTTTTTCACTAATTACTATAAACAGCTGCCCGACAGTAGTTCAAGTGGGTTCCAGGATCCAGGTTCCGGGTTCCGTGTTCCGAGTTTCGGCGGTGATCCGATGACATGGCCTTGGAAGGAGATGCGCTTGGAGATGGGTTGAATGATGGAGGCGAACGTGAACGCGAGGGTTTGATAAAAGGTCGCACGTCATGATGGGTGAGTGCACTTGTCATGCAATGATGATGGCCACTCCGGCATCTTAGAGCACGTGCCTGTTGTGGGCCAGGGCGTTCAGATCCTGGGGCGTCACGTAGCCAGTGATCTGCGGCTGGAGGCGAGAGTGCGCATTGGGGCCAGCGGACGCTCCACCAGCGGCGTGCGTCGGTGATCCCACGGCGGCGGTGGTGGCGGCGTTCAACGGAGGCTTTATCAGCCCAGTGCGCTGCAGTTGCTCCATGGTGGTGTAGCCGATGTCGGCCAGCTTGGGCGCGGGTGCAGTGGCTGGACCGGCTGATGGAACTGGCGGAAGCTGGCGCATTGGCAAGGCGGCTGGCGGAGATCCCGCAAACACAGCTCCTCCAGCGGAAGGCAATGGAGCTGCAACAAGGGGCTTCAGCTTGTGCAGATCCGAGGCCTGCACGTAGTTGTCCATGTTGAGCAGGTGGGCCGGCGGAAAGAAGGTAGACGCAGCGGCGGCGGTGGCGGCGGACGGTGCTACTGTTGGCGGCGCAAAGGGTTGAACTGGAGCCGCATTAAGACGCGACTGGGGAATGGGTACAGGGACGTAGCCGCTGAGCGGAATCTGGGCCATTGGTAAGGACATCGGAGCTGGCATCGTGATGGCAGGAACTGAAAAGGCGTCCCCACTCTCCGAGGGATCGCTGCCTATCCAGCTCTTCATCTGGGTGGGCTTAATGTAGCCATTGGTGCTCCTCTGCTCCCTGCCCTCCCGCTCCGCGTCGCTCTCCCGCTGCTGTTGCTGCTCCCGTTCCCTGGCCTGCTCGCGCTCCCTCTCCCGCTCCTGGTCATTCTGGACGAGAAGGCCGTGTCGCATGGCAAGGTAGCTGGTGGGCGGACCAGCGGCGCTGATGGCTCCCCTCTCCTGGTGGTCGTCGTATCCATCGCGATCCGTACAGCCGCCGCCGCCCGAGGAGGATGCTGTGCGGAGTAGCAGCTTTGAGCTCTCACTTCCAAAGTTGCTGAAGTCGTGCGGCAAATCCTGCGGCGTGTACTGGGGCGAATCATCGACTCGGGTGCAGACGATGCCTCCGCTGACGGACGAATCGGGGCCGATGCCCAGGCCCAGGCCACCCATGTCCATCGGCTGCTTCTTTAGCGTCTCAATGATTCCCTGCGGCAGCACCAGATCGATGTCGGACATCTTGCGGTACTTCTTGTACACCAGGTAAAAGATGACGCCCAGCACCAGGATCGCCACGGTCACCTCGATGGTCTGGTACATGGCCTTCACGCTGTGCGTGTCCGGGGTGCAGATGAAGCCGTAGACGTCCCAGTCGGATCTGTAGAGCCGGTAGGCGGTCATGTTGGCGGCGTAGGCCTCGAACTGCACCCGCTCCTCCTCGCCCAGTGCGTCCGTCCTCGGCTCGCATCCCTGGCCGGTGGCCGACATGAGCAGCAGCGCACCACCCTCCGCCCCGTCGACTCCATCGAGCTGCGGATGCTGTTCCACGTTGATGGCCCGCACGGCCAGCTGGAAGGGATTGTGACTGGTGCAGCGTGGCGTGGGCATCACATAGGAGCGGTTGTTGCCCGGCAGGATGGTGCTCCACAGGCAGCTGGCGTTATTGTCGCGCTGCGAGATCTCGTAGAAATCGATGCGGCCAGCCGGCATCCTGGGCGGCTCCCAGTCGAGTCGTGAGCTTTGGTCCTTGCCGTTGATCACCTGCAGCTTTGGCGGCGAGGGAACTGCGGATAAGTTTACAATTTAGTGGCATAAGCAACATACTAAACAGCTTATTACAAAAAATTTCAGTCGGTGTGTTCACAAGTATTAGGACAGGAATTTGGTATTTGTTTGCATGAATCTAATGTACATTACTTTCTTATCTAATATAAATATATACTGCTGTAACCACATTCGTTAGCATTTCAAGTTACAGTAGAGACTCACCTCCGATGGCCGTGCTGAAGAAGATCACGTTGCTGGTCTCCGAGGGATATAGCGTTCGCGCCTGCACGCTCACCTCGTACTGCGTGAATGCCGTGAGATTGCCCAGCCTGAAGTTGATGGGCTTCTCGTTGTCCACTAGTTCGTCGGCGGCCGCACTCACGCGGAATGTCTCGGTTATGTTGTCACGCAGGGAGCGGTAGGAGCCCTCGTAAGCGCGCACCACCCCATTGGCCAGGAGCGGCGGCTTCCAGGCGAGCTCCGCACTGGCGCTGGTCACCCGGAGCAGCTGCAGCTCCCGCGGCTGGCTGGGCGCCGCCTCGGCGGTGCGGTTGACCAGCTCGTCGCTGTACTTGCTGGCTCGCGTCTCCGAGTACATGAGCATCTTCACGCTGTAGTCCGTGTATGGGACCAGATTCTGGATGACGTGCTTGTTGGTGTACCGGTCGATCTTCACCGTGGTGCAATTGTCCGGCCGTCCGGTCGATCGCTGGCAGTAGGTCAGGTTGTAGCCCGCCAGGATGACCGCACAGACGCGCTGCGTGCCCCAACTGACGGTCAGGGTGGTGCTCGTGGCCACGTCAATCGATGGCTCCATCTTGGCCAGGTCGTCCTTCTTGTCGCTGCTGCAGATCGTCCAGCGCAGCCCCAGGTTGTGTGACCTGTAGTTGGCGGACACGGCCATGTGGAGCGTTGGCAGTTGGTCACGGGCCGTGGTGAACTGGTGCTGTCCGCGGGGCACCTCGGCGAAGCGGATCGATCCCTCGCACTCCGACAGCAGAGCCGGCTTGGGCACGCACCAGAACACCGTGTAGTTGCTCAGCTCCACGTGGTCCTCCGGCGGCTCCCAGCTGAGCGTATAGCTCTTGTTGGTCGGGTGGTACACGCTGCGAATGTTCTTGGGCTCGCGCTGCTTAAAGTCCACGTTGCTGATGGGGCCAATCGTCATCGGGGTGGCGTTCACGGACACACCCTCGCTGTTGCTGCTTCGGATGAGGAAGCTGTGGACGGCGCTCATGTTCCAGTGGTCGATCATCGCCGAGTTCGACTCCACCTTAATGAGGCTCGAGTTCCTGAAGGGGCGAAGAAACGCGGGTTAGTAGGGGTGCAATCACGATTTTTTTTTATTTTTTTACCATACAGAGGGTAAAATGATTTCAATCTGAAGTTTGCAACGCAATGAAGGAGACTTTTTCGGGTCAATTGAAATTCATATTATTCAACTACTAGGAAAATTCAAAAATTTAAGTTTTTAAAATTTTATTCAAAATCAGCTTTTGTAACTATATGTACTACACTGCTCGTGTTGCGGTAGAGAACGGGCAGAGCTATTCCCTATACATAGGCTAGCAAGTTTTTGAGTTAATGCACAGATATTGAAATCTTTAAATGCAATTTTATCGAAATCCAATTTTTGGAAAAAGCGCAGTACCAAAAACTAAATTGTTTTGTTTTACAAAAAGTTCCACAAAAATGTTTTCTTTTTCTTTATAACTTTGAAGTTTTTCCCAATTGCTGTTGCCGTTGATTAGGGTCGCAACTTGAGAAAAAAACAATATTTACAAATCCAGGAACTCTAGAATCGCAAGGTCAGCGGAAAAATATATATAATTTGACGTTACATTTGTTATTTTTTTCTTAATAAATATTACGAGCATACCAGAGTATTATCTCTCTACATTTCTTTTTAACAAAATAATAAAAATGTTCAGCCAACAACTCAGTACTTAAAAATTACATGTTTGGTTTAAAAATAAAACCCTTAACAAAATTCTAGACTGCCTAAATAAAATATAAACTGTTAAGTAAAGACTTTATATTATTTAGTCTTGAATCTAAATTTTAATTTTAATCTGCCTCTGGTATACTGTTAATATTACATCTTTACTTTCTCTTTTTTTGTATGTACAATGGTACATTGTTAAAGGAGAACTTTTGATTAACGACTTTACTATTATTACTATTCATTTAAAAAAATTAAATATTCATTGTAAACATAAAATGAATTTATAAGTTTCTTGGCCGGGCTTCTTGGGAATCACAATGTGACTATGTATGTACATTCAAAGCATGCGGTCTAGATCAACATACATCAATTTTATAATTATCTCTTCCAGTTTCTGGAATTGAACATTAAGAGGAAAAATAGCTAGCATTCAATTTAATTTACGTAGGCAAAAGTAAAGATTGCGTTCGGTACTTGGGAATTCCCATCTAGAATATCAACATATATACAATGTCTTCTTTGTGTTGCATACATTTTGGCGCAGCCAGTTATTTTGATTTACATGTAAAGAAATAAACCCGTTCTTTTGCATTTCCACATTGTGAACTGAATTCTCTTGCAGATAGTCGAGTATAAAAATAGGGAAAGTGTGTTTTTGTTTTCACATTTTGATACCAAAGAAGTTTGGGCTTGAAATTGCTATTGTCACCGGTTTTCTTATCTCGCTGGGAGGTGTTATTGTTATTGTTTGAAATTGTTGATGACAGAGACATAAGTGTGTGCTGGAAATATCTACTGACTATTTTTGGCTGCTATTATAATTTGTTTTTATTTTTTGTTTTATTTTTTTGATAAAAAATCGTTTCCACAACTTAAGGTGGGCAATAGCATATACATACATAAGGTGGGAGAAAATGTTTTTAAAATACTACCAACTTGATACTAAAAGAGACCCTCATTATGCACTGGCTTTAGCTCTGTCAAAAGAAAAGATTCCGAAGATGAGATGAGGTTGCGGGCGGGTTCTACTCCGATTTCTGTGGAAGTGCACTCGCGTAAAAAGCTTCCATATTCCCATTAATGAACGTGTTTCTGCCCCCACTTCTGCTTCGGATTCTGCCTCTTGGACTCAGTACACTGGGTATACTGGGTACTCGTGATCCACGAGTGTGTGTGCCATACATCGCCACTTCGGACGAATCGTTAAAAATAAACATTTTCAACGGAACGGAACCCCTACAATGGAAATGTGGCCCCTCCCCTCCTCCGCGCTTCTGGATGTGCAAATACTACGCCGTATGGCTTGTCTTACGTATTCGCAAGAAGTCGTCGTTCCGGTGAATCTCTCCGCCGTTCCACCATCTACCTTGCACACCATGGTTTCCCAATGACTAATTAGGTGCAAAAGTGTACCTATCCCACAGCCCATAGCCCCTACTCACACTTTGTGGCCATTGATGCGGTACTCGCTGATGACGTAGCGAAAGTCCGGACCGTTGAGCTCGTGTGCCTCCAGGGGCTCCCAGTAGATGCGCATGCCCTCCTCCGAGGAGTAGACGTAGAAGCTGCCGTAGGTGACCCGCGGAGGACGACGTGGTCGTGCCGGGGCGGTGGCAAAGGCGTAGATCAGTGGCTCGCTCCACAGAGTGTTGTTCTGGTTGGCGCGCACGCGCACACGCAGCGTGTAGTTGTAGCCGGCGAAGGGCAGCTCCGTGAGGCAGAGCATGTCCTTGATCGTGGAGCTGTTGTTCAGCCAGCTGGGCCGGCTGATGGTGTCAAAGTTCTGCGGATCGACGGCCACCTGCCAGACGAGGCCGCGATTGTAGTTGGAGCGCCGGGGCATCTCCCACGACAGGCACACAGAGCTCTCGGTTCTGTTGACCAGGGTGAGGTTCTGACCAGGTCGCGCCGGCACTAGGCGCTCAAAGTGATTGATCGTTATGTTCTGCGTCTCCTGACCCAAGGCGTTCATGATCAGCAGGCGGAAGTAGAAGGTCTCGCTGAAGCGCTTGTAGTTGTCATCGGTGAGATTGCAGGTGACCAGCGGGGCCGAGTCAAAGTTACAGTCCAGGGTGTTGCTGTAGCGCCAGTCGTTGTTGGTATTGTAGCTAATGTTGTACTTGGTGATGACCTTGTTGGGCGGCTGAGTGAAGTTGCAGACCATGAACTGAAAGTCGTAGTCCAGGCAGTTGAAGTCGCGCACCAGGAGCGGGCTGGTGCCTACGTAGACCATCGCCTTGTTGATCACATAGTCGCCGCACATGCACAGGTACTCGTGCTCCTGCTCAGTGGCATTGGTGTCGGTAAACAGTATGGTGGTGTTGTTCAGGATCCTTATGTTCTTCGGATCGCGGTACTGTTTGCCCCCGCCGGTGACGTACAGCTCGCTCACGAGGCAGTGATCCGGACTGGTCCGGAAGTACTCCTCGTTGATCATGCACCTGATGTTAAGATCGCCGCCGATGTGCTGCTCCACCTTGCTGGGCTCCATCCAGCCGGGCTCAATGATAACGGTCTTGGCGCCACACCGGCCGCACCAACCGGTGAGGAGCACCAGGAGCAGGACAAGCTGCGCCTGGAGCAACATCTTCCTGTCCACAATCCTAATACCAATCCTCTCCAGCTGCCGCTACTGCTGTTGTTAAGGTCTACTCTATTCACCTCTCTCGCTCTTGCTCTTCTCGCTCACTCACACACGCAGGCACACGCGCACACCGACGAGCCGCTCTCTCGCACACACACAAAATCACCTTGCTGGCCGTGGCACTTGTTGGCTTTGTATTGGTGGACAGTTCTCGGAAACCGTTTATACGCTGCGTTCCTGGAAGTGGCTCTTAAACATTTCACTGCCCAGGTGTGGGCTGCGTTTTTCACAGGGCCTCAAGGATACTCCTGGCCACTAACCGCACTGCCAATTGTTTGTTTTGCACCGCTCGTTGTCTTGTTTCTGGTTTCGCTTGACTCTGGCTGAATCGAATCCTCAGTTGGCTAAGGACGGCGATCGCTCTCCTCCCTGCCCCCGCTCGCGTTGCTTTTGGTTATTTTCTGTTTATCGGTTTATCGGAACTTATCGCAGTCCGATACGCGATATGACGAGGGCTGGGCAGCGCCACTCAACGATACGATAGTTGGTTTTCCGCCCGCATTTCGAATTACTCTGCACTGGAGTCGAA
Organism: Drosophila suzukii; assembly: GCF_043229965.1. Lineage (NCBI taxonomy): Eukaryota > Metazoa > Arthropoda > Insecta > Diptera > Drosophilidae > Drosophila > Drosophila suzukii. The sequence goes on along the minus strand of NC_092084.1, from coordinate 1,222,694 downwards.
TTTGTGCAACGGTTTTGCGGGAAACCGCATTTCTAAGCAGTGCGCACTGCTTAACAGGCGGTCATCGCGTCCGTGATATCGCTCATCGATACATCGATACCTGATAGAGTTTGACAGCCCTGGCATCCGACGTCGAAAAATCGAATCGAGCGTATGTGTGTGCCTGTGTGTGTGGGTGTGAGTGAGAAAGTGACGAATTACTTTTCATCAAATGGGAAATAATTTAGTTTGAAAACACGTATCTACACAGAGCACCAACAAAAATTCAAGTAGTTACACAATTTAGACACAAGCGAGCTAAATCGGCGCAGGCAAACCAACAACACGAAAACGCGACAACTACACCATCGAAATGGCGGAAGGCGGCAGCAAGCGCATCAACGTGGTTGTAAAAACGCCAAAGGACAAGAAGACGGTCGAGGTTGACGAAGATTCTGGAATCAGAGAGGTGAGTGCGGTGCGCGTGACCCATTCCGGTGGTGTGCTGACCCTGGGCGATCTCAAGCCCCTTCGCTGCCCCTGCCCATTCCCATTCCCATCGATTCCCCTCCGCCCCCGCCCACCATCATGGACAATTAATGCCTGTAATCGCGGGTACAGTGCACTTTGCCTAAGCCACACACCGCCATAACGTTGCTTTGCGGGTACAGTGCACTTTGCTCGGTGTGGTCATAGGTACAGGTACCACAATAAAGGGTGGCTAATGTGCGTGCACACACACAAAAAATATAACAAATCGATCCCCCAATAAAACGCATATATAACTTTACCTCTGACTTTCAGTTCAAAATTCTGGTGGCACAAAAGTTCGAGGCCGAACCCGAGCAGCTGGTGCTCATTTTTGCCGGCAAAATTATGAAGGACACGGACACACTGAAGATGCACAACATCAAGGACAACCTGACGGTGCATCTGGTGATCAAGGCGCCGACGCGCAACAACGAGGTGCCCGCCCGCCAACCGGCGGATGTGCGCCAAACGCCCTTTGGCCTCAACCAGTTCGGTGGCCTGGCCGGCATGGAGGCCCTGGGAGCCGGATCGAACACCTTCATGGACCTGCAGGCGCGCATGCAGAACGAGCTGCTCAACAACGGCGACATGCTGCGCTCCCTGATGGACAATCCGTTGGTGCAGCAGATGATGAACAATCCGGATACGATGCGCCAGCTGATCACATCGAATCCCCAGATGCAGGACCTCATGCAGCGCAACCCGGAGATCTCGCACATGCTCAACAATCCGGACCTGCTGCGCCAGACCATGGAGTTGGCCCGCAATCCCTCGATGCTCCAGGAGCTGATGCGTTCGCACGACCGGGCCATGTCCAATCTGGAGTCAGTGCCGGGCGGCTATAGTGCCCTGCAGCGCATCTACCGCGACATCCAGGAGCCGATGATGAACGCGGCCACCGAATCCTTTGGTCGCAACCCCTTCGCCGGGCTAGTCGATGGCGGTGTGGGGGCCGGCATCAATCCGCAACAGGGCACCGAGAACCGCAACCCATTGCCGAATCCCTGGGGCGGCGGCGGCGCCAATTCGGGAACCAATGGCACTGGAGCCGGCAGCGGCACTGGCAACCGAACGGGAGATTTGCCGCCAAACAATGTTCTCAACACGCCGGCCATGCGCAGCCTGCTCCAGCAGATGGCCGACAATCCGGCCATGATGCAGAACCTGCTGAACGCGCCCTACACGCGTTCCATGATGGAATCCATGTCACAGGACCCGGACATGGCCTCGCGCCTGCTGAGCAGCAGCCCGCTCCTGTCCAACAACCCCGCCCTGCAGGAGCAGGTGCGTCAGATGATGCCGCAATTCATGGCCCAGATGCAGAACCCTGAGGTGATGAACATGCTGACCAACCCCGATGCGATGAACGCCATCCTGCAGATCCAGCAGGGCATGGAGCAGCTGCGCAGCGCGGCCCCCGGTCTCGTTGGCACCCTGGGCATTCCACCGCCACCGCCGGGAGTCAACTCCGCCACGGATCCGGCCAGCGGCGATGGAAGTGGCGGCGGTACCACCACCAACAACGTTTCGCCTAGCAGCGGCCTCAATGCCGGCAACCCCGCCACCGGCGCCCCAAGCCTGGCTCCGGGCGGTGGTCCCAATGCGCAGCTCTTCAACGACTTCATGATGCGCATGCTCAACGGGATGTCGAACAACGCGGACAGCACACAGCCGCCGGAGGTGCGCTACCAGTCACAGCTGGAGCAACTGGCAGCGATGGGCTTCGCCAATCGGGATGCTAACTTGCAGGGTGAGTTTGTTACTAGTGGCTTGACAATCCCAATTCTAATCGAAATCTCTTGTGCACCCCGCAGCTCTGATCGCCACCTTCGGGGACATCAATGCGGCAGTGGAGCGACTACTGTCCCTAAACCAGTTGTCCCTAAGTTAACAACGTTAAGCCATTTCCAAACTGTACACAACCTGTCTATATATCTACGAACTACATCTATATCTACCACTATAGCCCTGGAGAACGCGAATGAGAACACAACGAGAAGATGACGAGAAAGGGGGACGGGGTCCTTGTCCTAAAGCCAGCCCCCAGAACCCCCGGAACCCCACACACAAATTCAACGGTCGGCGCTGATTGCCGCTTATTCCTCCCATTAAGCCGGAAATATCTTGAATCCTTCATAACCGAACACAACACACACACAGACACCAATTCCACACGAGCATGGGAGCCTAGAGAACGGCAGATATTAGATGATACGTCGCCGGTGAGAGAGATAGATAGAGATCGCATACCAAAGTGTCGGCACTTGCGTAGTTGATATCATTTTTTTTTAATTATTTACATTTTGAGAACGTTTTGGAGAGATCCGAAAGCTCTGTAAGACACCTGAGAACCCTTAAAGCGGAAATGTGTTAAACGAAACCCAATTTGAATATGCATATGTTAGGCATATATCCTGCACACCCAGACACAGACACACACAAACACACACAACACTCCCGAACAGAACCCTTTTGCGCATTCAACCTATCCGAGAACTTGATTGTTTTTCAATAAATTTGAACAGGTTTGTGCTCTCTTGTGTCATTATTGATAATGTAACTTGATTGCCATGAACACTCGTGTAAATTCCAGTTGTGTGCTTCAGAATCAGAGGTTTAAGTCCTAGCAATCGGGTGCTATTGGTTCTGTTTCCCCTCCCTTTCTCGCAATCCGAAAATGTTCTGCAAATGAAAGTGAAAAACGGGACAACATACAGTAGATATCGGCTAAATGCAATAACGCGGAGTAAGCGGCGAAATCTTTACATGCTGATATGCTAGAATATGTATACAAGCAATACAAGTAGTCAAAATGGTTATCGATTCGTTAATGTAAGAGTAATCTCCAAGCGTTATTTACCTTAAACCCCCCATCCGTTTAAAATAATAAAAGTGTAAAAAGTTCGTTGCCTATAGGCTTTATTTGCACACAAGCGATTTGCATGTTGAACGATATCTACTGTAATTTTATGTGTGTATATAGGTATATATATATATATATCAAAATATTCCATGGTGTTAACAAAAGACGTAAAACTATTTAAAATTCCTTAGTAAAAGAGAGAGTCATCCCCAATACTAATTTGTAATTTACTCTAAGCATTCGCATGTGTTTAGCCGAGTTTTTTGGGACTTTGGGCGGGTCTAGTGGGGTCCGGTCCCCATTTCTGATCGGTGATCACATCCCCCTTAATTCACACACTTTCGAAACGTTTCCTTTCGTGCGCTCACTGTCTATATAAAGTATGAATTCAATGTATACCCTGTAAGTACTACTAAACATATACCGCAGCTCGCCGGAGTGAAGTGTACGCAGGTGAACCGACTTCAACGGAGGAGGATTGGGTGGGTGGTCAGGTACTGGAGCTGGACCGATGCAAAGGCGATCGGAACGTTTATTTGTTTAGTGATGGAAGTGAAACTAAGTAATTAAATGTAAATGATCACGTTTTAAAACATAAATAAAGCTACTTTGGTTTTAGATTATATCCGATTTCGTTTTACTTGTTGAAAAAAAAGTGGGTTCGGTTGCTATATAATGGTTCCGAAATCTCGACTATAATATATATCTAAAAAAGGGACTGCCTCAACTAAGGGTGGCTCAAATAAACTCGGTTTCAGATCCTGGTTTAGATAAAGACAGCGATATTACAAATGGGTCGGCGTACTCTTCATATCTATGGCTATTCCCTCTAGCCATGTCAAGGTTCTGGTTAGCTTGAACTTAAATCGTTCCTACAAATAAATTCGTTTTTTCAATGTGACGTTAAACCTACAAACGACAAATCAGGGTCAAAAAATCAAAAAAACAGGAAAAGTGTGCGAAGAAAGTTAACCAGAACATTGTCTCTAGTTAAGAGTAGTTTAGTTAGTTTGGTCTGATACACTCTCATGATATTAAGACACTAAATGAATTTAACTGAACCCCACCATGGGCCATCCCTCCTCAATAATTGACAAATTCGTATTATGTAGGTAAATATCTTTCGACCTGAACACAACATGCAAGTAGGTCCAGGCCTTGTAATTGGTTTATTACAGCAGCGGCTTGAGTAAACAATCGAAGAACATTTAGTACAGTATACAACTAAGGTTAAGGCACTCATCATACACGCGCACAGGGGCACACACCAGATATCTTACAGCTAGTCGAGTTCAGGAGCTTGTCAGAGCTCCTCGAAGAAGGCCACGCGCGCCTTGGTGGAACCGGACTTGAGTTTCTTGAGCGTAGAGTACTTGTTCTCGCCGGCCTTGATCTGCGCCTCGCTGAGTATGTCAAAGTTGCTCTGGTTCTCCTCGATCTTGTGCGGCGCGATCTCGGAGCGCAAGGTCTGCAGCTGGTTCTGCACCTGCTTCTTGGAGTTGCGCAGGTACTCTAGGTGGTTGCGCTCCATCTCGTTGGTGATCTGCTCCATCTCGTTGTCGGTGAGGATGAACTCCTTGGGCTCAAAGTCATCGGAGATGCCGCTGGAGTTGTCCCCCTGGGCCAGATAGTGCGACGAGTGGGTGGTCAGCTCGGCGCCGCCGGCTGTCTCGATGTCGTTTGTCGAGTTGCTGGTGGTCAGCGAGGGCGTGCTGATGGCCGCCATGCTGGACGCCGTGTTGGCAGCATGCGAGACACTGGAGGCGGTCAGCAGGCTGTCCGTGGAGGACTTGCGACCGCTGTTGAGGAAGTTGAGCAGCCGGGCGGTGGCCTCACGCTCCGCCATTTTGGCGCAGATCAGCTCCTTGCGCAGCTTCTCCGTCTCGGCCTCCCGCTTGTCGTTCTCCACCGTCAGCTGGTGGACATAGAAGTCGGCATCACGGATCTTCTTCTCCAGCTCGTGTTTTTCCCGCTCGATCTTCATCTGTCGCTCGCGCAGGCGGTCCATTTCCGTCTTGAAGTGGTTCGCCTTGCATTCGGTGAGCTGCATCTGCTCCTCATTGACGCGACTCTTCTCGAAGTACAGCTCCTTGGTCTCCTCGGAGCGGCGCTGAAATGCAGGAGACACATACAGGATTATATTAATAAGAAGGATTTGTGGCATAAGAATTACCAGCGCGTCGCTGGCCATGCGCATCTCGTTCTGCAGGTGCTCCATGCTCTTCTCCAGCTCGTAACGCTCCTGTTCCGCCTTCTCGCGCAGCTTCTTCTCCCTGATGAACTTCTTGCGCTCGATCTGGCGGCGCTGCTTCTCCTCCTTGGCCTGGGCCTTCATCTGCTGGATCTCCATGGTGTCTGGCTTGCGTCTTCGCATGTACAGATCGTGGTTGCCCTTGCACAGGTCGAGAATCTGCAGGGCACGGATGAAATTAGTATAAAATCGATTCGATTTAGAAAGGATTTCTAGTACCATCTTGTTGATGTGCAAGTCCTGCGAGTAGAAAATGAAATTCGAGACCTTGGCGTCCACCAGGCGAATGGTGAACTTCTTGTCGTCGAAACTGACGTGCCGTATCTCGTTCCACTGGAACGTGGTCTTTGGCGTTAGCTTGTCGCGCTCGTCGTAGATGTTCAGGCCCACGGAGGTGACGCCCAGCCACAATTTGGTTTTGTTCTTATTCTGGTGGGGATTGGGTTAGACTTGCTTGAGGAAACCGGGAGCCAAGACTACTCACTGTAATAGGAAAGTAGTTCACTCCGTACATGTCCAGGTCCTGTGCAATCTTCAGGTACTCCATCTCCACCTCGTCGCGCGTCATGGGCTCATGGTCCATGTACCTGGGTTTGGATCGGGGGTTGGGAAAAGCAGAGATTCAGCCAGTAGCTTTAAGCTGTGTGTGTGTCTACCCACCAGGTCTTGATGCGCTCCTCCCACATCTCAGGCGTCATCTGGTACTGATCGGTCACCCCTTTGGGCAGGAGCTCGCCGCCGGCCAGCATGCCGTCCTTGTAGGTCTCGTAGTCGTAGGGGCCATACTGAACGTGCACCGCGTAGGAGGCTAAGAGGACAGATGCCTCCGGCCGGCAGTAGATGTCCATGGAGAGAATGCTCTGCTTGACCTGCAGGAAGAACAGGTGCTGTGTGATCTCCTGGATTAGCTCCTCGCTGACGTTCTCGGGAAAGAATTTGGCATAGAAGCTGAAGACGTACACATTGTTGCTGGCGTGCAGCTCGACGCGCTGATCCCGCACCCGCTTCTCCATCTTCAGCCAGGAGACATTGCTGCGCGTGTCGACGTACTGCAGCCCAAAGTACCAGGACTCGCGCAGCCCGATGGTGCGACACACCAGATCGAACAGATCCTGGCCGGAGGCGCGCGGCTCCAGTTTGAACTCCAGCTCCGAGTCGAAGGTGCTCACCCGCACGGAGAGGGAGCGGTTCTTCTTGGAGCTGAAGGGGCTCATCGCGCTTATGTGATGTGATTAGGGATTGGACGTGGGTGCCTTTGGAGGCGATTTGTCGACTGTCGTCGGTCGTCTATGGTAACTTGTTGCGTGCAGGGACTTGTTGCTCCTACGGATCCTGTTGCTGCTGCCCCTGTACCAGCTAGTGGCCGGCCACCTGGTGGTTGCCCCTGCGGTCCGCGCCAGTCGTGGACTGCCTCATTTTGCAGCCAATTCGGAGCTCCGGGAAAAGGCAATTCTGGGCTGAAAGAAAGAAAGAGCAAGTACTTCGATCATACGGGCGCGCGAATCGAGAACTGTGGGGGTCCAGGGTTGTGGGGCCCACTGTGCACCTGGTCCCGAACCTCCTTTCGGCTCGGCAACTGGCCAGGCGTCGGGTCAGAAGTAGTTTCCCTTCTGCGGGTTGCGGGGCAAAGGCCACTAACCCAATTTTTTGTCCTGAGTTTACAAAGTTCGAAATTGTTCGCAAGATCGCAAATTTGGCAGCATAAACGCAGCCAGTGCGACCAGTCGGTTGGGAAAATAATTGTACCTAAATCTGCGCAAAAGCACGGTCCAGCCATAGCCGAGACACCCTCCAATGTTTTCGTGTGACCGTACTCGAAATACCGTCTGCGTGTCTGGTATTTTCCCGGTATATACCGAATATACAGTCATAGCCAAGACACCCTCCTAGCACTCGCAAAAATAAAGGTTTATTCAATAAATTTGAGGATCTTTGCAAAGATAAATATCTAATAAAATTAAGAACACTTAAGAAAAGGAACAAAAAACTAAAATAATAGATCTGGTTGGTTCCTTTATGAGCTCCATTTTTACATGCTTCGCTTTTAATTAATCTCGCCTGTTGCTTATGAGATCCCGATTATGTTGATGTTGCAAGAATGCAAAGGATTTGCATGGCTTCAAGCACACTCAAAAACATTGGAATTTATTGAATTTAATAAATGAGAATTCTGAATTCTAAAGGATTGCTATCCTGAGGGCAATAATCAATAATCGCATCCGCCTGAAGTGTTCTAAATGTGTTCTAAAATCGAAACCAAAGGCTTTTTATTGAAAATTTGTATTTAATAAATGAGAATTCTGAATTCTAAAAATTAAATTCGAACGCGCGACTTTTTTGGCGAGTGTGTAAAAATCACAGTAAAAGTCACAGGTCACTCTACCTATGACATTGAGTTGACTTTAGTGCATTAGTTTAATCACAAATTTATTCGAATTATTCGCAAACAAGTGGCTAATTTGAATTTCCAGGCGATTTATTCGTTATGGTATTAATAGTGGTATTTTGTATTTTATAGTATATTTCTGAGACCAAATTGGTATTTCTCGCTGGGTCCGGCGCGGTTACGCTGTTTTTGAGTTCAGGTCCAGCCACGGGTAAAAAATACAAATTATTCGAAAAATTGCTCGCGTTGTTGGTGGTACGTACCGTTCTGTCGTCCGCTCGATTTTCGAGCCCGTTGCCGCGATACATATTCGAATGCGCCCGAACATATATTGTGTGTGGATGCCTAAACACTTACTTTTTTTTCCCTAACAGTTCGTTGCGCGCGTGTGTGTGCGCCGGGAACTAAAATAGTAAAAAAAAGTTGACTGACGCCGTAAATTTGTCTTATTTACTTCGCATTTATAAATTAGATTCGCCCATCATTTTTTTATAGTGTGTGTCAGTGTGCGGGTGTGCTTGTCTGGGAATTCTTTAAAATTGGCAGCTGGCACTCGGACATAAGTCGCCAAGCGAAAACAAAATTGCTAGTCTCCCTGCGTTACTTCTACCTTTTTTTGTTTCACGTTGCCGCACCCCGAAAAAAGTTAATAGTTTTTTTTTCTTAAATTCAAACGAATGGCGAATGCAGCCACAGAGGCAATGCAAAATTCACGCCAAGTGCGAAGCACCCGATGACAACAGAAAAGGAGAAGCAGAAGGAGGACGCCAAAACAATATTATAGAGACAACAACAACAATAGCCACATTAACTGTACACAAGACCAGCAAAAAGCGCTCAGGAACTCAAAATTAACGCTGAGCCGTGTTGTTGTTTTTGTATGTATGTATTTGTATTTACCACGAAGCCAAAACTTCGTAATCGAGTTTTGAGTGCTGCTCTCTCTCTGACTCTCTTTCACCTGAGTGTTGGGTTCTTGAGCGCTTTTTTGGCAAAATCCTGACTTGTCACTGGCTTTTGGTATATAACTTAGAGGTAAGCCATCCCAATATCCTTTTGTTTTTGTGTACCACTTTTTCGTTCAAGGGCGTAATCCTAAGTCACACACACCGTTTTTAGTGGCCTTAAACAGGTTTTTTTCTAGCAGCTAGCAAAGATGTAGGAAAAGAGCGCAGACAATGAGCGCGAATTACGACTACATCCATATATGTGTGTGTGTATAAGGTGGGGCAGCTTCAAGAGATCACTTTGAGCTCTCTGGCGCTCTTCTGGCGTTTTCACATGCATGTATAGGTATGGGTATTCCATATTGAAAGCGATTTCTCTAAATTCTATCGATCAGACTGACAGAAAGTAGAGATTACCGCATCCAAAATGTTCAAAAGTTACTATCTTTCAAACTAGTCACTCAAATGGAATTTTTGTAATGATCTGTAGCTAGTTACAAACAATTCTAAACGGTATAAGTTCAATAAAAAGACCGTTAAAACACCTTAAAAATCCCACCATCCTTTTGATGTTGAATACTTTTAAAGATTTCGATTCCTAAAAGTTAAAGGAAATTTAAATTGAGCAAGTTCGACTGTGGATGTGTTGTTTTTGCCCCTCGCCGCCATTTTTGTTACTGTTGCTTTTGACCATGCGGTCATCGCGACGACGTCATCGTTGTGAATAGTAAATATATGTATGTATGGTGGTTCGTTCCGCCCCAGCGATTCCCTCTCCCCGAATCGACCCAAAAATGAAAACATAATAATAAATAAAGAAATAACAGAAACTACGCCAACTGAAGAAGCAAACAAATTGCCTGTCAGTTGGTTAATAAAATGCCCTTGTTGGAAAGGGGTCATAGAGCTTAATATAAATTTCGTATTTTAAGCTAAATGGAAGCATACGAAAATTAATATATAACATTTGTAAGCTTCAGTTTTACTTGAAAACTTATCAGAATCTTATTTGAAAACATTGGACTTTAAGTTTTGCGCTTTTAATTAAATAACGCATAAAATATATGTAAAAGTTCCAGTACATACTTAGTTAGGCTTGTATTTTTTAAAGATAAACAAATATGGGCATGTTTATCAACTGTTTTGTTACCATTTGTTACCACAAAACAAATTAAATTACTTACGCGAATTCATAAATAAAAATCAAGTTGCTGATATGGAATCGCAGCTCTATATATGTATGCATTTCCTTTAAGCTAATGTGATCATCATATTAAAATATTTAGCTTACTTACTGCAACCTTTGACACCACCAAAAAATGTTCAGATTGCATATAAATTTCTGATTGCGCCTTTCCACAAAACAAACTAATTTACTTACGCGAATTCAAAAAGAAATTTCAAAATCAAGTTCCTGATATGGAACCGCAGCGCTGTTCATATATGTATGTATGCATTTCCTTTAAGCGAATGAGATCATCATATTAAAATATTTAGCTTGCTTACTGCAACCTTTGACTCCACCAAAAAATGTTCAGATTGCATTTAAATTTCTGATTGCGCCTTGTGTATATTATTTTAGCATATAGAGTTTAGTTTTTTACGCTTCAATGAAAGATAACCCCAATTCAAGGGATAATTTCATTGAAAGTACTGAGCAAAGGAACTTGAAACGGGACATTGAAAGTTTATCGGTAGAGAACCAACATCCCCTATAATTTATGCCACGAACAATTGGAAAAGTCAAGCATAATTAAAGCAGTTCATTTATTGAGTAGGTACTGAAATGGAGAATCACACTCAGGGCCACTTGAATATGTACAGAGCATCATTTATTGTTTTTTTTGGTCACGCTTCGTCTATTTGTTATTGTCACTTCTCTGGCGATTTTCCGATCTCTCTCTTCGCTGGGAAATACATTTGCAGTTTGTCAGCAATAGCGGGTTAGGAGTCGCCATAAGACTTGTGATCGCTCATCGGTGAGATAAAGTAAAAACTAAGTAATTGATGGTTTCGCCACCAATGTTTTGAAAATTGTTCCCATGAGTACAATTATATTTTTTTATTTCTAGTGTTTCCCAGTATTTTCTTATCGCTCGGCTCTTAAAGCTCCAATACTTTCACTGATCTTGGGTGATTTCCAGCGTAATTGAATTGTTCTTGAACACCACAAGGGCAGTCTTCAATTATTTATCAAATCTTCCCGGGGCTTTTGTAATTTGTGTTATCTTGCTTTGGGTCGATCACTTTTTATTTACATTTGTAGTTTGTTTTCGTATTGGCTTTTGTCACATCTGACGACTGCTGAATATACATTATATGATATCATCGATATCTTTTTCGACCTCTTTCATAGCGCGCTCAATTTATAAGAGATTTATGTTGATATTTTCTTTTTTGGCGTGCAATTGCCTGGCATTTGTTATAATTAAAATGGAACGCCCCGAAAAGTTGGGTGAGTTTAGGAACGCAAACACAAATATGTGTGCTTTCCAAGTGGATAGTATATTTATATGAATGTACATATATACATTTATATATACCTATAAATTTATGAGTTCTGGTGCGAGAGAATGTGTGTAGTGTTATTGATATAATCATCATCGCCGCGATCTGTATCTTTTTCGGAGCTTTGCCATGTGGATTTCTCGGATCTCATTTTTAGTCTTTCTTTTATATCTCGAACAGCTGGCGATTGCGTCATTGTTATTCGATTTTCTCTCTGTCTTCAGCCAGTTTTTAATCCAATTTCGTTGTCCATGAGCAAAATCCTTTTATGATGTCACGTTAGGATGTTGCATGTCGCATGTCGCAGGCCAAAAAAATCCTTTACTTTTTTTTGTGGCCGCAAAATCAATAGCAAGCCAGGAAACTCTGAATTTTTCTGCCACTCTGAAAACAAACAGAAAAGGCCAAAAAACAGCGTGATGTCATCATTCGTTGTCTTCAATTTGGTTTTCGGGCCGTTTCTCGCTCTTTTATTCGACGGAACAGCACTCAGTTTGTTTCTTCAACGATTTGCTTTTTGATGAGCTCCGCTGCAAGCGTAACTAATCCAAAATTTGTCAATAAAAATAACTTTGATTGGGATTTAAATATATAAGTTGTACTTTCCAAAATATGAAACCACGAAAGTGCGAACTAAATTATTTTTGTACTTGGTTATAGCTCAAGATGATTTTTTTATAATAAATTTTTTTAAATAGGATTATAAAATATTAAAAAGTCTTTACATGTTACATTTTTTCATATGACATCTTAAGTGTTAAGGGGATTCGATGCGGGATCGGGGTTTTCGCGGTAACCGCACTTAGGTGTCTGTTGTCTTACTTTTATTTATCTTTTTGTTGTTGTCTAGCCTTAACCTAAACAGCAAAAAAATTATAATAACTTCTTTCCATGACAATAATGTAATATTATATGTATCTTTAAAATCACATGGATATGACTGAATAATACTATGACATAAAAATATAATACATACTTTCAGATTCCTTTTATAGATCATTAAAATATCTTAATATCGGAAGGGAACTATCATTGCTAGGCAATTAGGACAAATCATTTATTTAATGGATCCAGCCTGAAAAACTCTTCTGAAATCTTTTCCTTTAGCCTGTTGTCTATCCTACTTTTAAAAATATTTTAAGTTATATTTTATATATATTTTTATATATATATCTATTTATATGAATGCTTATCGTGGAACTATTTTGATATGCGATATATTTTTTGCGTAGTGCATTTGTTAGTTTAGCTTGTTTTATCATCCGTTTTTGCGGCTGCTCTAGGTGCCAGTACCGTATCTCTGCCGGCGTCGAGTGCATTGCACTTTTAAGTGTTTTCGGGTTGGGAAATCGCGGAAAGCGGGCAAGACGCCGGCAGAGAAAAACCCCATGTGGCACAGTTGCACACAGCCCAAAAAAAAGAAAGAGAACAGAGACAGGCAGACAGGAGTGGCGACTGCAATTTGCATTAGCTTTTCGCTGTGTTTTAGTTCTTGTGCAGTCACCTCCAACTTCTTTTTCACATTTTCCATTTTCCGTTTTCCATGCCCAATGGGGCTACTTTTGAGCCCTCTTATCATTTGGGTTAAATGTGCAAACACAAAAATAAGGGGCATGGCTTTTTGGTTAATTAGACAGAGAAAAATTCATAGTTGGTTGTCAATACTCAAGAAATTCGTAGTAAAATATTCAAAATTCCAATTCCTTTATTTTCTGCAATCATATTATTTATTTGTTACACGATCACAAACTATTATAAAATAGGTTAACTGCTTTGAGCATAACTGTGTTGGCAATACGTAAATAAAATTATCGAACGATTACAGATTATTTAATCTAACAATCTCCGCCTGCCTTTTAATTGATCAATCAACAAGCTGCTCTTAAAAACACAATAAAAGGGGCCTATCTTTGTTTACTCGAGTATTTTTTGCAAGATCTCAAAGCGATCAAGTTTCACATTTCCACAGATGCAAACAATTCTCTATCGGTATTTATTTTTGATCGAAGTTGTCATTTAAATGGTTTTCTGCCATAAACAAATAAAAAGTAAAGCTTTGTCGGATCGGGGAGCTTTTTTCCAGACCCGAATGGTGACTCAAAGCCAATTCAAGCTTGTATCTTTGCCGGTGTGTTTTTTCAGTTATTTGGGTACTATATTATCGGACACGCCCAGTGAGAAAAAATATGTATGGCAAGCTTTGAGCCTTACTTTTCGTCTCTCTTTTTAGGTATTCTTCAGTTTTGGTGGGAAATTAAGTTGTACAATTGATGTTTGCCAGCTATTTTATTTTAGAATGAAAGCTAAGGCGTGGCTAACAGCTAAAGTGTAAGATTTTTTAAATGATAGTTGTATACAAATATACGTGATCGTTGGTCATTTTTATGATGACCTACATACTAACAAAGTTCTTTTATGAACGATAAGCTTTTACTTGTTCATAATGAAAATACCTTCACCTTATATTGTATTCCTAAGAAATCTATTATATTGATGAGTATTTTAAAGACTTTAAAGTTCGTATTATTCCCCATACTTTTTCCTAGTATTCCTGTACTGCTACTTGTGGGCCTAAAACTTCCGTTTAGTGCGTTAGTTGGCCCGCTTTAAATGTGGCTAAATTGTGGATGTGGAGGGGCAAGTAAGTTGGTAAGCCGAGCTCTCTCGTTTCATAAATTGCATTATGTTGCCGGCGAGTTGCGAGTGAGGAATGGAGTGGAGTGGAGTGAAGTTGCCACCGCCAGAGGAGCATTGAACTCCTCGTCTGTGGTCCGGAAACCTGACAGCAACTCCCAGTGGAAAATGTGCCCCCTTTTTTCCAGCCAACCAGCTAACCAACTGACTAACCGCCAGCCAGCCTTCTGGTTAAAACTTTTGCCGGCTTTGCTCACTTCCTTTGAATTTTCCGCACACGCTTTTCCTTTTCAATGGAGAGGGGAAATTTGTTTGATTGATTAAGAGTTAATACTTTTTAAAGTGATCGAGTTGGTTAATATATATATTAATGTGTTTTAATGTATTATGAAGCTAGATTTATATAAAAAATGCACCCTTTTCACTTTCACTTTATTACTTTTGAAACTGGCAAATAAACTTCAAACGAATGATAACTTTTTTCTCAACATTGAATGTAAATCATATAAATGAGATAATGTTTGGTCAGCCGTCCGTCTGTCATTCATTCATTCACGCATTCAATCCATTTCCCATGCTGACCACACACAAAAATCCAAAATAAAAGGAAAATAAAATTTCATTCACATTAATTGGGGTGGCTTTGGATTTTCGGATCGGATACCACCAGGGGCTAACAGCGTGTGTATCCGTATCTTTGCAACTTTGTAGATACTTTCGGCTGCATACTGGTTGGCATTTGGTCGCGTGTCAAATAACTTTGCTTGCAGCTGTTTTTCCGAGGGGTGGAAAATACATATATCAGTATATGTGACCGATCCATTGTTTGGCTGCTACCAACATTTTGCACTTATTTACTTTGGGCTCGGGGCTCCGAACTCCGTTAAATTTCCACTTTCTTAATTGCCCATCCGAAAGTCAACAGTTCTTTAGAATTGGGAAATGCTGGTAGCTGGTTCTTAATTTATAGAATTTATTGGCATTTAATGCGATGGCATGAGGGCGAGAATACCGCTATTACGATGCTCTAGGTAGGTCCCAATAAAAAATAAGTCTTCACCACAAGCAAAGTTTAATTAATCAAAAGGGGGTGGGGTGGGCAGACCAGAGTCTGCGTAGATGTGTGCTTATTAATTTGCTCTGATTAAAGACCTAAAGTGACCCCGCAAGAGTCATTTTCCTCACTTCTGATGAGGCAATGGGAACAAAGGCGGATGGGCGAGCCAGGGGAGGAGCTTTCTAAGCCGCCTAATGAATCAGCCAGTAAAATGACTAAGCAGCGAAAATGAAAGGAGAGCCGGGTGGGGTAAATGGGTGGATGCATAGACGTGCATACATATATGGCACTGCATTGCAGTCGATTCAAAGGGCCAAGGCCACTAAAAATCCAAGCCAAAAAGGCAAACAAACATGAATTTAAAGGACAAATCTGTTTCTGATTTTTGCAATTTAAATTCAAAGGGGTTTAGGTTAGATACAGTTGAAAAATCAATTCAAGCTGAAGTTTAATGGAGTAAAGCAACGAAAATTGATATAAGATATTATTCTATATACAACCACATTTCCATATTAAAAATTGATAAAAAAAAAGCAATTTTAAAAATGACTGTCCTTATATCTAGGATCATAACAAAAACTACAAACCAAACTATTGGAGACCATACAGATGTTGCGAGTTTCAACATGATCTTTCGCGTTTTACGATTATCGGGGCATTATCCTTATAGCTTATAGCCGCCATATGTTGCATGCAACTAGCCAAAACTAAAATGCATGTAGGGATGTATGCATCCATTCCCATTTCCATTTCTACCCTTGGCTGCATTTCCAAATTAATTAATTAGCATAAATTATTAATTAAAATGCGCTCAGTCAGCGATTCGAGCCAGCCGCGGAAAGCGATAGGGGAAGTAATTTCAGGTTCTGTTTTCAGGATCACTGCAACCACCCCCCGACCTACGTATTCGGAACATAGGTATACATAATACAGATGTGCAGATACATATGGTGGTGCTATGGTGGAGTGTCAGCTGGCACCTATTTCAGCCCTCCGTTTGCCCGTTGCATTTCAGCGCTATTAATCAACTTCCTTTTTGGAACACTCCCTCCGTCCTCAAAAAAACCAGTCCGAGCTGGATTTCATCTGTTCCCGAAAAGTTTCGTTAAATGAATTATAATGCTACTATTATTTCTTCGTATATATACGATATTTATATCGCTTGTTTATTTTTGTATTTTTTCAAAGTTATACAAGTTGTACTTTATTTGTTAAATAAAAGCTTAAACTAAAGAAAAAAATTGAAGGTCGCTGATTTAGATAAACATTGAAAGCATTGTTCTTTTTTTGTTTTTTCATTTAAAAAAATTTAGTATTGGGTATAGAAAAAAAATTCTGGTTACTGAAGCTACACTTAATTAACTAAACTTTTGTTTTTAACTTTTCAATAGTTAATACATTATTAATTTTATATGAATACAGGTTTTTCTTTAAATTGTGTTGAAAGCACTACAATTTTCAGGACCCTAACCTATATTTAATCCTATTTTTTCGCTTAGATCTCCACCACATAGCGACTGCTGCCCGAGGGACTTATGGAGTAGTAGCTGGTCTCTGAAAAAATATTAGGTTTGGTTATTAATTTCTGGGAAAATCTTTAGACGGTACAAAATTTAGGGTGTTAAAATGATCTTTTAAATATACCTTTAAGGTATTATTACCAAGAGCTCTATGGGACTCTAAGATTATTACACTGATAAAAAAATGGAATAGTACATTTAAATATCCGCATATTGAATCAAAAATTTCATATTTCGTATTTAAATTTAATACAAAAAACATTGTATTAAATACGAAACATATTAAATTGCATAGTTTAATACTAAAATATTTAAATCAAAGAAGAGCATATTTAATTTAAATTTGTTTATATTTATTTTTAAAAATATTATATTTATCGTTAATATTTTCAGAATTAAAAAAATCCGTATTTAAATTAAAAATGTTTCATATTAATTTTGAGTATTCAAATTATTTTATTTTAAAGTTTTTAATATTTAAAATAAAAATGTTTGTAATAATAATATAGAAAGTGTCAATTTGAAAGGGTTTTTCAATGTTTATATCAAATAAAAACACCTCAAGAAGATATCTTTTATATTTACGTACAAATTAATTAATTAAAATGTATTTTATTTGTACTATCACATTTAAATATGTTTCATATTTAAATATTAGGTTCTGCCATGTCCGTTTTTAAGTACGATAATATTTAAAATAAATATTTTAAGCTGACTTTAACAAAAAGATTTATTTCATAAACTGTATACTCATGTCCATACATTTGTTCAGACCAAACATTATACATTTTTAAAAACAAATTTATATACATTAAAGTAAATTGACATATGTACATATGTATGTACTTATGTAAATGGGCAGAACAAAAACGAAGGCGCTAAGATAATTTTT
Organism: Drosophila suzukii; assembly: GCF_043229965.1. NCBI lineage: Eukaryota > Metazoa > Arthropoda > Insecta > Diptera > Drosophilidae > Drosophila > Drosophila suzukii. The sequence continues at coordinate 1,205,126 of NC_092084.1, read as the reverse complement.
GGCGGTTTTTTTTTTGTTCTATCCTACATACATTCTTTCGCGTTTGCTTTGATCAATGACTCTTCTTCTTGATCACTAAACGACGCGTGTTATTGAAGAGTTGCAGCCGAAGAAGTTGGACGTGTCGGGTCTTTATAAAAGTGAAGTTGGCATACAAATATAAAATTAAACTTGATTGCGCTATCAAAAAATCATGTGAAGTTTCTTTAAATAAATAAGTGTGTATGTTGGCAGCAACATTCAATGCCAAAAAGTACATTTTTCGCGGCATGTCTTTTCTTTAAACTGTATTCGGCCATACATATGTACATATGTACAATTGATTCCGCTTTTTCAACACGGCACGACGCTTGCCATTTCATAATTGCAGCCAAAGAAGTAGGACGTGTCGTATCTTTTTTAAAGTGAAAATAGCCTAAAAATTAATATGTGCATATGTGTGTATAAAAGTTAAATTAAAATTATCAAAAATATTTTACTCGTACTGCGTTTTCCTAGAATACAACAAATTAGCGCGCGCCGTTACACGCATACATATACATACATATGCACGTAGAATGTATTAATTATTAAGTGGATTAAAATTTTCGGTTCTCAGAAACGTATGAACGTACAATCAAGTGCAGCTACACACACATACATATACCACACCGTGCGTTTACCGTTGCTTGGTCGCCAACAAAGTTGAGCGTGCCCTAGCGAACACACACATGTACATTTTCTGCAACACATCTACCCACACACAGCGTGCGTTTACAGTTCCTGGCAAAGTCATAGGTAAGTAAAAAACGTAGAAATAAATACATTTTTAAAAGTAAGAATAGGGCAAAGTAGGTTTTAAATTAAATAATACATTTTTTCTATATCATTCCTCGCAGTGGCAAACAAATACATTCTCGAACCAACATACATATATGCCAAATATACAAATTCCAGAACGAAGCATATAAAACTGGATAAAATATTGGAGGTTCCTGTTGAGAATAAAACCCATACTCGGCGTAAGGATGTGAAAACTTTCGATGGAGCTGAGCTTTAGAAAGCATGGCCAAAATATGCTGACTCGCGGGCGCCGGAATTGGTAATTTATAATTTTAGTCAGACTACATTCGGATTTTGTCTTTTTATTTATTTTTTTGTGCTCTTTTGTTGTTTTCTTTCAGGTCCAAATCTTTAACCATTCATATTTTGATTGATCTCTTTAAAACGAAATCTATAATTTTCTTTTTTATCTTACTATTTATTTCGCAGATAACTTACAAAACTAATTAGTGTTTAGCTATTAAGATTGGTAATACTCTAAGATTGTTTAAAGTACTTTCTTTCGTTTATGAATTGACAACTGTGTATATAGCGTGTAATGCTTTAGAAGTTAAAACATGCAACCATTTGCAGGCATATGAATGTGGAATAATCAAAAATGTATTAGTTCTTAAAAAACATTGAAGAGTTTTCAAGCACATGCATGTATGCTGTAAATGCTAAAAAATATGTTTTATACAGATCTCTGTAAAATAAATATAAGTGTAACTGTATTATTTGTACCTTCCAGCAAGCCGTAATGAAAAATAAATGTTTAAATAAAATCGAAAAATCAAATCAAATTTGTGTACTAATTTTTTTTAGTGTACCAAAAATATTTGAATTCTTATCATATTTAATATTATAATTGGCATATTTTGAATAAATATGTCTAGTATTGAATCTTAATACGACTTATATTGAATTTTAATATTTCGGTTATTCATTTAACTATTAAAATTTTAGAATTTAATATGGTTTCTATTTATTTTAAACACGTGTACTATTTAATTCAAATTTTAAAAATTTAAAATCAAATAGTCATAATATTAAATAGAAATATGAATTGTATTTAATTTAAATATGGCTTATATTTAACTTAAATATTTAAAATATTAAAATCTATTCCGCAAATATTTAAATTTAATATGGAAAAAAAGTTAATATGCGCATATTTAAATTTAATAAAAACCGCAATGGATGAAAATCAAAGCGAAAAATATTTGGGTTGAATATGAAATATTTGGATTTACTACGTTTTTTTTATCAGTGTAGGAAATTACCAGAAACTCACCTTCGTCGCTGTCGAAGCTATAGAAGTTATCATCATCGCGGGTCATGGATCGTCGGCTGCGTCGTTGATGCTGCAGAATTTGGTTGGGATTCGGATTCTGGTTGGAATCGGAGCCGAGATTCGGCATGGAAGTGGTGGTGTTCGTGGGCGTGGAACTTCGCCGGCTACTGGGGAAGGAAAGTGGTGAACCGTACTCGGATCGGCTGCAGTTGGAGTTCTGGCGGTCCAGAGCTAGTTCATTGGATTTCTTTTTCCTTCCACTGAGGACCACCTCATCGTCCCTATCGGATTCGTTGTCGTTATTATTGTTATTGTTGAGAGTTATTTGTGGTATGACCACCACAGCTCGGTTCGTTGGGGTCACCGAATCCACGGCTCTCTTTTCGGTTATTTGAAGCTCGAGGATTTGCTCCATCTCCGGCACATCCTCCTGGGACTCCTCGCCCTCGCTGTGCATCCTCCGCGGGCAAAGGCGTGGCCTGCCGCCCTCGAAGCGGGATATCAGCTTGTTGACCTTGCCCACGTCACCGGGACGCACTTGCTCATTGTAGGTGAGTCGCAGGGAGCTGGTCTTGACCAGCGGCTTGGCCGGTCTCGACATGGAGGCGCTTCTCTGGGGGATTCCCCTGCTGATGGGAGTGGGAGTGGGATCTGGAGCTGGTGCAGGAGCAGGGGCAGGGGCCACCAGCGGAGCTGTTAAGGCCTGAGGAGCCGGTGGTGGCTTGCTGATGGGCAACGGTGGAGGCACTGCATCGTAAATGGGAGGGGTGGCTGGGCGCTTGGGTGGCGGACATCGCTGTGGGAGTGGCGGCGGCGGTGGCGACTCCGATGGGGGTCGCTCCGATGCATCCCTCTCCTCCTCCTCCTCCTCTTCCTCCGCTTCCTCCTCATCCGAGTATCGATCCACCTCCTCCTCTTCCTCTTCCTCCTCCTCTTCCTCCTCTTGGGCCATAAGGCTTTCCCTACTGTTCCCAATCTGTGGACTTTGCACCCGTATCCTTGTCACCCGGGAACTACTGTCGTCCGCCTCCTCGCCACTGGTATCGATGCTACTCCCAGCACTGATCCTCAGAACTGGGGCATTCCGCAGTGCCTCATCGAAGTCGGCGAAGGCAGCAGATGATCCGCCAGCCGATGCCTCGAATATGTCAATGCTCTTGGGCTTATACAGAGCAGGAGCTGGCCAGGATGAGGAGGTCTGCTCCTTGAAGCCAGCGATGATCCGATCGTTGGGCAACCAAACGTTGCTTCCACCGGCCGGGGTCTTGAATTCCGGCGATGGAGATCTCGCAGTGGGGGAGTAGGAAGATGAGATCTTGATCTCAGGGTAGGGAGAGGTTTTCCTTCCGATGGAGGAGGATGCTTTGATGCCAGGATACGGGGAAACGGAGCCGGCCTTCGAGGACATTGCTATGATCAGCGTGGATTCGTACGCATCGGAGTGCTCTTGATGGATGAGCACCCGCGGGTAGTCCTCCTCGGCCATCTCCTCCAACGATTCGCTGCTCCAGGCGGTTGCTCCGCCCTTTGACGCCGCCTGAATCTCCGCCAGCTTCGCCATTTGGCGAGCAGCGTGGGTGGCCGCAGCTCCCGATAGGGATTCCCTCTTTCCCCTCTCATGCTCCTCCTGATGTTCCTCCTGGATCTGGCCAAATGCCTCCTCAGCGGATATATCCTCGCCACTATCGTCGTTCTGCTCATCCTCATCCTCGAGGCTATCGCTGCGATGGTAGGTGGTCGGCAGTTCCTCATCATCATCGAGCTCCACCGGTTCGTGACCCACGGTATTCGGTTTGCGTTCTCGCTCTGATTTAACTGGGTTTTCATTGGCGTTGGAGTGCCGTTGAAAAAACTTGAGCTGGTGCATCTTCTCGTTAAGCTTGGCCAGGGTCTTCTCCAGCTGGGAGCCAAGAAGGAGACCTCCTAGGACTCCAGTGGCGGTCCCAGTGGCGGCTCCAGTTTGTTCCACATTTGTTCCCTCCTTGGGCTCCTTCGGGACACGCTCCTTGAAGCTTTTTCGCCAACGCTGCTGCAGTTGCTCCGTGGACGCAAAACGACTGAGACGAGCGCGCAGATTGGATGTGGAGCTTCTGCCGGGTGCATCTTTGGGAGTCTCCTGCTCCTCCTCTTCTCCGTCCCTTTCTTCATCTGAGTCCACAGCTGCTTTTGTGGCCTTGGTTTTAATCTTGGCCGGACGTTTGATTGACTTTCGAAGTCTCTTGATGTTTTGCCTTATGCCCAACTTGGAGCCTGGATTAGTTTCCCCGGCTCCAGCATTCTCTTCGGTCTTGAAGGAGGCCTCCTCCTTGCTCCTGGAGAATTGCGAGAGATTCGGCAGACTTGGCAGATGATGGGGCAACTTGTTGAGCAACTGCTTATAGCTACTGGGACGCTGTGGAACTGGTGGTGGCTCCTGAACTTCAAGCTCCTTCCCAGCCTCCTCCATTTCCAAGGGAGGCTTGCGCACCTTGGCGAATCTGGTGGCAGCTATACCTGGTTTCCGGCGACTCGGCAATGGCGGGGTGGCCTCCATCCCGCTCTCATCCGTCTCATGGTTCCCACTCTTGCCCTTCTCAAACTGCTCGTGCTCCACCTCGTCCTCATCGAAGGTGTTCTGCCGAGTGGCCACCAAAGTTCTGATCTTGATATCATAGTTCTCGGCTATCTCCCGATCTCTGCGCTCCCTGGCCAGTTTTTCCGACTTCAATTCCCGCTCGTACTGCTCCACGTAGCGATCCACCTCGATGTTGTCCCTCCTCACCGTCGTCTGTTTGGCAAAGATGTGCTTGAGCCTCAGTTCGCTGAGGCTCTTGTAGCCTCTCTGCAACCGTTGGGTCAATGTGGAGGCCCCCGTATTCCCCGTGGGCGGTGGATCATCTGGTATTTTGATAGGACTAATGGGTCGCGAAGCTCTGTCTGCGCTGCCAGGAGCATAGTAGTCGTCATCGAGACTTCCTGCACTTCTGTACGTTCCCGGCTGCGATCTTTCCAGTTGTCCCACCCGGATCTCCTCCTGCTCACCCTCGTACAT